>NC_133820.1:31523616-32194866 GCF_047830755.1 Zonotrichia albicollis
GATGGTAGATTTCAGGAGCCACTTGGTAGTATCAAACCAGCTTGACTTGGCACTGGTGCCACTTTTCATCAGGGCACCATCCTGCGTTTCGTGGATTTTCAGGAGCCAGCCAGCCTCTCCCAAGCACAGGCCCCCAAACACAAACTATGGCCCTTTTTCCTGGAAGTAAAACTGACCTGCCCATCTTCTGGCTGACAGACTGCAGGAGCCACTTGGCTCTATCAAACCAGCCCGACTCGGCACTGGTGCCACCTTTCATCTGGGAACCATCCTGCGCGACGTGGATTTTCAGGAGCCAGCCGGCCACTCCCAGCCACAGGCCCGCAAACACATACCAAGGCTCTTTTCCATGGAAAAAAAACTCCGCTGCCCATCTTCTGGATGGTAGATTGCAGGAGACACTTGGCTCTATGAAACCAGCCCGACTCGGCAGTGGCGCCCATTTGGGTCTGGGAACCATCCTGCGCGGCGTGGATTTTCAGGAGCCAGCCGGCCACTCCCAGATACAGGCCCCTGAACACACACCACGGCCCATTTCCCGGGAAAAAAAACTGAGCTGACCCTCTTCTGGAAGGTAGATTGCAGGAGCTACATGGTACTATCTAAACACCCCAACTCGGCACTGGTGCCCCCTTGGGTCTGAGAACCAGCCTGCGCGGCGTGGGTTTTCAGGAGCCAGAGGGCCACACCCAGCCACAGGCCCCCAAACACAAACTGTGGCCCTTTTCCCTGGAAGTAAAACTGCCCTGCACGTCTTCTGGCTGGCAGATTCCAGGAGCCACTTGGCTCTATCAAAACAGCCCGACTTGGCACTGGTGCCCCCTTTGGTCCGGAAACCATCCTGCGCGGCATGGGTTTTCTGGAGCCAGCTGGCCACTCTCAGCCACAGGTCCCTAACATATACCACGGCTCTTTTCCCTGGAAAAAATCTCAGCTGCCCATCTTCTGGATGGTAGATTGCAGGAGGCACTTCCCTTTATCAAACCAGCCCGACACGGCACTGGTGCCCCCTTGGGTCTGGGAACCATCCTGCGTATCGTGGATTTTCAGGAGCCAGCCGGCCACTCCCAGCCACAGGCCCCCGAACAAAAACCACAGCCCTTTTCCCTGGCAAACAAAACTAACCCGCCCCGCTTCTGGCTGGTAGATTGCAGGAGCCACTTGGTACTATGTAACCACACCGACTCAGCACTGGTGCCACCTTGGGTCTGGGAACCATCCTGCGCGGCGTGGATTTTCAGGAGCCAGACGGCCACTCCCAGCCACAGGCCCCCGAACGTAAACCTCCGCCCTTTTCCCTCGAAGGAAATTTGACATGACCACCTTCTGGCTGGCAGATTGCAGGAGCCCCTTGGTACTATCAAACAAGCCCGATTTGGCACTGGTGCCACCTGACATCTTGGAACCATCCAGCGTGGCATGGATTTTCAGGAGCCAGCCGGACACTCCGAGCCACAGGCCCCCAAACACAAACTACCGCCATCTTCCCTGGCAAACAAAACTGACCTGCCCAGCTTCTGTCTGGCAGATTGCAGGAGCCACTTGCCTCTGTGAAACCAGCTTGACTCGGGACTTGTGCCACCTTTCATCTGGGGACCATCCTGCGCGGAGTGGGTTTCAGGAGCCAACCGGCCACTCCCACCCACAGGTCCCGTACACAAACCATGGCCCTTTTCCCTGGAAAAAAAAATTACCCGCCCCGCTTCTGGATGGCAGATTGCATGAGCCCCTTTGTACTATCATACCAGTCCGACTTCGCACTGCTGCCACCTTGGGTCTGGGAACCATCCTGCGCGGCGTGGATTTTCAGGAGCCAGCCGGCCACTCCCAGCCACAGGCCCCCGAACACAAACCACTGCCCTTTTCCCTGGCAAACAAAACTCACACACCCCCCTTCTAGCTGGCAGATTGCAGGAGCCACTTGGCTCTATCTAACCAGCCCGACTTGGCACTGGTCCCCCCTTGGGTCTGAGAACTATCCTGCGCGGTGTGGATTTTCAGGAGCCAGCCGGCCACTCCCAGCAACTGGCCCCCAAACACAAACCACGGCCCTTTTCCCTGGCAAACAAAACTCTGCTGCACGCCTAGGGAATGGTAGATTGCAGGAGCCACTTGGCTCTATCTAACCAGCCCGACTTGGCACTGGTCCCCCCTTGGGTCTGGGAACCATCCTGCGTGGCATGGATTTTCAGGAGCCAGCCGGCCACTCCCAGCCACAGGCCCCCAAACACAAACCACCGCCCTTTTCCCTGGCAAACAAAACTGACCTGCCCCGCTTTTGGCTGGCAGATTGCAGGAGCCACTTGGCTCTATCAAACCAGCCTGACTTGGCGCTGGTTCCCCCTTGGGTCTGGGAACCATCCTGCGCGGCGTGGATTTTCAGGAGGCAGCCACAGGCACCCAAACACAAACCACCGCCCTTTTCCCTGGCAAACAAAACTCACCTGGTTATCTTCTGGCTGAGAGATTGCAGGAGCCACTTGGTACTACCAAACCAGTCCGGCTTGGTACTGGTGCAACTTTTCATCTGGGAAACATCCTGCGTATCGTAGATTTTCAGGAGCCAGACGGCTAGTCCCAGCCTCAGGCCCCCGAACAGAAACCACGGCCCTTTTCCCTGGCAAACAAAACTCACCCGCCCCGCTCCTGGCTGGCAGATTGCAGGAGCCACTTGGCTCTATCAAACCAGCCCGACTTGGCACTGGTGCCCCCTTGGGTCTGGGAACCATCCTGCGCGGCGTGGATTTTCAGGAGCCAGCAGGCCACTCCCAGCTACAGGCCCCCAAACATATACCACGGCCCTTTTTTCCTGGAAAAATAATTACCCGCCCCGCTTCTGGATGGCAGATTGCATGAGCCCCTTTGTACTATCATACCAGTCCGACTTGGCACTGCTGCCACCTTGGGTCTGGGAACCATCCTGCGCGGCGTGGATTTTCAGGAGCCAGCCGGCCACTCCCAGCCACTGGCACCCGAACAGAAACCACGGCCCTTTTCCCTGGCAAACAATACTCAGCTGCCCATCTTCTGGCTGGCAGATTGCAGGAGACACTTGCCTCTATCAAACCAGCCCAACTCGGCACTGGTGCCAGCTTTCATATGGGAACCATCCTGCGTGGCGTGGATTTTCATGAGCCAGCCGGCCACTCCCAGCCACAGGACCCCGAACAGAAACCACGGCCCTTTTCCCAGGCAAACAAAACTCACACGCCCAGCTTCTGGCTGGCAGATTGCAGGAGCCACTTGATACTATGAAACCACCGCGACATGGCACTGGCGCCACCTTTCATCTGGGAACCATCCTGCGCGGAGTGGGTTTCAGGAGCCAGCCGGCCACTCCCACCCACAGGCCCCCGAACACAAACCACGGCTCTTTTCCCTGGCAAACAAAATTCACCCACCCCATCTTCTGGCTGGCAGATTGCAGGAGCCACTTTGTACTGTCTAACCAGATTGACATTGCACTGGTGCCACCTTTCATCTGGGAACCATCCTGCGTATCGTGGATTTTCAGGAGCCAGCCGACCACTCCCAGCCACAGGCCCCCATACATACACCTTGGCCCTTTTCCCTGGAAACAAAACTCAGCTGACCCTCTTCTGGATGGTAGATTGCAGGAGCCACTTGGTACTATCAAATGACCCCGACTTGGCAGTGCGGCCACTTTTCATCTGGGAAGCATCCTGCGTATTGTGGATTTTCCGGATCCAGGCGGCCACTCCCAGCCACAGGCCCCCAAACACATACTACGGCCCTTTTCCCTGGAAGTAAAACTGACCTGCCCATCTTCTGGCTGTAAGATTGCAAGAGCCACTTGGCTCTATCAAAGCAGCACGACTTGGCACTGGTGCCACCTTTCATCTGTGAACCATCCTGCGTATCGTCGATTGTCAGGAGCCAGCCGGCCACTCCCAAGCACAGGCCTCCGAACACAAACCACGGCCCATTTTCCTGCTAAACAAAACTCACCCGCCCCGCTTCTGGCTGGCAGAGTGCAGGAGCCACTTGGTACTATCAAACCAGCCAGAGTCGGCACTGGTGCCACCTTGGGCCTGGGAATCACCCTGCGTACCGTGGATTTTCAGCAGCCAGCCGGCCACTCCCAGCCACAGGCCCCAAACACATACCACGGCTCTTTTCCCTGGAAAAAAAACTCAGCTGCCCTTCTTCTGGATGGTAGATTGCAGGAGCCACTTGCTTCTATCAAACCAGCCCGACACGGCACTGGTGCCCCCTTGGGTCTGGCAACCAGCCTGCGCGTCGTGGATTTTCAGGAGCCAGCCGGCCACTCCCAGCCACAGGCCCCCGAACACAAACCACAACCCTTTTCCCTGAAAGTAAAACTGCCCTGCCCATCTTCTGGCTGGCAGATTGCAGGAGCCACTTGGTACTATCAAACCAGCCCGACTCAGTACTCGTGCCCCGTTGGGTCAGGGAACCATACCGCACGGCGTGGATTTTCAGGAGCCAGCCGGCCACTCCCATCACAGGCCCCCGAACACAAACCACGGGCCTTTGCCCTGGCAAACAAAACTGACCTGCCCATCTTCTGGCTGGCAGATTGAAAGACGCACTTCACTGTATCAAACCATCCCGACTCGGCACTGGTGCCAGCATTCTCTGGGAACCATCCTGCGTACCGTGGATTTTCAGGAGCCAGCCGGCCACTCCCAGCCACAGGCCCCCAAACACAAACCACGGCCCTTTTCCCTGGAAGTAAAACTGAACTGCCCATCTTCTGGCTGGCAGATTGAAGGAGCCACTTGGTACTATCACTCCAGTCCGACTCGGCAATGGTGCTACCTTTCATCTGGGAACCATCCTGCGTGGCGTGGATTTTCAGGAGCCAGCCGACCACTCCCAGTCACAGGCCCCCGAACACAAGCCAGAGCCCTTTTCCGTGGCAAACAAATTCACATGCCCTGCTTCTGGCTGGCAGATTGCAGGAGCCACTTGGCTCTATCAAACCAGTCCGACTCGGCAGTGGTGCCCCTTGGGTCTGGGAACCATCCTGCGCGGCCTGGATTTTCAGGAGCCAGCAGCCACTCCCAGCCACACGGCACCGAACACAAACCACAACACTTTTCCCTGGCAAACAAAACTCACCCGCCCCGCTTCTGGCTGGCAGATTGCAGGAGGCACTTGCCTCTATCAAATCAGCCCGACTCGGCACTGGTGCCCACTTGGGTCTGGGAACCATGCTGCACGGCGTGGATTTTTAGGTGCCAGCGGGCCACTTCCAAGCACAGGCCCCCAAACAAAAACTACGGCCCTTTTCCCTGGAAGTAAAACTGACCTGCCCATCTTCTGGCTGGCAGATTGCAGGAGCCACTTGGCTCTATCAAACCAGCCCGACTTGGCACTGGTGCCCCCTTTGGTCTGGGAACCATCCTGCGTATCGTGGATTTTCAGGAGCCAGCCGGCCACTCCCAGCCACAGGCCCCCGAACAAAAACCACGGCCCTATTCCCTGGAAAAAAACTCAGCTGCCCTGTTTCTGGATGTTAGATTGCAGGAGCCACTTGGTACTATCAAACCAGCCCGACTTGGCACTGGTGCCACCTTTCATCTGGGAACCATCCTGCGTATCGTGGATTTTCAGGAGCCAGCGGACCACTCCCAGCCACAGGCCCCCAAACATATACCACCGCCCTTTTCCCGGGCGAACAAAACTCAGCTGACCCTCTTCTAGATGGTAGATTTCAGGAGCCACTTGGTAGTATCAAACCAGCTTGACTTGGCACTGGTGCCACTTTTCATCAGGGCACCATCCTGCGTTTCGTGGATTTTCAGGAGCCAGCCAGCCTCTCCCAAGCACAGGCCCCCAAACACAAACTATGGCCCTTTTTCCTGGAAGTAAAACTGACCTGCCCATCTTCTGGCTGACAGACTGCAGGAGCCACTTGGCTCTATCAAACCAGCCCGACTCGGCACTGGTGCCACCTTTCATCTGGGAACCATCCTGCGCGACGTGGATTTTCAGGAGCCAGCCGGCCACTCCCAGCCACAGGCCCGCAAACACATACCAAGGCTCTTTTCCATGGAAAAAAAACTCCGCTGCCCATCTTCTGGATGGTAGATTGCAGGAGACACTTGGCTCTATGAAACCAGCCCGACTCGGCAGTGGCGCCCATTTGGGTCTGGGAACCATCCTGCGCGGCGTGGATTTTCAGGAGCCAGCCGGCCACTCCCAGATACAGGCCCCCGAACACACACCACGGCCCATTTCCCGGGAAAAAAAACTGAGCTGACCCTCTTCTGGAAGGTAGATTGCAGGAGCTACATGGTACTATCTAAACACCCCAACTCGGCACTGGTGCCCCCTTGGGTCTGAGAACCAGCCTGCGCGGCGTGGGTTTTCAGGAGCCAGAGGGCCACACCCAGCCACAGGCCCCCAAACACAAACTGTGGCCCTTTTCCCTGGAAGTAAAACTGCCCTGCACGTCTTCTGGCTGGCAGATTCCAGGAGCCACTTGGCTCTATCAAAACAGCCCGACTTGGCACTGGTGCCCCCTTTGGTCCGGAAACCATCCTGCGCGGCATGGGTTTTCTGGAGCCAGCTGGCCACTCTCAGCCACAGGTCCCTAACATATACCACGGCTCTTTTCCCTGGAAAAAATCTCAGCTGCCCATCTTCTGGATGGTAGATTGCAGGAGGCACTTCCCTTTATCAAACCAGCCCGACACGGCACTGGTGCCCCCTTGGGTCTGGGAACCATCCTGCGTATCGTGGATTTTCAGGAGCCAGCCGGCCACTCCCAGCCACAGGCCCCCGAACAAAAACCACAGCCCTTTTCCCTGGCAAACAAAACTAACCCGCCCCGCTTCTGGCTGGTAGATTGCAGGAGCCACTTGGTACTATGTAACCACACCGACTCGGCACTGGTGCCACCTTGGGTCTGGGAACCATCCTGCGCGGCGTGGATTTTCAGGAGCCAGACGGCCACTCCCAGCCACAGGCCCCCGAACGTAAACCTCCGCCCTTTTCCCTCGAAGGAAATTTGACATGACCACCTTCTGGCTGGCAGATTGCAGGAGCCCCTTGGTACTATCAAACAAGCCCGATTTGGCACTGGTGCCACCTGACATCTTGGAACCATCCAGCGTGGCATGGATTTTCAGGAGCCAGCCGGACACTCCGAGCCACAGGCCCCCAAACACAAACTACCGCCATCTTCCCTGGCAAACAAAACTGACCTGCCCAGCTTCTGTCTGGCAGATTGCAGGAGCCACTTGCCTCTGTGAAACCAGCTTGACTCGGGACTTGTGCCACCTTTCATCTGGGGACCATCCTGCGCGGAGTGGGTTTCAGGAGCCAACCGGCCACTCCCACCCACAGGTCCCGTACACAAACCATGGCCCTTTTCCCTGGAAAAAAAAATTACCCGCCCCGCTTCTGGATGGCAGATTGCATGAGCCCCTTTGTACTATCATACCAGTCCGACTTCGCACTGCTGCCACCTTGGGTCTGGGAACCATCCTGCGCGGCGTGGATTTTCAGGAGCCAGCCGGCCACTCCCAGCCACAGGCCCCCAAACACAAACCACTGCCCTTTTCCCTGGCAAACAAAACTCACACACCCCCCTTCTAGCTGGCAGATTGCAGGAGCCGCTTGGCTCTATCTAACCAGCCCGACTTGGCACTGGTCCCCCCTTGGGTCTGAGAACTATCCTGCGCGGTGTGGATTTTCAGGAGCCAGCCGGCCACTCCCAGCAACTGGCCCCCAAACACAAACCACGGCCCTTTTCCCTGGCAAACAAAACTCTGCTGCACGCCTAGGGAATGGTAGATTGCAGGAGCCACTTGGCTCTATCTAACCAGCCCGACTTGGCACTGGTCCCCCCTTGGGTCTGGGAACCATCCTGCGTGGCATGGATTTTCAGGAGCCAGCCGGCCACTCCCAGCCACAGGCCCCCAAACACAAACCACCGCCCTTTTCCCTGGCAAACAAAACTGACCTGCCCCGCTTCTGGCTGGCAGATTGCAGGAGCCACTTGGCTCTATCAAACCAGCCTGACTTGGCGCTGGTTCCCCCTTGGGTCTGGGAACCATCCTGCGCGGCGTGGATTTTCAGGAGGCAGCCACAGGCACCCAAACACAAACCACCGCCCTTTTCCCTGGCAAACAAAACTCACCTGGTTATCTTCTGGCTGAGAGATTGCAGGAGCCACTTGGTACTACCAAACCAGTCCGGCTTGGTACTGGTGCAACTTTTCATCTGGGAAACATCCTGCGTATCGTAGATTTTCAGGAGCCAGACGGCTAGTCCCAGCCTCAGGCCCCCGAACAGAAACCACGGCCCTTTTCCCTGGCAAACAAAACTCACCCGCCCCGCTCCTGGCTGGCAGATTGCAGGAGCCACTTGGCTCTATCAAACCAGCCCGACTTGGCACTGGTGCCCCCTTGGGTCTGGGAACCATCCTGCGCGGCGTGGATTTTCAGGAGCCAGCAGGCCACTCCCAGCTACAGGCCCCCAAACATATACCACGGCCCTTTTTTCCTGGAAAAATAATTACCCGCCCCGCTTCTGGATGGCAGATTGCATGAGCCCCTTTGTACTATCATACCAGTCCGACTTGGCACTGCTGCCACCTTGGGTCTGGGAACCATCCTGCGCGGCGTGGATTTTCAGGAGCCAGCCGGCCACTCCCAGCCACTGGCACCCGAACAGAAACCACGGCCCTTTTCCCTGGCAAACAATACTCAGCTGCCCATCTTCTGGCTGGCAGATTGCAGGAGACACTTGCCTCTATCAAACCAGCCCAACTCGGCACTGGTGCCAGCTTTCATATGGGAACCATCCTGCGTGGCGTGGATTTTCATGAGCCAGCCGGCCACTCCCAGCCACAGGACCCCGAACAGAAACCACGGCCCTTTTCCCAGGCAAACAAAACTCACACGCCCAGCTTCTGGCTGGCAGATTGCAGGAGCCACTTGATACTATGAAACCACCGCGACATGGCACTGGCGCCACCTTTCATCTGGGAACCATCCTGCGCGGAGTGGGTTTCAGGAGCCAGCCGGCCACTCCCACCCACAGGCCCCCGAACACAAACCACGGCTCTTTTCCCTGGCAAACAAAATTCACCCACCCCATCTTCTGGCTGGCAGATTGCAGGAGCCACTTTGTACTGTCTAACCAGATTGACATTGCACTGGTGCCACCTTTCATCTGGGAACCATCCTGCGTATCGTGGATTTTCAGGAGCCAGCCGACCACTCCCAGCCACAGGCCCCCATACATACACCTTGGCCCTTTTCCCTGGAAACAAAACTCAGCTGACCCTCTTCTGGATGGTAGATTGCAGGAGCCACTTGGTACTATCAAATGACCCCGACTTGGCAGTGCGGCCACTTTTCATCTGGGAAGCATCCTGCGTATTGTGGATTTTCCGGATCCAGGCGGCCACTCCCAGCCACAGGCCCCCAAACACATACTACGGCCCTTTTCCCTGGAAGTAAAACTGACCTGCCCATCTTCTGGCTGTAAGATTGCAAGAGCCACTTGGCTCTATCAAAGCAGCACGACTTGGCACTGGTGCCACCTTTCATCTGTGAACCATCCTGCGTATCGTCGATTGTCAGGAGCCAGCCGGCCACTCCCAAGCACAGGCCTCCGAACACAAACCACGGCCCATTTTCCTGCTAAACAAAACTCACCCGCCCCGCTTCTGGCTGGCAGAGTGCAGGAGCCACTTGGTACTATCAAACCAGCCAGAGTCGGCACTGGTGCCACCTTGGGCCTGGGAATCACCCTGCGTACCGTGGATTTTCAGCAGCCAGCCGGCCACTCCCAGCCACAGGCCCCAAACACATACCACGGCTCTTTTCCCTGGAAAAAAAACTCAGCTGCCCTTCTTCTGGATGGTAGATTGCAGGAGCCACTTGCATCTATCAAACCAGCCCGACACGGCACTGGTGCCCCCTTGGGTCTGGCAACCAGCCTGCGCGTCGTGGATTTTCAGGAGCCAGCCGGCCACTCCCAGCCACAGGCCCCCGAACACAAACCACAACCCTTTTCCCTGAAAGTAAAACTGCCCTGCCCATCTTCTGGCTGGCAGATTGCAGGAGCCACTTGGTACTATCAAACCAGCCCGACTCAGTACTCGTGCCCCGTTGGGTCAGGGAACCATACCGCACGGCGTGGATTTTCAGGAGCCAGCCGGCCACTCCCATCACAGGCCCCCGAACACAAACCACGGGCCTTTGCCCTGGCAAACAAAACTGACCTGCCCATCTTCTGGCTGGCAGATTGAAAGACGCACTTCACTGTATCAAACCATCCCGACTCGGCACTGGTGCCAGCATTCTCTGGGAACCATCCTGCGTACCGTGGATTTTCAGGAGCCAGCCGGCCACTCCCAGCCACAGGCCCCCAAACACAAACCACGGCCCTTTTCCCTGGAAGTAAAACTGAACTGCCCATCTTCTGGCTGGCAGATTGAAGGAGCCACTTGGTACTATCACTCCAGTCCGACTCGGCAATGGTGCTACCTTTCATCTGGGAACCATCCTGCGTGGCGTGGATTTTCAGGAGCCAGCCGACCACTCCCAGTCACAGGCCCCCGAACACAAGCCAGAGCCCTTTTCCGTGGCAAACAAATTCACATGCCCTGCTTCTGGCTGGCAGATTGCAGGAGCCACTTGGCTCTATCAAACCAGTCCGACTCGGCAGTGGTGCCCCTTGGGTCTGGGAACCATCCTGCGCGGCCTGGATTTTCAGGAGCCAGCAGCCACTCCCAGCCACACGGCACCGAACACAAACCACAACACTTTTCCCTGGCAAACAAAACTCACCCGCCCCGCTTCTGGCTGGCAGATTGCAGGAGGCACTTGCCTCTATCAAATCAGCCCGACTCGGCACTGGTGCCCACTTGGGTCTGGGAACCATGCTGCACGGCGTGGATTTTTAGGTGCCAGCGGGCCACTTCCAAGCACAGGCCCCCAAACAAAAACTACGGCCCTTTTCCCTGGAAGTAAAACTGACCTGCCCATCTTCTGGCTGGCAGATTGCAGGAGCCACTTGGCTCTATCAAACCAGCCCGACTTGGCACTGGTGCCCCCTTTGGTCTGGGAACCATCCTGCGTATCGTGGATTTTCTGGAGCCAGCCGGCCACTCCCAGCCACAGGCCCCCGAACAAAAACCACGGCCCTATTCCCTGGAAAAAAACTCAGCTGCCCTGTTTCTGGATGTTAGATTGCAGGAGCCACTTGGTACTATCAAACCAGCCCGACTTGGCACTGGTGCCACCTTTCATCTGGGAACCATCCTGCGTATCGTGGATTTTCAGGAGCCAGCGGACCACTCCCAGCCACAGGCCCCCAAACATATACCACCGCCCTTTTCCCGGGCGAACAAAACTCAGCTGACCCTCTTCTAGATGGTAGATTTCAGGAGCCACTTGGTAGTATCAAACCAGCTTGACTTGGCACTGGTGCCACTTTTCATCAGGGCACCATCCTGCGTTTCGTGGATTTTCAGGAGCCAGCCAGCCTCTCCCAAGCACAGGCCCCCAAACACAAACTATGGCCCTTTTTCCTGGAAGTAAAACTGACCTGCCCATCTTCTGGCTGACAGACTGCAGGAGCCACTTGGCTCTATCAAACCAGCCCGACTCGGCACTGGTGCCACCTTTCATCTGGGAACCATCCTGCGCGACGTGGATTTTCAGGAGCCAGCCGGCCACTCCCAGCCACAGGCCCGCAAACACATACCAAGGCTCTTTTCCATGGAAAAAAAACTCCGCTGCCCATCTTCTGGATGGTAGATTGCAGGAGACACTTGGCTCTATGAAACCAGCCCGACTCGGCAGTGGCGCCCATTTGGGTCTGGGAACCATCCTGCGCGGCGTGGATTTTCAGGAGCCAGCCGGCCACTCCCAGATACAGGCCCCCGAACACACACCACGGCCCATTTCCCGGGAAAAAAAACTGAGCTGACCCTCTTCTGGAAGGTAGATTGCAGGAGCTACATGGTACTATCTAAACACCCCAACTCGGCACTGGTGCCCCCTTGGGTCTGAGAACCAGCCTGCGCGGCGTGGGTTTTCAGGAGCCAGAGGGCCACACCCAGCCACAGGCCCCCAAACACAAACTGTGGCCCTTTTCCCTGGAAGTAAAACTGCCCTGCACGTCTTCTGGCTGGCAGATTCCAGGAGCCACTTGGCTCTATCAAAACAGCCCGACTTGGCACTGGTGCCCCCTTTGGTCCGGAAACCATCCTGCGCGGCATGGGTTTTCTGGAGCCAGCTGGCCACTCTCAGCCACAGGTCCCTAACATATACCACGGCTCTTTTCCCTGGAAAAAATCTCAGCTGCCCATCTTCTGGATGGTAGATTGCAGGAGGCACTTCCCTTTATCAAACCAGCCCGACACGGCACTGGTGCCCCCTTGGGTCTGGGAACCATCCTGCGTATCGTGGATTTTCAGGAGCCAGCCGGCCACTCCCAGCCACAGGCCCCCGAACAAAAACCACAGCCCTTTTCCCTGGCAAACAAAACTAACCCGCCCCGCTTCTGGCTGGTAGATTGCAGGAGCCACTTGGTACTATGTAACCACACCGACTCGGCACTGGTGCCACCTTGGGTCTGGGAACCATCCTGCGCGGCGTGGATTTTCAGGAGCCAGACGGCCACTCCCAGCCACAGGCCCCCGAACGTAAACCTCCGCCCTTTTCCCTCGAAGGAAATTTGACATGACCACCTTCTGGCTGGCAGATTGCAGGAGCCCCTTGGTACTATCAAACAAGCCCGATTTGGCACTGGTGCCACCTGACATCTTGGAACCATCCAGCGTGGCATGGATTTTCAGGAGCCAGCCGGACACTCCGAGCCACAGGCCCCCAAACACAAAATACGGCCCTTTTCCCTGGAAGTAAAACTGAACTGCCCATCTTCTGCATGGTAGATTGCAGGAGCCCCTTTGTACTGTCATACCAGCCCGACATGGCAGTGGTGCCACCTTTCATCTGGGAACCATCCTGCGTGGCGTGGATTTTCAGGAGCCAGCCGGCCACTCCCAGCCACAGGCCCCCAAGCACATACCACGGCCCTTTTCCCTGGAAGTAAAACTGACCTGCCCATCTTCTGGCTGGCAGATTGCAGGAGCCACTTGGTACTATCAAACAAGTCCGACTTGGCACTGGTGCCACCTTTCATCTGGGAACCATCCTGCGTATGGTGGATTTTCAGGAGCCAGCCGGCCACTCCCACCCACAGGCCCCCAAACACAAACTACGGACCTTTTCCCTGGAAAAAAAACTCAGCTGCCCCGCATCTGGATGGTAGATTGCAGGAGCCACTTTGTACTATCATACCAGTCCGGCTTAGCACTGGTGACCCCTTGGGACTGGGCATCATCCTGCACGGAGTGGATTTTCAGGAGCCAGCCGGCCACTCCCAGCCACAGGCCCCCGAACACAAACCACCGCCTTTTTTCCCTGGAAAACAAAACTCACCCACGCCGCTTTTGGCTGGCAGATTGCAGGAGCCACTTGCCTCACTCAAACCAGCCAGACTTGGCACTGGTGCCACCTTTCATCTGGGAACCCTCCGGCGTATCGTGGATTTTCAGCAGCCAGCCGGCCACTCCCAGCCACATGCACCCGAATACAAACCACGGCTCATTTCCCTGGCCAAAAAAAATCACCCGCCCCGCTTTTGTCTGGCAGATTGCAGGAGACACTTGCCTCAATGAAACCAGCCCGACTTGGCACGGCTGCCACCTTTCATCTGGGAACCATCCTGCGTATCGTGGATTTTCAGGAGCCAGCCGGCCACTCCCAGCCACAGGCCCCCGAACACAAACCACGGCCCTTTTCCCTGGCAAACAAAACTCACCCGCCCCGCTTCTGAAAGGGAGATTGCAGGAGCCACTTGGCTCTATCAAACCTGCCTGACTCGGCACTGGTGCTCCCTTGGGTCTGGGAACCCTCCTGCGTATCGTGCATTTTCAGGAGCCAGCCGGCCACTCCCGCCCACAGGCCCCCGAACACAAACTACGGCCCTTTTCCCTGGAAGTAAAACTGAACTGCCCATCTTCTGGCTGGCAAATTGCAGGAGCCACTTGCCTGTATCAAATCAGCCCGAATTGGCGCTAGTACAACCTTTCATCTGGGAACCATCATGCGTATCATGGATTTTCAGGTGCCAGCCGGCCACTCCCAGCCACAGGCCCCGGAACACGTGCAACGGCCCTTTTCCCTGGAAGTCAAATTGACCTGCCCATTTTCTGGCTGGCAGATTGCAGGAGCCACTTGGCTCGATCAAACCAGCAGGACTTGGCACTGGTGCCATATTTCATCTGGGAACCATCCTGCACATTGTGGATTTTCAGGAGCCAGCCGGACACTCCGAGCCACAGGCCCCCAAACACAAACTACCGCCATCTTCCCTGGCAAACAAAACTGACCTGCCCAGCTTCTGTCTGGCAGATTGCAGGAGCCACTTGCCTCTGTGAAACCAGCTTGACTCGGGACTTGTGCCACCTTTCATCTGGGGACCATCCTGCGCGGAGTGGGTTTCAGGAGCCAACCGGCCACTCCCACCCACAGGTCCCGTACACAAACCATGGCCCTTTTCCCTGGAAAAAAAAATTACCCGCCCCGCTTCTGGATGGCAGATTGCATGAGCCCCTTTGTACTATCATACCAGTCCGACTTCGCACTGCTGCCACCTTGGGTCTGGGAACCATCCTGCGCGGCGTGGATTTTCAGGAGCCAGCCGGCCACTCCCAGCCACAGGCCCCCAAACACAAACCACTGCCCTTTTCCCTGGCAAACAAAACTCACACACCCCCCTTCTAGCTGGCAGATTGCAGGAGCCGCTTGGCTCTATCTAACCAGCCCGACTTGGCACTGGTCCCCCCTTGGGTCTGAGAACTATCCTGCGCGGTGTGGATTTTCAGGAGCCAGCCGGCCACTCCCAGCAACTGGCCCCCAAACACAAACCACGGCCCTTTTCCCTGGCAAACAAAACTCTGCTGCACGCCTAGGGAATGGTAGATTGCAGGAGCCACTTGGCTCTATCTAACCAGCCCGACTTGGCACTGGTCCCCCCTTGGGTCTGGGAACCATCCTGCGTGGCATGGATTTTCAGGAGCCAGCCGGCCACTCCCAGCCACAGGCCCCCAAACACAAACCACCGCCCTTTTCCCTGGCAAACAAAACTGACCTGCCCCGCTTCTGGCTGGCAGATTGCAGGAGCCACTTGGCTCTATCAAACCAGCCTGACTTGGCGCTGGTTCCCCCTTGGGTCTGGGAACCATCCTGCGCGGCGTGGATTTTCAGGAGGCAGCCACAGGCACCCAAACACAAACCACCGCCCTTTTCCCTGGCAAACAAAACTCACCTGGTTATCTTCTGGCTGAGAGATTGCAGGAGCCACTTGGTACTACCAAACCAGTCCGGCTTGGTACTGGTGCAACTTTTCATCTGGGAAACATCCTGCGTATCGTAGATTTTCAGGAGCCAGACGGCTAGTCCCAGCCTCAGGCCCCCGAACAGAAACCACGGCCCTTTTCCCTGGCAAACAAAACTCACCCGCCCCGCTCCTGGCTGGCAGATTGCAGGAGCCACTTGGCTCTATCAAACCAGCCCGACTTGGCACTGGTGCCCCCTTGGGTCTGGGAACCATCCTGCGCGGCGTGGATTTTCAGGAGCCAGCAGGCCACTCCCAGCTACAGGCCCCCAAACATATACCACGGCCCTTTTTTCCTGGAAAAATAATTACCCGCCCCGCTTCTGGATGGCAGATTGCATGAGCCCCTTTGTACTATCATACCAGTCCGACTTGGCACTGCTGCCACCTTGGGTCTGGGAACCATCCTGCGCGGCGTGGATTTTCAGGAGCCAGCCGGCCACTCCCAGCCACTGGCACCCGAACAGAAACCACGGCCCTTTTCCCTGGCAAACAATACTCAGCTGCCCATCTTCTGGCTGGCAGATTGCAGGAGACACTTGCCTCTATCAAACCAGCCCAACTCGGCACTGGTGCCAGCTTTCATATGGGAACCATCCTGCGTGGCGTGGATTTTCATGAGCCAGCCGGCCACTCCCAGCCACAGGACCCCGAACAGAAACCACGGCCCTTTTCCCAGGCAAACAAAACTCACACGCCCAGCTTCTGGCTGGCAGATTGCAGGAGCCACTTGATACTATGAAACCACCGCGACATGGCACTGGCGCCACCTTTCATCTGGGAACCATCCTGCGCGGAGTGGGTTTCAGGAGCCAGCCGGCCACTCCCACCCACAGGCCCCCGAACACAAACCACGGCTCTTTTCCCTGGCAAACAAAATTCACCCACCCCATCTTCTGGCTGGCAGATTGCAGGAGCCACTTTGTACTGTCTAACCAGATTGACATTGCACTGGTGCCACCTTTCATCTGGGAACCATCCTGCGTATCGTGGATTTTCAGGAGCCAGCCGACCACTCCCAGCCACAGGCCCCCATACATACACCTTGGCCCTTTTCCCTGGAAACAAAACTCAGCTGACCCTCTTCTGGATGGTAGATTGCAGGAGCCACTTGGTACTATCAAATGACCCCGACTTGGCAGTGCGGCCACTTTTCATCTGGGAAGCATCCTGCGTATTGTGGATTTTCCGGATCCAGGCGGCCACTCCCAGCCACAGGCCCCCAAACACATACTACGGCCCTTTTCCCTGGAAGTAAAACTGACCTGCCCATCTTCTGGCTGTAAGATTGCAAGAGCCACTTGGCTCTATCAAAGCAGCACGACTTGGCACTGGTGCCACCTTTCATCTGTGAACCATCCTGCGTATCGTCGATTGTCAGGAGCCAGCCGGCCACTCCCAAGCACAGGCCTCCGAACACAAACCACGGCCCATTTTCCTGCTAAACAAAACTCACCCGCCCCGCTTCTGGCTGGCAGAGTGCAGGAGCCACTTGGTACTATCAAACCAGCCAGAGTCGGCACTGGTGCCACCTTGGGCCTGGGAATCACCCTGCGTACCGTGGATTTTCAGCAGCCAGCCGGCCACTCCCAGCCACAGGCCCCAAACACATACCACGGCTCTTTTCCCTGGAAAAAAAACTCAGCTGCCCTTCTTCTGGATGGTAGATTGCAGGAGCCACTTGCATCTATCAAACCAGCCCGACACGGCACTGGTGCCCCCTTGGGTCTGGCAACCAGCCTGCGCGTCGTGGATTTTCAGGAGCCAGCCGGCCACTCCCAGCCACAGGCCCCCGAACACAAACCACAACCCTTTTCCCTGAAAGTAAAACTGCCCTGCCCATCTTCTGGCTGGCAGATTGCAGGAGCCACTTGGTACTATCAAACCAGCCCGACTCAGTACTCGTGCCCCGTTGGGTCAGGGAACCATACCGCACGGCGTGGATTTTCAGGAGCCAGCCGGCCACTCCCATCACAGGCCCCCGAACACAAACCACGGGCCTTTGCCCTGGCAAACAAAACTGACCTGCCCATCTTCTGGCTGGCAGATTGAAAGACGCACTTCACTGTATCAAACCATCCCGACTCGGCACTGGTGCCAGCATTCTCTGGGAACCATCCTGCGTACCGTGGATTTTCAGGAGCCAGCCGGCCACTCCCAGCCACAGGCCCCCAAACACAAACCACGGCCCTTTTCCCTGGAAGTAAAACTGAACTGCCCATCTTCTGGCTGGCAGATTGAAGGAGCCACTTGGTACTATCACTCCAGTCCGACTCGGCAATGGTGCTACCTTTCATCTGGGAACCATCCTGCGTGGCGTGGATTTTCAGGAGCCAGCCGACCACTCCCAGTCACAGGCCCCCGAACACAAGCCAGAGCCCTTTTCCGTGGCAAACAAATTCACATGCCCTGCTTCTGGCTGGCAGATTGCAGGAGCCACTTGGCTCTATCAAACCAGTCCGACTCGGCAGTGGTGCCCCTTGGGTCTGGGAACCATCCTGCGCGGCCTGGATTTTCAGGAGCCAGCAGCCACTCCCAGCCACACGGCACCGAACACAAACCACAACACTTTTCCCTGGCAAACAAAACTCACCCGCCCCGCTTCTGGCTGGCAGATTGCAGGAGGCACTTGCCTCTATCAAATCAGCCCGACTCGGCACTGGTGCCCACTTGGGTCTGGGAACCATGCTGCACGGCGTGGATTTTTAGGTGCCAGCGGGCCACTTCCAAGCACAGGCCCCCAAACAAAAACTACGGCCCTTTTCCCTGGAAGTAAAACTGACCTGCCCATCTTCTGGCTGGCAGATTGCAGGAGCCACTTGGCTCTATCAAACCAGCCCGACTTGGCACTGGTGCCCCCTTTGGTCTGGGAACCATCCTGCGTATCGTGGATTTTCTGGAGCCAGCCGGCCACTCCCAGCCACAGGCCCCCGAACAAAAACCACGGCCCTATTCCCTGGAAAAAAACTCAGCTGCCCTGTTTCTGGATGTTAGATTGCAGGAGCCACTTGGTACTATCAAACCAGCCCGACTTGGCACTGGTGCCACCTTTCATCTGGGAACCATCCTGCGTATCGTGGATTTTCAGGAGCCAGCGGACCACTCCCAGCCACAGGCCCCCAAACATATACCACCGCCCTTTTCCCGGGCGAACAAAACTCAGCTGACCCTCTTCTAGATGGTAGATTTCAGGAGCCACTTGGTAGTATCAAACCAGCTTGACTTGGCACTGGTGCCACTTTTCATCAGGGCACCATCCTGCGTTTCGTGGATTTTCAGGAGCCAGCCAGCCTCTCCCAAGCACAGGCCCCCAAACACAAACTATGGCCCTTTTTCCTGGAAGTAAAACTGACCTGCCCATCTTCTGGCTGACAGACTGCAGGAGCCACTTGGCTCTATCAAACCAGCCCGACTCGGCACTGGTGCCACCTTTCATCTGGGAACCATCCTGCGCGACGTGGATTTTCAGGAGCCAGCCGGCCACTCCCAGCCACAGGCCCGCAAACACATACCAAGGCTCTTTTCCATGGAAAAAAAACTCCGCTGCCCATCTTCTGGATGGTAGATTGCAGGAGACACTTGGCTCTATGAAACCAGCCCGACTCGGCAGTGGCGCCCATTTGGGTCTGGGAACCATCCTGCGCGGCGTGGATTTTCAGGAGCCAGCCGGCCACTCCCAGATACAGGCCCCCGAACACACACCACGGCCCATTTCCCGGGAAAAAAAACTGAGCTGACCCTCTTCTGGAAGGTAGATTGCAGGAGCTACATGGTACTATCTAAACACCCCAACTCGGCACTGGTGCCCCCTTGGGTCTGAGAACCAGCCTGCGCGGCGTGGGTTTTCAGGAGCCAGAGGGCCACACCCAGCCACAGGCCCCCAAACACAAACTGTGGCCCTTTTCCCTGGAAGTAAAACTGCCCTGCACGTCTTCTGGCTGGCAGATTCCAGGAGCCACTTGGCTCTATCAAAACAGCCCGACTTGGCACTGGTGCCCCCTTTGGTCCGGAAACCATCCTGCGCGGCATGGGTTTTCTGGAGCCAGCTGGCCACTCTCAGCCACAGGTCCCTAACATATACCACGGCTCTTTTCCCTGGAAAAAATCTCAGCTGCCCATCTTCTGGATGGTAGATTGCAGGAGGCACTTCCCTTTATCAAACCAGCCCGACACGGCACTGGTGCCCCCTTGGGTCTGGGAACCATCCTGCGTATCGTGGATTTTCAGGAGCCAGCCGGCCACTCCCAGCCACAGGCCCCCGAACAAAAACCACAGCCCTTTTCCCTGGCAAACAAAACTAACCCGCCCCGCTTCTGGCTGGTAGATTGCAGGAGCCACTTGGTACTATGTAACCACACCGACTCGGCACTGGTGCCACCTTGGGTCTGGGAACCATCCTGCGCGGCGTGGATTTTCAGGAGCCAGACGGCCACTCCCAGCCACAGGCCCCCGAACGTAAACCTCCGCCCTTTTCCCTCGAAGGAAATTTGACATGACCACCTTCTGGCTGGCAGATTGCAGGAGCCCCTTGGTACTATCAAACAAGCCCGATTTGGCACTGGTGCCACCTGACATCTTGGAACCATCCAGCGTGGCATGGATTTTCAGGAGCCAGCCGGACACTCCGAGCCACAGGCCCCCAAACACAAAATACGGCCCTTTTCCCTGGAAGTAAAACTGAACTGCCCATCTTCTGCATGGTAGATTGCAGGAGCCCCTTTGTACTGTCATACCAGCCCGACATGGCAGTGGTGCCACCTTTCATCTGGGAACCATCCTGCGTGGCGTGGATTTTCAGGAGCCAGCCGGCCACTCCCAGCCACAGGCCCCCAAGCACATACCACGGCCCTTTTCCCTGGAAGTAAAACTGACCTGCCCATCTTCTGGCTGGCAGATTGCAGGAGCCACTTGGTACTATCAAACAAGTCCGACTTGGCACTGGTGCCACCTTTCATCTGGGAACCATCCTGCGTATGGTGGATTTTCAGGAGCCAGCCGGCCACTCCCACCCACAGGCCCCCAAACACAAACTACGGACCTTTTCCCTGGAAAAAAAACTCAGCTGCCCCGCATCTGGATGGTAGATTGCAGGAGCCACTTTGTACTATCATACCAGTCCGGCTTAGCACTGGTGACCCCTTGGGACTGGGCATCATCCTGCACGGAGTGGATTTTCAGGAGCCAGCCGGCCACTCCCAGCCACAGGCCCCCGAACACAAACCACCGCCTTTTTTCCCTGGAAAACAAAACTCACCCACGCCGCTTTTGGCTGGCAGATTGCAGGAGCCACTTGCCTCACTCAAACCAGCCAGACTTGGCACTGGTGCCACCTTTCATCTGGGAACCCTCCGGCGTATCGTGGATTTTCAGCAGCCAGCCGGCCACTCCCAGCCACATGCACCCGAATACAAACCACGGCTCATTTCCCTGGCCAAAAAAAATCACCCGCCCCGCTTTTGTCTGGCAGATTGCAGGAGACACTTGCCTCAATGAAACCAGCCCGACTTGGCACGGCTGCCACCTTTCATCTGGGAACCATCCTGCGTATCGTGGATTTTCAGGAGCCAGCCGGCCACTCCCAGCCACAGGCCCCCGAACACAAACCACGGCCCTTTTCCCTGGCAAACAAAACTCACCCGCCCCGCTTCTGAAAGGGAGATTGCAGGAGCCACTTGGCTCTATCAAACCTGCCTGACTCGGCACTGGTGCTCCCTTGGGTCTGGGAACCCTCCTGCGTATCGTGCATTTTCAGGAGCCAGCCGGCCACTCCCGCCCACAGGCCCCCGAACACAAACTACGGCCCTTTTCCCTGGAAGTAAAACTGAACTGCCCATCTTCTGGCTGGCAAATTGCAGGAGCCACTTGCCTGTATCAAATCAGCCCGAATTGGCGCTAGTACAACCTTTCATCTGGGAACCATCATGCGTATCATGGATTTTCAGGTGCCAGCCGGCCACTCCCAGCCACAGGCCCCGGAACACGTGCAACGGCCCTTTTCCCTGGAAGTCAAATTGACCTGCCCATTTTCTGGCTGGCAGATTGCAGGAGCCACTTGGCTCGATCAAACCAGCAGGACTTGGCACTGGTGCCATATTTCATCTGGGAACCATCCTGCACATTGTGGATTTTCCGGAGCCAGCCGGCCACTCCCAGCCACCGGCCCCCAAACACATACCACGGCCCTTTTCCCTGGATGTAAAACTGACCTGCCCATCTTCTGGCTGGCAGATTGCAGGAGCCACAAGGTTCGATCAAACCAGCCCGTCTTGGCACTGTTTCCAAATTTCATCTGGGAACCATCCTGCGTATCGTAGATTTTCAGGAGCCAGCCTGTCACTCCCAGCCACAGGACCCCAAACACATGCCACGGCCCTTTTCCATGGAAAAAATACTCAGCTGCCCCGCCTCTGGATCGTAGATTGTAGGAGCCAATTTGTACTATCATACCAGTCCGACTAGACAGTGGTGCCTCCTTGGGTCTGGGAATCATCCTGCGTATGGTGGATTTTCAGGAGCCAGCGGGCCACTCCCAGGCACAGGCCCCCGAACACAAACCACGGCCCTTTTCCCTGGCAAACAAAACTCATCCGCCCCGCATCTAGCTGGCAGATTGCCGGAGCCACTTGGCTCTATCAAACCAGCCCGACATGGCAGTGGTGCCACCTTTCATCTGGGAACCATCCTGCGTATCGTGGATTTTCAGGAGCCAGCCGGCCACTCCCAGCCACAGGCCCCGGAACACATACAACAGCACTTTTCCCTGGCAGACAAAACTCACCCGCCCCGCTTCTGGCTGGCAGATTGCAGTTGCCACTTTGTAATTACAAACCAGTCCGACTTGGCATTGGTGCCACATTTCATCTGGGAACCATCCTGCGTATGCTGGATTTTCAGGAGGCAGCCAGCCACTTCCAGCCACAGGCCCCCAAACACAAACCATGGCCCTTTTCCCTGGAAGTAAAACTGAAATGCCCATCTTCTGGCTGGAAAATTGCAGGAGCCACTTGCCTGTATAAAATCAGCCCAAATTGGCGCTAGTACCACCTTTCATCTGGGAACCATCCTGCGTATCCTGGATTTTCAGGAGCCAGCCGGCCACTCCCGGCAACTGGCCCCCGAACACAAACCACGGCCCTTTTCCCTGGCAAAAAAAACTCACCCGCCTCGCATTTGGCTGGCAGACTGCAGGAGCCACTTGCCTCTATCAAAGCAGCCCGACTTGGTACTGGTGCCACCTTTCATCTGGGAACCATCCTGCGTATCGTAGATTTTCAGGAGCCAGCCGGCCACTCCCAGCCACAGGCCACCGAAACCAAGCCACGGCCCTTTTCCCTGGCAAACAAAACTCACCCGCCCCGCTTCTGCCTGGCAGATTGCAGGAGCCACTTTGTTCTCACATACCAGTCCGACTTGGCACTGGTGCCACCTTTCATCTGGGAACCATCCTGCGTACCGTGGATTTTCAGGAGCCAGCCGGCCACTCCCAGCCACAGGCCCCCGAAAAAAATCCACGGCCCTTTTCCCTGGAAAAAATTTCAGCTGCCCCGCTACTGGATGGCAGATTGCATGAGCCACTTTGTACTAACAAACCAGTCTGACTTGGAAGTGGTGCCTCCATAGGTATGGGAATATTCCTGCATATCGTGAATTTTCAGGAGCCAGCAGGCCACACCCGTCCACAGGCCCCCCAAAAAAAACTACTGCCGTTTTCCCTGGAAGTAAAACTGACCTGCCCATCTTCCGGCTGGCATATTGCAGGAGCCACTTGGCTCTATCAAACCAGCCCGACTTGGCACTGGTGCCACCTTTCATCTGGGAACCATCCTGCGTATCGAGGATTTTCAGGAGCCAGCCGGCCACTCCCAGCCACAGGTCCCCGAACACAAACCACGGCCCTTTTCCCTGGCAAACAAAACTCACCCGCCCCCCATCTGGCTGCCAGAATGCAGGAGACACTAGCCTCTATCAAACCAGCCCGACTTGGCACTGTTTCCAACTTTCTTCTGGGAACCATCCTGCGTATCGTAGATTTTCAGGAGCCAGCCTGTCACTCCTAGCCACAGGACCCCAAACACATGCCAAGGCCCTTTCCCTTGGAAAAAATTTCAGCTGCCCCGCTTCTGGATGGTAGATTGCAGGAGCCAATTTGTTCTATCATACCAGTCCGACTAGACAGTGGTGCCACCTTTCATCTGGGAACCATCCTGCATATCGTGGATTTTCAGGAGCCAGCCGGCCACTCCCAGCCACAGGCCCCCAAACACAAACTACCGCACTTTTCCCTGGCAAAAAAAACTCAGCTGCACAACATCTGGCTGGCAGATTGCCGGAGCCACTTTGCTATATCAATCGAGCCTGACTCGGCATTGGTGCCCCCTTGGGTCTGGGAACCATCCTGCGTATCGTGGATTTTCAGGATCCAGGCGGCAACTCCCAGCCCCAGGCCCCCAAACAAAAACTACGGCCCTTTTCCCTGGAAGTAACACTGAACTGCCCATCTTCTGGCTGGCAAATTACAGGAGCCACTTCCCTGTATAAAATCAGCACGAATTGGCGTTAGTACCACCTTTCATCTGGGAACCATCCTGCGTATCATGGATTTTCAGGAGCCAGCCGGCCACTCCCAGCCACAGGCCCCCGAACACAAACCACGGCCATTTTCCCTGGCAAAAAAAACTCACCCGCCTCGCATTTGGCTGGCACCCTGCAGGAGTCACTTGCCTCTATCAAACCAGCCCGACTTGGTACTGGTGCCACCTTTCATCTGGGAACCATCCTGCGTATCGTGGATTTTCAGGAGCCAGCCGGCCACTCCCAGCCACAGGTCCCCAAACACAAACTACGGCCCTTTTCCCTGGAAGTATAACTGACCTGCCCACCTTCTGGATGTAGTTTACAGGAATCACTTTCTACTATCATACCAGCCCGACTTGGCACTGGTGCCACCTTTCATCTGGGAACCATCCTGCGTATCGTGGAATTTCAGGAGCCAGCCGGCCACTCCCAGCCACAGGCCCCCAAACTAAAACTATGGCCCTTTTCCCTGGAAGTAAAACTGACCTTCCCATCTTCTGGCTGGCAGATAGCAGGAGCCACTTGCCTCTATGAAACTAGCCCGACATGGCACTGGTGCCACCTTTCATCCTGGAACCATCCTGCATATCGTAGATTTTCAGGAGCCAGCCAGCCACTCCCAGCCACAGGCCCCCGAACACAAACCATGGCCCTTTTCCCTGCAAACAAAACTCACCCGCCCCGCTTCTGCCTGGCAGATTGCAGGAGACACTTGCCTCTATCAAACCAGCCTGACTTGGCACTGGTGCCACCTTTGATCTGGGACTCATCCTGCGTATCGTGGATTTTCAGGAGCCAGCCGGCCACTCCGAGCCACAGGCCCCCAAACACAAACCACGGCCCTTTTCCCTGGAAAACAAAACTCACCCGCCCCGCTTCTGGCTGGCAGATTGCAGGAGCCACTTTGTACTAACAAACCAGTCCGACTCGGCACTGGTGCCACCTTTCATCTGGGAACCCTCCTGCGTATCGTGGATTCTCAGGTGCCAGCCGGCCACTCCCAGCCACAGGCCCCCAAACACAATCCACGGCCCTTTTCCATGGAAAAAAAACTCAGCTGCCCCGCTTCTGGAAGGGAGATTGCAGGAGACACTTTATACTATCAAACCATTCCAACTTGGCCCTGCTGCCATCTTTCATCTGGGAACCATCCTGCGTATCGTGGATTTTCAGGGGCCAGCAGGCCACTCCCAGCCACAAGCCCCCAAACACAAACCACGGCCCTTTTCCCTGGCTAAAAAATCTCGCCCGCCCCGCTTCTCGCTGGCAGATTGCAGGAGCCACTTGGCTCCCTCAAACCAGCCCGACTCTGCACTGCTGCCACCGTTCATCTGGGAACCATCCTGCGTATCGTGGATTTTCAGGAGCCAGCCGGCCACTGCCAGCCATAGGCCACCAAACACAAACCACGGCCCTTTTCCCTGGCAAAAACAACTCACCCCCTCCGCTTTTCGCTGGCAGACTGCAGGAGAAAACTGCCTCTATCAAGCCAGCCCGACTTGGTACTGGTGCCACGTTTCATCTAGGAATCATCCTGCATATCGTGGATTTTCAGGAGCCAGCCTGCAACTACCAGCCACAGGCCCTGGAACACAAACCACGGCCCTTTTCCCTGGCAAGCAAAACTCACCCGCCCCGCTTCTGGCTGGCAGATTGCAGGGGCCACTTTTTACTAACATACCAGCCCGACTTGGCACTGGTGCCACCTTTTATCTGGGAACAATCCTGCGTATCGTGGATTTTCATGAGCCAGCCGGCCACTCCCAGCCACAGGCCCCCGAACAAAAACCTCGGCCCTTTTCCCAAGAAAAAATTTCAGCTGCCCCGCTTCTGGATGGCATATTGCAGGAGCCACTTTGCTCAATCAAACCAGCCCGACTTGGCACTGGTGCCACCTTTCATCTGGGAACCATCCTGCGTATCGTGGATTTTCAGGAGCCAGCCGGCCACTCCCAGCCACAGGTCCCCGAACACAAACCACGGCCCATTTTCCTGGCAAAAAAAACTCACCCGCCCTTCTTCCTGCTGGCTGATTGCAGGCTCCACTTGCGTCTATCAAGCCATCCCGACTTGGCCCTGGTGCCACCTTTCTTCTGGGAACCATCCAGCGTATCGTGGATTTTCAGGAGCCAGCTGGCCACTCCCAGCCACAGGCCCCCAAACACAAACTACGGCCCTTTCCCCTGGAAGTAAAACTGACCCCCCATCTTCTGGCTGGCAGATTGCAGGAGCCACTTGCCTCTATCAAACCAGCCCGGCTCGGCACTGGTGCACCCCTTGGGTCCGGGAACCATCCTGCGTATCGTGGATATCCAGGAGCCAGCGGGCCACTCCCAGGCACAGGCCCCCGAACACAAACCACGGCCCTTTTCCCTGGCAAACAAAACTCATCCGCCCCGCATCTAGCTGGCAGATTGCCGGAGCCACTTGGCTCTATCAAACCAGCCCGACATGGCAGTGGTGCCACCTTTCATCTGGGAACCATCCTGCCTATCGTGGATTTTCAGGAGCCAGCCGGCCACTCCCAGCCACAGGCCCCGGAACACATACAACAGCACTTTTCCCTGGCAGACAAAACTCACCCGCCCCGCTTCTGGCTGGCAGATTGCAGTTGCCACTTTGTAATTACAAACCAGTCCGACTTGGCATTGGTGCCACATTTCATCTGGGAACCATCCTGCGTATGCTGGATTTTCAGGAGGCAGCCAGCCACTTCCAGCCACAGGCCCCCAAACACAAACCATGGCCCTTTTCCCTGGAAGTAAAACTGAAATGCCCATCTTCTGGCTGGAAAATTGCAGGAGCCACTTGCCTGTATAAAATCAGCCCAAATTGGCGCTAGTACCACCTTTCATCTGGGAACCATCCTGCGTATCCTGGATTTTCAGGAGCCAGCCGGCCACTCCCGGCAACTGGCCCCCGAACACAAACCACGGCCCTTTTCCCTGGCAAAAAAAACTCACCCGCCTCGCATTTGGCTGGCAGACTGCAGGAGCCACTTGCCTCTATCAAAGCAGCCCGACTTGGTACTGGTGCCACCTTTCATCTGGGAACCATCCTGCGTATCGTAGATTTTCAGGAGCCAGCCGGCCACTCCCAGCCACAGGCCACCGAAACCAAGCCACGGCCCTTTTCCCTGGCAAACAAAACTCACCCGCCCCGCTTCTGCCTGGCAGATTGCAGGAGCCACTTTGTTCTCACATACCAGTCCGACTTGGCACTGGTGCCACCTTTCATCTGGGAACCATCCTGCGTACCGTGGATTTTCAGGAGCCAGCCGGCCACTCCCAGCCACAGGCCCCCGAAAAAAATCCACGGCCCTTTTCCCTGGAAAAAATTTCAGCTGCCCCGCTACTGGATGGCAGATTGCATGAGCCACTTTGTACTAACAAACCAGTCTGACTTGGAAGTGGTGCCTCCATAGGTATGGGAATATTCCTGCATATCGTGAATTTTCAGGAGCCAGCAGGCCACACCCGTCCACAGGCCCCCCAAAAAAAACTACTGCCGTTTTCCCTGGAAGTAAAACTGACCTGCCCATCTTCCGGCTGGCATATTGCAGGAGCCACTTGGCTCTATCAAACCAGCCCGACTTGGCACTGGTGCCACCTTTCATCTGGGAACCATCCTGCGTATCGAGGATTTTCAGGAGCCAGCCGGCCACTCCCAGCCACAGGTCCCCGAACACAAACCACGGCCCTTTTCCCTGGCAAACAAAACTCACCCGCCCCCCATCTGGCTGCCAGAATGCAGGAGACACTAGCCTCTATCAAACCAGCCCGACTTGGCACTGTTTCCAACTTTCTTCTGGGAACCATCCTGCGTATCGTAGATTTTCAGGAGCCAGCCTGTCACTCCTAGCCACAGGACCCCAAACACATGCCAAGGCCCTTTCCCTTGGAAAAAATTTCAGCTGCCCCGCTTCTGGATGGTAGATTGCAGGAGCCAATTTGTTCTATCATACCAGTCCGACTAGACAGTGGTGCCACCTTTCATCTGGGAACCATCCTGCATATCGTGGATTTTCAGGAGCCAGCCGGCCACTCCCAGCCACAGGCCCCCAAACACAAACTACCGCACTTTTCCCTGGCAAAAAAAACTCAGCTGCACAACATCTGGCTGGCAGATTGCCGGAGCCACTTTGCTATATCAATCGAGCCTGACTCGGCATTGGTGCCCCCTTGGGTCTGGGAACCATCCTGCGTATCGTGGATTTTCAGGATCCAGGCGGCAACTCCCAGCCCCAGGCCCCCAAACAAAAACTACGGCCCTTTTCCCTGGAAGTAACACTGAACTGCCCATCTTCTGGCTGGCAAATTACAGGAGCCACTTCCCTGTATAAAATCAGCACGAATTGGCGTTAGTACCACCTTTCATCTGGGAACCATCCTGCGTATCATGGATTTTCAGGAGCCAGCCGGCCACTCCCAGCCACAGGCCCCCGAACACAAACCACGGCCATTTTCCCTGGCAAAAAAAACTCACCCGCCTCGCATTTGGCTGGCACCCTGCAGGAGTCACTTGCCTCTATCAAACCAGCCCGACTTGGTACTGGTGCCACCTTTCATCTGGGAACCATCCTGCGTATCGTGGATTTTCAGGAGCCAGCCGGCCACTCCCAGCCACAGGTCCCCAAACACAAACTACGGCCCTTTTCCCTGGAAGTATAACTGACCTGCCCACCTTCTGGATGTAGTTTACAGGAATCACTTTCTACTATCATACCAGCCCGACTTGGCACTGGTGCCACCTTTCATCTGGGAACCATCCTGCGTATCGTGGAATTTCAGGAGCCAGCCGGCCACTCCCAGCCACAGGCCCCCAAACTAAAACTATGGCCCTTTTCCCTGGAAGTAAAACTGACCTTCCCATCTTCTGGCTGGCAGATAGCAGGAGCCACTTGCCTCTATGAAACTAGCCCGACATGGCACTGGTGCCACCTTTCATCCTGGAACCATCCTGCATATCGTAGATTTTCAGGAGCCAGCCAGCCACTCCCAGCCACAGGCCCCCGAACACAAACCATGGCCCTTTTCCCTGCAAACAAAACTCACCCGCCCCGCTTCTGCCTGGCAGATTGCAGGAGACACTTGCCTCTATCAAACCAGCCTGACTTGGCACTGGTGCCACCTTTGATCTGGGACTCATCCTGCGTATCGTGGATTTTCAGGAGCCAGCCGGCCACTCCGAGCCACAGGCCCCCAAACACAAACCACGGCCCTTTTCCCTGGAAAACAAAACTCACCCGCCCCGCTTCTGGCTGGCAGATTGCAGGAGCCACTTTGTACTAACAAACCAGTCCGACTCGGCACTGGTGCCACCTTTCATCTGGGAACCCTCCTGCGTATCGTGGATTCTCAGGTGCCAGCCGGCCACTCCCAGCCACAGGCCCCCAAACACAATCCACGGCCCTTTTCCATGGAAAAAAAACTCAGCTGCCCCGCTTCTGGAAGGGAGATTGCAGGAGACACTTTATACTATCAAACCATTCCAACTTGGCCCTGCTGCCATCTTTCATCTGGGAACCATCCTGCGTATCGTGGATTTTCAGGGGCCAGCAGGCCACTCCCAGCCACAAGCCCCCAAACACAAACCACGGCCCTTTTCCCTGGCTAAAAAATCTCGCCCGCCCCGCTTCTCGCTGGCAGATTGCAGGAGCCACTTGGCTCCCTCAAACCAGCCCGACTCTGCACTGCTGCCACCGTTCATCTGGGAACCATCCTGCGTATCGTGGATTTTCAGGAGCCAGCCGGCCACTGCCAGCCATAGGCCACCAAACACAAACCACGGCCCTTTTCCCTGGCAAAAACAACTCACCCCCTCCGCTTTTCGCTGGCAGACTGCAGGAGAAAACTGCCTCTATCAAGCCAGCCCGACTTGGTACTGGTGCCACGTTTCATCTAGGAATCATCCTGCATATCGTGGATTTTCAGGAGCCAGCCTGCAACTACCAGCCACAGGCCCTGGAACACAAACCACGGCCCTTTTCCCTGGCAAGCAAAACTCACCCGCCCCGCTTCTGGCTGGCAGATTGCAGGGGCCACTTTTTACTAACATACCAGCCCGACTTGGCACTGGTGCCACCTTTTATCTGGGAACAATCCTGCGTATCGTGGATTTTCATGAGCCAGCCGGCCACTCCCAGCCACAGGCCCCCGAACAAAAACCTCGGCCCTTTTCCCAAGAAAAAATTTCAGCTGCCCCGCTTCTGGATGGCATATTGCAGGAGCCACTTTGCTCAATCAAACCAGCCCGACTTGGCACTGGTGCCACCTTTCATCTGGGAACCATCCTGCGTATCGTGGATTTTCAGGAGCCAGCCGGCCACTCCCAGCCACAGGTCCCCGAACACAAACCACGGCCCATTTTCCTGGCAAAAAAAACTCACCCGCCCTTCTTCCTGCTGGCTGATTGCAGGCTCCACTTGCGTCTATCAAGCCATCCCGACTTGGCCCTGGTGCCACCTTTCTTCTGGGAACCATCCAGCGTATCGTGGATTTTCAGGAGCCAGCTGGCCACTCCCAGCCACAGGCCCCCAAACACAAACTACGGCCCTTTCCCCTGGAAGTAAAACTGACCCCCCATCTTCTGGCTGGCAGATTGCAGGAGCCACTTGCCTCTATCAAACCAGCCCGGCTCGGCACTGGTGCACCCCTTGGGTCCGGGAACCATCCTGCGTATCGTGGATATCCAGGAGCCAGCGGGCCACTCCCAGGCACAGGCCCCCGAACACAAACCACGGCCCTTTTCCCTGGCAAACAAAACTCATCCGCCCCGCATCTAGCTGGCAGATTGCCGGAGCCACTTGGCTCTATCAAACCAGCCCGACATGGCAGTGGTGCCACCTTTCATCTGGGAACCATCCTGCGTATCGTGGATTTTCAGGAGCCAGCCGGCCACTCCCAGCCACAGGCCCCGGAACACATACAACAGCACTTTTCCCTGGCAGACAAAACTCACCCGCCCCGCTTCTGGCTGGCAGATTGCAGTTGCCACTTTGTAATTACAAACCAGTCCGACTTGGCATTGGTGCCACATTTCATCTGGGAACCATCCTGCGTATGCTGGATTTTCAGGAGGCAGCCAGCCACTTCCAGCCACAGGCCCCCAAACACAAACCATGGCCCTTTTCCCTGGAAGTAAAACTGAAATGCCCATCTTCTGGCTGGAAAATTGCAGGAGCCACTTGCCTGTATAAAATCAGCCCAAATTGGCGCTAGTACCACCTTTCATCTGGGAACCATCCTGCGTATCCTGGATTTTCAGGAGCCAGCCGGCCACTCCCGGCAACTGGCCCCCGAACACAAACCACGGCCCTTTTCCCTGGCAAAAAAAACTCACCCGCCTCGCATTTGGCTGGCAGACTGCAGGAGCCACTTGCCTCTATCAAAGCAGCCCGACTTGGTACTGGTGCCACCTTTCATCTGGGAACCATCCTGCGTATCGTAGATTTTCAGGAGCCAGCCGGCCACTCCCAGCCACAGGCCACCGAAACCAAGCCACGGCCCTTTTCCCTGGCAAACAAAACTCACCCGCCCCGCTTCTGGCTGGCAGATTGCAGGAGCCACTTTGTTCTCACATACCAGTCCGACTTGGCACTGGTGCCACCTTTCATCTGGGAACCATCCTGCGTACCGTGGATTTTCAGGAGCCAGCCGGCCACTCCCAGCCACAGGCCCCCGAAAAAAATCCACGGCCCTTTTCCCTGGAAAAAATTTCAGCTGCCCCGCTACTGGATGGCAGATTGCATGAGCCACTTTGTACTAACAAACCAGTCTGACTTGGAAGTGGTGCCTCCATAGGTATGGGAATATTCCTGCATATCGTGAATTTTCAGGAGCCAGCAGGCCACACCCGTCCACAGGCCCCCCAAAAAAAACTACTGCCGTTTTCCCTGGAAGTAAAACTGACCTGCCCATCTTCCGGCTGGCATATTGCAGGAGCCACTTGGCTCTATCAAACCAGCCCGACTTGGCACTGGTGCCACCTTTCATCTGGGAACCATCCTGCGTATCGAGGATTTTCAGGAGCCAGCCGGCCACTCCCAGCCACAGGTCCCCGAACACAAACCACGGCCCTTTTCCCTGGCAAACAAAACTCACCCGCCCCCCATCTGGCTGCCAGAATGCAGGAGACACTAGCCTCTATCAAACCAGCCCGACTTGGCACTGTTTCCAACTTTCTTCTGGGAACCATCCTGCGTATCGTAGATTTTCAGGAGCCAGCCTGTCACTCCTAGCCACAGGACCCCAAACACATGCCAAGGCCCTTTCCCTTGGAAAAAATTTCAGCTGCCCCGCTTCTGGATGGTAGATTGCAGGAGCCAATTTGTTCTATCATACCAGTCCGACTAGACAGTGGTGCCACCTTTCATCTGGGAACCATCCTGCATATCGTGGATTTTCAGGAGCCAGCCGGCCACTCCCAGCCACAGGCCCCCAAACACAAACTACCGCACTTTTCCCTGGCAAAAAAAACTCAGCTGCACAACATCTGGCTGGCAGATTGCCGGAGCCACTTTGCTATATCAATCGAGCCTGACTCGGCATTGGTGCCCCCTTGGGTCTGGGAACCATCCTGCGTATCGTGGATTTTCAGGATCCAGGCGGCAACTCCCAGCCCCAGGCCCCCAAACAAAAACTACGGCCCTTTTCCCTGGAAGTAACACTGAACTGCCCATCTTCTGGCTGGCAAATTACAGGAGCCACTTCCCTGTATAAAATCAGCACGAATTGGCGTTAGTACCACCTTTCATCTGGGAACCATCCTGCGTATCATGGATTTTCAGGAGCCAGCCGGCCACTCCCAGCCACAGGCCCCCGAACACAAACCACGGCCATTTTCCCTGGCAAAAAAAACTCACCCGCCTCGCATTTGGCTGGCACCCTGCAGGAGTCACTTGCCTCTATCAAACCAGCCCGACTTGGTACTGGTGCCACCTTTCATCTGGGAACCATCCTGCGTATCGTGGATTTTCAGGAGCCAGCCGGCCACTCCCAGCCACAGGTCCCCAAACACAAACTACGGCCCTTTTCCCTGGAAGTATAACTGACCTGCCCACCTTCTGGATGTAGTTTACAGGAATCACTTTCTACTATCATACCAGCCCGACTTGGCACTGGTGCCACCTTTCATCTGGGAACCATCCTGCGTATCGTGGAATTTCAGGAGCCAGCCGGCCACTCCCAGCCACAGGCCCCCAAACTAAAACTATGGCCCTTTTCCCTGGAAGTAAAACTGACCTTCCCATCTTCTGGCTGGCAGATAGCAGGAGCCACTTGCCTCTATGAAACTAGCCCGACATGGCACTGGTGCCACCTTTCATCCTGGAACCATCCTGCATATCGTAGATTTTCAGGAGCCAGCCAGCCACTCCCAGCCACAGGCCCCCGAACACAAACCATGGCCCTTTTCCCTGCAAACAAAACTCACCCGCCCCGCTTCTGCCTGGCAGATTGCAGGAGACACTTGCCTCTATCAAACCAGCCTGACTTGGCACTGGTGCCACCTTTGATCTGGGACTCATCCTGCGTATCGTGGATTTTCAGGAGCCAGCCGGCCACTCCGAGCCACAGGCCCCCAAACACAAACCACGGCCCTTTTCCCTGGAAAACAAAACTCACCCGCCCCGCTTCTGGCTGGCAGATTGCAGGAGCCACTTTGTACTAACAAACCAGTCCGACTCGGCACTGGTGCCACCTTTCATCTGGGAACCCTCCTGCGTATCGTGGATTCTCAGGTGCCAGCCGGCCACTCCCAGCCACAGGCCCCCAAACACAATCCACGGCCCTTTTCCATGGAAAAAAAACTCAGCTGCCCCGCTTCTGGAAGGGAGATTGCAGGAGACACTTTATACTATCAAACCATTCCAACTTGGCCCTGCTGCCATCTTTCATCTGGGAACCATCCTGCGTATCGTGGATTTTCAGGGGCCAGCAGGCCACTCCCAGCCACAAGCCCCCAAACACAAACCACGGCCCTTTTCCCTGGCTAAAAAATCTCGCCCGCCCCGCTTCTCGCTGGCAGATTGCAGGAGCCACTTGGCTCCCTCAAACCAGCCCGACTCTGCACTGCTGCCACCGTTCATCTGGGAACCATCCTGCGTATCGTGGATTTTCAGGAGCCAGCCGGCCACTGCCAGCCATAGGCCACCAAACACAAACCACGGCCCTTTTCCCTGGCAAAAACAACTCACCCCCTCCGCTTTTCGCTGGCAGACTGCAGGAGAAAACTGCCTCTATCAAGCCAGCCCGACTTGGTACTGGTGCCACGTTTCATCTAGGAATCATCCTGCATATCGTGGATTTTCAGGAGCCAGCCTGCAACTACCAGCCACAGGCCCTGGAACACAAACCACGGCCCTTTTCCCTGGCAAACAAAACTCACCCGCCCCCCATCTGGCTGCCAGAATGCAGGAGACACTAGCCTCTATCAAACCAGCCCGACTTGGCACTGTTTCCAACTTTCTTCTGGGAACCATCCTGCGTATCGTAGATTTTCAGGAGCCAGCCTGTCACTCCTAGCCACAGGACCCCAAACACATGCCAAGGCCCTTTCCCTTGGAAAAAATTTCAGCTGCCCCGCTTCTGGATGGTAGATTGCAGGAGCCAATTTGTTCTATCATACCAGTCCGACTAGACAGTGGTGCCACCTTTCATCTGGGAACCATCCTGCATATCGTGGATTTTCAGGAGCCAGCCGGCCACTCCCAGCCACAGGCCCCCAAACACAAACTACCGCACTTTTCCCTGGCAAAAAAAACTCAGCTGCACAACATCTGGCTGGCAGATTGCCGGAGCCACTTTGCTATATCAATCGAGCCTGACTCGGCATTGGTGCCCCCTTGGGTCTGGGAACCATCCTGCGTATCGTGGATTTTCAGGATCCAGGCGGCAACTCCCAGCCCCAGGCCCCCAAACAAAAACTACGGCCCTTTTCCCTGGAAGTAACACTGAACTGCCCATCTTCTGGCTGGCAAATTACAGGAGCCACTTCCCTGTATAAAATCAGCACGAATTGGCGTTAGTACCACCTTTCATCTGGGAACCATCCTGCGTATCATGGATTTTCAGGAGCCAGCCGGCCACTCCCAGCCACAGGCCCCCGAACACAAACCACGGCCCTTTTCCCTGGCAAAAACAACTCACCCCCTCCGCTTTTCGCTGGCAGACTGCAGGAGAAAACTGCCTCTATCAAGCCAGCCCGACTTGGTACTGGTGCCACGTTTCATCTAGGAATCATCCTGCATATCGTGGATTTTCAGGAGCCAGCCTGCAACTACCAGCCACAGGCCCTGGAACACAAACCACGGCCCTTTTCCCTGGCAAACAAAACTCACCCGCCCCGCTTCTGGCTGGCAGATTGCAGGGGCCACTTTTTACTAACATACCAGCCCGACTTGGCACTGGTGCCACCTTTTATCTGGGAACAATCCTGCGTATCGTGGATTTTCATGAGCCAGCCGGCCACTCCCAGCCACAGGCCCCCGAACAAAAACCTCGGCCCTTTTCCCAAGAAAAAATTTCAGCTGCCCCGCTTCTGGATGGCATATTGCAGGAGCCACTTTGCTCAATCAAACCAGCCCGACTTGGCACTGGTGCCACCTTTCATCTGGGAACCATCCTGCGTATCGTGGATTTTCAGGAGCCAGCCGGCCACTCCCAGCCACAGGTCCCCGAACACAAACCACGGCCCATTTTCCTGGCAAAAAAAACTCACCCGCCCTTCTTCCTGCTGGCTGATTGCAGGCTCCACTTGCGTCTATCAAGCCATCCCGACTTGGCCCTGGTGCCACCTTTCTTCTGGGAACCATCCAGCGTATCGTGGATTTTCAGGAGCCAGCTGGCCACTCCCAGCCACAGGCCCCCAAACACAAACTACGGCCCTTTCCCCTGGAAGTAAAACTGACCCCCCATCTTCTGGCTGGCAGATTGCAGGAGCCACTTGCCTCTATCAAACCAGCCCGGCTCGGCACTGGTGCACCCCTTGGGTCCGGGAACCATCCTGCGTATCGTGGATATCCAGGAGCCAGCGGGCCACTCCCAGGCACAGGCCCCCGAACACAAACCACGGCCCTTTTCCCTGGCAAACAAAACTCATCCGCCCCGCATCTAGCTGGCAGATTGCCGGAGCCACTTGGCTCTATCAAACCAGCCCGACATGGCAGTGGTGCCACCTTTCATCTGGGAACCATCCTGCCTATCGTGGATTTTCAGGAGCCAGCCGGCCACTCCCAGCCACAGGCCCCGGAACACATACAACAGCACTTTTCCCTGGCAGACAAAACTCACCCGCCCCGCTTCTGGCTGGCAGATTGCAGTTGCCACTTTGTAATTACAAACCAGTCCGACTTGGCATTGGTGCCACATTTCATCTGGGAACCATCCTGCGTATGCTGGATTTTCAGGAGGCAGCCAGCCACTTCCAGCCACAGGCCCCCAAACACAAACCATGGCCCTTTTCCCTGGAAGTAAAACTGAAATGCCCATCTTCTGGCTGGAAAATTGCAGGAGCCACTTGCCTGTATAAAATCAGCCCAAATTGGCGCTAGTACCACCTTTCATCTGGGAACCATCCTGCGTATCCTGGATTTTCAGGAGCCAGCCGGCCACTCCCGGCAACTGGCCCCCGAACACAAACCACGGCCCTTTTCCCTGGCAAAAAAAACTCACCCGCCTCGCATTTGGCTGGCAGACTGCAGGAGCCACTTGCCTCTATCAAAGCAGCCCGACTTGGTACTGGTGCCACCTTTCATCTGGGAACCATCCTGCGTATCGTAGATTTTCAGGAGCCAGCCGGCCACTCCCAGCCACAGGCCACCGAAACCAAGCCACGGCCCTTTTCCCTGGCAAACAAAACTCACCCGCCCCGCTTCTGCCTGGCAGATTGCAGGAGCCACTTTGTTCTCACATACCAGTCCGACTTGGCACTGGTGCCACCTTTCATCTGGGAACCATCCTGCGTACCGTGGATTTTCAGGAGCCAGCCGGCCACTCCCAGCCACAGGCCCCCGAAAAAAATCCACGGCCCTTTTCCCTGGAAAAAATTTCAGCTGCCCCGCTACTGGATGGCAGATTGCATGAGCCACTTTGTACTAACAAACCAGTCTGACTTGGAAGTGGTGCCTCCATAGGTATGGGAATATTCCTGCATATCGTGAATTTTCAGGAGCCAGCAGGCCACACCCGTCCACAGGCCCCCCAAAAAAAACTACTGCCGTTTTCCCTGGAAGTAAAACTGACCTGCCCATCTTCCGGCTGGCATATTGCAGGAGCCACTTGGCTCTATCAAACCAGCCCGACTTGGCACTGGTGCCACCTTTCATCTGGGAACCATCCTGCGTATCGAGGATTTTCAGGAGCCAGCCGGCCACTCCCAGCCACAGGTCCCCGAACACAAACCACGGCCCTTTTCCCTGGCAAACAAAACTCACCCGCCCCCCATCTGGCTGCCAGAATGCAGGAGACACTAGCCTCTATCAAACCAGCCCGACTTGGCACTGTTTCCAACTTTCTTCTGGGAACCATCCTGCGTATCGTAGATTTTCAGGAGCCAGCCTGTCACTCCTAGCCACAGGACCCCAAACACATGCCAAGGCCCTTTCCCTTGGAAAAAATTTCAGCTGCCCCGCTTCTGGATGGTAGATTGCAGGAGCCAATTTGTTCTATCATACCAGTCCGACTAGACAGTGGTGCCACCTTTCATCTGGGAACCATCCTGCATATCGTGGATTTTCAGGAGCCAGCCGGCCACTCCCAGCCACAGGCCCCCAAACACAAACTACCGCACTTTTCCCTGGCAAAAAAAACTCAGCTGCACAACATCTGGCTGGCAGATTGCCGGAGCCACTTTGCTATATCAATCGAGCCTGACTCGGCATTGGTGCCCCCTTGGGTCTGGGAACCATCCTGCGTATCGTGGATTTTCAGGATCCAGGCGGCAACTCCCAGCCCCAGGCCCCCAAACAAAAACTACGGCCCTTTTCCCTGGAAGTAACACTGAACTGCCCATCTTCTGGCTGGCAAATTACAGGAGCCACTTCCCTGTATAAAATCAGCACGAATTGGCGTTAGTACCACCTTTCATCTGGGAACCATCCTGCGTATCATGGATTTTCAGGAGCCAGCCGGCCACTCCCAGCCACAGGCCCCCGAACACAAACCACGGCCATTTTCCCTGGCAAAAAAAACTCACCCGCCTCGCATTTGGCTGGCACCCTGCAGGAGTCACTTGCCTCTATCAAACCAGCCCGACTTGGTACTGGTGCCACCTTTCATCTGGGAACCATCCTGCGTATCGTGGATTTTCAGGAGCCAGCCGGCCACTCCCAGCCACAGGTCCCCAAACACAAACTACGGCCCTTTTCCCTGGAAGTATAACTGACCTGCCCACCTTCTGGATGTAGTTTACAGGAATCACTTTCTACTATCATACCAGCCCGACTTGGCACTGGTGCCACCTTTCATCTGGGAACCATCCTGCGTATCGTGGAATTTCAGGAGCCAGCCGGCCACTCCCAGCCACAGGCCCCCAAACTAAAACTATGGCCCTTTTCCCTGGAAGTAAAACTGACCTTCCCATCTTCTGGCTGGCAGATAGCAGGAGCCACTTGCCTCTATGAAACTAGCCCGACATGGCACTGGTGCCACCTTTCATCCTGGAACCATCCTGCATATCGTAGATTTTCAGGAGCCAGCCAGCCACTCCCAGCCACAGGCCCCCGAACACAAACCATGGCCCTTTTCCCTGCAAACAAAACTCACCCGCCCCGCTTCTGCCTGGCAGATTGCAGGAGACACTTGCCTCTATCAAACCAGCCTGACTTGGCACTGGTGCCACCTTTGATCTGGGACTCATCCTGCGTATCGTGGATTTTCAGGAGCCAGCCGGCCACTCCGAGCCACAGGCCCCCAAACACAAACCACGGCCCTTTTCCCTGGAAAACAAAACTCACCCGCCCCGCTTCTGGCTGGCAGATTGCAGGAGCCACTTTGTACTAACAAACCAGTCCGACTCGGCACTGGTGCCACCTTTCATCTGGGAACCCTCCTGCGTATCGTGGATTCTCAGGTGCCAGCCGGCCACTCCCAGCCACAGGCCCCCAAACACAATCCACGGCCCTTTTCCATGGAAAAAAAACTCAGCTGCCCCGCTTCTGGAAGGGAGATTGCAGGAGACACTTTATACTATCAAACCATTCCAACTTGGCCCTGCTGCCATCTTTCATCTGGGAACCATCCTGCGTATCGTGGATTTTCAGGGGCCAGCAGGCCACTCCCAGCCACAAGCCCCCAAACACAAACCACGGCCCTTTTCCCTGGCTAAAAAATCTCGCCCGCCCCGCTTCTCGCTGGCAGATTGCAGGAGCCACTTGGCTCCCTCAAACCAGCCCGACTCTGCACTGCTGCCACCGTTCATCTGGGAACCATCCTGCGTATCGTGGATTTTCAGGAGCCAGCCGGCCACTGCCAGCCATAGGCCACCAAACACAAACCACGGCCCTTTTCCCTGGCAAAAACAACTCACCCCCTCCGCTTTTCGCTGGCAGACTGCAGGAGAAAACTGCCTCTATCAAGCCAGCCCGACTTGGTACTGGTGCCACGTTTCATCTAGGAATCATCCTGCATATCGTGGATTTTCAGGAGCCAGCCTGCAACTACCAGCCACAGGCCCTGGAACACAAACCACGGCCCTTTTCCCTGGCAAGCAAAACTCACCCGCCCCGCTTCTGGCTGGCAGATTGCAGGGGCCACTTTTTACTAACATACCAGCCCGACTTGGCACTGGTGCCACCTTTTATCTGGGAACAATCCTGCGTATCGTGGATTTTCATGAGCCAGCCGGCCACTCCCAGCCACAGGCCCCCGAACAAAAACCTCGGCCCTTTTCCCAAGAAAAAATTTCAGCTGCCCCGCTTCTGGATGGCATATTGCAGGAGCCACTTTGCTCAATCAAACCAGCCCGACTTGGCACTGGTGCCACCTTTCATCTGGGAACCATCCTGCGTATCGTGGATTTTCAGGAGCCAGCCGGCCACTCCCAGCCACAGGTCCCCGAACACAAACCACGGCCCATTTTCCTGGCAAAAAAAACTCACCCGCCCTTCTTCCTGCTGGCTGATTGCAGGCTCCACTTGCGTCTATCAAGCCATCCCGACTTGGCCCTGGTGCCACCTTTCTTCTGGGAACCATCCAGCGTATCGTGGATTTTCAGGAGCCAGCTGGCCACTCCCAGCCACAGGCCCCCAAACACAAACTACGGCCCTTTCCCCTGGAAGTAAAACTGACCCCCCATCTTCTGGCTGGCAGATTGCAGGAGCCACTTGGTACTATCAAACAAGTCCGACTTGGCACTGGTGCCACCTTTCATCTGGGAACCATCCTGCGTATCGTGGATTTTCAGGAGCCAGCCGGCCACTCCCAGCCACAGGCCCCCAAACACAAACTACGGACCTTTTCCCTGGCAAACAAAACTCACCCACTCCGCTTCTGGCTGGCAGATTGCTGGAGCCACTTGGCTATATCAAACCAGCCTGACCCGGCTCTGGTGACCCCTTGGGTCTGGGAACCATTCTGCGCGGCGTGGATTTTCAGGAGCCAGCCGGCCACTCCCAGCCACAGGCCCCCAAACACAAACTATGGCCCTTTTCCCTGGCAAACAAAACTCACCCGCCCCGCATCCGGCTAGCAGATTGCAGGAGCCACTTGGCTCTATCAAACCAGCCCGACTCGGCACTGGTGCCCCCTTGGGTCCGGGAACCATCCTGCACGGCGTGGATTTTCAGGAGCCAGCTGGCCACTCCCAGCCACACGCCCCCGTACACAAACCACGGCCCTTTTTCCCTGGCAAACAAAACTCACCCGCCCCGCATTTGGCTGGCAGACTGCAGGAGCCAATTGCCTCTCTCAAATCAGCCCAACTTGGCACTGGTGCCACCTTTCATCTGGGAACCATCCTGCGTATCGTGGATTTTCAGGAGCCAGCCGGCCACTCCCAGCCACAGGCCCCCGAGCACAAACCACGGCCCTTTTCCCTGGGAAACAAAGCTAGACATATGTGGGACTTTTTTACCAACTAAAATTGTTTGAATAATCTGGTCATAATAATTGATTTCTACAAGGAATTTTTGAAATCTTTTTTCGAGTTCAGAAATTCCAGGACTGAGGTCTTTTTCTTCCATTATCAATATTGCAACGAAATTTATAAATAAGGACCAACTCTTTATTTTTCTTTTAAACTCAAGTAGGTAATTACTATTCATTAATCCATTTTATGGACCAATTTTTGCCATTCTGACCTAAGTTGTCGCTTCTTTACAATAGACATTCTGTGACTATGTTGACAAGTCTTGGGTGATGATCCTAACTGGTCTTAGATACACATAGGGGGAAATTTCCTCAACCAGTGTCAGTCCCAAGCATGCGTATCAGAAGGTCTTTCTATAGCTGGCAATTTTCCCATGAAAGGGATTCAGTTCGGGAAGAGACACTTGTCCCAGAGTTTTACATTCTTCTTGAACACTGCTTAAGGAACATGGATCCCATGTCCATTTGGATCTCTGTCTGCACAGAACTTTGTCATGCCAGTGCTTGAAATGCATCTCAAAGAGAATTCACTACACAGAATGAATGAGAGTGGTAGGGCTCAGTGGGGCTCACCAGGCCCAACCCCCCTGTTAAACCAGGATACCTAGAGCCTCTTGCCCGGGATTCTATCTGGGTGTACTTTTAATGTCTTCTAAGATCCAGGCTTCAGAAGCTTTATGGGCAGTCTGTGCCGCGGTTCAGTCACCGTCACAGTAAAACATCATTTGGTGATGTTCATAGGCAATCTCCTGTATTTCAGTGTGTGCCCACTGCCTCTTGTCTTTTCACTCAGCATCACTTAAAAGACACTGGTTGCCTCCCTTTTGCATTATTGCTTCCCGTATGTATGTGTGCAGCCATGTAGAGAAATGTAAAAAACCTCCCTGAAGGCCACGCAGACAATATTCCCTTCATCTACCAGTCAAGTTGATTCATCAGAGGTGTTGAAAAAGTTGTTCAGCATGAAATTCCCCAGGAAAATCCATGCCGAGTACATTGCTTTGTCCTCCTTCATATGCCAGGCAATGCTTTCAGGAATAGCTGCCCCATCAACTTCGTGGGGATAAAAAAGAGGCTGGCTGATTGGTACTTTTCTGAGTCCTCCTAATTGCCTATTTTAAAGAGGGCAGTCTCTTGCTTTAATGCAGTCTTAGCTACAGAAAACTCCATACTTTCGTCTTTAGCGTTTCTTGTCCTCTCCAACTTCTCAAAAAGTTTTTCCACTATGTATGGCAGGGAGAAACTGTGCCAGCCCAGAAAACATCTCCCATCGTGCTTTACGTGTTGCAGAGATGTTGCAGAGTGTTTTGCAAGAAGAATAAAATTGTCCAAAACACCTTCCAATCGAATGTTCATGTGTTTGGAAAAGGTAGGAGAGTAGAAAGGTACTGTTTTCTATCAGTTTGAAAGCTGCGCACACTATCCCAGTGGTGTGCAGCTTCATTCTCACCTTTCCAAAGCAGCCGCACTCTCCAGCTGCCGGAGGCGAAGAAGCGGCTTCTTCGAGCAAAGGCGATTGTACCGGTCACAGCCCACTCCACTGCAGCGGCTTCAGCCGAAATGTGCCTGGGACCGGCGCTTAGCTCCGGGGACATCCGTACCTTCTTCTTTCTGGACTTCTGTGGTCTAAATTATTGCAAAAAACTATTCCACTATGTCTGGCAAGCAGAAATTGTGCCTGCACAGAAAACATCTCCCATCGTGTTTTACATGTTGCAGAGAGGTTTGCAGAGTGTTTTGCAAGAAGAAAAACAAAATTGTCCAAAACACTTTCCAACGGAATGTTCATGTGTTTGGAAAAGGTAGGAGAGTGGTAAGGTACTGTTTTCTATCAGTTTGCAACCTGCGCACACTATCCCAGTGTTGTGCAGCTTCATTCTTCACCTTTCAGAAGCAGCTGCACTCTCCGGCTCGCAGAGTAGAAGCGGCTTCTTCGCTCAAAGGCGATTGTACCGGTCACATTGCAATTCAGAGCGGCGGCTTCTAACAAAATGTGCCGGAGACCGGCGCTTAGCTCCGGGGAGCTCCGTATTTCGTCTTTAGCGTCATTTGTGGTCTACATCATTGCGGAATGTTTTTTCACTAGGTTAAGCAAGGAGAAACTGTGCCTGCACAGAAAACATCTCCCATCGTGTTTTAGGTGTTGCAGAGGGGTTTGCAGAGTGTGTTGCAAGAAGAATAAACAAAGTTTTCCAAAACACCTTCCAATCGAATGTTTATGTGTTTGGATAAGGCAGGAGAGTAGAAAGGTACTGTTTTCTATAATTTTGCAAGCTGCGCACACTATCCCAGTGGTGTGCAGCTTCATTCTCACCTTTCCGAAGCAGCCGCACTCTCCAGCTGCCGGAGGCGAAGAATCGGCTTCTTTCGCGCAAAGGCGATTGTGCCGGTCACAGTGCACTCCAGTGCGGCGGCTTCTGACGAAATGTGCCCGGGACCGGCGCTTAGCTCCGGGGAGCTCCTTATTTCGTCTTTAGCGTCTTCTGTGGTGTACATCATTGCAAAAGTCCTTTCCACCATGTCTGGAATGGAGAAACTGTGACACCCCATAAAACATCTCCCATCGTGTTTAACGTGTTGCAGAGAGGTTTGCAGAGTGTTTTGCAAGAAGAAAAACAAAGTTGTCCAAAACACCTTCCAATCGAATGTTCATGTGTTTGGAAAAGGTAGGAGAGTGGTAAGGTACTGTTTTCTATCAGTTTGCAAGCTGCGCACTCTATCCCAGTGTTGTGCAGCTTCATTCTTCACCTTTCTGAAGCAGCCGCACTCTCCAGCTGCCGGAGGCGAAGAAGCGGCTTCTTCGCGCAAAGGCGATTGTGCCGGTCACAGTGCACTCCAGTGCGGCGGCTTCTGCCGAAATGTGCCCGGGACCGGCGCTTAGCTCCGGGGAGCTCCGTATCCTTCGTCTTTCGCGTCTTTTGTGGTCTACATCATTGCAGAAAGGTTTTTCACTATGTTGGGCAAGGAGAAACTGTGCCACCCCATAAAACATCCCCCATCGTGTTTACATGTTGCAGAGAGGTTTGGGGAGTGTTTTGCAAGAAGAAAAACAAAGTTGTCCAAAACACCTTGCAATCGAATGTTCATGTGTTTGGAAAAGGTAGGAGAGTGGTAAGGTACTGTTTTCTATCAGTTTGCAAGCTGCGCACACAATCCCAGTCTTGTGCAGCTTCATTCTCACCTTTCCGAAACAGCCGCACTCTCCAGCTGCCGTGGAGAAGTATCGGCTTCTTCGCGCAAAGGCGATTGTGCCGGTCACAGTGCGCTCCAGTGCGGCGGCTTCTGCAGAAATGTGCCCGGGACCGGCGCTTAGCTCCGGGGAGCTCCGTATGACGTCTTTAGCGTCTTCTGTGGTATACATCTTGCAAAAATCCTTTCCACCTTGTCTGGCTTGGAGAACCTGTGCCACCCCAGAAAACACCTCCCATCGTGTTTTACATGTTGCAGAGAGGTTTGAAGAGTGTTTTGCAAGAAGAAAAACAAAGTTGTCCAAAACACCTTCCAATCGAATGTTCATGTGTTTGGAAAAGGTAGGAGAGTGGTAAGGTACTGTTTTCTATCAGTTTGCAAGCTGCGCACACAATCCCAGTCTTGTGCAGCTTCATTCTTCACCTTTCAGATGCAGCCGCTCTCTCCGCCTTCTCGAGGCTAAGAAGCGGCTTCTTCGCGCAAAGGCGATTGTGCCGGTCACAGTGCACTCCAGTGCGGCGGCTTCTGCCGAAATGTGCCCGGGACCGGCGCTGAGCTCTGGGGAGCTCCGTATCCTTCGTCGTTCGCGTCTTTTGTGGTCTACATCATTGCAGAAAGGTTTTTCACTATGTTAGGCAAGGAGAAACTATGCCTGCACAGAAATTACTTCCCATCCTCTCTTAGATGTTGCAGAGAGGTTTGCAGAGTGTTTTGCAAGAAGAAAAACAAAGTTGTCCAAAACACCTTCCAATCGAATGTTCATGTGTTTGGAAAAGGTAGGAGAGTGGTAAGGTACTGTTTTCTATCAGTTTGCAAGGTGCGAACACAATCCCAGTCTTGTGCAGCTTCATTCTTCACCTTTCTTAAAGTGTGGCACTCTCCAGCTGCCGGAGGCGAAGAAGCGGCTTCTTCGCGCAAAGGCGATTGTGCCGGTCACAGTGCACTCCAGTGCGGCGGCTTCTGCCGAAATGTGCCCGGGACCGGCGCTGAGCTCCGGGGAGCTCCGTATCCTTCGTCTTTCGCGTCTTATGGGGTCTACATCATTGCAGAAAAGTTTTTCTCTATGTTGGGCAAGGAGAAACTGTGCCACCCCAGAAAACATCTCCCATCGTGTTTTACATGTTGCAGAGAGGTTTGCAGAGTGTTTTGCAAGAAGAAAAACAAAGTTGTCCAAAACACCTTCCAATCGAATGTTCATGTGTTTGGAAAAGGTAGGAGAGTGGTAAGGTACTGTTTTCTATCAGTTTGCAAGGTGCGAACACAATCCCAGTCTTGTGCAGCTTCATTCTTCACCTTTCTTAAAGTGTGGCACTCTCCAGCTGCCGGAGGCGAAGAATCGGCTTCTTAGCGCAAAAGCGATTGTGCCGGTCACAGTGCACTCCAGTGCGGCGGCTTCTGCCGAAATGTGCCCGGGACCGGCGCTTAGCTCCGGGGAGCTCCGTATTTCGTCTTTAGCGTCTTCTGTGGTGTACATCATTGCAAAATCCTTTCCACCATGTCTTGCAAGGAGAAACAGTGCCACCTCAGAAAACACCTCCCATCGTGTTTTACATGTTGCAGAGAGGTTTGCAGAGTGTTTTGCAAGAAGAAAAACAAAGTTGTCCAATACACCTTCCAATCGAATGTTCATGTGTTTGGAAGAGGTAGGAGAGTGGTAAGGTACTGTTTTCTATCAGTTTGCAAGCTGCGCACTCTATCCCAGTGTTGTGCAGCTTCATTCTTTACCTTTCTGAAGCAGCCGCACTCTCCAGCTGCCGGAGGCGAAGAAGCGGCTTCTTTGCGCAAAGGCGATTGTGCCGGTCACAGTGCACTCCAGTGCGGCGGCTTCTGCCGAAATGTGCCCGGGACCGGCGCTGAGCTCTGGGGAGCTCCGTATCCTTCGTCTTTCGCGTCTTTTGTGGTCTACATCATTGCAGAAAGGTTTTTCACTATGTTGGGCAAGGAGAAACTGTGCCACCCCAGAAAACATCCCCCATCGTGTTTTACATGTTGCAGAGAGGTTTGGGGAGTGTTTTGCAAGAAGAAAAACAAAGTTGTCCAGAACACCTTCCAATCGAATGTTCATGTGTTTGGAAAAGGTAGGAGAGTAGAAAGGTACTGTTTTCTATCAGTTTGCAAGCTGCGCACACTATCCCAGTCTTGTGCAGCTTCATTCTCACCTTTCGGAAGCAGCCGCACTCTCCGGCTCGCGGAGGTGAAGAAGCGGTTTCTTCGCGCAAAAGCGATTGTGCCGGTCACAGTGCGCTCCAGTGCGGCGGCTTCTGCCGAAATGTGCCCGGGACAGGCGCTTAGCTCCGGGGAGCTCCGTATTTCGTCTTTAGCGTCTTCTGTGGTGTACATCATTGCAAAAGTCCTTTCCACCATGTCTGGCATGGAGAAACTGTGCCACCCCATAAAACATCTCCCATCGTGTTTTACATGTTGCAGAGAGGTTTGCAGAGTGTTTTGCAAGAAGAAAAACAAAGTTGTCCAAAACACCTTCCAATCGAATGTTCATGTGTTTGGAAAAGGTAGGAGAGTGGTAAGGTACTGTTTTCTATCAGTTTGCAAGCTGCGCACTCTATCCCAGTGTTGTGCAGCTTCATTCTTTACCTTTCTGAAGAAGCCGCACTCTCCAGCTGCCGGAGGCGAAGAAGCGGCTTCTTCGCGCAAAGGCGAGTGTGCCGGTCACAGTGCACTCCAGTGCGGCGGCTTCTGCAGAAATGTGCCCGGGACAGGCGCTTAGCTCCGGGGAGCTCCGTATTTCGTCTTTAGCGTCTTCTGTGGTGTACATCATTGCAAAATCCTTTCCACCATGTCTTGCAAGGAGAAACAGTGCCACCCCAGAAAACACCTCCCATCGTGTTTTACATGTTGCAGAGATGTTTGCAGAGTGTTTTGCAAGAAGAAAAACAAAGTTGTCCAGAACACCTTCCAATCGAATGTTCATGTGTTTGGAAAAGGTAGGAGAGTGGTAAGGTACTGTTTTCTATCAGTTTGCAAGCTGCGCACTCTATCCCAGTGTTGTGCAGCTTCATTCTTTACCTTTCTGAAGCAGCCGCACTCTCCAGTTGCCGGAGGCGAAGAAGCGGCTTCTTCGCGCAAAGGCGAGTGTGCCGGTCACAGAGCAGTCCAGTGCGGCGGCTTCTGCAGAAATGTGCCCGGGACCGGCGCTTTGCTCCGGGGAGCTCCGTATCCTTCGTCTTTCGCGTCCTATGGGGTCTACATCATTGCAGAAAAGTTTTTCTCTATGTTGGGCAAGGAGAAACTGTGCCACCCCAGAAAACATCTCCCATAGTGTTTCACATGTTGCAGAGAAGTTTGCAGAGTGTTTTGCAAGAAGAAAAACAAAGTTGTCCAAAAAAACTTCCAATCGAATGTTCATATGTTTGGAAAAGGTAGGAGAGTGGTAAGGTACTGTTTTCTATCACTTTGCAAGCTGTGCACACTATCCCAGTGTTGTGCAGCTTCATTCTTTACCTTTCTGAAGCAGCCGCACTCTCCAGCTGCCGGAGGCGAAGAAGCGGCTTCATCGCGCAAAGGCGAGTGTGCCGGCCACAATGCACTCCATTGCCGCGGCTTCTGCAGAAATGTGCCCGGGACCGGCGCTGAGCTCTGGGGAGCTCCGTATCCTTCGTCGTTCGCGTCTTTTGTGGTCTACATCATTGCAGAAAGGTTTTTCACTATGTTAGGCAAGGAGAAACTATGCCTGCACAGAAATTACTTCCCATCCTCTCTTAGATGTTGCAGAGAGGTTTGCAGAGTGTTTTGCAAGAAGAAAAACAAAGTTGTCCAAAACACCTTCCAATCGAATGTTCATGTGTTTGGAAAAGGTAGGAGAGTGGTAAGGTACTGTTTTCTATCAGTTTGCAAGCTGCGCACTCTATCCCAGTGTTGTGCAGCTTCATTCTTTACCTTTCTGAAGCAGCCGCACTCTCCAGCTGCCGGAGGCGAAGAAGCGGCTTCTTCGCGCAAAGGCGATTGTGCCGGTCACAGTGCACTCCAGTGCGGCGGCTTCTGCCGAAATGTGCCCGGGACCGGCGCTTAGCTCCGGGAAGCTCCGTATCCTTCGTCTTTCGCGTCTTTTGTGGTCTACATCATTGCAGAAAGGTTTTTCTCTATGTTGGGCAAGGATAAACTGTGCCACCCCATAAAACATCCCCCATCGTGTTTACATGTTGCAGCGAGGTTTGCAGTGTGTTTTGCAAGAGGAAAAACAAAGTTGTCCAAAACACCTTCCAATCGAAAGTTCATGTGTTTGGAAAAGGTAGGAGAGTGGTAAGGTACTGTTTTCTATCAGTTTGCAAGCTGCGCACTCTATCCCAGTGTTGTGCAGCTTCATTCTCACCTTTCCGAAGCAGCCGCAGTCTCCAGCTGCCGTGGCGAAGTATGGGCTTCTTCGCGCAAAGACGATTGTGCCGGTCACAGTGCACTCCAATGCGGCGACTTCTGCCGAAATGTGCCCGGGACCGGCGCTGAGCTCCGGGGAGCTCCGTATCCTTCGTCTTTCGCGTCTTTTGTGGTCTACATCATTGCAGAAAGGTTTTTCACTATGTTGGGCAAGGAGAAACTGTGCCACCCCAGAAAACATCCCCCATCGTGTTTTACATGTTGCAGAGAGGTTTGGGGAGTGTTTTGCAAGAAGAAAAACAAAGTTGTCCAAAACACCTTCCAATCGAATGTTCATGTGTTTGGAAAAGGTAGGAGAGTGGTAAGGTACTGTTTTCTATCAGTTTGCAAGCTGCGCACACTATCCTAGTGTTGTGCAGCTTCATTCTCACCTTTCCGAAGCAGCCGCACTCTCCAGCTGCCGTGGCGAAGAATGGGCTTCTTCGCGCAAAGGCGAGTGTGCCGGTCACAGTGCGCTCCAGTGCGGCGGCTTCTGCCGAAATGTGCCCGGGACAGGCGCTTAGCTCCGGGGAGCTCCGTATTTCGTCTTTAGCGTCTTCTGTGGTGTACATCATTGCAAAAGTCCTTTCCACCATGTCTGGCATGGAGAAACTGTGCCACCTCATAAAACATCTCCCATCGTGTTTAACATGTTGCAGAGATGTTTGCAGAGTGTTTTGCAAGAAGAAAAACAAAGTTGTCCAAAACACCTTCCAATCGAATGTTCATGTGTTTGGAAAAGGTAGGAGAGTGGTAAGGTACTGTTTTCTACCAGTTTGCAAGCTGCGCACTCTATCCCAGTGTTCTGCAGCTTCATTCTTTACCTTTCTGAAGAAGCCGCACTCTCCAGCTGCCGGAGGCGAAGAAGCGGCTTCTTCGCTCAAAGGCGAGTGTGCCGGTCACAGTGCACTCCAGTGCGGCGGCTTCTGCCGAAATGTGCCCGGGACCGGCGCTTAGCTCCGGGGAGCTCCGTATTTCGTCTTTAGCGTCTTCTGTGGTGTACATCATTGCAAAATCCTTTCCACCATGTCTTGCAAGGAGAAACAGTGCCACCCCAGAAAACACCTCCCATCGTGTTTTACATGTTGCAGAGAGGTTTGCAGAGTGTTTTGCAAGAAGAAAAACAAAGTTGTCCAGAACACCTTCCAATCGAATGTTCATGTGTTTGGAAAAGGTAGGAGAGTGGTAAGGTACTGTTTTCTATCAGTTTGCAAGCTGCGCACACTATCCCAGTGTTGTGCAGCTTCATTCTCACCTTTCGGAAGCAGCCGCTCTCTCCGGCTCGCGGAGGTGAAGAAGCGGTTTCTTCGCGCAAAAGCGATTGTGCCGGTCACAGTGCACTCCAGTGCGGCGGCTTCTGCAGAAATGTGCCCGGGACCGGCGCTGAGCTCCGGGGAGCTCCGTATGACGTCTTTAGCGTCTTCTCTGGTATACATCTTGCAAAAATCCTTTCCACCTTGTCTGGCTTGGAGAACCTGTGCCACCCCAGAAAACATCTCCCATCGTGTTTTACATGTTGCAGAGAGGTTTGCAGAGTGTTTTGCAAGAAGAAAAACAAAGTTGTCCAAAATAACTTCCAATCGAATGTTCATGTGTTTGGAAAAGGTAGGAGAGTGGTAAGGTACTGTTTTCTATCAGTTTGCAAGCTGTGCACACTATCCCAGTGTTGTGCAGCTTCATTCTTTACCTTTCTGAAGCAGCCGCACTCTCCAGCTGCCGGAGGCGAAGAAGCGGCTTCTTCGCGCAAAGGCGATTGTGCCGGTCACAGTGCACTCCAGTGCGGCGGCTTCTGCCGAAATGTGCCCGGGACCGGCGCTGAGCTCTGGGGAGCTCCGTATCCTTCGTCTTTCGCGTCTTTTGTGGTCTACATCATTGCAGAAATGTTTTTCACTATGTTGGGCAAGGAGAAACTATGCCACCCCAGAAAACATCCCCCATCGTGTTTACATGTTGCAGAGAGGTTTGGGGAGTGTTTTGCAAGAAGAAAAACAAAGTTGTCCAAAACACCTTGCAATCGAATGTTCATGTGTTTGGAAAAGGTAGGAGAGTGGTAAGGTACTGTTTTCTATCAGTTTGCAAGCTGCGCACACTATCCTAGTGTTGTGCAGCTTCATTCTCACCTTTCCGAAGCAGCCGCACTCTCCAGCTGCCGTGGCGAAGAATCGGCTTCTTCGTGCAAAGGCGATTGTGCCGGTCACAGTGCACTCCAGTGCGGCGGCTTCTGCCGAAATGTGCCCGGGACCGGCGCTGAGCTCCGGGGAGCTCCGTATCCTTCGTCTTTCGCGTCTTATGGGGTCTACATCATTGCAGAAAAGTTTTTATCTATGTTGGGCAAGGAGAAACTGTGCCACCCCCGAAAACATCTCCCATCGTGTTTTACATGTTGCAGAGAGGTTTGCAGAGTGTTTTGCAAGAAGAAAAACAAAGTTGTCCAAAACACCTTCCAATCGAATGTTCATGTGTTTGGAAAAGGTAGGAGAGTGGTAAGGTACTGTTTTCTACCAGTTTGCAAGCTGCGCACACAATCCCAGTCTTGTGCAGCTTCATTCTCACCTTTCCGAAGCAGCCGCACTCTCCAGCTGCCGTGGCGAAGAATCGGCTTCTTCGCGCAAAGGCGAGTGTGCCGGTCACAGTGCACTCCAGTGCGGCGGCTTCTGACGAAATGTGCCCGGGACCGGCGCTGAGCTCCGGGGAGCTCCGTATCCTTCGTCGTTCGCGTCTTTTGTGGTCTACATCATTGCAGAAAGGTTTTTCACTATGTTAGGCAAGGAGAAACTATGCCTGCACAGAAATTACTTCCCATCCTCTCTTAGATGTTGCAGAGAGGTTTGCAGAGTGTTTTGCAAGAAGAAAAACAAAGTTGTCCAAAACACCTTCCAATCGAATGTTCATGTGTTTGGAAAAGGTAGGAGAGTGGTAAGGTACTGTTTTCTATCAGTTTGCAAGGTGCGAACACAATCCCAGTCTTGTGCAGCTTCATTCTTTACCTTTCTGAAGCAGCCGCACTCTCCAGCTGCCGGAGGCGATGAAGCGGCTTCTTCGCGCAAAAGCGATTGTGCCGGTCACAGAGCAGTGCAGTGCGGCGGCTTCTGCCGAAATGTGCCCGGGACAGGGGCTTAGCTCTGGGGAGCTCCGTATCCTTCGTCCTTCGCGTCTGATGGGGTCTACATCATTGCAGAAAGGTTTTTCAATATGTTGGGCAAAGATAAACTGTGCCTCCCCAGAAAACACCTCCCATCGTGTTTTACATGTTGCAGAGAGGTTTGCAGAGTGTTTTGCAAGAAGAAAAACAAAGTTGTCCAAAACACCTTGCAATCGAATGTTCATATGTTTGGAAAAGGTAGGAGAGTGGTAAGGTACTGTTTTCTATCAGTTTGCAAGCTGCGCACTCTATCCCAGTGTTGTGCAGCTTCATTCTTTACCTTTCTGAAGCAGCCGCACTCTCCAGTTGCCGGAGGCGAAGAAGCGGCTTCTTCGCGCAAAGGCGAGTGTGCCGGTCACAGTGCACTCCAGTGCGGCGGCTTCTGCCGAAATGTGCCCGGGACCGGCGCTGAGCTCCGGGGAGCTCCGTATCCTTCGTCTTTCGCGTCTTTTGTGGTCTACATCATTGCAGAAAGGTTTTTCACTATGTTGGGCAAGGAGAAACTGTGCCACCCCAGAAAACATCCCCCATCGTGTTTTACATGTTGCAGAGAGGTTTGCAGAGTGTTTTGCAAGAAGAAAAACAAAGTTGTCCAAAACACCTTCCAACCCAATATTCATATGTTTGGAAAAGGTACGAAAGTGGTAAGGTACTGTTTTCTATCAGTTTGCAAGCTGCGCACACTATCCTAGTGTTGTGCAGCTTCATTCTCACCTTTCCGAAGCAGCCGCACTCTCCAGCTGCCGTGGCGAAGAATCGGCTTCTTCGTGCAAAGGCGATTGTGCCGGTCACAGAGCAGTCCAGTGCGGCGGCTTCTGACGAAATGTGCCCGGGACCGGCGCTGAGCTCCGGGGAGCTCCGTATCCTTCGTCTTTCGCGTCTTATGGGGTCTACATCATTGCAGAAAAGTTTTTATCTATGTTGGGCAAGGAGAAACTGTGCCACCCCAGAAAACATCTCCCATCGTGTTTTACATGTTGCAGAGAGGTTTGCAGAGTGTTTTGCAAGAAGAAAAACAAAGTTGTCCAAAACACCTTCCAATCGAATGTTCATGTGTTTGGAAAAGGTAGGAGAGTGGTAAGGTACTGTTTTCTACCAGTTTGCAAGCTGCGCACACAATCCCAGTCTTGTGCAGCTTCATTCTCACTTTCCGAAGCAGCCGCACTCTCCAGCTGCCGTGGCGAAGAATCGGCTTCTTCGCGCAAAGGCGAGTGTGCCGGTCACAGTGCACTCCAGTGCGGCGGCTTCTGACGAAATGTGCCCGGGACCGGCGCTGAGCTCCGGGGAGCTCCGTATCCTTCGTCGTTCGCGTCTTTTGTGGTCTACATCATTGCAGAAAGGTTTTTCACTATGTTAGGCAAGGAGAAACTATGCCTGCACAGAAATTACTTCCCATCCTCTCTTAGATGTTGCAGAGAGGTTTGCAGAGTGTTTTGCAAGAAGAAAAACAAAGTTGTCCAAAACACCTTCCAATCGAATGTTCATGTGTTTGGAAAAGGTAGGAGAGTGGTAAGGTACTGTTTTCTATCAGTTTGCAAGGTGCGAACACAATCCCAGTCTTGTGCAGCTTCATTCTTTACCTTTCTGAAGCAGCCGCACTCTCCAGCTGCCGGAGGCGATGAAGCGGCTTCTTCGCGCAAAAGCGATTGTGCCGGTCACAGAGCAGTGCAGTGCGGCGGCTTCTGCCGAAATGTGCCCGGGACAGGGGCTTAGCTCTGGGGAGCTCCGTATCCTTCGTCCTTCGCGTCTGATGGGGTCTACATCATTGCAGAAAGGTTTTTCAATATGTTGGGCAAAGATAAACTGTGCCTCCCCAGAAAACACCTCCCATCGTGTTTTACATGTTGCAGAGAGGTTTGCAGAGTGTTTTGCAAGAAGAAAAACAAAGTTGTCCAAAACACCTTGCAATCGAATGTTCATATGTTTGGAAAAGGTAGGAGAGTGGTAAGGTACTGTTTTCTATCAGTTTGCAAGCTGCGCACTCTATCCCAGTGTTGTGCAGCTTCATTCTTTACCTTTCTGAAGCAGCCGCACTCTCCAGTTGCCGGAGGCGAAGAAGCGGCTTCTTCGCGCAAAGGCGAGTGTGCCGGTCACAGTGCACTCCAGTGCGGCGGCTTCTGCCGAAATGTGCCCGGGACCGGCCCTTAGCTCCGGGGAGCTCCGTATCCTTCGTCTTTCGCGTCTTTTGTGGTCTACATCATTGCAGAAAGGTTTTTCACTATGTTGGGCAAGGAGAAACTGTGCCACCCCAGAAAACATCCCCCATCGTGTTTTACATGTTGCAGAGAGGTTTGGGGAGTGTTTTGCAAGAAGAAAAACAAAGTTGTCCAAAACACCTTCCAATCGAATGTTCATGTGTTTGGAAAAGGTAGGAGAGTGGTAAGGTACTGTTTTCTATCAGTTTGCAAGCTGCGCACTCTATCCCAGTGTTGTGCAGCTTCATTCTCACCTTTCCGAAGCAGCCGCACTCTCCAGCTGCCGTGGCGAAGTATGGGCTTCTTCGCGCAAAGACGATTGTGCCGGTCACAGTGCACTCCAATGCGGCGACTTCTGCCGAAATGTGCCCGGGACAGGCGCTTAGCTCCGGGGAGCTCCGTATTTCGTCTTTAGCGTCTTCTGTGGTGTACATCATTGCAAAAGTCCTTTCCACCATGTCTGGCATGGAGAAACTGTGCCACCCCATAAAACATCTCCCATCGTGTTTAACATGTTGCAGAGATGTTTGCAGAGTGTTTTGCAAGAAGAAAAACAAAGTTGTCCAAAACACCTTCCAATCGAATGTTCATGTGTTTGGAAAAGGTAGGAGAGTGGTAAGGTACTGTTTTCTATCAGTTTGCAAGCTGCGCACTCTATCCCAGTGTTGTGCAGCTTCATTCTTTACCTTTCTGAAGAAGCCGCACTCTCCAGCTGCCGGAGGCGAAGAAGCGGCTTCTTCGCGCAAAGGCGAGTGTGCCGGTCACAGTGCACTCCAGTGCGGCGGCTTCTGCCGAAATGTGCCCGGGACCGGCGCTTAGCTCCGGGGAGCTCCGTATTTCGTCTTTAGCGTCTTCTGTGGTGTACATCATTGCAAAATCCTTTCCACCATGTCTTGCAAGGAGAAACAGTGCCACCCCAGAAAACACCTCCCATCGTGTTTTACATGTTGCAGAGATGTTTGCAGAGTGTTTTGCAAGAAGAAAAACAAAGTTGTCCAGAACACCTTCCAATCGAATGTTCATGTGTTTGGAAAAGGTAGGAGAGTGGTAAGGTACTGTTTTCTATCAGTTTGCAAGCTGCGCACACTATCCCAGTGTTGTGCAGCTTCATTCTCACCTTTCGGAAGCAGCCGCTCTCTCCGGCTCGCGGAGGTGAAGAAGCGGTTTCTTCGCGCAAAAGCGATTGTGCCGGTCACAGTGCACTCCAGTGCGGCGGCTTCTGCCGAAATGTGCCCGGGACCGGCGCTGAGCTCCGGGGAGCTCCGTATGACGTCTTTAGCGTCATCTCTGGTATACATCTTGCAAAAATCCTTTCCACCTTGTATGGCTTGGAGAACCTGTGCCACCCCAGAAAACATCTCCCATCGTGTTTTACATGTTGCAGAGAAGTTTGCAGAGTGTTTTGCAAGAAGAAAAACAAAGTTGTCCAAAACACCTTCCAATCGAATGTTCATGTGTTTGGAAAAGGTAGGAGAGTGGTAAGGTACTGTTTTCTATCAGTTTGCAAGCTGTGCACACTATCCCAGTGTTGTGCAGCTTCATTCTTTACCTTTCTGAAGCAGCCGCACTCTCCAGCTGCCGGAGGCGAAGAAGCGGCTTCTTCGCGCAAAGGCGATTGTGCCGGTCACAGTGCACTCCAGTGCGGCGGCTTCTGCCGAAATGTGCCCGGGACCGGCGCTGAGCTCCGGGGAGCTCCGTATCCTTCGTCTTTCGCGTCTTTTGTGGTCTACATCATTGCAGAAATGTTTTTCACTATGTTGGGCAAGGAGAAACTGTGCCACCCCAGAAAACATCCCCCATCGTGTTTACATGTTGCAGAGAGGTTTGGGGAGTGTTTTGCAAGAAGAAAAACAAAGTTGTCCAAAACACCTTGCAATCGAATGTTCATGTGTTTGGAAAAGGTAGGAGAGTGGTAAGGTACTGTTTTCTATCAGTTTGCAAGCTGCGCACACTATCCTAGTGTTGTGCAGCTTCATTCTCACCTTTCCGAAGCAGCCGCACTCTCCAGCTGCCGTGGCGAAGAATCGGCTTCTTCGTGCAAAGGCGATTGTGCCGGTCACAGTGCACTCCAGTGCAACGGCTTCTGCCGAAATGTGCCCGGGACCGGCGCTTTGCTCCGGGGAGCTCCGTATCCTTCGTCTTTCGCGTCTTATGGGGTCTACATCATTGCAGAAAAGTTTTTATCTATGTTGGGCAAGGAGAAACTGTGCCACCCCAGAAAACATCTCCCATCGTGTTTTACATGTTGCAGAGAGGTTTGCAGAGTGTTTTGCAAGAAGAAAAACAAAGTTGTCCAAAACACCTTCCAATCGAATGTTCATGTGTTTGGAAAAGGTAGGAGAGTGGTAAGGTACTGTTTTCTATCAGTTTGCAGGCTGCGCACACTATCCCAGTCTTGTGCAGCTTCATTCTCACCTTTCCGAAGCAGCCGCACTCTCCAGCTGCCGTGGCGAAGAAGCGGCTTCTTCGCGCAAAGGCGAGTGTGCCGGTCACAGTGCACTCCAGTGCGGCGGCTTCTGACGAAATGTGCCCGGGACCGGCGCTGAGCTCCGGGGAGCTCCGTATCCTTCGTCGTTCGCGTCTTTTGTGGTCTACATCATTGCAGAAAGGTTTTTCACTATGTTAGGCAAGGAGAAACTATGCCTGCACAGAAATTACTTCCCTTCCTCTCTTAGATGTTGCAGAGATGTTTGCAGAGTGTTTTGCAAGAAGAAAAACAAAGTTGTCCAAAACACCTTCCAATCGAATGTTCATGTGTTTGGAAAAGGTAGGAGAGTGGTAAGGTACTGTTTTCTATCAGTTTGCAAGGTGCGAACACAATCCCAGTCTTGTGCAGCTTCATTCTTTACCTTTCTGAAGCAGCCGCACTCTCCAGCTGCCGGAGGCGATGAAGCGGCTTCTTCGCGCAAAAGCGATTGTGCCGGTCACAGAGCAGTGCAGTGCGGCGGCTTCTGCCGAAATGTGCCCGGGACAGGGGCTTAGCTCTGGGGAGCTCCGTATCCTTCGTCCTTCGCGTCTGATGGGGTCTACATCATTGCAGAAAGTTTTTTCAATATGTTGGGCAAAGATAAACTGTGCCTCCCCAGAAAACATCTCCCATCGTATTTTACATGTTGCAGAGAGGTTTGCAGAGTGTTTTGCAAGAAGAAAAACAAAGTTGTCCAAAACACCTTCCAATCGAATGTTCATATGTTTGGAAAAGGTAGGAGAGTGGTAAGGTACTGTTTTCTATCAGTTTGCAAGCTGCGCACTCTATCCCAGTGTTGTGCAGCTTCATTCTTTACCTTTCTGAAGCAGCCGCACTCTCCAGCTGCCGGAGGCGAAGAAGCGGCTTCTTCGCGCAAAGGCGATTGTGCCGGTCACAGTGCACTCCAGTGCGGCGGCTTCTGCCGAAATGTGCCCGGGACCGGCGCTGAGCTCTGGGGAGCTCCGTATCCTTCGTCTTTCGCGTCTTTTGTGGTCTACATCATTGCAGAAAGGTTTTTCACTATGTTGGGCAAGGAGAAACTGTGCCACCCCAGAAAACATCCCCCATCGTGTTTTACATGTTGCAGAGAGGTTTGGGGAGTGTTTTGCAAGAAGAAAAACAAAGTTGTCCAGAACACCTTCCAATCGAATGTTCATGTGTTTGGAAAAGGTAGGAGAGTAGAAAGGTACTGTTTTCTATCAGTTTGCAAGCTGCGCACACTATCCCAGTCTTGTGCAGCTTCATTCTCACCTTTCGGAAGCAGCCGCACTCTCCGGCTCGCGGAGGTGAAGAAGCGGTTTCTTCGCGCAAAAGCGATTGTGCCGGTCACAGTGCGCTCCAGTGCGGCGGCTTCTGCCGAAATGTGCCCGGGACAGGCGCTTAGCTCCGGGGAGCTCCGTATTTCGTCTTTAGCGTCTTCTGTGGTGTACATCATTGCAAAAGTCCTTTCCACCATGTCTGGCATGGAGAAACTGTGCCACCCCATAAAACATCTCCCATCGTGTTTTACATGTTGCAGAGAGGTTTGCAGAGTGTTTTGCAAGAAGAAAAACAAAGTTGTCCAAAACACCTTCCAATCGAATGTTCATGTGTTTGGAAAAGGTAGGAGAGTGGTAAGGTACTGTTTTCTATCAGTTTGCAAGCTGCGCACTCTATCCCAGTGTTGTGCAGCTTCATTCTTTACCTTTCTGAAGAAGCCGCACTCTCCAGCTGCCGGAGGCGAAGAAGCGGCTTCTTCGCGCAAAGGCGAGTGTGCCGGTCACAGTGCACTCCAGTGCGGCGGCTTCTGCAGAAATGAGCCCGGGACAGGCGCTTAGCTCCGGGGAGCTCCGTATTTCGTCTTTAGCGTCTTCTGTGGTGTACATCATTGCAAAATCCTTTCCACCATGTCTTGCAAGGAGAAACAGTGCCACCCCAGAAAACACCTCCCATCGTGTTTTACATGTTGCAGAGATGTTTGCAGAGTGTTTTGCAAGAAGAAAAACAAAGTTGTCCAGAACACCTTCCAATCGAATGTTCATGTGTTTGGAAAAGGTAGGAGAGTGGTAAGGTACTGTTTTCTATCAGTTTGCAAGCTGCGCACTCTATCCCAGTGTTGTGCAGCTTCATTCTTTACCTTTCTGAAGCAGCCGCACTCTCCAGTTGCCGGAGGCGAAGAAGCGGCTTCTTCGCGCAAAGGCGAGTGTGCCGGTCACAGAGCAGTCCAGTGCGGCGGCTTCTGCAGAAATGTGCCCGGGACCGGCGCTTTGCTCCGGGGAGCTCCGTATCCTTCGTCTTTCGCGTCCTATGGGGTCTACATCATTGCAGAAAAGTTTTTCTCTATGTTGGGCAAGGAGAAACTGTGCCACCCCAGAAAACATCTCCCATAGTGTTTCACATGTTGCAGAGAAGTTTGCAGAGTGTTTTGCAAGAAGAAAAACAAAGTTGTCCAAAACAACTTCCAATCGAATGTTCATATGTTTGGAAAAGGTAGGAGAGTGGTAAGGTACTGTTTTCTATCACTTTGCAAGCTGTGCACACTATCCCAGTGTTGTGCAGCTTCATTCTTTACCTTTCTGAAGCAGCCGCACTCTCCAGCTGCCGGAGGCGAAGAAGCGGCTTCATCGCGCAAAGGCGAGTGTGCCGGCCACAATGCACTCCATTGCCGCGGCTTCTGCAGAAATGTGCCCGGGACCGGCGCTGAGCTCTGGGGAGCTCCGTATCCTTCGTCGTTCGCGTCTTTTGTGGTCTACATCATTGCAGAAAGGTTTTTCACTATGTTAGGCAAGGAGAAACTATGCCTGCACAGAAATTACTTCCCATCCTCTCTTAGATGTTGCAGAGAGGTTTGCAGAGTGTTTTGCAAGAAGAAAAACAAAGTTGTCCAAAACACCTTCCAATCGAATGTTCATGTGTTTGGAAAAGGTAGGAGAGTGGTAAGGTACTGTTTTCTATCAGTTTGCAAGCTGCGCACTCTATCCCAGTGTTGTGCAGCTTCATTCTTTACCTTTCTGAAGCAGCCGCACTCTCCAGCTGCCGGAGGCGAAGAAGCGGCTTCTTCGCGCAAAGGCGATTGTGCCGGTCACAGTGCACTCCAGTGCGGCGGCTTCTGCCGAAATGTGCCCGGGACCGGCGCTTAGCTCCGGGAAGCTCCGTATCCTTCGTCTTTCGCGTCTTTTGTGGTCTACATCATTGCAGAAAGGTTTTTCTCTATGTTGGGCAAGGATAAACTGTGCCACCCCATAAAACATCCCCCATCGTGTTTACATGTTGCAGCGAGGTTTGCAGTGTGTTTTGCAAGAGGAAAAACAAAGTTGTCCAAAACACCTTCCAATCGAAAGTTCATGTGTTTGGAAAAGGTAGGAGAGTGGTAAGGTACTGTTTTCTATCAGTTTGCAAGCTGCGCACTCTATCCCAGTGTTGTGCAGCTTCATTCTCACCTTTCCGAAGCAGCCGCAGTCTCCAGCTGCCGTGGCGAAGTATGGGCTTCTTCGCGCAAAGACGATTGTGCCGGTCACAGTGCACTCCAATGCGGCGACTTCTGCCGAAATGTGCCCGGGACCGGCGCTGAGCTCCGGGGAGCTCCGTATCCTTCGTCTTTCGCGTCTTTTGTGGTCTACATCATTGCAGAAAGGTTTTTCACTATGTTGGGCAAGGAGAAACTGTGCCACCCCAGAAAACATCCCCCATCGTGTTTTACATGTTGCAGAGAGGTTTGGGGAGTGTTTTGCAAGAAGAAAAACAAAGTTGTCCAAAACACCTTCCAATCGAATGTTCATGTGTTTGGAAAAGGTAGGAGAGTGGTAAGGTACTGTTTTCTATCAGTTTGCAAGCTGCGCACACTATCCTAGTGTTGTGCAGCTTCATTCTCACCTTTCCGAAGCAGCCGCACTCTCCAGCTGCCGTGGCGAAGAATGGGCTTCTTCGCGCAAAGGCGAATGTGCCGGTCACAGTGCGCTCCAGTGCGGCGGCTTCTGCCGAAATGTGCCCGGGACAGGCGCTTAGCTCCGGGGAGCTCCGTATTTCGTCTTTAGCGTCTTCTGTGGTGTACATCATTGCAAAAGTCCTTTCCACCATGTCTGGCATGGAGAAACTGTGCCACCTCATAAAACATCTCCCATCGTGTTTAACATGTTGCAGAGATGTTTGCAGAGTGTTTTGCAAGAAGAAAAACAAAGTTGTCCAAAACACCTTCCAATCGAATGTTCATGTGTTTGGAAAAGGTAGGAGAGTGGTAAGGTACTGTTTTCTACCAGTTTGCAAGCTGCGCACTCTATCCCAGTGTTCTGCAGCTTCATTCTTTACCTTTCTGAAGAAGCCGCACTCTCCAGCTGCCGGAGGCGAAGAAGCGGCTTCTTCGCTCAAAGGCGAGTGTGCCGGTCACAGTGCACTCCAGTGCGGCGGCTTCTGCCGAAATGTGCCCGGGACCGGCGCTTAGCTCCGGGGAGCTCCGTATTTCGTCTTTAGCGTCTTCTGTGGTGTACATCATTGCAAAATCCTTTCCACCATGTCTTGCAAGGAGAAACAGTGCCACCCCAGAAAACACCTCCCATCGTGTTTTACATGTTGCAGAGAGGTTTGCAGAGTGTTTTGCAAGAAGAAAAACAAAGTTGTCCAGAACACCTTCCAATCGAATGTTCATGTGTTTGGAAAAGGTAGGAGAGTGGTAAGGTACTGTTTTCTATCAGTTTGCAAGCTGCGCACACTATCCCAGTGTTGTGCAGCTTCATTCTCACCTTTCCGAAGCAGCCGCTCTCTCCGGCTCGCGGAGGTGAAGAAGCGGTTTCTTCGCGCAAAAGCGATTGTGCCGGTCACAGTGCACTCCAGTGCGGCGGCTTCTGCAGAAATGTGCCCGGGACCGGCGCTGAGCTCCGGGGAGCTCCGTATGACGTCTTTAGCGTCTTCTCTGGTATACATCTTGCAAAAATCCTTTCCACCTTGTCTGGCTTGGAGAACCTGTGCCACCCCAGAAAACATCTCCCATCGTGTTTTACATGTTGCAGAGAGGTTTGCAGAGTGTTTTGCAAGAAGAAAAACAAAGTTGTCCAAAATAACTTCCAATCGAATGTTCATGTGTTTGGAAAAGGTAGGAGAGTGGTAAGGTACTGTTTTCTATCAGTTTGCAAGCTGTGCACACTATCCCAGTGTTGTGCAGCTTCATTCTTTACCTTTCTGAAGCAGCCGCACTCTCCAGCTGCCGGAGGCGAAGAAGCGGCTTCTTCGCGCAAAGGCGATTGTGCCGGTCACAGTGCACTCCAGTGCGGCGGCTTCTGCCGAAATGTGCCCGGGACCGGCGCTGAGCTCTGGGGAGCTCCGTATCCTTCGTCTTTCGCGTCTTTTGTGGTCTACATCATTGCAGAAATGTTTTTCACTATGTTGGGCAAGGAGAAACTATGCCACCCCAGAAAACATCCCCCATCGTGTTTACATGTTGCAGAGAGGTTTGGGGAGTGTTTTGCAAGAAGAAAAACAAAGTTGTCCAAAACACCTTGCAATCGAATGTTCATGTGTTTGGAAAAGGTAGGAGAGTGGTAAGGTACTGTTTTCTATCAGTTTGCAAGCTGCGCACACTATCCTAGTGTTGTGCAGCTTCATTCTCACCTTTCCGAAGCAGCCGCACTCTCCAGCTGCCGTGGCGAAGAATCGGCTTCTTCGTGCAAAGGCGATTGTGCCGGTCACAGTGCACTCCAGTGCGGCGGCTTCTGCCGAAATGTGCCCGGGACCGGCGCTGAGCTCCGGGGAGCTCCGTATCCTTCGTCTTTCGCGTCTTATGGGGTCTACATCATTGCAGAAAAGTTTTTCTCTATGTTGGGCAAGGAGAAACTGTGCCACCCCCGAAAACATCTCCCATCGTGTTTTACATGTTGCAGAGAGGTTTGCAGAGTGTTTTGCAAGAAGAAAAACAAAGTTGTCCAAAACACCTTCCAATCGAATGTTCATGTGTTTGGAAAAGGTAGGAGAGTGGTAAGGTACTGTTTTCTACCAGTTTGCAAGCTGCGCACACAATCCCAGTCTTGTGCAGCTTCATTCTCACCTTTCCGAAGCAGCCGCACTCTCCAGCTGCCGTGGCGAAGAATCGGCTTCTTCGCGCAAAGGCGAGTGTGCCGGTCACAGTGCACTCCAGTGCGGCGGCTTCTGACGAAATGTGCCCGGGACCGGCGCTGAGCTCCGGGGAGCTCCGTATCCTTCGTCGTTCGCGTCTTTTGTGGTCTACATCATTGCAGAAAGGTTTTTCACTATGTTAGGCAAGGAGAAACTATGCCTGCACAGAAATTACTTCCCATCCTCTCTTAGATGTTGCAGAGAGGTTTGCAGAGTGTTTTGCAAGAAGAAAAACAAAGTTGTCCAAAACACCTTCCAATCGAATGTTCATGTGTTTGGAAAAGGTAGGAGAGTGGTAAGGTACTGTTTTCTATCAGTTTGCAAGGTGCGAACACAATCCCAGTCTTGTGCAGCTTCATTCTTTACCTTTCTGAAGCAGCCGCACTCTCCAGCTGCCGGAGGCGATGAAGCGGCTTCTTCGCGCAAAAGCGATTGTGCCGGTCACAGAGCAGTGCAGTGCGGCGGCTTCTGCCGAAATGTGCCCGGGACAGGGGCTTAGCTCTGGGGAGCTCCGTATCCTTCGTCCTTCGCGTCTGATGGGGTCTACATCATTGCAGAAAGGTTTTTCAATATGTTGGGCAAAGATAAACTGTGCCTCCCCAGAAAACACCTCCCATCGTGTTTTACATGTTGCAGAGAGGTTTGCAGAGTGTTTTGCAAGAAGAAAAACAAAGTTGTCCAAAACACCTTGCAATCGAATGTTCATATGTTTGGAAAAGGTAGGAGAGTGGTAAGGTACTGTTTTCTATCAGTTTGCAAGCTGCGCACTCTATCCCAGTGTTGTGCAGCTTCATTCTTTACCTTTCTGAAGCAGCCGCACTCTCCAGTTGCCGGAGGCGAAGAAGCGGCTTCTTCGCGCAAAGGCGAGTGTGCCGGTCACAGTGCACTCCAGTGCGGCGGCTTCTGCCGAAATGTGCCCGGGACCGGCGCTGAGCTCCGGGGAGCTCCGTATCCTTCGTCTTTCGCGTCTTTTGTGGTCTACATCATTGCAGAAAGGTTTTTCACTATGTTGGGCAAGGAGAAACTGTGCCACCCCAGAAAACATCCCCCATCGTGTTTTACATGTTGCAGAGAGGTTTGCAGAGTGTTTTGCAAGAAGAAAAACAAAGTTGTCCAAAACACCTTCCAACCCAATATTCATATGTTTGGAAAAGGTACGAAAGTGGTAAGGTACTGTTTTCTATCAGTTTGCAAGCTGCGCACACTATCCTAGTGTTGTGCAGCTTCATTCTCACCTTTCCGAAGCAGCCGCACTCTCCAGCTGCCGTGGCGAAGAATCGGCTTCTTCGTGCAAAGGCGATTGTGCCGGTCACAGAGCAGTCCAGTGCGGCGGCTTCTGACGAAATGTGCCCGGGACCGGCGCTGAGCTCCGGGGAGCTCCGTATCCTTCGTCTTTCGCGTCTTATGGGGTCTACATCATTGCAGAAAAGTTTTTATCTATGTTGGGCAAGGAGAAACTGTGCCACCCCAGAAAACATCTCCCATCGTGTTTTACATGTTGCAGAGAGGTTTGCAGAGTGTTTTGCAAGAAGAAAAACAAAGTTGTCCAAAACACCTTCCAATCGAATGTTCATGTGTTTGGAAAAGGTAGGAGAGTGGTAAGGTACTGTTTTCTACCAGTTTGCAAGCTGCGCACACAATCCCAGTCTTGTGCAGCTTCATTCTCACTTTCCGAAGCAGCCGCACTCTCCAGCTGCCGTGGCGAAGAATCGGCTTCTTCGCGCAAAGGCGAGTGTGCCGGTCACAGTGCACTCCAGTGCGGCGGCTTCTGACGAAATGTGCCCGGGACCGGCGCTGAGCTCCGGGGAGCTCCGTATCCTTCGTCGTTCGCGTCTTTTGTGGTCTACATCATTGCAGAAAGGTTTTTCACTATGTTAGGCAAGGAGAAACTATGCCTGCACAGAAATTACTTCCCATCCTCTCTTAGATGTTGCAGAGAGGTTTGCAGAGTGTTTTGCAAGAAGAAAAACAAAGTTGTCCAAAACACCTTCCAATCGAATGTTCATGTGTTTGGAAAAGGTAGGAGAGTGGTAAGGTACTGTTTTCTATCAGTTTGCAAGGTGCGAACACAATCCCAGTCTTGTGCAGCTTCATTCTTTACCTTTCTGAAGCAGCCGCACTCTCCAGCTGCCGGAGGCGATGAAGCGGCTTCTTCGCGCAAAAGCGATTGTGCCGGTCACAGAGCAGTGCAGTGCGGCGGCTTCTGCCGAAATGTGCCCGGGACAGGGGCTTAGCTCTGGGGAGCTCCGTATCCTTCGTCCTTCGCGTCTGATGGGGTCTACATCATTGCAGAAAGGTTTTTCAATATGTTGGGCAAAGATAAACTGTGCCTCCCCAGAAAACACCTCCCATCGTGTTTTACATGTTGCAGAGAGGTTTGCAGAGTGTTTTGCAAGAAGAAAAACAAAGTTGTCCAAAACACCTTGCAATCGAATGTTCATATGTTTGGAAAAGGTAGGAGAGTGGTAAGGTACTGTTTTCTATCAGTTTGCAAGCTGCGCACTCTATCCCAGTGTTGTGCAGCTTCATTCTTTACCTTTCTGAAGCAGCCGCACTCTCCAGTTGCCGGAGGCGAAGAAGCGGCTTCTTCGCGCAAAGGCGAGTGTGCCGGTCACAGTGCACTCCAGTGCGGCGGCTTCTGCCGAAATGTGCCCGGGACCGGCCCTTAGCTCCGGGGAGCTCCGTATCCTTCGTCTTTCGCGTCTTTTGTGGTCTACATCATTGCAGAAAGGTTTTTCACTATGTTGGGCAAGGAGAAACTGTGCCACCCCAGAAAACATCCCCCATCGTGTTTTACATGTTGCAGAGAGGTTTGGGGAGTGTTTTGCAAGAAGAAAAACAAAGTTGTCCAAAACACCTTGCAATCGAATGTTCATGTGTTTGGAAAAGGTAGGAGAGTGGTAAGGTACTGTTTTCTATCAGTTTGCAAGCTGCGCACTCTATCCCAGTGTTGTGCAGCTTCATTCTCACCTTTCCGAAGCAGCCGCACTCTCCAGCTGCCGTGGCGAAGTATGGGCTTCTTCGCGCAAAGACGATTGTGCCGGTCACAGTGCACTCCAATGCGGCGACTTCTGCCGAAATGTGCCCGGGACAGGCGCTTAGCTCCGGGGAGCTCCGTATTTCGTCTTTAGCGTCTTCTGTGGTGTACATCATTGCAAAAGTCCTTTCCACCATGTCTGGCATGGAGAAACTGTGCCACCCCATAAAACATCTCCCATCGTGTTTAACATGTTGCAGAGATGTTTGCAGAGTGTTTTGCAAGAAGAAAAACAAAGTTGTCCAAAACACCTTCCAATCGAATGTTCATGTGTTTGGAAAAGGTAGGAGAGTGGTAAGGTACTGTTTTCTATCAGTTTGCAAGCTGCGCACTCTATCCCAGTGTTGTGCAGCTTCATTCTTTACCTTTCTGAAGAAGCCGCACTCTCCAGCTGCCGGAGGCGAAGAAGCGGCTTCTTCGCGCAAAGGCGAGTGTGCCGGTCACAGTGCACTCCAGTGCGGCGGCTTCTGCCGAAATGTGCCCGGGACCGGCGCTTAGCTCCGGGGAGCTCCGTATTTCGTCTTTAGCGTCTTCTGTGGTGTACATCATTGCAAAATCCTTTCCACCATGTCTTGCAAGGAGAAACAGTGCCACCCCAGAAAACACCTCCCATCGTGTTTTACATGTTGCAGAGATGTTTGCAGAGTGTTTTGCAAGAAGAAAAACAAAGTTGTCCAGAACACCTTCCAATCGAATGTTCATGTGTTTGGAAAAGGTAGGAGAGTGGTAAGGTACTGTTTTCTATCAGTTTGCAAGCTGCGCACACTATCCCAGTGTTGTGCAGCTTCATTCTCACCTTTCGGAAGCAGCCGCTCTCTCCGGCTCGCGGAGGTGAAGAAGCGGTTTCTTCGCGCAAAAGCGATTGTGCCGGTCACAGTGCACTCCAGTGCGGCGGCTTCTGCCGAAATGTGCCCGGGACCGGCGCTGAGCTCCGGGGAGCTCCGTATGACGTCTTTAGCGTCATCTCTGGTATACATCTTGCAAAAATCCTTTCCACCTTGTATGGCTTGGAGAACCTGTGCCACCCCAGAAAACATCTCCCATCGTGTTTTACATGTTGCAGAGAAGTTTGCAGAGTGTTTTGCAAGAAGAAAAACAAAGTTGTCCAAAATAACTTCCAATCGAATGTTCATGTGTTTGGAAAAGGTAGGAGAGTGGTAAGGTACTGTTTTCTATCAGTTTGCAAGCTGTGCACACTATCCCAGTGTTGTGCAGCTTCATTCTTTACCTTTCTGAAGCAGCCGCACTCTCCAGCTGCCGGAGGCGAAGAAGCGGCTTCTTCGCGCAAAGGCGATTGTGCCGGTCACAGTGCACTCCAGTGCGGCGGCTTCTGCCGAAATGTGCCCGGGACCGGCGCTGAGCTCCGGGGAGCTCCGTATCCTTCGTCTTTCGCGTCTTTTGTGGTCTACATCATTGCAGAAAGGTTTTTCACTATGTTAGGCAAGGAGAAACTATGCCTGCACAGAAATTACTTCCCTTCCTCTCTTAGATGTTGCAGAGATGTTTGCAGAGTGTTTTGCAAGAAGAAAAACAAAGTTGTCCAAAACACCTTCCAATCGAATGTTCATGTGTTTGGAAAAGGTAGGAGAGTGGTAAGGTACTGTTTTCTATCAGTTTGCAAGGTGCGAACACAATCCCAGTCTTGTGCAGCTTCATTCTTTACCTTTCTGAAGCAGCCGCACTCTCCAGCTGCCGGAGGCGATGAAGCGGCTTCTTCGCGCAAAAGCGATTGTGCCGGTCACAGAGCAGTGCAGTGCGGCGGCTTCTGCCGAAATGTGCCCGGGACAGGGGCTTAGCTCTGGGGAGCTCCGTATCCTTCGTCCTTCGCGTCTGATGGGGTCTACATCATTGCAGAAAGTTTTTTCAATATGTTGGGCAAAGATAAACTGTGCCTCCCCAGAAAACATCTCCCATCGTATTTTACATGTTGCAGAGAGGTTTGCAGAGTGTTTTGCAAGAAGAAAAACAAAGTTGTCCAAAACACCTTCCAATCGAATGTTCATATGTTTGGAAAAGGTAGGAGAGTGGTAAGGTACTGTTTTCTATCAGTTTGCAAGCTGCGCACTCTATCCCAGTGTTGTGCAGCTTCATTCTTTACCTTTCTGAAGCAGCCGCACTCTCCAGTTGCCGGAGGCGAAGAAGCGGCTTCTTCGCGCAAAGGCGAGTGTGGCGGTCACAGTGCACTCCAGTGCGGCGGCTTCTGCAGAAATGTGCCCGGGACCGGCCCTTAGCTCCGGGGAGCTCCGTATCCTTCGTCTTTCGCGTCTTTTGTGGTCTACATCATTGCAGAAAGGTTTTTCACTATGTTGGGCAAGGAGAAACTGTGCCACCCCAGAAAACATCCCCCATCGTGTTTTACATGTTGCAGAGAGGTTTGGGGAGTGTTTTGCAAGAAGAAAAACAAAGTTGTCCAAAACACCTTCCAATCGAATGTTCATGTGTTTGGAAAAGGTAGGAGAGTGGTAAGGTACTGTTTTCTATCAGTTTGCAAGCTGCGCACACTATCCTAGTGTTGTGCAGCTTCATTCTCACCTTTCCGAAGCAGCCGCACTCTCCAGCTGCCGTGGCGAAGAATGGGCTTCTTCGCGCAAAGGCGAGTGTGCCGGTCACAATGCACTCCAGTGCGGCGGCTTCTGCAGAAATGTGCCCGGGACCGGCGCTTTGCTCCGGGGAGCTCCGTATCCTTCGTCTTTCGCGTCTTATGGGGTCTACATCATTGCAGAAAAGTTTTTCTCTATGTTGGGCAAGGAGAAACTGTGCCACCCCAGAAAACATCTCCCATCGTGTTTTACATGTTGCAGAGAAGTTTGCAGAGTGTTTTGAAAGAAGAAAAACAAAGTTGTCCAAAACAACTTCCAATCGAATGTTCATATGTTTGGAAAAGGTAGGAGAGTGGTAAGGTACTGTTTTCTATCAGTTTGCAAGCTGCGCACTCTATCCCAGTGTTGTGCAGCTTCATTCTTAACCTTTAGAAGAAGCCGCACTCTCCAGCTGCCGGAGGCGAAGAAGCGGCTTCTTCGCGCAAAGGCGAGTGTGCCGGTCACAGTGCACTCCAGTGCGGCGGCTTCTGCCGAAATGTGCCCGGGACCGGCGCTTAGCTCCGGGGAGCTCCGTATTTCGTCTTTAGCGTCTTCTGTGGTGTACATCATTGCAAAATCCTTTCCACCATGTCTTGCAAGGAGAAACAGTGCCACCCCAGAAAACACCTCCCATCGTGTTTTACATGTTGCAGAGATGTTTGCAGAGTGTTTTTCAAGAAGAAAAACAAAGTTGTCCAGAACACCTTCCAATCGAATGTTCATGTGTTTGGAAAAGGTAGGAGAGTGGTAAGGTACTGTTTTCTATCAGTTTGCAGGCTGCGCACACTATCCCAGTGTTGTGCAGCTTCATTCTCACCTTTCGGAAGCAGCCGCTCTCTCCGGCTCGCGGAGGTGAAGAAGCGGTTTCTTCGCGCAAAAGCGATTGTGCCGGTCACAGTGCACTCCAGTGCGGCGGCTTCTGCCGAAATGTGCCCGGGACCGGCGCTGAGCTCCGGGGAGCTCCGTATGACGTCTTTAGCGTCTTCTGTGGTATACATCTTGCAAAAATCCTTTCCACCTTGTCTGGCTTGGAGAACCTGTGCCACCCCAGAAAACATCTCCCATCGTGTTTTACATGTTGCAGAGAGGTTTGCAGAGTGTTTTGCAAGAAGAAAAACAAAGTTGTCCAAAATAACTTCCAATCGAATGTTCATATGTTTGGAAAAGGTAGGAGAGTGGTAAGGTACTGTTTTCTATCAGTTTGCAAGCTGTGCACACTATCCCAGTGTTGTGCAGCTTCATTCTTTACCTTTCTGAAGCAGCCGCACTCTCCAGCTGCCGGAGGCGAAGAAGCGGCTTCTTCGCGCAAAGGCGATTGTGCCGGTCACAGTGCACTCCAGTGCGGCGGCTTCTGCAGAAATGTGCCCGGGACCGGCGCTGAGCTCTGGGGAGCTCCGTATCCTTCGTCTTTCGCGTCTTTTGTGGTCTACATCATTGCAGAAATGTTTTTCACTATGTTGGGCAAGGAGAAACTGTGCCACCCCAGAAAACATCCCCCATCGTGTTTACATGTTGCAGAGAGGTTTGGGGAGTGTTTTGCAAGAAGAAAAACAAAGTTGTCCAAAACACCTTGCAATCGAATGTTCATGTGTTTGGAAAAGGTAGGAGAGTGGTAAGGTACTGTTTTCTATCAGTTTGCAAGCTGCGCACACTATCCTAGTGTTGTGCAGCTTCATTCTCACCTTTCCGAAGCAGCCGCACTCTCCAGCTGCCGTGGCGAAGAATCGGTTTCTTCGTGCAAAGGCGATTGTGCCGGTCACAGTGCACTCCAGTGCGGCGGCTTCTGCCGAAATGTGCCCGGGACCGGCGCTGAGCTCTGGGGAGCTCCGTATCCTTCGTCTTTCGCGTCTTTTGTGGTCTACATCATTGCAGAAATGTTTTTCACTATGTTGGGCAAGGAGAAACTGTGCCACCCCAGAAAACATCCCCCATCGTGATTACATGTTGCAGAGAGGTTTGGGGAGTGTTTTGCAAGAAGAAAAACAAAGTTGTCCAAAACACCTTGCAATCGAATGTTCATGTGTTTGGAAAAGGTAGGAGAGTGGTAAGGTACTGTTTTCTATCAGTTTGCAAGCTGCGCACACTATCCTAGTGTTGTGCAGCTTCATTCTCACCTTTCCGAAGCAGCCGCACTCTCCAGCTGCCGTGGCGAAGAATCGGCTTCTTCGTGCAAAGGCGATTGTGCCGGTCACAGTGCACTCCAGTGCGGCGGCTTCTGCCGAAATGTGCCCGGGACCGGCGCTGAGCTCCGGGGAGCTCCGTATCCTTCGTCTTTCGCGTCTTATGGGGTCTACATCATTGCAGAAAAGTTTTTATCTATGTTGGGCAAGGAGAAACTGTGCCACCCCAGAAAACATCTCCCATCGTGTTTAACATGTTGCAGAGAGGTTTGCAGAGTGTTTTGCAAGAAGAAAAACAAAGTTGTCCAAAACACCTTCCAATCGAATGTTCATGTGTTTGGAAAAGGTAGGAGAGTGGTAAGGTACTGTTTTCTACCAGTTTGCAAGCTGCGCACACAATCCCAGTCTTGTGCAGCTTCATTCTCACCTTTCCGAAGCAGCCGCACTCTCCAGCTGCCGTGGCGAAGAATCGGCTTCTTCGCGCAAAGGCGAGTGTGCCGGTCACAGTGCACTCCAGTGCGGCGGCTTCTGCCGAAATGTGCCCGGGACCGGCGCTGAGCTCTGGGGAGCTCCGTATCCTTCGTCTTTCGCGTCTTTTGTGGTCTACATCATTGCAGAAAGGTTTTTCACTATGTTAGGCAAGGAGAAACTATGCCTGCACAGAAATTACTTCCCATCCTCTCTTAGATGTTGCAGAGAGGTTTGCAGAGTGTTTTGCAAGAAGAAAAACAAAGTTGTCCAAAACACCTTCCAATCGAATGTTCATGTGTTTGGAAAAGGTAGGAGAGTGGTAAGGTACTGTTTTCTATCAGTTTGCAAGGTGCGAACACAATCCCAGTCTTGTGCAGCTTCATTCTTTACCTTTCTGAAGCAGCCGCACTCTCCAGCTGCCGGAGGCGATGAAGCGGCTTCTTCGCGCAAAAGCGATTGTGCCGGTCACAGAGCAGTGCAGTGCGGCGGCTTCTGCCGAAATGTGCCCGGGACAGGGGCTTAGCTCTGGGGAGCTCCGTATCCTTCGTCCTTCGCGTCTGATGGGGTCTACATCATTGCAGAAAGTTTTTTCAATATGTTGGGCAAAGATAAACTGTGCCTCCCCAGAAAACATCTCCCATCGTATTTTACATGTTGCAGAGAGGTTTGCAGAGTGTTTTGCAAGAAGAAAAACAAAGTTGTCCAAAACACCTTGCAATCGAATGTTCATATGTTTGGAAAAGGTAGGAGAGTGGTAAGGTACTGTTTTCTATCAGTTTGCAAGCTGCGCACTCTATCCCAGTGTTGTGCAGCTTCATTCTTTACCTTTCTGAAGCAGCCGCACTCTCCAGTTGCCGGAGGCGAAGAAGCGGCTTCTTCGCGCAAAGGCGAGTGTGGCGGTCACAGAGCAGTCCAGTGCGGCGGCTTCTGCCGAAATGTGCCCGGGACCGGCCCTTAGCTCCGGGGAGCTCCGTATCCTTCGTCTTTCGCGTCTTTTGTGGTCTACATCATTGCAGAAAGGTTTTTCACTATGTTGGGCAAGGAGAAACTGTGCCACCCCAGAAAACATCCCCCATCGTGTTTTACATGTTGCAGAGAGGTTTGGGGAGTGTTTTGCAAGAAGAAAAACAAAGTTGTCCAAAACACCTTCCAATCGAATGTTCATGTGTTTGGAAAAGGTAGGAGAGTGGTAAGGTACTGTTTTCTATCAGTTTGCAAGCTGCGCACACTATCCTAGTGTTGTGCAGCTTCATTCTCACCTTTCCGAAGCAGCCGCACTCTCCAGCTGCCGTGGCGAAGAATGGGCTTCTTCGCGCAAAGGCGAGTGTGCCGGTCACAGTGCACTCCAGTGCGGCGGCTTCTGCCGAAATGTGCCCGGGACCGGCGCTTTGCTCCGGGGAGCTCCGTATTTCGTCTTTAGCGTCTTCTGTGGTGTACATCATTGCAAAATCCTTTCCACCATGTCTTGCAAGGAGAAACAGTGCCACCCCAGAAAACACCTCCCATCGTGTTTTACATGTTGCAGAGATGTTTGCAGAGTGTTTTGCAAGAAGAAAAACAAAGTTGTCCAAAAAAACTTCCAATCGAATGTTCATATGTTTGGAAAAGGTAGGAGAGTGGTAAGGTACTGTTTTCTATCAGTTTGCAAGCTGTGCACACTATCCCAGTGTTGTGCAGCTTCATTCTTTACCTTACTGAAGCAGCCGCACTCTCCAGCTGCCGGAGGCGAAGAAGCGGCTTCTTCGCGCAAAGGCGATTGTGCCGGTCACAGTGCACTCCAGTGCGGCGGCTTCTGCCGAAATGTGCCCGGGACCGGCGCTGAGCTCTGGGGAGCTCCGTATCCTTCGTCTTTCGCGTCTTTTGTGGTCTACATCATTGCAGAAAGGTTTTTCACTATGTTGGGCAAGGAGAAACTGTGCCACCCCAGAAAACATCTCCCATCGTGTTTAACATGTTGCAGAGAGGTTTGCAGAGTGTTTTGCAAGAAGAAAAACAAAGTTGTCCAAAACACCTTGCAATCGAATGTTCATGTGTTTGGAAAAGGTAGGAGAGTGGTAAGGTACTGTTTTCTATCAGTTTGCAAGCTGCGCACACTATCCTAGTGTTGTGCAGCTTCATTCTCACCTTTCCGAAGCAGCCGCACTCTCCAGCTGCCGTGGCGAAGAATCGGCTTCTTCGTGCAAAGGCGATTGTGCCGGTCACAGTGCACTCCAGTGCGGCGGCTTCTGCCGAAATGTGCCCGGGACCGGCGCTGAGCTCCGGGGAGCTCCGTATCCTTCGTCTTTCGCGTCTTATGGGGTCTACATCATTGCAGAAAAGTTTTTATCTATGTTGGGCAAGGAGAAACTGTGCCACCCCAGAAAACATCTCCCATCGTGTTTAACATGTTGCAGAGAGGTTTGCAGAGTGTTTTGCAAGAAGAAAAACAAAGTTGTCCAAAACACCTTCCAATCGAATGTTCATGTGTTTGGAAAAGGTAGGAGAGTGGTAAGGTACTGTTTTCTACCAGTTTGCAAGCTGCGCACACAATCCCAGTCTTGTGCAGCTTCATTCTCACCTTTCCGAAGCAGCCGCACTCTCCAGCTGCCGTGGCGAAGAATCGGCTTCTTCGCGCAAAGGCGAGTGTGCCGGTCACAGTGCACTCCAGTGCGGCGGCTTCTGCCGAAATGTGCCCGGGACCGGCGCTGAGCTCTGGGGAGCTCCGTATCCTTCGTCTTTCGCGTCTTTTGTGGTCTACATCATTGCAGAAAGGTTTTTCACTATGTTAGGCAAGGAGAAACTATGCCTGCACAGAAATTACTTCCCATCCTCTCTTAGATGTTGCAGAGAGGTTTGCAGAGTGTTTTGCAAGAAGAAAAACAAAGTTGTCCAAAACACCTTCCAATCGAATGTTCATGTGTTTGGAAAAGGTAGGAGAGTGGTAAGGTACTGTTTTCTATCAGTTTGCAAGGTGCGAACACAATCCCAGTCTTGTGCAGCTTCATTCTTTACCTTTCTGAAGCAGCCGCACTCTCCAGCTGCCGGAGGCGATGAAGCGGCTTCTTCGCGCAAAAGCGATTGTGCCGGTCACAGAGCAGTGCAGTGCGGCGGCTTCTGCCGAAATGTGCCCGGGACAGGGGCTTAGCTCTGGGGAGCTCCGTATCCTTCGTCCTTCGCGTCTGATGGGGTCTACATCATTGCAGAAAGGTTTTTCAATATGTTGGGCAAAGATAAACTGTGCCTCCCCAGAAAACATCTCCCATCGTGTTTTACATGTTGCAGAGAGGTTTGCAGAGTGTTTTGCAAGAAGAAAAACAAAGTTGTCCAAAACACCTTGCAATCGAATGTTCATATGTTTGGAAAAGGTAGGAGAGTGGTAAGGTACTGTTTTCTATCAGTTTGCAAGCTGCGCACTCTATCCCAGTGTTGTGCAGCTTCATTCTTTACCTTTCTGAAGCAGCCGCACTCTCCAGTTGCCGGAGGCGAAGAAGCGGCTTCTTCGCGCAAAGGCGAGTGTGGCGGTCACAGAGCAGTCCAGTGCGGCGGCTTCTGCAGAAATGTGCCCGGGACCGGCCCTTAGCTCCGGGGAGCTCCGTATCCTTCGTCTTTCGCGTCTTTTGTGGTCTACATCATTGCAGAAAGGTTTTTCACTATGTTGGGCAAGGAGAAACTGTGCCACCCCAGAAAACATCCCCCATCGTGTTTTACATGTTGCAGAGAGGTTTGGGGAGTGTTTTGCAAGAAGAAAAACAAAGTTGTCCAAAACACCTTGCAATCGAATGTTCATGTGTTTGGAAAAGGTAGGAGAGTGGTAAGGTACTGTTTTCTATCAGTTTGCAAGCTGCGCACACTATCCTAGTGTTGTGCAGCTTCATTCTCACCTTTCCGAAGCAGCCGCACTCTCCAGCTGCCGTGGCGAAGAATGGGCTTCTTCGCGCAAAGGCGAGTGTGCCGGTCACAGTGCACTCCAGTGCGGCGGCTTCTGCAGAAATGTGCCCGGGACCGGCGCTTTGCTCCGGGGAGCTCCGTATCCTTCGTCTTTCGCGTCTTATGGGGTCTACATCATTGCAGAAAAGTTTTTCTCTATGTTGGGCAAGGAGAAACTGTGCCACCCCAGAAAACATCTCCCATCGTGTTTTACATGTTGCAGAGAAGTTTGCAGAGTGTTTTGAAAGAAGAAAAACAAAGTTGTCCAAAAAAACTTCCAATCGAATGTTCATATGTTTGGAAAAGGTAGGAGAGTGGTAAGGTACTGTTTTCTATCAGTTTGCAAGCTGTGCACACTATCCCAGTGTTGTGCAGCTTCATTCTTTACCTTACTGAAGCAGCCGCACTCTCCAGCTGCCGGAGGCGAAGAAGCGGCTTCTTCGCGCAAAGGCGATTGTGCCGGTCACAGTGCACTCCAGTGCGGCGGCTTCTGCCGAAATGTGCCCGGGACCGGCGCTGAGCTCTGGGGAGCTCCGTATCCTTCGTCTTTCGCGTCTTTTGTGGTCTACATCATTGCAGAAAGGTTTTTCACTATGTTGGGCAAGGAGAAACTGTGCCACCCCAGAAAACATCTCCCATCGTGTTTAACATGTTGCAGAGAGGTTTGCAGAGTGTTTTGCAAGAAGAAAAACAAAGTTGTCCAAAACACCTTCCAATCGAATGTTCATGTGTTTGGAAAAGGTAGGAGAGTGGTAAGGTACTGTTTTCTACCAGTTTGCAAGCTGCGCACACAATCCCAGTCTTGTGCAGCTTCATTCTCACCTTTCCGAAGCAGCCGCACTCTCCAGCTGCCGTGGCGAAGAATCGGCTTCTTCGCGCAAAGGCGAGTGTGCCGGTCACAGTGCACTCCAGTGCGGCGGCTTCTGCCGAAATGTGCCCGGGACCGGCGCTGAGCTCTGGGGAGCTCCGTATCCTTCGTCGTTCGCGTCTTTTGTGGTCTACATCATTGCAGAAAGGTTTTTCACTATGTTAGGCAAGGAGAAACTATGCCTGCACAGAAATTACTTCCCATCCTCTCTTAGATGTTGCAGAGAGGTTTGCAGAGTGTTTTGCAAGAAGAAAAACAAAGTTGTCCAAAACACCTTCCAATCGAATGTTCATGTGTTTGGAAAAGGTAGGAGAGTGGTAAGGTACTGTTTTCTATCAGTTTGCAAGGTGCGAACACAATCCCAGTCTTGTGCAGCTTCATTCTTCACCTTTCTTAAAGTGTGGCACTCTCCAGCTGCCGGAGGCGAAGAAGCGGCTTCATCGCGCAAAAGCGATTGTGCCGGTCACAGTGCACTCCAATGCGGCGGCTTCTACCGAAATGTGCCCGGGACCGGCGCTTAGCTCCGGGGAGCTCCGTATTTCGTCTTTAGCGTCATCTGTGGTGTACATCATTGCAAAATCCTTTCCACCATGTCTTGCAAGGAGAAACAGTGCCACCTCAGAAAACATCTCCCATCGTGTTTTACATGTTGCAGAGATGTTTGCAGAGTGTTTTGCAAGAAGAAAAACAAAGTTGTCCAAAACACCTTCCAATCGAATGTTCATGTGTTTGGAAAAGGTAGGAGAGTGGTAAGGTACTGTTTTCTATCAGTTTGCAGGCTGCGCACACTATCCCATTGTTGTGCAGCTTCATTCTCACCTTTCGGAAGCAGCCGCTCTCTCCGGCTCGCGGAGGTGAAGAAGCGGTTTCTTCGCGCAAAAGCGATTGTGCCGGTCACAGTGCGCTCCATTGCGGCGGCTTCTGCCGAAATGTGCCCGGGACAGGCGCTTAGCTCCGGGGAGCTCCGTATTTCGTCTTTAGCGTCTTCTGTGGTGTACATCATTGCAAAAGTCCTTTCCACCATGTCTGGCATGGAGAAACTGTGCCACCCCATAAAACATCTCCCATCGTGTTTAACATGTTGCAGAGAGGTTTGCAGAGTGTTTTGCAAGAAGAAAAACAAAGTTGTCCAAAACACCTTCCAATCGAATGTTCATGTGTTTGGAAAAGGTAGGAGAGTGGTAAGGTACTGTTTTCTATCAGTTTGCAAGGTGCGAACACAATCCCAGTCTTGTGCAGCTTCATTCTTTACCTTTCTGAAGCAGCCGCACTCTCCAGCTGCCGGAGGCGAAGAAGCGGCTTCTTCGCGCAAAGGCGAGTGTGCCGGTCACAGTGCACTCCAGTGCGGCGGCTTCTGGAGAAATGTGCCCGGGACCGGCCCTTAGCTCCGGGGAGCTCCGTATCCTTCGTCTTTCGCGTCTTTTGTGGTCTACATCATTGCAGAAAGGTTTTTCACTATGTTAGGCAAGCAAAAACTATGCCTGCACAGAAATTACTTCCCATCCTCTCTTAGATGTTGCAGAGAGGTTTGCAGAGTGTTTTGCAAGAAGAAAAACAAAGTTGTCCAAAACACCTTCCAATCGAATGTTCATGTGTTTGGAAAAGGTAGGAGAGTGGTAAGGTACTGTTTTCTACCAGTTTGCAAGCTGCGCACACAATCCTAGTGATGTGCAGCTTCATTCTCACCTTTTCGAAGCAGCCGCACTCTCCAGCTGCCGTGGCGAAGAATCGGCTTCTTCGCGCAAAGGCGAGTGTGCCGGTCACAATGCACTCCATTGCGGCGGCTTCTGCAGAAATGTGCCCGGGACCGGCTCTGAACTCTGGGGAGCTCCGTATCCTTCGTCGTTCGCGTCTTTTGTGGTCTACCATCATTGCAGAAAGGTTTTTCACTATGTTAGGCAAGGAGAAACTATGCCTGCACAGAAATTACTTCCCATCCTCTCTTAGATGTTGCAGAGAGGTTTGCAGAGTGTTTTGCAAGAAGAAAAACAAAGTTGTCCAAAACACCTTCCAATCGAATGTTCATGTGTTTGGAAAAGGTAGGAGAGTGGTAAGGTACTGTTTTCTATCAGTTTGCAAGGTGCGAACACAATCCCAGTCTTGTGCAGCTTCATTCTTCACCTTTCTTAAAGTGTGGCACTCTCCAGCTGCCGGAGGCGAAGAAGCGGCTTCTTCGCGCAAAAGCGATTGTGCCGGTCACAGTGCACTCCAGTGCGGCGGCTTCTGCCGAAATGTGCCCGGGACCGGCGCTTAGCTCCGGGGAGCTCCGTATTTCGTCTTTAGCGTCTTCTGTGGTGTACATCATTGCAAAAGTCCTTTCCACCATGTCTGGCATGGAGAAACTGTGCCACCCCAGAAAACACCTCCCATCGTGTTTAACATGTTGCAGAGAGGTTTGCAGAGTGTTTTGCAAGAAGAAAAACAAAGTTGTCCAAAACACCTTCCAATCGAATGTTCATGTGTTTGGAAAAGGTAGGAGAGTGGTAAGGTACTGTTTTCTATCAGTTTGCAAGCTGCGCACTCTATCCCAGTGTTGTGCAGCTTCATTCTTTACCTTTCTGAAGAAGCCGCACTCTCCAGCTGCCGGAGGCGAAGAAGCGGCTTCTTCGCGCAAAGGCGAGTGTGCCGGTCACAGTGCACTCCAGTGCGGCGGCTTCTGCCGAAATGTGCCCGGGACCGGCGCTGAGCTCCGGGGAGCTCCGTATCCTTCGTCGTTCGCGTCTTTTGTGGTCTACATCATTGCAGAAAGGTTTTTCACTATGTTAGGCAAGGAGAAACTATGCCTGCACAGAAATTACTTCCCATCCTCTCTTAGATGTTGCAGAGAGGTTTGCAGAGTGTTTTGCAAGAAGAAAAACAAAGTTGTCCAAAACACCTTCCAATCGAATGTTCATGTGTTTGGAAAAGGTAGGAGAGTGGTAAGGTACTGTTTTCTATCAGTTTGCAAGGTGCGAACACAATCCCAGTCTTGTGCAGCTTCATTCTTTACCTTTCTGAAGCAGCCGCACTCTCCAGCTGCCGGAGGCGATGAAGCGGCTTCTTCGCGCAAAAGCGATTGTGCCGGTCACAGAGCAGTGCAGTGCGGCGGCTTCTGCCGAAATGTGCCCGGGACAGGGGCTTAGCTCTGGGGAGCTCCGTATCCTTCGTCCTTCGCGTCTGATGGGGTCTACATCATTGCAGAAAGTTTTTTCAATATGTTGGGCAAAGATAAACTGTGCCTCCCCAGAAAACATCTCCCATCGTATTTTACATGTTGCAGAGAGGTTTGCAGAGTGTTTTGCAAGAAGAAAAACAAAGTTGTCCAAAACACCTTCCAATCGAATGTTCATATGTTTGGAAAAGGTAGGAGAGTGGTAAGGTACTGTTTTCTATCAGTTTGCAAGCTGCGCACTCTATCCCAGTGTTGTGCAGCTTCATTCTTTACCTTTCTGAAGCAGCCGCACTCTCCAGTTGCCGGAGGCGAAGAAGCGGCTTCTTCGCGCAAAGGCGAGTGTGGCGGTCACAGAGCAGTCCAGTGCGGCGGCTTCTGCAGAAATGTGCCCGGGACCGGCGCTGAGCTCTGGGGAGCTCCGTATCCTTCGTCTTTCGCGTCTTTTGTGGTCTACATCATTGCAGAAATGTTTTTCACTATGTTGGGCAAGGAGAAACTGTGCCACCCCAGAAAACATCCCCCATCGTGTTTACATGTTGCAGAGAGGTTTGGGGAGTGTTTTGCAAGAAGAAAAACAAAGTTGTCCAAAACACCTTGCAATCGAATGTTCATGTGTTTGGAAAAGGTAGGAGAGTGGTAAGGTACTGTTTTCTATCAGTTTGCAAGCTGCGCACACTATCCTAGTGTTGTGCAGCTTCATTCTCACCTTTCCGAAGCAGCCGCACTCTCCAGCTGCCGTGGCGAAGAATCGGTTTCTTCGTGCAAAGGCGATTGTGCCGGTCACAGTGCACTCCAGTGCGGCGGCTTCTGCCGAAATGTGCCCGGGACCGGCGCTGAGCTCTGGGGAGCTCCGTATCCTTCGTCTTTCGCGTCTTTTGTGGTCTACATCATTGCAGAAATGTTTTTCACTATGTTGGGCAAGGAGAAACTGTGCCACCCCAGAAAACATCCCCCATCGTGATTACATGTTGCAGAGAGGTTTGGGGAGTGTTTTGCAAGAAGAAAAACAAAGTTGTCCAAAACACCTTGCAATCGAATGTTCATGTGTTTGGAAAAGGTAGGAGAGTGGTAAGGTACTGTTTTCTATCAGTTTGCAAGCTGCGCACACTATCCTAGTGTTGTGCAGCTTCATTCTCACCTTTCCGAAGCAGCCGCACTCTCCAGCTGCCGTGGCGAAGAATCGGCTTCTTCGTGCAAAGGCGATTGTGCCGGTCACAGTGCACTCCAGTGCGGCGGCTTCTGCCGAAATGTGCCCGGGACCGGCGCTGAGCTCCGGGGAGCTCCGTATCCTTCGTCTTTCGCGTCTTATGGGGTCTACATCATTGCAGAAAAGTTTTTATCTATGTTGGGCAAGGAGAAACTGTGCCACCCCAGAAAACATCTCCCATCGTGTTTAACATGTTGCAGAGAGGTTTGCAGAGTGTTTTGCAAGAAGAAAAACAAAGTTGTCCAAAACACCTTCCAATCGAATGTTCATGTGTTTGGAAAAGGTAGGAGAGTGGTAAGGTACTGTTTTCTACCAGTTTGCAAGCTGCGCACACAATCCCAGTCTTGTGCAGCTTCATTCTCACCTTTCCGAAGCAGCCGCACTCTCCAGCTGCCGTGGCGAAGAATCGGCTTCTTCGCGCAAAGGCGAGTGTGCCGGTCACAGTGCACTCCAGTGCGGCGGCTTCTGCCGAAATGTGCCCGGGACCGGCGCTGAGCTCTGGGGAGCTCCGTATCCTTCGTCTTTCGCGTCTTTTGTGGTCTACATCATTGCAGAAAGGTTTTTCACTATGTTAGGCAAGGAGAAACTATGCCTGCACAGAAATTACTTCCCATCCTCTCTTAGATGTTGCAGAGAGGTTTGCAGAGTGTTTTGCAAGAAGAAAAACAAAGTTGTCCAAAACACCTTCCAATCGAATGTTCATGTGTTTGGAAAAGGTAGGAGAGTGGTAAGGTACTGTTTTCTATCAGTTTGCAAGGTGCGAACACAATCCCAGTCTTGTGCAGCTTCATTCTTTACCTTTCTGAAGCAGCCGCACTCTCCAGCTGCCGGAGGCGATGAAGCGGCTTCTTCGCGCAAAAGCGATTGTGCCGGTCACAGAGCAGTGCAGTGCGGCGGCTTCTGCCGAAATGTGCCCGGGACAGGGGCTTAGCTCTGGGGAGCTCCGTATCCTTCGTCCTTCGCGTCTGATGGGGTCTACATCATTGCAGAAAGTTTTTTCAATATGTTGGGCAAAGATAAACTGTGCCTCCCCAGAAAACATCTCCCATCGTATTTTACATGTTGCAGAGAGGTTTGCAGAGTGTTTTGCAAGAAGAAAAACAAAGTTGTCCAAAACACCTTGCAATCGAATGTTCATATGTTTGGAAAAGGTAGGAGAGTGGTAAGGTACTGTTTTCTATCAGTTTGCAAGCTGCGCACTCTATCCCAGTGTTGTGCAGCTTCATTCTTTACCTTTCTGAAGCAGCCGCACTCTCCAGTTGCCGGAGGCGAAGAAGCGGCTTCTTCGCGCAAAGGCGAGTGTGGCGGTCACAGAGCAGTCCAGTGCGGCGGCTTCTGCCGAAATGTGCCCGGGACCGGCCCTTAGCTCCGGGGAGCTCCGTATCCTTCGTCTTTCGCGTCTTTTGTGGTCTACATCATTGCAGAAAGGTTTTTCACTATGTTGGGCAAGGAGAAACTGTGCCACCCCAGAAAACATCCCCCATCGTGTTTTACATGTTGCAGAGAGGTTTGGGGAGTGTTTTGCAAGAAGAAAAACAAAGTTGTCCAAAACACCTTCCAATCGAATGTTCATGTGTTTGGAAAAGGTAGGAGAGTGGTAAGGTACTGTTTTCTATCAGTTTGCAAGCTGCGCACACTATCCTAGTGTTGTGCAGCTTCATTCTCACCTTTCCGAAGCAGCCGCACTCTCCAGCTGCCGTGGCGAAGAATGGGCTTCTTCGCGCAAAGGCGAGTGTGCCGGTCACAGTGCACTCCAGTGCGGCGGCTTCTGCCGAAATGTGCCCGGGACCGGCCCTTAGCTCCGGGGAGCTCCGTATTTCGTCTTTAGCGTCTTCTGTGGTGTACATCATTGCAAAATCCTTTCCACCATGTCTTGCAAGGAGAAACAGTGCCACCCCAGAAAACACCTCCCATCGTGTTTTACATGTTGCAGAGATGTTTGCAGAGTGTTTTGCAAGAAGAAAAACAAAGTTGTCCAGAACACCTTCCAATCGAATGTTCATGTGTTTGGAAAAGGTAGGAGAGTGGTAAGGTACTGTTTTCTATCAGTTTGCAGGCTGCGCACACTATCCCAGTGTTGTGCAGCTTCATTCTCACCTTTCCGAAGCAGCCGCACTCTCCAGCTGCCGTGGCGAAGAATCGGTTTCTTCGTGCAAAGGCGATTGTGCCGGTCACAGTGCACTCCAGTGCGGCGGCTTCTGCCGAAATGTGCCCGGGACCGGCGCTGAGCTCTGGGGAGCTCCGTATCCTTCGTCTTTCGCGTCTTTTGTGGTCTACATCATTGCAGAAATGTTTTTCACTATGTTGGGCAAGGAGAAACTGTGCCACCCCAGAAAACATCCCCCATCGTGATTACATGTTGCAGAGAGGTTTGGGGAGTGTTTTGCAAGAAGAAAAACAAAGTTGTCCAAAACACCTTGCAATCGAATGTTCATGTGTTTGGAAAAGGTAGGAGAGTGGTAAGGTACTGTTTTCTATCAGTTTGCAAGCTGCGCACACTATCCTAGTGTTGTGCAGCTTCATTCTCACCTTTCCGAAGCAGCCGCACTCTCCAGCTGCCGTGGCGAAGAATCGGCTTCTTCGTGCAAAGGCGATTGTGCCGGTCACAGTGCACTCCAGTGCGGCGGCTTCTGCCGAAATGTGCCCGGGACCGGCGCTGAGCTCCGGGGAGCTCCGTATGACGTCTTTAGCGTCTTCTGTGGTATACATCTTGCAAAAATCCTTTCCACCTTGTCTGGCTTGGAGAACCTGTGCCACCCCAGAAAACATCTCCCATCGTGTTTTACATGTTGCAGAGAGGTTTGCAGAGTGTTTTGCAAGAAGAAAAACAAAGTTGTCCAAAATAACTTCCAATCGAATGTTCATATGTTTGGAAAAGGTAGGAGAGTGGTAAGGTACTGTTTTCTATCAGTTTGCAAGCTGTGCACACTATCCCAGTGTTGTGCAGCTTCATTCTTTACCTTTCTGAAGCAGCCGCACTCTCCAGCTGCCGGAGGCGAAGAAGCGGCTTCTTCGCGCAAAGGCGATTGTGCCGGTCACAGTGCACTCCAGTGCGGCGGCTTCTGCAGAAATGTGCCCGGGACCGGCGCTGAGCTCTGGGGAGCTCCGTATCCTTCGTCTTTCGCGTCTTTTGTGGTCTACATCATTGCAGAAATGTTTTTCACTATGTTGGGCAAGGAGAAACTGTGCCACCCCAGAAAACATCCCCCATCGTGTTTACATGTTGCAGAGAGGTTTGGGGAGTGTTTTGCAAGAAGAAAAACAAAGTTGTCCAAAACACCTTGCAATCGAATGTTCATGTGTTTGGAAAAGGTAGGAGAGTGGTAAGGTACTGTTTTCTATCAGTTTGCAAGCTGCGCACACTATCCTAGTGTTGTGCAGCTTCATTCTCACCTTTCCGAAGCAGCCGCACTCTCCAGCTGCCGTGGCGAAGAATCGGTTTCTTCGTGCAAAGGCGATTGTGCCGGTCACAGTGCACTCCAGTGCGGCGGCTTCTGCCGAAATGTGCCCGGGACCGGCGCTGAGCTCTGGGGAGCTCCGTATCCTTCGTCTTTCGCGTCTTTTGTGGTCTACATCATTGCAGAAATGTTTTTCACTATGTTGGGCAAGGAGAAACTGTGCCACCCCAGAAAACATCCCCCATCGTGATTACATGTTGCAGAGAGGTTTGGGGAGTGTTTTGCAAGAAGAAAAACAAAGTTGTCCAAAACACCTTGCAATCGAATGTTCATGTGTTTGGAAAAGGTAGGAGAGTGGTAAGGTACTGTTTTCTATCAGTTTGCAAGCTGCGCACACTATCCTAGTGTTGTGCAGCTTCATTCTCACCTTTCCGAAGCAGCCGCACTCTCCAGCTGCCGTGGCGAAGAATCGGCTTCTTCGTGCAAAGGCGATTGTGCCGGTCACAGTGCACTCCAGTGCGGCGGCTTCTGCCGAAATGTGCCCGGGACCGGCGCTGAGCTCCGGGGAGCTCCGTATCCTTCGTCTTTCGCGTCTTATGGGGTCTACATCATTGCAGAAATGTTTTTATCTATGTTGGGCAAGGAGAAACTGTGCCACCCCAGAAAACATCTCCCATCGTGTTTAACATGTTGCAGAGAGGTTTGCAGAGTGTTTTGCAAGAAGAAAAACAAAGTTGTCCAAAACACCTTCCAATCGAATGTTCATGTGTTTGGAAAAGGTAGGAGAGTGGTAAGGTACTGTTTTCTACCAGTTTGCAAGCTGCGCACACAATCCCAGTCTTGTGCAGCTTCATTCTCACCTTTCCGAAGCAGCCGCACTCTCCAGCTGCCGTGGCGAAGAATCGGCTTCTTCGCGCAAAGGCGAGTGTGCCGGTCACAGTGCACTCCAGTGCGGCGGCTTCTGCCGAAATGTGCCCGGGACCGGCGCTGAGCTCTGGGGAGCTCCGTATCCTTCGTCTTTCGCGTCTTTTGTGGTCTACATCATTGCAGAAAGGTTTTTCACTATGTTAGGCAAGGAGAAACTATGCCTGCACAGAAATTACTTCCCATCCTCTCTTAGATGTTGCAGAGAGGTTTGCAGAGTGTTTTGCAAGAAGAAAAACAAAGTTGTCCAAAACACCTTCCAATCGAATGTTCATGTGTTTGGAAAAGGTAGGAGAGTGGTAAGGTACTGTTTTCTATCAGTTTGCAAGGTGCGAACACAATCCCAGTCTTGTGCAGCTTCATTCTTTACCTTTCTGAAGCAGCCGCACTCTCCAGCTGCCGGAGGCGATGAAGCGGCTTCTTCGCGCAAAAGCGATTGTGCCGGTCACAGAGCAGTGCAGTGCGGCGGCTTCTGCCGAAATGTGCCCGGGACAGGGGCTTAGCTCTGGGGAGCTCCGTATCCTTCGTCCTTCGCGTCTGATGGGGTCTACATCATTGCAGAAAGTTTTTTCAATATGTTGGGCAAAGATAAACTGTGCCTCCCCAGAAAACATCTCCCATCGTATTTTACATGTTGCAGAGAGGTTTGCAGAGTGTTTTGCAAGAAGAAAAACAAAGTTGTCCAAAACACCTTGCAATCGAATGTTCATATGTTTGGAAAAGGTAGGAGAGTGGTAAGGTACTGTTTTCTATCAGTTTGCAAGCTGCGCACTCTATCCCAGTGTTGTGCAGCTTCATTCTTTACCTTTCTGAAGCAGCCGCACTCTCCAGTTGCCGGAGGCGAAGAAGCGGCTTCTTCGCGCAAAGGCGAGTGTGGCGGTCACAGAGCAGTCCAGTGCGGCGGCTTCTGCCGAAATGTGCCCGGGACCGGCCCTTAGCTCCGGGGAGCTCCGTATCCTTCGTCTTTCGCGTCTTTTGTGGTCTACATCATTGCAGAAAGGTTTTTCACTATGTTGGGCAAGGAGAAACTGTGCCACCCCAGAAAACATCCCCCATCGTGTTTTACATGTTGCAGAGAGGTTTGGGGAGTGTTTTGCAAGAAGAAAAACAAAGTTGTCCAAAACACCTTCCAATCGAATGTTCATGTGTTTGGAAAAGGTAGGAGAGTGGTAAGGTACTGTTTTCTATCAGTTTGCAAGCTGCGCACACTATCCTAGTGTTGTGCAGCTTCATTCTCACCTTTCCGAAGCAGCCGCACTCTCCAGCTGCCGTGGCGAAGAATGGGCTTCTTCGCGCAAAGGCGAGTGTGCCGGTCACAGTGCACTCCAGTGCGGCGGCTTCTGCCGAAATGTGCCCGGGACCGGCGCTTTGCTCCGGGGAGCTCCGTATTTCGTCTTTAGCGTCTTCTGTGGTGTACATCATTGCAAAATCCTTTCCACCATGTCTTGCAAGGAGAAACAGTGCCACCCCAGAAAACACCTCCCATCGTGTTTTACATGTTGCAGAGATGTTTGCAGAGTGTTTTGCAAGAAGAAAAACAAAGTTGTCCAGAACACCTTCCAATCGAATGTTCATGTGTTTGGAAAAGGTAGGAGAGTGGTAAGGTACTGTTTTCTATCAGTTTGCAGGCTGCGCACACTATCCCAGTGTTGTGCAGCTTCATTCTCACCTTTCCGAAGCAGCCGCACTCTCCAGCTGCCGTGGCGAAGAATCGGTTTCTTCGTGCAAAGGCGATTGTGCCGGTCACAGTGCACTCCAGTGCGGCGGCTTCTGCCGAAATGTGCCCGGGACCGGCGCTGAGCTCTGGGGAGCTCCGTATCCTTCGTCTTTCGCGTCTTTTGTGGTCTACATCATTGCAGAAATGTTTTTCACTATGTTGGGCAAGGAGAAACTGTGCCACCCCAGAAAACATCCCCCATCGTGATTACATGTTGCAGAGAGGTTTGGGGAGTGTTTTGCAAGAAGAAAAACAAAGTTGTCCAAAACACCTTGCAATCGAATGTTCATGTGTTTGGAAAAGGTAGGAGAGTGGTAAGGTACTGTTTTCTATCAGTTTGCAAGCTGCGCACACTATCCTAGTGTTGTGCAGCTTCATTCTCACCTTTCCGAAGCAGCCGCACTCTCCAGCTGCCGTGGCGAAGAATCGGCTTCTTCGTGCAAAGGCGATTGTGCCGGTCACAGTGCACTCCAGTGCGGCGGCTTCTGCCGAAATGTGCCCGGGACCGGCGCTGAGCTCCGGGGAGCTCCGTATCCTTCGTCTTTCGCGTCTTATGGGGTCTACATCATTGCAGAAAAGTTTTTATCTATGTTGGGCAAGGAGAAACTGTGCCACCCCAGAAAACATCTCCCATCGTGTTTAACATGTTGCAGAGAGGTTTGCAGAGTGTTTTGCAAGAAGAAAAACAAAGTTGTCCAAAACACCTTCCAATCGAATGTTCATGTGTTTGGAAAAGGTAGGAGAGTGGTAAGGTACTGTTTTCTACCAGTTTGCAAGCTGCGCACACAATCCCAGTCTTGTGCAGCTTCATTCTCACCTTTCCGAAGCAGCCGCACTCTCCAGCTGCCGTGGCGAAGAATCGGCTTCTTCGCGCAAAGGCGAGTGTGCCGGTCACAGTGCACTCCAGTGCGGCGGCTTCTGCCGAAATGTGCCCGGGACCGGCGCTGAGCTCTGGGGAGCTCCGTATCCTTCGTTTTTCGCGTCTTTTGTGGTCTACATCATTGCAGAAAGGTTTTTCACTATGTTAGGCAAGGAGAAACTATGCCTGCACAGAAATTACTTCCCATCCTCTCTTAGATGTTGCAGAGAGGTTTGCAGAGTGTTTTGCAAGAAGAAAAACAAAGTTGTCCAAAACACCTTCCAATCGAATGTTCATGTGTTTGGAAAAGGTAGGAGAGTGGTAAGGTACTGTTTTCTATCAGTTTGCAAGGTGCGAACACAATCCCAGTCTTGTGCAGCTTCATTCTTTACCTTTCTGAAGCAGCCGCACTCTCCAGCTGCCGGAGGCGATGAAGCGGCTTCTTCGCGCAAAAGCGATTGTGCCGGTCACAGAGCAGTGCAGTGCGGCGGCTTCTGCCGAAATGTGCCCGGGACAGGGGCTTAGCTCTGGGGAGCTCCGTATCCTTCGTCCTTCGCGTCTGATGGGGTCTACATCATTGCAGAAAGTTTTTTCAATATGTTGGGCAAAGATAAACTGTGCCTCCCCAGAAAACATCTCCCATCGTATTTTACATGTTGCAGAGAGGTTTGCAGAGTGTTTTGCAAGAAGAAAAACAAAGTTGTCCAAAACACCTTGCAATCGAATGTTCATATGTTTGGAAAAGGTAGGAGAGTGGTAAGGTACTGTTTTCTATCAGTTTGCAAGCTGCGCACTCTATCCCAGTGTTGTGCAGCTTCATTCTTTACCTTTCTGAAGCAGCCGCACTCTCCAGTTGCCGGAGGCGAAGAAGCGGCTTCTTCGCGCAAAGGCGAGTGTGGCGGTCACAGAGCAGTCCAGTGCGGCGGCTTCTGCCGAAATGTGCCCGGGACCGGCCCTTAGCTCCGGGGAGCTCCGTATCCTTCGTCTTTCGCGTCTTTTGTGGTCTACATCATTGCAGAAAGGTTTTTCACTATGTTGGGCAAGGAGAAACTGTGCCACCCCAGAAAACATCCCCCATCGTGTTTTACATGTTGCAGAGAGGTTTGGGGAGTGTTTTGCAAGAAGAAAAACAAAGTTGTCCAAAACACCTTCCAATCGAATGTTCATGTGTTTGGAAAAGGTAGGAGAGTGGTAAGGTACTGTTTTCTATCAGTTTGCAAGCTGCGCACACTATCCTAGTGTTGTGCAGCTTCATTCTCACCTTTCCGAAGCAGCCGCACTCTCCAGCTGCCGTGGCGAAGAATGGGCTTCTTCGCGCAAAGGCGAGTGTGCCGGTCACAGTGCACTCCAGTGCGGCGGCTTCTGCCGAAATGTGCCCGGGACCGGCGCTTTGCTCCGGGGAGCTCCGTATTTCGTCTTTAGCGTCTTCTGTGGTGTACATCATTGCAAAATCCTTTCCACCATGTCTTGCAAGGAGAAACAGTGCCACCCCAGAAAACACCTCCCATCGTGTTTTACATGTTGCAGAGATGTTTGCAGAGTGTTTTGCAAGAAGAAAAACAAAGTTGTCCAGAACACCTTCCAATCGAATGTTCATGTGTTTGGAAAAGGTAGGAGAGTGGTAAGGTACTGTTTTCTATCAGTTTGCAGGCTGCGCACACTATCCCAGTGTTGTGCAGCTTCATTCTCACCTTTCGGAAGCAGCCGCTCTCTCCGGCTCGCGGAGGTGAAGAAGCGGTTTCTTCGCGCAAAAGCGATTGTGCCGGTCACAGTGCACTCCAGTGCGGCGGCTTCTGCCGAAATGTGCCCGGGACCGGCGCTGAGCTCCGGGGAGCTCCGTATGACGTCTTTAGCGTCTTCTGTGGTATACATCTTGCAAAAATCCTTTCCACCTTGTCTGGCTTGGAGAACCTGTGCCACCCCAGAAAACATCTCCCATCGTGTTTTACATGTTGCAGAGAGGTTTGCAGAGTGTTTTGCAAGAAGAAAAACAAAGTTGTCCAAAATAACTTCCAATCGAATGTTCATATGTTTGGAAAAGGTAGGAGAGTGGTAAGGTACTGTTTTCTATCAGTTTGCAAGCTGTGCACACTATCCCAGTGTTGTGCAGCTTCATTCTTTACCTTTCTGAAGCAGCCGCACTCTCCAGCTGCCGGAGGCGAAGAAGCGGCTTCTTCGCGCAAAGGCGATTGTGCCGGTCACAGTGCACTCCAGTGCGGCGGCTTCTGCAGAAATGTGCCCGGGATCGGCGCTGAGCTCTGGGGAGCTCCGTATCCTTCGTCTTTCGCGTCTTTTGTGGTCTACATCATTGCAGAAAGGTTTTTCACTATGTTGGGCAAGGAGAAACTGTGCCACCCCAGAAAACATCCCCCATCGTGTTTACATGTTGCAGAGAGGTTTGGGGAGTGTTTTGCAAGAAGAAAAACAAAGTTGTCCAAAACACCTTGCAATCGAATGTTCATGTGTTTGGAAAAGGTAGGAGAGTGGTAAGGTACTGTTTTCTATCAGTTTGCAAGCTGCGCACACTATCCTAGTGTTGTGCAGCTTCATTCTCACCTTTCCGAAGCAGCCGCACTCTCCAGCTGCCGTGGCGAAGAATCGGTTTCTTCGTGCAAAGGCGATTGTGCCGGTCACAGTGCACTCCAGTGCGGCGGCTTCTGCCGAAATGTGCCCGGGACCGGCGCTGAGCTCTGGGGAGCTCCGTATCCTTCGTCTTTCGCGTCTTTTGTGGTCTACATCATTGCAGAAATGTTTTTCACTATGTTGGGCAAGGAGAAACTGTGCCACCCCAGAAAACATCCCCCATCGTGATTACATGTTGCAGAGAGGTTTGGGGAGTGTTTTGCAAGAAGAAAAACAAAGTTGTCCAAAACACCTTGCAATCGAATGTTCATGTGTTTGGAAAAGGTAGGAGAGTGGTAAGGTACTGTTTTCTATCAGTTTGCAAGCTGCGCACACTATCCTAGTGTTGTGCAGCTTCATTCTCACCTTTCCGAAGCAGCCGCACTCTCCAGCTGCCGTGGCGAAGAATCGGCTTCTTCGTGCAAAGGCGATTGTGCCGGTCACAGTGCACTCCAGTGCGGCGGCTTCTGCCGAAATGTGCCCGGGACCGGCGCTGAGCTCCGGGGAGCTCCGTATCCTTCGTCTTTCGCGTCTTATGGGGTCTACATCATTGCAGAAAAGTTTTTATCTATGTTGGGCAAGGAGAAACTGTGCCACCCCAGAAAACATCTCCCATCGTGTTTAACATGTTGCAGAGAGGTTTGCAGAGTGTTTTGCAAGAAGAAAAACAAAGTTGTCCAAAACACCTTCCAATCGAATGTTCATGTGTTTGGAAAAGGTAGGAGAGTGGTAAGGTACTGTTTTCTACCAGTTTGCAAGCTGCGCACACAATCCCAGTCTTGTGCAGCTTCATTCTCACCTTTCCGAAGCAGCCGCACTCTCCAGCTGCCGTGGCGAAGAATCGGCTTCTTCGCGCAAAGGCGAGTGTGCCGGTCACAGTGCACTCCAGTGCGGCGGCTTCTGCCGAAATGTGCCCGGGACCGGCGCTGAGCTCTGGGGAGCTCCGTATCCTTCGTCTTTCGCGTCTTTTGTGGTCTACATCATTGCAGAAAGGTTTTTCACTATGTTAGGCAAGGAGAAACTATGCCTGCACAGAAATTACTTCCCATCCTCTCTTAGATGTTGCAGAGAGGTTTGCAGAGTGTTTTGCAAGAAGAAAAACAAAGTTGTCCAAAACACCTTCCAATCGAATGTTCATGTGTTTGGAAAAGGTAGGAGAGTGGTAAGGTACTGTTTTCTATCAGTTTGCAAGGTGCGAACACAATCCCAGTCTTGTGCAGCTTCATTCTTTACCTTTCTGAAGCAGCCGCACTCTCCAGCTGCCGGAGGCGATGAAGCGGCTTCTTCGCGCAAAAGCGATTGTGCCGGTCACAGAGCAGTGCAGTGCGGCGGCTTCTGCCGAAATGTGCCCGGGACAGGGGCTTAGCTCTGGGGAGCTCCGTATCCTTCGTCCTTCGCGTCTGATGGGGTCTACATCATTGCAGAAAGGTTTTTCAATATGTTGGGCAAAGATAAACTGTGCCTCCCCAGAAAACATCTCCCATCGTGTTTTACATGTTGCAGAGAGGTTTGCAGAGTGTTTTGCAAGAAGAAAAACAAAGTTGTCCAAAACACCTTGCAATCGAATGTTCATATGTTTGGAAAAGGTAGGAGAGTGGTAAGGTACTGTTTTCTATCAGTTTGCAAGCTGCGCACTCTATCCCAGTGTTGTGCAGCTTCATTCTTTACCTTTCTGAAGCAGCCGCACTCTCCAGTTGCCGGAGGCGAAGAAGCGGCTTCTTCGCGCAAAGGCGAGTGTGGCGGTCACAGAGCAGTCCAGTGCGGCGGCTTCTGCAGAAATGTGCCCGGGACCGGCCCTTAGCTCCGGGGAGCTCCGTATCCTTCGTCTTTCGCGTCTTTTGTGGTCTACATCATTGCAGAAAGGTTTTTCACTATGTTGGGCAAGGAGAAACTGTGCCACCCCAGAAAACATCCCCCATCGTGTTTTACATGTTGCAGAGAGGTTTGGGGAGTGTTTTGCAAGAAGAAAAACAAAGTTGTCCAAAACACCTTCCAATCGAATGTTCATGTGTTTGGAAAAGGTAGGAGAGTGGTAAGGTACTGTTTTCTATCAGTTTGCAAGCTGCGCACACTATCCTAGTGTTGTGCAGCTTCATTCTCACCTTTCCGAAGCAGCCGCACTCTCCAGCTGCCGTGGCGAAGAATCGGCTTCTTCGCGCAAAGGCGAGTGTGCCGGTCACAGTGCACTCCAGTGCGGCGGCTTCTGCCGAAATGTGCCCGGGACCGGCGCTGAGCTCTGGGGAGCTCCGTATCCTTCGTCGTTCGCGTCTTTTGTGGTCTACATCATTGCAGAAAGGTTTTTCACTATGTTAGGCAAGGAGAAACTATGCCTGCACAGAAATTACTTCCCATCCTCTCTTAGATGTTGCAGAGAGGTTTGCAGAGTGTTTTGCAAGAAGAAAAACAAAGTTGTCCAAAACACCTTCCAATCGACTGTTCATGTGTTTGGAAAAGGTAGGAGAGTGGTAAGGTACTGTTTTCTATCAGTTTGCAAGGTGCGAACACAATCCCAGTCTTGTGCAGCTTCATTCTTCACCTTTCTTAAAGTGTGGCACTCTCCAGCTGCCGGAGGCGAAGAAGCGGCTTCATCGCGCAAAAGCGATTGTGCCGGTCACAGTGCACTCCAATGCGGCGGCTTCTACCGAAATGTGCCCGGGACCGGCGCTTAGCTCCGGGGAGCTCCGTATTTCGTCTTTAGCGTCATCTGTGGTGTACATCATTGCAAAATCCTTTCCACCATGTCTTGCAAGGAGAAACAGTGCCACCTCAGAAAACATCTCCCATCGTGTTTTACATGTTGCAGAGATGTTTGCAGAGTGTTTTGCAAGAAGAAAAACAAAGTTGTCCAAAACACCTTCCAATCGAATGTTCATGTGTTTGGAAAAGGTAGGAGAGTGGTAAGGTACTGTTTTCTATCAGTTTGCAGGCTGCGCACACTATCCCATTGTTGTGCAGCTTCATTCTCACCTTTCGGAAGCAGCCGCTCTCTCCGGCTCGCGGAGGTGAAGAAGCGGTTTCTTCGCGCAAAAGCGATTGTGCCGGTCACAGTGCGCTCCATTGCGGCGGCTTCTGCCGAAATGTGCCCGGGACAGGCGCTTAGCTCCGGGGAGCTCCGTATTTCGTCTTTAGCGTCTTCTGTGGTGTACATCATTGCAAAAGTCCTTTCCACCATGTCTGGCATGGAGAAACTGTGCCACCCCATAAAACATCTCCCATCGTGTTTAACATGTTGCAGAGAGGTTTGCAGAGTGTTTTGCAAGAAGAAAAACAAAGTTGTCCAAAACACCTTCCAATCGAATGTTCATGTGTTTGGAAAAGGTAGGAGAGTGGTAAGGTACTGTTTTCTATCAGTTTGCAAGGTGCGAACACAATCCCAGTCTTGTGCAGCTTCATTCTTTACCTTTCTGAAGCAGCCGCACTCTCCAGCTGCCGGAGGCGAAGAAGCGGCTTCTTCGCGCAAAGGCGAGTGTGCCGGTCACAGTGCACTCCAGTGCGGCGGCTTCTGGAGAAATGTGCCCGGGACCGGCCCTTAGCTCCGGGGAGCTCCGTATCCTTCGTCTTTCGCGTCTTTTGTGGTCTACATCATTGCAGAAAGGTTTTTCACTATGTTAGGCAAGCAAAAACTATGCCTGCACAGAAATTACTTCCCATCCTCTCTTAGATGTTGCAGAGAGGTTTGCAGAGTGTTTTGCAAGAAGAAAAACAAAGTTGTCCAAAACACCTTCCAATCGAATGTTCATGTGTTTGGAAAAGGTAGGAGAGTGGTAAGGTACTGTTTTCTACCTGTTTGCAAGCTGCGCACACAATCCTAGTGATGTGCAGCTTCATTCTCACCTTTTCGAAGCAGCCGCACTCTCCAGCTGCCGTGGCGAAGAATCGGCTTCTTCGCGCAAAGGCGAGTGTGCCGGTCACAATGCACTCCATTGCGGCGGCTTCTGCAGAAATGTGCCCGGGACCGGCTCTGAACTCTGGGGAGCTCCGTATCCTTCGTCGTTCGCGTCTTTTGTGGTCTTCCATCATTGCAGAAAGGTTTTTCACTATGTTAGGCAAGGAGAAACTATGCCTGCACAGAAATTACTGCCCATCCTCTCTTAGATGTTGCAGAGAGGTTTGCAGAGTGTTTTGCAAGAAGAAAAACAAAGTTGTCCAAAACACCTTCCAATCGAATGTTCATGTGTTTGGAAAAGGTAGGAGAGTGGTAAGGTACTGTTTTCTATCAGTTTGCAAGGTGCGAACACAATCCCAGTCTTGTGCAGCTTCATTCTTTACCTTTCTGAAGCAGCCGCACTCTCCAGCTGCCGGAGGCGATGAAGCGGCTTCTTCGCGCAAAAGCGATTGTGCCGGTCACAGAGCAGTGCAGTGCGGCGGCTTCTGCCGAAATGTGCCCGGGACAGGGGCTTAGCTCTGGGGAGCTCCGTATCCTTCGTCCTTCGCGTCTGATGGGGTCTACATCATTGCAGAAAGTTTTTTCAATATGTTGGGCAAAGATAAACTGTGCCTCCCCAGAAAACATCTCCCATCGTATTTTACATGTTGCAGAGAGGTTTGCAGAGTGTTTTGCAAGAAGAAAAACAAAGTTGTCCAAAACACCTTCCAATCGAATGTTCATATGTTTGGAAAAGGTAGGAGAGTGGTAAGGTACTGTTTTCTATCAGTTTGCAAGCTGCGCACTCTATCCCAGTGTTGTGCAGCTTCATTCTTTACCTTTCTGAAGCAGCCGCACTCTCCAGTTGCCGGAGGCGAAGAAGCGGCTTCTTCGCGCAAAGGCGAGTGTGGCGGTCACAGAGCAGTCCAGTGCGGCGGCTTCTGCAGAAATGTGCCCGGGACCGGCGCTGAGCTCTGGGGAGCTCCGTATCCTTCGTCTTTCGCGTCTTTTGTGGTCTACATCATTGCAGAAAGGTTTTTCACTATGTTGGGCAAGGAGAAACTGTGCCACCCCAGAAAACATCCCCCATCGTGTTTTACATGTTGCAGAGAGGTTTGGGGAGTGTTTTGCAAGAAGAAAAACAAAGTTGTCCAAAACACCTTCCAATCGAATGTTCATGAGTTTGGAAAAGGTAGGAGAGTGGTAAGGTACTGTTTTCTATCAGTTTGCAAGCTGCGCACACTATCCTAGTGTTGTGCAGCTTCATTCTCACCTTTCCGAAGCAGCCGCACTCTCCAGCTGCCGTGGCGAAGAATGGGCTTCTTCGCGCAAAGGCGAGTGTGCCGGTCACAATGCACTCCAGTGCGGCGGCTTCTGCAGAAATGTGCCCGGGACCGGCGCTTTGCTCCGGGGAGCTCCGTATCCTTCGTCTTTCGCGTCTTATGGGGTCTACATCATTGCAGAAAAGTTTTTCTCTATGTTGGGCAAGGAGAAACTGTGCCACCCCAGAAAACATCTCCCATCGTGTTTTACATGTTGCAGAGAAGTTTGCAGAGTGTTTTGAAAGAAGAAAAACAAAGTTGTCCAAAACAACTTCCAATCGAATGTTCATATGTTTGGAAAAGGTAGGAGAGTGGTAAGGTACTGTTTTCTATCAGTTTGCAAGCTGCGCACTCTATCCCAGTGTTGTGCAGCTTCATTCTTTACCTTTAGAAGAAGCCGCACTCTCCAGCTGCCGGAGGCGAAGAAGCGGCTTCTTCGCGCAAAGGCGAGTGTGCCGGTCACAGTGCACTCCAGTGCGGCGGCTTCTGCCGAAATGTGCCCGGGACCGGCGCTTAGCTCCGGGGAGCTCCGTATTTCGTCTTTAGCGTCTTCTGTGGTGTACATCATTGCAAAATCCTTTCCACCATGTCTTGCAAGGAGAAACAGTGCCACCCCAGAAAACACCTCCCATCGTGTTTTACATGTTGCAGAGATGTTTGCAGAGTGTTTTGCAAGAAGAAAAACAAAGTTGTCCAGAACACCTTCCAATCGAATGTTCATGTGTTTGGAAAAGGTAGGAGAGTGGTAAGGTACTGTTTTCTATCAGTTTGCAGGCTGCGCACACTATCCCAGTGTTGTGCAGCTTCATTCTCACCTTTCGGAAGCAGCCGCTCTCTCCGGCTCGCGGAGGTGAAGAAGCGGTTTCTTCGCGCAAAAGCGATTGTGCCGGTCACAGTGCACTCCAGTGCGGCGGCTTCTGCCGAAATGTGCCCGGGACCGGCGCTGAGCTCCGGGGAGCTCCGTATGACGTCTTTAGCGTCTTCTGTGGTATACATCTTGCAAAAATCCTTTCCACCTTGTCTGGCTTGGAGAACCTGTGCCACCCCAGAAAACATCTCCCATCGTGTTTTACATGTTGCAGAGAGGTTTGCAGAGTGTTTTGCAAGAAGAAAAACAAAGTTGTCCAAAATAACTTCCAATCGAATGTTCATATGTTTGGAAAAGGTAGGAGAGTGGTAAGGTACTGTTTTCTATCAGTTTGCAAGCTGTGCACACTATCCCAGTGTTGTGCAGCTTCATTCTTTACCTTTCTGAAGCAGCCGCACTCTCCAGCTGCCGGAGGCGAAGAAGCGGCTTCTTCGCGCAAAGGCGATTGTGCCGGTCACAGTGCACTCCAGTGCGGCGGCTTCTGCAGAAATGTGCCCGGGACCGGCGCTGAGCTCTGGGGAGCTCCGTATCCTTCGTCTTTCGCGTCTTTTGTGGTCTACATCATTGCAGAAATGTTTTTCACTATGTTGGGCAAGGAGAAACTGTGCCACCCCAGAAAACATCCCCCATCGTGTTTACATGTTGCAGAGAGGTTTGGGGAGTGTTTTGCAAGAAGAAAAACAAAGTTGTCCAAAACACCTTGCAATCGAATGTTCATGTGTTTGGAAAAGGTAGGAGAGTGGTAAGGTACTGTTTTCTATCAGTTTGCAAGCTGCGCACACTATCCTAGTGTTGTGCAGCTTCATTCTCACCTTTCCGAAGCAGCCGCACTCTCCAGCTGCCGTGGCGAAGAATCGGTTTCTTCGTGCAAAGGCGATTGTGCCGGTCACAGTGCACTCCAGTGCGGCGGCTTCTGCCGAAATGTGCCCGGGACCGGCGCTGAGCTCTGGGGAGCTCCGTATCCTTCGTCTTTCGCGTCTTTTGTGGTCTACATCATTGCAGAAATGTTTTTCACTATGTTGGGCAAGGAGAAACTGTGCCACCCCAGAAAACATCCCCCATCGTGTTTTACATGTTGCAGAGAGGTTTGGGGAGTGTTTTGCAAGAAGAAAAACAAAGTTGTCCAAAACACCTTGCAATCGAATGTTCATGTGTTTGGAAAAGGTAGGAGAGTGGTAAGGTACTGTTTTCTATCAGTTTGCAAGCTGCGCACACTATCCTAGTGTTGTGCAGCTTCATTCTCACCTTTCCGAAGCAGCCGCACTCTCCAGCTGCCGTGGCGAAGAATCGGCTTCTTCGTGCAAAGGCGATTGTGCCGGTCACAGTGCACTCCAGTGCGGCGGCTTCTGCCGAAATGTGCCCGGGACCGGCGCTGAGCTCCGGGGAGCTCCGTATCCTTCGTCTTTCGCGTCTTATGGGGTCTACATCATTGCAGAAAAGTTTTTATCTATGTTGGGCAAGGAGAAACTGTGCCACCCCAGAAAACATCTCCCATCGTGTTTAACATGTTGCAGAGAGGTTTGCAGAGTGTTTTGCAAGAAGAAAAACAAAGTTGTCCAAAACACCTTCCAATCGAATGTTCATGTGTTTGGAAAAGGTAGGAGAGTGGTAAGGTACTGTTTTCTACCAGTTTGCAAGCTGCGCACACAATCCCAGTCTTGTGCAGCTTCATTCTCACCTTTCCGAAGCAGCCGCACTCTCCAGCTGCCGTGGCGAAGAATCGGCTTCTTCGCGCAAAGGCGAGTGTGCCGGTCACAGTGCACTCCAGTGCGGCGGCTTCTGCCGAAATGTGCCCGGGACCGGCGCTGAGCTCTGGGGAGCTCCGTATCCTTCGTCTTTCGCGTCTTTTGTGGTCTACATCATTGCAGAAAGGTTTTTCACTATGTTAGGCAAGGAGAAACTATGCCTGCACAGAAATTACTTCCCATCCTCTCTTAGATGTTGCAGAGAGGTTTGCAGAGTGTTTTGCAAGAAGAAAAACAAAGTTGTCCAAAACACCTTCCAATCGAATGTTCATGTGTTTGGAAAAGGTAGGAGAGTGGTAAGGTACTGTTTTCTATCAGTTTGCAAGGTGCGAACACAATCCCAGTCTTGTGCAGCTTCATTCTTTACCTTTCTGAAGCAGCCGCACTCTCCAGCTGCCGGAGGCGATGAAGCGGCTTCTTCGCGCAAAAGCGATTGTGCCGGTCACAGAGCAGTCCAGTGCGGCGGCTTCTGCCGAAATGTGCCCGGGACCGGCCCTTAGCTCCGGGGAGCTCCGTATCCTTCGTCTTTCGCGTCTTTTGTGGTCTACATCATTGCAGAAAGGTTTTTCACTATGTTGGGCAAGGAGAAACTGTGCCACCCCAGAAAACATCCCCCATCGTGTTTTACATGTTGCAGAGAGGTTTGGGGAGTGTTTTGCAAGAAGAAAAACAAAGTTGTCCAAAACACTTTCCAATCGAATGTTCATGTGTTTGGAAAAGGTAGGAGAGTGGTAAGGTACTGTTTTCTATCAGTTTGCAAGCTGCGCACACTATCCTAGTGTTGTGCAGCTTCATTCTCACCTTTCCGAAGCAGCCGCACTCTCCAGCTGCCGTGGCGAAGAATGGGCTTCTTCGCGCAAAGGCGAGTGTGCCGGTCACAGTGCACTCCAGTGCGGCGGCTTCTGCAGAAATGTGCCCGGGACCGGCGCTTTGCTCCGGGGAGCTCCGTATCCTTCGTCTTTCGCGTCTTATGGGGTCTACATCATTGCAGAAAAGTTTTTCTCTATGTTGGGCAAGGAGAAACTGTGCCACCCCAGAAAACATCTCCCATCGTGTTTTACATGTTGCAGAGAAGTTTGCAGAGTGTTTTGAAAGAAGAAAAACAAAGTTGTCCAAAAAAACTTCCAATCGAATGTTCATATGTTTGGAAAAGGTAGGAGAGTGGTAAGGTACTGTTTTCTATCAGTTTGCAAGCTGTGCACACTATCCCAGTGTTGTGCAGCTTCATTCTTTACCTTACTGAAGCAGCCGCACTCTCCAGCTGCCGGAGGCGAAGAAGCGGCTTCTTCGCGCAAAGGCGATTGTGCCGGTCACAGTGCACTCCAGTGCGGCGGCTTCTGCCGAAATGTGCCCGGGACCGGCGCTGAACTCTGGGGAGCTCCGTATCCTTCGTCTTTCGCGTCTTTTGTGGTCTACATCATTGCAGAAAGGTTTTTCACTATGTTGGGCAAGGAGAAACTGTGCCACCCCAGAAAACATCTCCCATCGTGTTTAACATGTTGCAGAGAGGTTTGCAGAGTGTTTTGCAAGAAGAAAAACAAAGTTGTCCAAAACACCTTCCAATCGAATGTTCATGTGTTTGGAAAAGGTAGGAGAGTGGTAAGGTACTGTTTTCTACCAGTTTGCAAGCTGCGCACACAATCCCAGTCTTGTGCAGCTTCATTCTCACTTTCCGAAGCAGCCGCACTCTCCAGCTGCCGTGGCGAAGAATCGGCTTCTTCGCGCAAAGGCGAATGTGTCGGTCACAGTGCACTCCAGTGCGGCGGCTTCTGCCGAAATGTGCCCGGGACCGGCGCTGAGCTCTGGGGAGCTCCGTATCCTTCGTCTTTCGCGTCTTTTGTGGTCTACATCATTGCAGAAAGGTTTTTCACTATGTTAGGCAAGGAGAAACTATGCCTGCACAGAAATTACTTCCCATCCTCTCTTAGATGTTGCAGAGAGGTTTGCAGAGTGTTTTGCAAGAAGAAAAACAAAGTTGTCCAAAACACCTTCCAATCGAATGTTCATGTGTTTGGAAAAGGTAGGAGAGTGGTAAGGTACTGTTTTCTATCAGTTTGCAAGGTGCGAACACAATCCCAGTCTTGTGCAGCTTCATTCTTTACCTTTCTGAAGCAGCCGCACTCTCCAGCTGCCGGAGGCGAAGAAGCGGCTTCATCGCGCAAAAGCGATTGTGCCGGTCACAGTGCACTCCAATGCGGCGGCTTCTACCGAAATGTGCCCGGGACCGGCGCTTAGCTCCGGGGAGCTCCGTATTTCGTCTTTAGCGTCATCTGTGGTGTACATCATTGCAAAATCCTTTCCACCATGTCTTGCAAGGAGAAACAGTGCCACCTCAGAAAACATCTCCCATCGTGTTTTACATGTTGCAGAGATGTTTGCAGAGTGTTTTGCAAGAAGAAAAACAAAGTTGTCCAAAACACCTTCCAATCGAATGTTCATGTGTTTGGAAAAGGTAGGAGAGTGGTAAGGTACTGTTTTCTATCAGTTTGCAAGCTGCGCACTCTATCCCAGTGTTGTGCAGCTTCATTCTTTACCTTTCTGAAGAAGCCGCACTCTCCAGCTGCCGGAGGCGAAGAAGCGGCTTCTTCGCGCAAAGGCGAGTGTGCCGGTCACAGTGCACTCCAGTGCGGCGGCTTCTGCCGAAATGTGCCCGGGACCGGCGCTGAGCTCCGGGGAGCTCCGTATCCTTCGTCGTTCGCGTCTTTTGTGGTCTACATCATTGCAGAAAGGTTTTTCACTATGTTAGGCAAGGAGAAACTATGCCTGCACAGAAATTACTTCCCATCCTCTCTTAGATGTTGCAGAGAGGTTTGCAGAGTGTTTTGCAAGAAGAAAAACAAAGTTGTCCAAAACACCTTCCAATCGAATGTTCATGTGTTTGGAAAAGGTAGGAGAGTGGTAAGGTACTGTTTTCTATCAGTTTGCAAGGTGCGAACACAATCCCAGTCTTGTGCAGCTTCATTCTTTACCTTTCTGAAGCAGCCGCACTCTCCAGCTGCCGGAGGCGATGAAGCGGCTTCTTCGCGCAAAAGCGATTGTGCCGGTCACAGAGCAGTGCAGTGCGGCGGCTTCTGCCGAAATGTGCCCGGGACAGGGGCTTAGCTCTGGGGAGCTCCGTATCCTTCGTCCTTCGCGTCTGATGGGGTCTACATCATTGCAGAAAGTTTTTTCAATATGTTGGGCAAAGATAAACTGTGCCTCCCCAGAAAACATCTCCCATCGTATTTTACATGTTGCAGAGAGGTTTGCAGAGTGTTTTGCAAGAAGAAAAACAAAGTTGTCCAAAACACCTTCCAATCGAATGTTCATGTGTTTGGAAAAGGTAGGAGAGTGGTAAGGTACTGTTTTCTATCAGTTTGCAAGCTGCGCACTCTATCCCAGTGTTGTGCAGCTTCATTCTTTACCTTTCTGAAGCAGCCGCACTCTCCAGTTGCCGGAGGCGAAGAAGCGGCTTCTTCGCGCAAAGGCGAGTGTGGCGGTCACAGAGCAGTCCAGTGCGGCGGCTTCTGCAGAAATGTGCCCGGGACCGGCGCTGAGCTCTGGGGAGCTCCGTATCCTTCGTCTTTCGTGTCTTTTGTGGTCTACATCATTGCAGAAAGGTTTTTCACTATGTTGGGCAAGGAGAAACTGTGCCACCCCAGAAAACATCCCCCATCGTGTTTTACATGTTGCAGAGAGGTTTGGGGAGTGTTTTGCAAGAAGAAAAACAAAGTTGTCCAAAACACCTTCCAATCGAATGTTCATGTGTTTGGAAAAGGTAGGAGAGTGGTAAGGTACTGTTTTCTATCAGTTTGCAAGCTGCGCACACTATCCTAGTGTTGTGCAGCTTCATTCTCACCTTTCCGAAGCAGCCGCACTCTCCAGCTGCCGTGGCGAAGAATGGGCTTCTTCGCGCAAAGGCGAGTGTGCCGGTCACAATGCACTCCAGTGCGGCGGCTTCTGCAGAAATGTGCCCGGGACCGGCGCTTTGCTCCGGGGAGCTCCGTATTTCGTCTTTAGCGTCATCTGTGGTGTACATCATTGCAAAATCCTTTCCACCATGTCTTGCAAGGAGAAACAGTGCCACCTCAGAAAACATCTCCCATCGTGTTTTACATGTTGCAGAGATGTTTGCAGAGTGTTTTGCAAGAAGAAAAACAAAGTTGTCCAAAACACCTTCCAATCGAATGTTCATGTGTTTGGAAAAGGTAGGAGAGTGGTAAGGTACTGTTTTCTATCAGTTTGCAGGCTGCGCACACTATCCCATTGTTGTGCAGCTTCATTCTCACCTTTCGGAAGCAGCCGCTCTCTCCGGCTCGCGGAGGTGAAGAAGCGGTTTCTTCGCGCAAAAGCGATTGTGCCGGTCACAGTGCGCTCCATTGCGGCGGCTTCTGCCGAAATGTGCCCGGGACAGGCGCTCAGCTCCGGGGAGCTCCGTATTTCGTCTTTAGCGTCTTCTGTGGTGTACATCATTGCAAAAGTCCTTTCCACCATGTCTGGCATGGAGAAACTGTGCCACCCCATAAAACATCTCCCATCGTGTTTTACATGTTGCAGAGAGGTTTGCAGAGTGTTTTGCAAGAAGAAAAACAAAGTTGTCCAAAACACCTTGCAATCGAATGTTCATGTGTTTGGAAAAGGTAGGAGAGTGGTAAGGTACTGTTTTCTATCAGTTTGCAAGGTGCGAACACAATCCCAGTCTTGTGCAGCTTCATTCTTTACCTTTCTGAAGCAGCCGCACTCTCCAGCTGCCGGAGGCGAAGAAGCGGCTTCTTCGCGCAAAGGCGAGTGTGCCGGTCACAGTGCACTCCAGTGCGGCGGCTTCTGGAGAAATGTGCCCGGGACCGGCCCTTAGCTCCGGGGAGCTCCGTATCCTTCGTCTTTCGCGTCTTTTGTGGTCTACATCATTGCAGAAAGGTTTTTCACTATGTTGGGCAAGGAGAAACTGTGCCACCCCATAAAACATCCCCCATCGTGTTTACATGTTGCAGAGAGATTTGGGGAGTGTTTTGCAAGAAGAAAAACAAAGTTGTCCAAAACACCTTCCAATCGAATGTTCATGTGTTTGGAAAAGGTAGGAGAGTGGTAAGGTACTGTTTTCTATCAGTTTGCAAGCTGCGCACACTATCCTAGTGTTGTGCAGCTTCATTCTCACCTTTCCGAAGCAGCCGCACTCTCCAGCTGCCGTGGCGAAGAATCGGCTTCTTCGCGCAAAGGCGATTGTGCCGGTCACAGTGCACTCCAGTGCGGCGGCTTCTGCCGAAATGTGCCCGGGACCGGCGCTTAGCTCCGGGGAGCTCCGTATCCTTCGTCTTTCGCGTCTTATGGGGTCTACATCATTGCAGAAAAGTTTTTCACTATGTTGGGCAAGGAGAAACTGTGCCACCCCAGAAAACATCCCCCATCGTGTTTACATGTTGCAGAGAGGTTTGCAGAGTGTTTTGCAAGAAGAAAAACAAAGTTGTCCAGAACACCTTCCAATCGAGTGTTCATGTGTTTGGAAAAGGTAGGAGAGTGGCAAGGTACTGTTTTCTACCAGTTTGCAAGCTGCGCACACAATCCCAGTCTTGTGCAGCTTCATTCTCACTTTCCGAAGCAGCCGCACTCTCCAGGTGCCGTGGCGAAGAAGCGGCTTCTTCGCGCAAAGGCGAGTGTGCCGGTCACAGTGCACTCCAGTGCGGCGGCTTCTGACGAAATGTGCCCGGGACCGGCGCTGAGCTCTGGGGAGCTCCGTATCCTTCGTCGTTCGCGTCTTTTGTGGTCTACATCATTGCAGAAAGGTTTTTCACTATGTTAGGCAAGCAAAAACTATGCCTGCACAGAAATTACTTCCCATCCTCTCTTAGATGTTGCAGAGAGGTTTGCAGAGTGTTTTGCAAGAAGAAAAACAAAGTTGTCCAAAACACCTTCCAATCGAATGTTCATGTGTTTGGAAAAGGTAGGAGAGTGGTAAGGTACTGTTTTCTATCAGTTTGCAAGCTGCGCACACAATCCTAGTGATGTGCAGCTTCATTCTCACCTTTCCGAAGCAGCCGCACTCTCCAGCTGCCGTGGCGAAGAATCGGCTTCTTCGCGCAAAGGCGAGTGTGCCGGTCACAATGCACTCCATTGCGGCGGCTTCTGCAGAAATGTGCCCGGGACCGGCTCTGAACTCTGGGGAGCTCCGTATCCTTCGTCGTTCGCGTCTTTTGTGGTCTACCATCATTGCAGAAAGGTTTTTCACTATGTTAGGCAAGGAGAAACTATGCCTGCACAGAAATTACTTCCCATCCTCTCTTAGATGTTGCAGAGAGGTTTGCAGAGTGTTTTGCAAGAAGAAAAACAAAGTTGTCCAAAACACCTTCCAATCGAATGTTCATGTGTTTGGAAAAGGTAGGAGAGTGGTAAGGTACTGTTTTCTATCAGTTTGCAAGGTGCGAACACAATCCCAGTCTTGTGCAGCTTCATTCTTCACCTTTCTTAAAGTGTGGCACTCTCCAGCTGCCGGAGGCGAAGAAGCGGCTTCTTCGCGCAAAAGCGATTGTGCCGGTCACAGTGCACTCCAGTGCGGCGGCTTCTGCCGAAATGTGCCCGGGACCGGCGCTTAGCTCCGAGGAGCTCCGTATTTCGTCTTTAGCGTCTTCTGTGGTGTACATCATTGCAAAAGTCCTTTCCACCATGTCTGGCATGGAGAAACTGTGCCACCCCAGAAAACACGTCCCATCGTGTTTAACATGTTGCAGAGAGGTTTGCAGAGTGTTTTGCAAGAAGAAAAACAAAGTTGTCCAAAACACCTTCCAATCGAATGTTCATGTGTTTGGAAAAGGTAGGAGAGTGGTAAGGTACTGTTTTCTATCAGTTTGCAAGCTGCGCACTCTATCCCAGTGTTGTGCAGCTTCATTCTTTACCTTTCTGAAGAAGCCGCACTCTCCAGCTGCCGGAGGCGAAGAAGCGGCTTCTTCGCGCAAAGGCGAGTGTGCCGGTCACAGTGCACTCCAGTGCGGCGGCTTCTGCCGAAATGTGCCCGGGACCGGCGCTTAGCTCCGGGGAGCTCCGTATTTCGTCTTTAGCGTCTTCTGTGGTGTACATCATTGCAAAATCCTTTCCACCATGTCTTGCAAGGAGAAACAGTGCCACCCCAGAAAACACCTCCCATCGTGTTTTACATGTTGCAGAGATGTTTGCAGAGTGTTTTGCAAGAAGAAAAACAAAGTTGTCCAGAACACCTTCCAATCGAATGTTCATGTGTTTGGAAAAGGTAGGAGAGTGGTAAGGTACTGTTTTCTATCAGTTTGCAAGCTGCGCACTCTATCCCAGTGTTGTGCAGCTTCATTCTCACCTTTCGGAAGCAGCCGCTCTCTCCGGCTCGCGGAGGTGAAGAAGCGGTTTCTTCGCGCAAAAGCGATTGTGCCGGTCACAGTGCACTCCAGTGCGGCGGCTTCTGCCGAAATGTGCCCGGGACCGGCGCTGAGCTCCGGGGAGCTCCGTATGACGTCTTTAGCGTCTTCTCTGGTATACATCTTGCAAAAATCCTTTCCACCTTGTATGGCTTGGAGAACCTGTGCCACCCCAGAAAACATCTCCCATCGTGTTTTACATGTTGCAGAGAAGTTTGCAGAGTGTTTTGCAAGAAGAAAAACAAAGTTGTCCAAAATAACTTCCAATCGAATGTTCATGTGTTTGGAAAAGGTAGGAGAGTGGTAAGGTACTGTTTTTTATCAGTTTGCAAGCTGTGCACACTATCCCAGTGTTGTGCAGCTTCATTCTTTACCTTTCTGAAGCAGCCGCACTCTCCAGCTGCCGGAGGCGAAGAAGCGGCTTCTTCGCGCAAAGGCGAGTGTGCCGGTCACAGTGCACTCCAGTGCGGCGGCTTCTGCCGAAATGTGCCCGGGACCGGCGCTGAGCTCTGGGGAGCTCCGTATCCTTCGTCTTTCGCGTCTTTTGTGGTCTACATCATTGCAGAAATGTTTTTCACTATGTTGGGCAAGGAGAAACTGTGCCACCCCAGAAAACATCCCCCATCGTGTTTACATGTTGCAGAGAGGTTTGGGGAGTGTTTTGCAAGAAGAAAAACAAAGTTGTCCAAAACACCTTCCAATCGAATGTTCATGTGTTTGGAAAAGGTAGGAGAGTGGTAAGGTACTGTTTTCTATCAGTTTGCAAGCTGCGCACACTATCCCAGTGTTGTGCAGCTTCATTCTGTACCTTTCTGAAGCAGCCGCACTCTCCAGCTGCCGGAGGCGAAGAAGCGGCTTCTTCGCGCAAAGGCGATTGTGCCGGTCACAGTGCACTCCAGTGCGGCGGCTTCTGCCGAAATGTGCCCGGGACCGGCGCTGAGCTCTGGGGAGCTCCGTATCCTTCGTCTTTCGCGTCTTTTGTGGTCTACATCATTGCAGAAATGTTTTTCACTATGTTGGGCAAGGAGAAACTGTGCCACCCCAGAAAACATCCCCCATCGTGTTTACATGTTGCAGAGAGGTTTGGGGAGTGTTTTGCAAGAAGAAAAACAAAGTTGTCCAAAACACCTTGCAATCGAATGTTCATGTGTTTGGAAAAGGTAGGAGAGTGGTAAGGTACTGTTTTCTATCAGTTTGCAAGCTGCGCACACTATCCTAGTGTTGTGCAGCTTCATTCTCACCTTTCCGAAGCAGCCGCACTCTCCAGCTGCCGTGGCGAAGAATCGGCTTCTTCGTGCAAAGGCGATTGTGCCGGTCACAGTGCACTCCAGTGCAACGGCTTCTGCCGAAATGTGCCCGGGACCGGCGCTTAGCTCCGGGGAGCTCCGTATCCTTCGTCTTTCGCGTCTTATGGGGTCTACATCATTGCAGAAAAGTTTTTATCTATGTTGGGCAAGGAGAAACTGTGCCACCCCCGAAAACATCTCCCATCGTGTTTTACATGTTGCAGAGAGGTTTGCAGAGTGTTTTGCAAGAAGAAAAACAAAGTTGTCCAAAACACCTTCCAATCGAATGTTCATGTGTTTGGAAAAGGTAGGAGAGTGGTAAGGTACTGTTTTCTATCAGTTTGCAGGCTGCGCACACTATCCCATTGTTGTGCAGCTTCATTCTCACCTTTCGGAAGCAGCCGCTCTCTCCGGCTCGCGGAGGTGAAGAAGCGGTTTCTTCGCGCAAAAGCGATTGTGCCGGTCACAGTGCGCTCCATTGCGCCGGCTTCTGCCGAAATGTGCCCGGGACAGGCGCTCAGCTCCGGGGAGCTCCGTATTTCGTCTTTAGCGTCTTCTGTGGTGTACATCATTGCAAAAGTCCTTTCCACCATGTCTGGCATGGAGAAACTGTGCCACCCCATAAAACATCTCCCATCGTGTTTAACATGTTGCAGAGAGGTTTGCAGAGTGTTTTGCAAGAAGAAAAACAAAGTTGTCCAAAACACCTTCCAATCGAATGTTCATGTGTTTGGAAAAGGTAGGAGAGTGGTAAGGTACTGTTTTCTATCAGTTTGCAAGGTGCGAACACAATCCCAGTCTTGTGCAGCTTCATTCTTTACCTTTCTGAAGCAGCCGCACTCTCCAGCTGCCGGAGGCGAAGAAGCGGCTTCTTCGCGCAAAGGCGAGTGTGCCGGTCACAGAGCAGTCCAGTGCGGCGGCTTCTGGAGAAATGTGCCCGGGACCGGCCCTTAGCTCCGGGGAGCTCCGTATCCTTCGTCTTTCGCGTCTTTTGTGGTCTACATCATTGCAGAAAGGTTTTTCACTATGTTGGGTAAGGAGAAACTGTGCCACCCCATAAAACATCCCCCATCGTGTTTACATGTTGCAGAGAGATTTGGGGAGTGTTTTGCAAGAAGAAAAACAAAGTTGTCCAAAACACCTTCCAATCGAATGTTCATGTGTTTGGAAAAGGTAGGAGAGTGGTAAGGTACTGTTTTCTATCAGTTTGCAAGCTGCGCACTCTATCCCAGTGTTGTGCAGCTTCATTCTTTACCTTTCTGAAGCAGCCGCACTCTCCAGTTGCCGGAGGCGAAGAAGCGGCTTCTTCGCGCAAAGGCGAGTGTGGCGGTCACAGAGCAGTCCAGTGCGGCGGCTTCTGCAGAAATGTGCCCGGGACCGGCGCTGAGCTCTGGGGAGCTCCGTATCCTTCGTCTTTCGCGTCTTTTGTGGTCTACATCATTGCAGAAAGGTTTTTCACTATGTTGGGCAAGGAGAAACTGTGCCACCCCAGAAAACATCCCCCATCGTGTTTTACATGTTGCAGAGAGGTTTGGGGAGTGTTTTGCAAGAAGAAAAACAAAGTTGTCCAAAACACCTTCCAATCGAATGTTCATGTGTTTGGAAAAGGTAGGAGAGTGGTAAGGTACTGTTTTCTATCAGTTTGCAAGCTGCGCACACTATCCTAGTGTTGTGCAGCTTCATTCTCACCTTTCCGAAGCAGCCGCACTCTCCAGCTGCCGTGGCGAAGAATGGGCTTCTTCGCGCAAAGGCGAGTGTGCCGGTCACAATGCACTCCAGTGCGGCGGCTTCTGCAGAAATGTGCCCGGGACCGGCGCTTTGCTCCGGGGAGCTCCGTATTTCGTCTTTAGCGTCATCTGTGGTGTACATCATTGCAAAATCCTTTCCACCATGTCTTGCAAGGAGAAACAGTGCCACCTCAGAAAACATCTCCCATCGTGTTTTACATGTTGCAGAGATGTTTGCAGAGTGTTTTGCAAGAAGAAAAACAAAGTTGTCCAAAACACCTTCCAATCGAATGTTCATGTGTTTGGAAAAGGTAGGAGAGTGGTAAGGTACTGTTTTCTATCAGTTTGCAGGCTGCGCACACTATCCCATTGTTGTGCAGCTTCATTCTCACCTTTCGGAAGCAGCCGCTCTCTCCGGCTCGCGGAGGTGAAGAAGCGGTTTCTTCGCGCAAAAGCGATTGTGCCGGTCACAGTGCGCTCCATTGCGGCGGCTTCTGCCGAAATGTGCCCGGGACAGGCGCTCAGCTCCGGGGAGCTCCGTATTTCGTCTTTAGCGTCTTCTGTGGTGTACATCATTGCAAAAGTCCTTTCCACCATGTCTGGCATGGAGAAACTGTGCCACCCCATAAAACATCTCCCATCGTGTTTTACATGTTGCAGAGAGGTTTGCAGAGTGTTTTGCAAGAAGAAAAACAAAGTTGTCCAAAACACCTTCCAATCGAATGTTCATGTGTTTGGAAAAGGTAGGAGAGTGGTAAGGTACTGTTTTCTATCAGTTTGCAAGGTGCGAACACAATCCCAGTCTTGTGCAGCTTCATTCTTTACCTTTCTGAAGCAGCCGCACTCTCCAGCTGCCGGAGGCGAAGAAGCGGCTTCTTCGCGCAAAGGCGAGTGTGCCGGTCACAGTGCACTCCAGTGCGGCGGCTTCTGGAGAAATGTGCCCGGGACCGGCCCTTAGCTCCGGGGAGCTCCGTATCCTTCGTCTTTCGCGTCTTTTGTGGTCTACATCATTGCAGAAAGGTTTTTCACTATGTTGGGCAAGGAGAAACTGTGCCACCCCATAAAACATCCCCCATCGTGTTTACATGTTGCAGAGAGATTTGGGGAGTGTTTTGCAAGAAGAAAAACAAAGTTGTCCAAAACACCTTCCAATCGAATGTTCATGTGTTTGGAAAAGGTAGGAGAGTGGTAAGGTACTGTTTTCTATCAGTTTGCAAGCTGCGCACACTATCCTAGTGTTGTGCAGCTTCATTCTCACCTTTCCGAAGCAGCCGCACTCTCCAGCTGCCGTGGCGAAGAATCGGCTTCTTCGCGCAAAGGCGATTGTGCCGGTCACAGTGCACTCCAGTGCGGCGGCTTCTGCCGAAATGTGCCCGGGACCGGCGCTTAGCTCCGGGGAGCTCCGTATCCTTCGTCTTTCGCGTCTTATGGGGTCTACATCATTGCAGAAAAGTTTTTCTCTATGTTGGGCAAGGAGAAACTGTGCCACCCCAGAAAACATCCCCCATCGTGTTTACATGTTGCAGAGAGGTTTGCAGAGTGTTTTGCAAGAAGAAAAACAAAGTTGTCCAGAACACCTTCCAATCGAGTGTTCATGTGTTTGGAAAAGGTAGGAGAGTGGCAAGGTACTGTTTTCTACCAGTTTGCAAGCTGCGCACACAATCCCAGTCTTGTGCAGCTTCATTCTCACTTTCCGAAGCAGCCGCACTCTCCAGGTGCCGTGGCGAAGAATGGGCTTCTTCGCGCAAAGGCGAGTGTGCCGGTCACAGTGCACTCCAGTGCGGCGGCTTCTGACGAAATGTGCCCGGGACCGGCGCTGAGCTCTGGGGAGCTCCGTATCCTTCGTCGTTCGCGTCTTTTGTGGTCTACATCATTGCAGAAAGGTTTTTCACTATGTTAGGCAAGCAAAAACTATGCCTGCACAGAAATTACTTCCCATCCTCTCTTAGATGTTGCAGAGAGGTTTGCAGAGTGTTTTGCAAGAAGAAAAACAAAGTTGTCCAAAACACCTTCCAATCGAATGTTCATGTGTTTGGAAAAGGTAGGAGAGTGGTAAGGTACTGTTTTCTATCAGTTTGCAAGCTGCGCACACAATCCTAGTGATGTGCAGCTTCATTCTCACCTTTCCGAAGCAGCCGCACTCTCCAGCTGCCGTGGCGAAGAATCGGCTTCTTCGCGCAAAGGCGAGTGTGCCGGTCACAATGCACTCCATTGCGGCGGCTTCTGCAGAAATGTGCCCGGGACCGGCTCTGAACTCTGGGGAGCTCCGTATCCTTCGTCGTTCGCGTCTTTTGTGGTCTACCATCATTGCAGAAAGGTTTTTCACTATGTTAGGCAAGGAGAAACTATGCCTGCACAGAAATTACTTCCCATCCTCTCTTAGATGTTGCAGAGAGGTTTGCAGAGTGTTTTGCAAGAAGAAAAACAAAGTTGTCCAAAACACCTTCCAATCGAATGTTCATGTGTTTGGAAAAGGTAGGAGAGTGGTAAGGTACTGTTTTCTATCAGTTTGCAAGGTGCGAACACAATCCCAGTCTTGTGCAGCTTCATTCTTCACCTTTCTTAAAGTGTGGCACTCTCCAGCTGCCGGAGGCGAAGAAGCGGCTTCTTCGCGCAAAAGCGATTGTGCCGGTCACAGTGCACTCCAGTGCGGCGGCTTCTGCCGAAATGTGCCCGGGACCGGCGCTTAGCTCCGAGGAGCTCCGTATTTCGTCTTTAGCGTCTTCTGTGGTGTACATCATTGCAAAAGTCCTTTCCACCATGTCTGGCATGGAGAAACTGTGCCACCCCAGAAAACACCTCCCATCGTGTTTAACATGTTGCAGAGAGGTTTGCAGAGTGTTTTGCAAGAAGAAAAACAAAGTTGTCCAAAACACCTTCCAATCGAATGTTCATGTGTTTGGAAAAGGTAGGAGAGTGGTAAGGTACTGTTTTCTATCAGTTTGCAAGCTGCGCACTCTATCCCAGTGTTGTGCAGCTTCATTCTTTACCTTTCTGAAGAAGCCGCACTCTCCAGCTGCCGGAGGCGAAGAAGCGGCTTCTTCGCGCAAAGGCGATTGTGCCGGTCACAGTGCACTCCAGTGCGGCGGCTTCTGCCGAAATGTGCCCGGGACCGGCGCTGAGCTCTGGGGAGCTCCGTATCCTTCGTCTTTCGCGTCTTTTGTGGTCTACATCATTGCAGAAATGTTTTTCACTATGTTGGGCAAGGAGAAACTGTGCCACCCCAGAAAACATCCCCCATCGTGTTTACATGTTGCAGAGAGGTTTGGGGAGTGTTTTGCAAGAAGAAAAACAAAGTTGTCCAAAACACCTTGCAATCGAATGTTCATGTGTTTGGAAAAGGTAGGAGAGTGGTAAGGTACTGTTTTCTATCAGTTTGCAAGCTGCGCACACTATCCTAGTGTTGTGCAGCTTCATTCTCACCTTTCCGAAGCAGCCGCACTCTCCAGCTGCCGTGGCGAAGAATCGGCTTCTTCGTGCAAAGGCGATTGTGCCGGTCACAGTGCACTCCAGTGCAACGGCTTCTGCCGAAATGTGCCCGGGACCGGCGCTTAGCTCCGGGGAGCTCCGTATCCTTCGTCTTTCGCGTCTTATGGGGTCTACATCATTGCAGAAAAGTTTTTATCTATGTTGGGCAAGGAGAAACTGTGCCACCCCCGAAAACATCTCCCATCGTGTTTTACATGTTGCAGAGAGGTTTGCAGAGTGTTTTGCAAGAAGAAAAACAAAGTTGTCCAAAACACCTTCCAATCGAATGTTCATGTGTTTGGAAAAGGTAGGAGAGTGGTAAGGTACTGTTTTCTATCAGTTTGCAAGCTGCGCACACTATCCTAGTGTTGTGCAGCTTCATTCTCACCTTTCCGAAGCAGCCGCACTCTCCAGCTGCCGTGGCGAAGAATGGGCTTCTTCGCGCAAAGGCGAGTGTGCCGGTCACAATGCACTCCAGTGCGGCGGCTTCTGCAGAAATGTGCCCGGGACCGGCGCTTTGCTCCGGGGAGCTCCGTATTTCGTCTTTAGCGTCATCTGTGGTGTACATCATTGCAAAATCCTTTCCACCATGTCTTGCAAGGAGAAACAGTGCCACCTCAGAAAACATCTCCCATCGTGTTTTACATGTTGCAGAGATGTTTGCAGAGTGTTTTGCAAGAAGAAAAACAAAGTTGTCCAAAACACCTTCCAATCGAATGTTCATGTGTTTGGAAAAGGTAGGAGAGTGGTAAGGTACTGTTTTCTATCAGTTTGCAGGCTGCGCACACTATCCCATTGTTGTGCAGCTTCATTCTCACCTTTCGGAAGCAGCCGCTCTCTCCGGCTCGCGGAGGTGAAGAAGCGGTTTCTTCGCGCAAAAGCGATTGTGCCGGTCACAGTGCGCTCCATTGCGGCGGCTTCTGCCGAAATGTGCCCGGGACAGGCGCTCAGCTCCGGGGAGCTCCGTATTTCGTCTTTAGCGTCTTCTGTGGTGTACATCATTGCAAAAGTCCTTTCCACCATGTCTGGCATGGAGAAACTGTGCCACCCCATAAAACATCTCCCATCGTGTTTTACATGTTGCAGAGAGGTTTGCAGAGTGTTTTGCAAGAAGAAAAACAAAGTTGTCCAAAACACCTTCCAATCGAATGTTCATGTGTTTGGAAAAGGTAGGAGAGTGGTAAGGTACTGTTTTCTATCAGTTTGCAAGGTGCGAACACAATCCCAGTCTTGTGCAGCTTCATTCTTTACCTTTCTGAAGCAGCCGCACTCTCCAGCTGCCGGAGGCGAAGAAGCGGCTTCTTCGCGCAAAGGCGAGTGTGCCGGTCACAGTGCACTCCAGTGCGGCGGCTTCTGGAGAAATGTGCCCGGGACCGGCCCTTAGCTCCGGGGAGCTCCGTATCCTTCGTCTTTCGCGTCTTTTGTGGTCTACATCATTGCAGAAAGGTTTTTCACTATGTTGGGCAAGGAGAAACTGTGCCACCCCATAAAACATCCCCCATCGTGTTTACATGTTGCAGAGAGATTTGGGGAGTGTTTTGCAAGAAGAAAAACAAAGTTGTCCAAAACACCTTCCAATCGAATGTTCATGTGTTTGGAAAAGGTAGGAGAGTGGTAAGGTACTGTTTTCTATCAGTTTGCAAGCTGCGCACACTATCCTAGTGTTGTGCAGCTTCATTCTCACCTTTCCGAAGCAGCCGCACTCTCCAGCTGCCGTGGCGAAGAATCGGCTTCTTCGCGCAAAGGCGATTGTGCCGGTCACAGTGCACTCCAGTGCGGCGGCTTCTGCCGAAATGTGCCCGGGACCGGCGCTTAGCTCCGGGGAGCTCCGTATCCTTCGTCTTTCGCGTCTTATGGGGTCTACATCATTGCAGAAAAGTTTTTCTCTATGTTGGGCAAGGAGAAACTGTGCCACCCCAGAAAACATCCCCCATCGTGTTTACATGTTGCAGAGAGGTTTGCAGAGTGTTTTGCAAGAAGAAAAACAAAGTTGTCCAGAACACCTTCCAATCGAGTGTTCATGTGTTTGGAAAAGGTAGGAGAGTGGCAAGGTACTGTTTTCTACCAGTTTGCAAGCTGCGCACACAATCCCAGTCTTGTGCAGCTTCATTCTCACTTTCCGAAGCAGCCGCACTCTCCAGGTGCCGTGGCGAAGAATGGGCTTCTTCGCGCAAAGGCGAGTGTGCCGGTCACAGTGCACTCCAGTGCGGCGGCTTCTGACGAAATGTGCCCGGGACCGGCGCTGAGCTCTGGGGAGCTCCGTATCCTTCGTCGTTCGCGTCTTTTGTGGTCTACATCATTGCAGAAAGGTTTTTCACTATGTTAGGCAAGCAAAAACTATGCCTGCACAGAAATTACTTCCCATCCTCTCTTAGATGTTGCAGAGAGGTTTGCAGAGTGTTTTGCAAGAAGAAAAACAAAGTTGTCCAAAACACCTTCCAATCGAATGTTCATGTGTTTGGAAAAGGTAGGAGAGTGGTAAGGTACTGTTTTCTATCAGTTTGCAAGCTGCGCACACAATCCTAGTGATGTGCAGCTTCATTCTCACCTTTCCGAAGCAGCCGCACTCTCCAGCTGCCGTGGCGAAGAATCGGCTTCTTCGCGCAAAGGCGAGTGTGCCGGTCACAATGCACTCCATTGCGGCGGCTTCTGCAGAAATGTGCCCGGGACCGGCTCTGAACTCTGGGGAGCTCCGTATCCTTCGTCGTTCGCGTCTTTTGTGGTCTACCATCATTGCAGAAAGGTTTTTCACTATGTTAGGCAAGGAGAAACTATGCCTGCACAGAAATTACTTCCCATCCTCTCTTAGATGTTGCAGAGAGGTTTGCAGAGTGTTTTGCAAGAAGAAAAACAAAGTTGTCCAAAACACCTTCCAATCGAATGTTCATGTGTTTGGAAAAGGTAGGAGAGTGGTAAGGTACTGTTTTCTATCAGTTTGCAAGGTGCGAACACAATCCCAGTCTTGTGCAGCTTCATTCTTCACCTTTCTTAAAGTGTGGCACTCTCCAGCTGCCGGAGGCGAAGAAGCGGCTTCTTCGCGCAAAAGCGATTGTGCCGGTCACAGTGCACTCCAGTGCGGCGGCTTCTGCCGAAATGTGCCCGGGACCGGCGCTTAGCTCCGAGGAGCTCCGTATTTCGTCTTTAGCGTCTTCTGTGGTGTACATCATTGCAAAAGTCCTTTCCACCATGTCTGGCATGGAGAAACTGTGCCACCCCAGAAAACACCTCCCATCGTGTTTAACATGTTGCAGAGAGGTTTGCAGAGTGTTTTGCAAGAAGAAAAACAAAGTTGTCCAAAACACCTTCCAATCGAATGTTCATGTGTTTGGAAAAGGTAGGAGAGTGGTAAGGTACTGTTTTCTATCAGTTTGCAAGCTGCGCACTCTATCCCAGTGTTGTGCAGCTTCATTCTTTACCTTTCTGAAGAAGCCGCACTCTCCAGCTGCCGGAGGCGAAGAAGCGGCTTCTTCGCGCAAAGGCGAGTGTGCCGGTCACAGTGCACTCCAGTGCGGCGGCTTCTGCCGAAATGTGCCCGGGACCGGCGCTTAGCTCCGGGGAGCTCCGTATTTCGTCTTTAGCGTCTTCTGTGGTGTACATCATTGCAAAATCCTTTCCACCATGTCTTGCAAGGAGAAACAGTGCCACCCCAGAAAACACCTCCCATCGTGTTTTACATGTTGCAGAGATGTTTGCAGAGTGTTTTGCAAGAAGAAAAACAAAGTTGTCCAGAACACCTTCCAATCGAATGTTCATGTGTTTGGAAAAGGTAGGAGAGTGGTAAGGTACTGTTTTCTATCAGTTTGCAAGCTGCGCACTCTATCCCAGTGTTGTGCAGCTTCATTCTCACCTTTCGGAAGCAGCCGCTCTCTCCGGCTCGCGGAGGTGAAGAAGCGGTTTCTTCGCGCAAAAGCGATTGTGCCGGTCACAGTGCACTCCAGTGCGGCGGCTTCTGCCGAAATGTGCCCGGGACCGGCGCTGAGCTCCGGGGAGCTCCGTATGACGTCTTTAGCGTCTTCTCTGGTATACATCTTGCAAAAATCCTTTCCACCTTGTATGGCTTGGAGAACCTGTGCCACCCCAGAAAACATCTCCCATCGTGTTTTACATGTTGCAGAGAAGTTTGCAGAGTGTTTTGCAAGAAGAAAAACAAAGTTGTCCAAAATAACTTCCAATCGAATGTTCATGTGTTTGGAAAAGGTAGGAGAGTGGTAAGGTACTGTTTTCTATCAGTTTGCAAGCTGCGCACTCTATCCCAGTGTTGTGCAGCTTCATTCTCACCTTTCGGAAGCAGCCGCTCTCTCCGGCTCGCGGAGGTGAAGAAGCGGTTTCTTCGCGCAAAAGCGATTGTGCCGGTCACAGTGCACTCCAGTGCGGCGGCTTCTGCCGAAATGTGCCCGGGACCGGCGCTGAGCTCCGGGGAGCTCCGTATGACGTCTTTAGCGTCTTCTCTGGTATACATCTTGCAAAAATCCTTTCCACCTTGTATGGCTTGGAGAACCTGTGCCACCCCAGAAAACATCTCCCATCGTGTTTTACATGTTGCAGAGAAGTTTGCAGAGTGTTTTGCAAGAAGAAAAACAAAGTTGTCCAAAATAACTTCCAATCGAATGTTCATGTGTTTGGAAAAGGTAGGAGAGTGGTAAGGTACTGTTTTCTATCAGTTTGCAAGCTGTGCACACTATCCCAGTGTTGTGCAGCTTCATTCTTTACCTTTCTGAAGCAGCCGCACTCTCCAGCTGCCGGAGGCGAAGAAGCGGCTTCTTCGCGCAAAGGCGAGTGTGCCGGTCACAGTGCACTCCAGTGCGGCGGCTTCTGCCGAAATGTGCCCGGGACCGGCGCTGAGCTCTGGGGAGCTCCGTATCCTTCGTCTTTCGCGTCTTTTGTGGTCTACATCATTGCAGAAATGTTTTTCACTATGTTGGGCAAGGAGAAACTGTGCCACCCCAGAAAACATCCCCCATCGTGTTTACATGTTGCAGAGAGGTTTGGGGAGTGTTTTGCAAGAAGAAAAACAAAGTTGTCCAAAACACCTTGCAATCGAATGTTCATGTGTTTGGAAAAGGTAGGAGAGTGGTAAGGTACTGTTTTCTATCAGTTTGCAAGCTGCGCACACTATCCCAGTGTTGTGCAGCTTCATTCTTTACCTTTCTGAAGCAGCCGCACTCTCCAGCTGCCGGAGGCGAAGAAGCGGCTTCTTCGCGCAAAGGCGATTGTGCCGGTCACAGTGCACTCCAGTGCGGCGGCTTCTGCCGAAATGTGCCCGGGACCGGCGCTGAGCTCTGGGGAGCTCCGTATCCTTCGTCTTTCGCGTCTTTTGTGGTCTACATCATTGCAGAAATGTTTTTCACTATGTTGGGCAAGGAGAAACTGTGCCACCCCAGAAAACATCCCCCATCGTGTTTACATGTTGCAGAGAGGTTTGGGGAGTGTTTTGCAAGAAGAAAAACAAAGTTGTCCAAAACACCTTGCAATCGAATGTTCATGTGTTTGGAAAAGGTAGGAGAGTGGTAAGGTACTGTTTTCTATCAGTTTGCAAGCTGCGCACACTATCCTAGTGTTGTGCAGCTTCATTCTCACCTTTCCGAAGCAGCCGCACTCTCCAGCTGCCGTGGCGAAGAATCGGCTTCTTCGTGCAAAGGCGATTGTGCCGGTCACAGTGCACTCCAGTGCAACGGCTTCTGCCGAAATGTGCCCGGGACCGGCGCTTAGCTCCGGGGAGCTCCGTATCCTTCGTCTTTCGCGTCTTATGGGGTCTACATCATTGCAGAAAAGTTTTTATCTATGTTGGGCAAGGAGAAACTGTGCCACCCCCGAAAACATCTCCCATCGTGTTTTACATGTTGCAGAGAGGTTTGCAGAGTGTTTTGCAAGAAGAAAAACAAAGTTGTCCAAAACACCTTGCAATCGAATGTTCATGTGTTTGGAAAAGGTAGGAGAGTGGTAAGGTACTGTTTTCTATCAGTTTGCAGGCTGCGCACACTATCCCATTGTTGTGCAGCTTCATTCTTTACCTTTCGGAAGCAGCCGCTCTCTCCGGCTCGCGGAGGTGAAGAAGCGGTTTCTTCGCGCAAAAGCGATTGTGCCGGTCACAGTGCGCTCCATTGCGCCGGCTTCTGCCGAAATGTGCCCGGGACAGGCGCTCAGCTCCGGGGAGCTCCGTATTTCGTCTTTAGCGTCTTCTGTGGTGTACATCATTGCAAAAGTCCTTTCCACCATGTCTGGCATGGAGAAACTGTGCCACCCCAGAAAACATCTCCCATCGTGTTTTACATGTTGCAGAGAGGTTTGCAGAGTGTTTTGCAAGAAGAAAAACAAAGTTGTCCAAAACACCTTCCAATCGAATGTTCATGTGTTTGGAAAAGGTAGGAGAGTGGTAAGGTACTGTTTTCTATCAGTTTGCAAGGTGCGAACACAATCCCAGTCTTGTGCAGCTTCATTCTTTACCTTTCTGAAGCAGCCGCACTCTCCAGCTGCCGGAGGCGAAGAAGCGGCTTCTTCGCGCAAAGGCGAGTGTGCCGGTCACAGAGCAGTCCAGTGCGGCGGCTTCTGGAGAAATGTGCCCGGGACCGGCCCTTAGCTCCGGGGAGCTCCGTATCCTTCGTCTTTCGCGTCTTTTGTGGTCTACATCATTGCAGAAAGGTTTTTCACTATGTTGGGTAAGGAGAAACTGTGCCACCCCATAAAACATCCCCCATCGTGTTTACATGTTGCAGAGAGATTTGGGGAGTGTTTTGCAAGAAGAAAAACAAAGTTGTCCAAAACACCTTCCAATCGAATGTTCATGTGTTTGGAAAAGGTAGGAGAGTGGTAAGGTACTGTTTTCTATCAGTTTGCAAGCTGCGCACACTATCCTAGTGTTGTGCAGCTTCATTCTCACCTTTCCGAAGCAGCCGCACTCTCCAGCTGCCGTGGCGAAGAATCGGCTTCTTCGCGCAAAGGCGATTGTGCCGGTCACAGTGCACTCCAGTGCGGCGGCTTCTGCCGAAATGTGCCCGGGACCGGCGCTGAGCTCCGGGGAGCTCCGTATCCTTCGTCTTTCGCGTCTTATGGGGTCTACATCATTGCAGAAAAGTTTTTCACTATGTTGGGCAAGGAGAAACTGTGCCACCCCAGAAAACATCCCCCATCGTGTTTACATGTTGCAGAGAGGTTTGCAGAGTGTTTTGCAAGAAGAAAAACAAAGTTGTCCAGAACACCTTCCAATCGAGTGTTCATGTGTTTGGAAAAGGTAGGAGAGTGGCAAGGTACTGTTTTCTACCAGTTTGCAAGCTGCGCACACAATCCCAGTCTTGTGCAGCTTCATTCTCACTTTCCGAAGCAGCCGCACTCTCCAGGTGCCGTGGCGAAGAATGGGCTTCTTCGCGCAAAGGCGAGTGTGCCGGTCACAGTGCACTCCAGTGCGGCGGCTTCTGACGAAATGTGCCCGGGACCGGCGCTGAGCTCTGGGGAGCTCCGTATCCTTCGTCGTTCGCGTCTTTTGTGGTCTACATCATTGCAGAAAGGTTTTTCACTATGTTAGGCAAGCAAAAACTATGCCTGCACAGAAATTACTTCCCATCCTCTCTTAGATGTTGCAGAGAGGTTTGCAGAGTGTTTTGCAAGAAGAAAAACAAAGTTGTCCAAAACACCTTCCAATCGAATGTTCATGTGTTTGGAAAAGGTAGGAGAGTGGTAAGGTACTGTTTTCTACCAGTTTGCAAGCTGCGCACACAATCCTAGTGATGTGCAGCTTCATTCTCACCTTTTCGAAGCAGCCGCACTCTCCAGCTGCCGTGGCGAAGAATCGGCTTCTTCGCGCAAAGGCGAGTGTGCCGGTCACAATGCACTCCATTGCGGCGGCTTCTGCAGAAATGTGCCCGGGACCGGCTCTGAACTCTGGGGAGCTCCGTATCCTTCGTCGTTCGCGTCTTTTGTGGTCTACCATCATTGCAGAAAGGTTTTTCACTATGTTAGGCAAGGAGAAACTATGCCTGCACAGAAATTACTTCCCATCCTCTCTTAGATGTTGCAGAGAGGTTTGCAGAGTGTTTTGCAAGAAGAAAAACAAAGTTGTCCAAAACACCTTCCAATCGAATGTTCATGTGTTTGGAAAAGGTAGGAGAGTGGTAAGGTACTGTTTTCTATCAGTTTGCAAGGTGCGAACACAATCCCAGTGTTGTGCAGCTTCATTCTTTACCTTTCTGAAGCAGCCGCACTCTCCAGCTGCCGGAGGCGATGAAGCGGCTTCTTCGCGCAAAAGCGATTGTGCCGGTCACAGAGCAGTGCAGTGCGGCGGCTTCTGCCGAAATGTGCCCGGGACAGGGGCTTAGCTCTGGGGAGCTCCGTATCCTTCGTCCTTCGCGTCTGATGGGGTCTACATCATTGCAGAAAGTTTTTTCAATATGTTGGGCAAAGATAAACTGTGCCTCCCCAGAAAACATCTCCCATCGTATTTTACATGTTGCAGAGAGGTTTGCAGAGTGTTTTGCAAGAAGAAAAACAAAGTTGTCCAAAACACCTTGCAATCGAATGTTCATATGTTTGGAAAAGGTAGGAGAGTGGTAAGGTACTGTTTTCTATCAGTTTGCAAGCTGCGCACTCTATCCCAGTGTTGTGCAGCTTCATTCTTTACCTTTCTGAAGCAGCCGCACTCTCCAGTTGCCGGAGGCGAAGAAGCGGCTTCTTCGCGCAAAGGCGAGTGTGGCGGTCACACAGCAGTCCAGTGCGGCGGCTTCTGCAGAAATGTGCCCGGGACCGGCCCTTAGCTCCGGGGAGCTCCGTATCCTTCGTCTTTCGCGTCTTTTGTGGTCTACATCATTGCAGAAAGGTTTTTCACTATGTTGGGCAAGGAGAAACTGTGCCACCCCAGAAAACATCCCCCATCGTGTTTTACATGTTGCAGAGAGGTTTGGGGAGTGTTTTGCAAGAAGAAAAACAAAGTTGTCCAAAACACCTTCCAATCGAATGTTCATGTGTTTGGAGAAGGTAGGAGAGTGGTAAGGTACTGTTTTCTATCAGTTTGCAAGCTGCGCACACTATCCTAGTGTTGTGCAGCTTCATTCTCACCTTTCCGAAGCAGCCGCACTCTCCAGCTGCCGTGGCGAAGAATGGGCTTCTTCGCGCAAAGGCGAGTGTGCCGGTCACAGTGCACTCCAGTGCGGCGGCTTCTGCAGAAATGTGCCCGGGACCGGCGCTTTGCTCCGGGGAGCTCCGTATCCTTCGTCTTTCGCGTCTTATGGGGTCTACATCATTGCAGAAAAGTTTTTCTCTATGTTGGGCAAGGAGAAACTGTGCCACCCCAGAAAACATCTCCCATCGTGTTTTACATGTTGCAGAGAAGTTTGCAGAGTGTTTTGAAAGAAGAAAAACAAAGTTGTCCAAAACAACTTCCAATCGAATGTTCATATGTTTGGAAAAGGTAGGAGAGTGGTAAGGTACTGTTTTCTATCAGTTTGCAAGCTGCGCACTCTATCCCAGTGTTGTGCAGCTTCATTCTTTACCTTTAGAAGAAGCCGCACTCTCCAGCTGCCGGAGGCGAAGAAGCGGCTTCTTCGCGCAAAGGCGAGTGTGCCGGTCACAGTGCACTCCAGTGCGGCGGCTTCTGCCGAAATGTGCCCGGGACCGGCGCTTAGCTCCGGGGAGCTCCGTATCCTTCGTCTTTCGCGTCTTCTGTGGTGTACATCATTGCAAAATCCTTTCCACCATGTCTTGCAAGGAGAAACAGTGCCACCCCAGAAAACACCTCCCATCGTGTTTTACATGTTGCAGAGATGTTTGCAGAGTGTTTTGCAAGAAGAAAAACAAAGTTGTCCAGAACACCTTCCAATCGAATGTTCATGTGTTTGGAAAAGGTAGGAGAGTGGTAAGGTACTGTTTTCTATCAGTTTGCAGGCTGCGCACACTATCCCAGTGTTGTGCAGCTTCATTCTCACCTTTCGGAAGCAGCCGCTCTCTCCGGCTCGCGGAGGTGAAGAAGCGGTTTCTTCGCGCAAAAGCGATTGTGCCGGTCACAGTGCACTCCAGTGCGGCGGCTTCTGCCGAAATGTGCCCGGGACCGGCGCTGAGCTCCGGGGAGCTCCGTATGACGTCTTTAGCGTCTTCTGTGGTATACATCTTGCAAAAATCCTTTCCACCTTGTCTGGCTTGGAGAACCTGTGCCACTCCAGAAAACATCTCCCATCGTGTTTTACATGTTGCAGAGAGGTTTGCAGAGTGTTTTGCAAGAAGAAAAACAAAGTTGTCCAAAATAACTTCCAATCGAATGTTCATATGTTTGGAAAAGGTAGGAGAGTGGTAAGGTACTGTTTTCTATCAGTTTGCAAGCTGTGCACACTATCCCAGTGTTGTGCAGCTTCATTCTTTACCTTTCTGAAGCAGCCGCACTCTCCAGCTGCCGGAGGCGAAGAAGCGGCTTCTTCGCGCAAAGGCGATTGTGCCGGTCACAGTGCACTCCAGTGCGGCGGCTTCTGCAGAAATGTGCCCGGGACCGGCGCTGAGCTCTGGGGAGCTCCGTATCCTTCGTCTTTCGCGTCTTTTGTGGTCTACATCATTGCAGAAATGTTTTTCACTATGTTGGGCAAGGAGAAACTGTGCCACCCCAGAAAACATCCCCCATCGTGTTTACATGTTGCAGAGAGGTTTGGGGAGTGTTTTGCAAGAAGAAAAACAAAGTTGTCCAAAACAACTTCCAATCGAATGTTCATGTGTTTGGAAAAGGTAGGAGAGTGGTAAGGTACTGTTTTCTATCAGTTTGCAAGCTGCGCACACTATCCTAGTGTTGTGCAGCTTCATTCTCACCTTTCCGAAGCAGCCGCACTCTCCAGCTGCCGTGGCGAAGAATCGGCTTCTTCGTGCAAAGGCGATTGTGCCGGTCACAGTGCACTCCAGTGCGGCGGCTTCTGCCGAAATGTGCCCGGGACCGGCGCTGAGCTCCGGGGAGCTCCGTATCCTTCGTCTTTCGCGTCTTATGGGGTCTACATCATTGCAGAAAAGTTTTTATCTATGTTGGGCAAGGAGAAACTGTGCCACCCCAGAAAACATCTCCCATCGTGTTTTACATGTTGCAGAGAGGTTTGCAGAGTGTTTTGCAAGAAGAAAAACAAAGTTGTCCAAAACACCTTCCAATCGAATGTTCATGTGTTTGGAAAAGGTAGGAGAGTGGTAAGGTACTGTTTTCTACCAGTTTGCAAGCTGCGCACACAATCCCAGTCTTGTGCAGCTTCATTCTCACCTTTCCGAAGCAGCCGCACTCTCCAGCTGCCGTGGCGAAGAATCGGCTTCTTCGCGCAAAGGCGAGTGTGCCGGTCACAGTGCACTCCAGTGCGGCGGCTTCTGCCGAAATGTGCCCGGGACCTGCGCTGAGCTCTGGGGAGCTCCGTATCCTTCGTCTTTCGCGTCTTTTGTGGTCTACATCATTGCAGAAAGGTTTTTCACTATGTTAGGCAAGGAGAAACTATGCCTGCACAGAAATTACTTCCCATCCTCTCTTAGATGTTGCAGAGAGGTTTGCAGAGTGTTTTGCAAGAAGAAAAACAAAGTTGTCCAAAACACCTTCCAATCGAATGTTCATGTGTTTGGAAAAGGTAGGAGAGTGGTAAGGTACTGTTTTCTATCAGTTTGCAAGGTGCGAACACAATCCCAGTGTTGTGCAGCTTCATTCTTTACCTTTCTGAAGCAGCCGCACTCTCCAGCTGCCGGAGGCGATGAAGCGGCTTCTTCGCGCAAAAGCGATTGTGCCGGTCACAGAGCAGTCCAGTGCGGCGGCTTCTGCCGAAATGTGCCCGGGACAGGGGCTTAGCTCTGGGGAGCTCCGTATCCTTCGTCCTTCGCGTCTGATGGGGTCTACATCATTGCAGAAAGGTTTTTCAATATGTTGGGCAAAGATAAACTGTGCCTCCCCAGAAAACACCTCCCATCGTGTTTTACATGTTGCAGAGAGGTTTGCAGAGTGTTTTGCAAGAAGAAAAACAAAGTTGTCCAAAACACCTTGCAATCGAATGTTCATATGTTTGGAAAAGGTAGGAGAGTGGTAAGGTACTGTTTTCTATCAGTTTGCAAGCTGCGCACACTATCCTAGTGTTGTGCAGCTTCATTCTCACCTTTCCGAAGCAGCCGCACTCTCCAGCTGCCGTGGCGAAGAATGGGCTTCTTCGCGCAAAGGCGAGTGTGCCGGTCACAGTGCACTCCAGTGCGGCGGCTTCTGCAGAAATGTGCCCGGGACCGGCGCTTTGCTCCGGGGAGCTCCGTATCCTTCGTCTTTCGCGTCTTATGGGGTCTACATCATTGCAGAAAAGTTTTTCTCTATGTTGGGCAAGGAGAAACTGTGCCACCCCAGAAAACATCTCCCATCGTGTTTTACATGTTGCAGAGAAGTTTGCAGAGTGTTTTGAAAGAAGAAAAACAAAGTTGTCCAAAATAACTTCCAATCGAATGTTCATATGTTTGGAAAAGGTAGGAGAGTGGTAAGGTACTGTTTTCTATCAGTTTGCAAGCTGTGCACACTATCCCAGTGTTGTGCAGCTTCATTCTTTACCTTACTGAAGCAGCCGCACTCTCCAGCTGCCGGAGGCGAAGAAGCGGCTTCTTCGCGCAAAGGCGATTGTGCCGGTCACAGTGCACTCCAGTGCGGCGGCTTCTGCCGAAATGTGCCCGGGACCGGCGCTGAGCTCTGGGGAGCTCCGTATCCTTCGTCTTTCGCGTCTTTTGTGGTCTACATCATTGCAGAAAGGTTTTTCACTATGTTGGGCAAGGAGAAACTGTGCCACCCCAGAAAACATCTCCCATCGTGTTTAACATGTTGCAGAGAGGTTTGCAGAGTGTTTTGCAAGAAGAAAAACAAAGTTGTCCAAAACACCTTCCAATCGAATGTTCATGTGTTTGGAAAAGGTAGGAGAGTGGTAAGGTACTGTTTTCTACCAGTTTGCAAGCTGCGCACACAATCCCAGTCTTGTGCAGCTTCATTCTCACCTTTCCGAAGCAGCCGCACTCTCCAGCTGCCGTGGCGAAGAATCGGCTTCTTCGCGCAAAGGCGAATGTGCCGGTCACAGTGCACTCCAGTGCGGCGGCTTCTGCCGAAATGTGCCCGGGACCGGCGCTGAGCTCTGGGGAGCTCCGTATCCTTCGTCTTTCGCGTCTTTTGTGGTCTACATCATTGCAGAAAGGTTTTTCACTATGTTAGGCAAGGAGAAACTATGCCTGCACAGAAATTACTTCCCATCCTCTCTTAGATGTTGCAGAGAGGTTTGCAGAGTGTTTTGCAAGAAGAAAAACAAAGTTGTCCAAAACACCTTCCAATCGAATGTTCATGTGTTTGGAAAAGGTAGGAGAGTGGTAAGGTACTGTTTTCTATCAGTTTGCAAGGTGCGAACACAATCCCAGTCTTGTGCAGCTTCATTCTTCACCTTTCTTAAAGTGTGGCACTCTCCAGCTGCCGGAGGCGAAGAAGCGGCTTCATCGCGCAAAAGCGATTGTGCCGGTCACAGTGCACTCCAATGCGGCGGCTTCTACCGAAATGTGCCCGGGACCGGCGCTTAGCTCCGGGGAGCTCCGTATTTCGTCTTTAGCGTCATCTGTGGTGTACATCATTGCAAAATCCTTTCCACCATGTCTTGCAAGGAGAAACAGTGCCACCTCAGAAAACATCTCCCATCGTGTTTTACATGTTGCAGAGATGTTTGCAGAGTGTTTTGCAAGAAGAAAAACAAAGTTGTCCAAAACACCTTCCAATCGAATGTTCATGTGTTTGGAAAAGGTAGGAGAGTGGTAAGGTACTGTTTTCTATCAGTTTGCAGGCTGCGCACACTATCCCATTGTTGTGCAGCTTCATTCTCACCTTTCGGAAGCAGCCGCTCTCTCCGGCTCGCGGAGGTGAAGAAGCGGTTTCTTCGCGCAAAAGCGATTGTGCCGGTCACAGTGCGCTCCATTGCGGCGGCTTCTGCCGAAATGTGCCCGGGACAGGCGCTCAGCTCCGGGGAGCTCCGTTTTTCGTCTTTAGCGTCTTCTGTGGTGTACATCATTGCAAAAGTCCTTTCCACCATGACTGGCATGGAGAAACTGTGCCACCCCATAAAACATCTCCCATCGTGTTTAACATGTTGCAGAGAGGTTTGCAGAGTGTTTTGCAAGAAGAAAAACAAAGTTGTCCAAAACACCTTCCAATCGAATGTTCATGTGTTTGGAAAAGGTAGGAGAGTGGTAAGGTACTGTTTTCTATCAGTTTGCAAGGTGCGAACACAATCCCAGTCTTGTGCAGCTTCATTCTTTACCTTTCTGAAGCAGCCGCACTCTCCAGCTGCCGGAGGCGAAGAAGCGGCTTCTTCGCGCAAAGGCGAGTGTGCCGGTCACAGTGCACTCCAGTGCGGCGGCTTCTGGAGAAATGTGCCCGGGACCGGCCCTTAGCTCCGGGGAGCTCCGTATCCTTCGTCTTTCGCGTCTTTTGTGGTCTACATCATTGCAGAAAGGTTTTTCACTATGTTAGGCAAGGAGAAACTGTGCCACCCCATAAAACATCCCCCATCGTGTTTACATGTTGCAGAGAGATTTGGGGAGTGTTTTGCAAGAAGAAAAACAAAGTTGTCCAAAACACCTTGCAATCGAATGTTCATGTGTTTGGAAAAGGTAGGAGAGTGGTAAGGTACTGTTTTCTATCAGTTTGCAAGCTGCGCACACTATCCTAGTGTTGTGCAGCTTCATTCTCACCTTTCCGAAGCAGCCGCACTCTCCAGCTGCCGTGGCGAAGAATCGGCTTCTTCGCGCAAAGGCGATTGTGCCGGTCACAGTGCACTCCAGTGCGGCGGCTTCTGCCGAAATGTGCCCGGGACCGGCGCTTAGCTCCGGGGAGCTCCGTATCCTTCGTCTTTCGCGTCTTATGGGGTCTACATCATTGCAGAAAAGTTTTTCACTATGTTGGGCAAGGAGAAACTGTGCCTGCACAGAAATTACTTCCCATCCTCTCTTAGATGTTGCAGAGAGGTTTGCAGAGTGTTTTGCAAGAAGAAAAACAAAGTTGTCCAAAACACCTTCCAATCGAATGTTCATGTGTTTGGAAAAGGTAGGAGAGTGGTAAGGTACTGTTTTCTACCAGTTTGCAAGCTGCGCACACAATCCTAGTGATGTGCAGCTTCATTCTCACCTTTTCGAAGCAGCCGCACTCTCCAGCTGCCGTGGCGAAGAATCGGCTTCTTCGCGCAAAGGCGAGTGTGCCGGTCACAATGCACTCCATTGCGGCGGCTTCTGCAGAAATGTGCCCGGGACCGGCTCTGAACTCTGGGGAGCTCCGTATCCTTCGTCGTTCGCGTCTTTTGTGGTCTACCATCATTGCAGAAAGGTTTTTCACTATGTTAGGCAAGGAGAAACTATGCCTGCACAGAAATTACTTCCCATCCTCTCTTAGATGTTGCAGAGAGGTTTGCAGAGTGTTTTGCAAGAAGAAAAACAAAGTTGTCCAAAACACCTTCCAATCGAATGTTCATGTGTTTGGAAAAGGTAGGAGAGTGGTAAGGTACTGTTTTCTATCAGTTTGCAAGGTGCGAACACAATCCCAGTCTTGTGCAGCTTCATTCTTCACCTTTCTTAAAGTGTGGCACTCTCCAGCTGCCGGAGGCGAAGAAGCGGCTTCTTCGCGCAAAAGCGATTGTGCCGGTCACAGTGCACTCCAGTGCGGCGGCTTCTGCCGAAATGTGCCCGGGACCGGCGCTTAGCTCCGGGGAGCTCCGTATTTCGTCTTTAGCGTCTTCTGTGGTGTACATCATTGCAAAATCCTTTCCACCATGTCTTGCAAGGAGAAACAGTGCCACCTCAGAAAACACCTCCCATCGTGTTTTACATGTTGCAGAGAGGTTTGCAGAGGGTTTTGCAAGAAGAAAAACAAAGTTGTCCAAAACACCTTCCAATCGAATGTTCATGTGTTTGGAAGAGGTAGGAGAGTGGTAAGGTACTGTTTTCTATCAGTTTGCAAGCTGCGCACTCTATCCCAGTGTTGTGCAGCTTCATTCTTTACCTTTCTGAAGCAGCCGCACTCTCCAGCTGCCGGAGGCGAAGAAGCGGCTTCTTCGCGCAAAGGCGAGTGTGCCGGTCACAGTGCACTCCAGTGCGGCGGCTTCTGCCGAAATGTGCCCGGGACAGGCGCTTAGCTCCGGGGAGCTCCGTATCCTTCGTCTTTCGCGTCTTTTGTGGTCTACATCATTGCAGAAAGGTTTTTCAATATGTTGGGCAAGGATAAACTGTGCCACCCCATAAAACATCCCCCATCGTGTTTACATGTTGCAGCGAGGTTTGCAGTGTGTTTTGCAAGAGGAAAAACAAAGTTGTCCAAAACACCTTCCAATCGAATGTTCATGTGTTTGGAAAAGGTAGGAGAGTGGTAAGGTACTGTTTTCTATCAGTTTGCAAGCTGCGCACTCTATCCCAGTGTTGTGCAGCTTCATTCTCACCTTTCCGAAGCAGCCGCAGTCTCCAGCTGCCGTGGCGAAGAATGGGCTTCTTCGCGCAAAGACGATTGTGCCGGTCACAGTGCACTCCAATGCGGCGACTTCTGCCGAAATGTGCCCGGGACCGGCGCTTAGCTCCGGGGAGCTCCGTATCCTTCGTCTTTCGCGTCTTTTGTGGTCTACATCATTGCAGAAAGGTTTTTCACTATGTTGGGCAAGGAGAAACTGTGCCACCCCAGAAAACATCCCCCATCGTGTTTTACATGTTGCAGAGAGGTTTGCAGAGTGTTTTGCAAGAAGAAAAACAAAGTTGTCCAAAACACCTTCCAATCGAATGTTCATGTGTTTGGAAAAGGTAGGAGAGTGGTAAGGTACTGTTTTCTATCAGTTTGCAAGCTGCGCACACAATCCTAGTGATGTGCAGCTTCATTCTCACCTTTCCGAAGCAGCCGCACTCTCCAGCTGCCGTGGCGAAGAATGGGCTTCTTCGCGCAAAGGCGAGTGTGCCGGTCACAGTGCGCTCCAGTGCGGCGGCTTCTGCCGAAATGTGCCCGGGACAGGCGCTTAGCTCCGGGGAGCTCCGTATTTCGTCTTTAGCGTCTTCTGTGGTGTACATCATTGCAAAAGTCTTTTCCACCATGTCTGGCATGGAGAAACTGTGCCACCCCATAAAACATCTCCCATCGTGTTTAACATGTTGCAGAGATGTTTGCAGAGTGTTTTGCAAGAAGAAAAACAAAGTTGTCCAAAACACCTTCCAATCGAATGTTCATGTGTTTGGAAAAGGTAGGAGAGTGGTAAGGTACTGTTTTCTATCAGTTTGCAAGCTGCGCACTCTATCCCAGTGTTGTGCAGCTTCATTCTTTACCTTTCTGAAGAAGCCGCACTCTCCAGCTGCCGGAGGCGAAGAAGCGGCTTCTTCGCGCAAAAGCGATTGTGCCGGTCACAGTGCACTCCAGTGCGGCGGCTTCTGCCGAAATGTGCCCGGGACCGGCGCTGAGCTCTGGGGAGCTCCGTATGACGTCTTTAGCGTCTTCTCTGGTATACATCTTGCAAAAATCCTTTCCACCTTGTCTGGCTTGGAGAACCTGTGCCACCCCAGAAAACATCCCCCATCGTGTTTACATGTTGCAGAGAGGTTTGGGGAGTGTTTTGCAAGAAGAAAAACAAAGTTGTCCAAAACACCTTGCAATCGAATGTTCATGTGTTTGGAAAAGGTAGGAGAGTGGTAAGGTACTGTTTTCTATCAGTTTGCAAGCTGCGCACACTATCCTAGTGTTGTGCAGCTTCATTCTCACCTTTCCGAAGCAGCCGCACTCTCCAGCTGCCGTGGCGAAGAATCGGCTTCTTCGTGCAAAGGCGATTGTGCCGGTCACAGTGCACTCCAGTGCAACGGCTTCTGCCGAAATGTGCCCGGGACCGGCGCTGAGCTCCGGGGAGCTCCGTATCCTTCGTCTTTCGCGTCTTATGGGGTCTACATCATTGCAGAAAAGTTTTTATCTATGTTGGGCAAGGAGAAACTGTGCCACCCCCGAAAACATCCCCCATCGTGTTTACATGTTGCAGAGAGATTTGGGGAGTGTTTTGCAAGAAGAAAAACAAAGTTGTCCAAAACACCTTCCAATCGAATGTTCATGTGTTTGGAAAAGGTAGGAGAGTGGTAAGGTACTGTTTTCTATCAGTTTGCAGGCTGCGCACACTATCCCAGTCTTGTGCAGCTTCATTCTCACCTTTCCGAAGCAGCCGCACTCTCCAGCTGCCGTGGCGAAGAAGCGGCTTCTTCGCGCAAAGGCGAGTGTGCCGGTCACAGTGCACTCCAGTGCGGCGGCTTCTGACGAAATGTGCCCGGGACCGGCGCTGAGCTCCGGGGAGCTCCGTATCCTTCGTCGTTCGCGTCTTTTGTGGTCTACATCATTGCAGAAAGGTTTTTCACTATGTTAGGCAAGGAGAAACTATGCCTGCACAGAAATTACTTCCCATCCTCTCTTAGATGTTGCAGAGAGGTTTGCAGAGTGTTTTGCAAGAAGAAAAACAAAGTTGTCCAAAACACCTTCCAATCGAATGTTCATGTGTTTGGAAAAGGTAGGAGAGTGGTAAGGTACTGTTTTCTATCAGTTTGCAAGGTGCGAACACAATCCCAGTCTTGTGCAGCTTCATTCTTTACCTTTCTGAAGCAGCCGCACTCTCCAGCTGCCGGAGGCGATGAAGCGGCTTCTTCGCGCAAAAGCGATTGTGCCGGTCACAGAGCAGTGCAGTGCGGCGGCTTCTGCCGAAATGTGCCCGGGACAGGGGCTTAGCTCTGGGGAGCTCCGTATCCTTCGTCCTTCGCGTCTGATGGGGTCTACATCATTGCAGAAAGTTTTTTCAATATGTTGGGCAAAGATAAACTGTGCCTCCCCAGAAAACACCTCCCATCGTGTTTTACATGTTGCAGAGAGGTTTGCAGAGTGTTTTGCAAGAAGAAAAACAAAGTTGTCCAAAACACCTTCCAATCGAATGTTCATATGTTTGGAAAAGGTAGGAGAGTGGTAAGGTACTGTTTTCTATCAGTTTGCAAGCTGCGCACTCTATCCCAGTGTTGTGCAGCTTCATTCTTTACCTTTCTGAAGCAGCCGCACTCTCCAGCTGCCGTGGCGAAGAATGGGCTTCTTCGCGCAAAGGCGAGTGTGCCGGTCACAGTGCACTCCAGTGCGGCGGCTTCTGCAGAAATGTGCCCGGGACCGGCGCTTTGCTCCGGGGAGCTCCGTATCCTTCGTCTTTCGCGTCTTATGGGGTCTACATCATTGCAGAAAAGTTTTTCTCTATGTTGGGCAAGGAGAAACTGTGCCACCCCAGAAAACATCTCCCATCGTGTTTTACATGTTGCAGAGATGTTTGCAGAGTGTTTTGCAAGAAGAAAAACAAAGTTGTCCAGAACACCTTCCAATCGAATGTTCATGTGTTTGGAAAAGGTAGGAGAGTGGTAAGGTACTGTTTTCTATCAGTTTGCAAGCTGCGCACACTATCCCAGTGTTGTGCAGCTTCATTCTCACCTTTCGGAAGCAGCCGCTCTCTCCGGCTCGCGGAGGTGAAGAAGCGGTTTCTTCGCGCAAAAGCGATTGTGCCGGTCACAGTGCACTCCAGTGCGGCGGCTTCTGCCGAAATGTGCCCGGGACCGGCGCTGAGCTCCGGGGAGCTCCGTATGACGTCTTTAGCGTCTTCTCTGGTATACATCTTGCAAAAATCCTTTCCACCTTGTCTGGCTTGGAGAACCTGTGCCACCCCAGAAAACATCTCCCATCGTGTTTTACATGTTGCAGAGAGGTTTGCAGAGTGTTTTGCAAGAAGAAAAACAAAGTTGTCCAAAATAACTTCCAATCGAATGTTCATATGTTTGGAAAAGGTAGGAGAGTGGTAAGGTACTGTTTTCTATCAGTTTGCAAGCTGTGCACACTATCCCAGTGTTGTGCAGCTTCATTCTTTACCTTTCTGAAGCAGCCGCACTCTCCAGCTGCCGGAGGCGAAGAAGCGGCTTCTTCGCGCAAAGGCGATTGTGCCGGTCACAGTGCACTCCAGTGCGGCGGCTTCTGCCGAAATGTGCCCGGGACCGGCGCTGAGCTCTGGGGAGCTCCGTATCCTTCGTCTTTCGCGTCTTTTGTGGTCTACATCATTGCAGAAATGTTTTTCACTATGTTGGGCAAGGAGAAACTGTGCCACCCCAGAAAACATCCCCCATCGTGTTTACATGTTGCAGAGAGGTTTGGGGAGTGTTTTGCAAGAAGAAAAACAAAGTTGTCCAAAACACCTTGCAATCGAATGTTCATGTGTTTGGAAAAGGTAGGAGAGTGGTAAGGTACTGTTTTCTATCAGTTTGCAAGCTGCGCACACTATCCTAGTGTTGTGCAGCTTCATTCTCACCTTTCCGAAGCAGCCGCACTCTCCAGCTGCCGTGGCGAAGAATCGGTTTCTTCGTGCAAAGGCGATTGTGCCGGTCACAGTGCACTCCAGTGCGGCGACTTCTGCCGAAATGTGCCCGGGACCGGCGCTGAGCTCTGGGGAGCTCCGTATCCTTCGTCTTTCGCGTCTTTTGTGGTCTACATCATTGCAGAAAGGTTTTTCACTATGTTGGGCAAGGAGAAACTGTGCCACCCCAGAAAACATCCCCCATCGTGTTTACATGTTGCAGAGAGGTTTGGGGAGTGTTTTGCAAGAAGAAAAACAAAGTTGTCCAAAACACCTTGCAATCGAATGTTCATGTGTTTGGAAAAGGTAGGAGAGTGGTAAGGTACTGTTTTCTATCAGTTTGCAAGCTGTGCACACTATCCTAGTGTTGTGCAGCTTCATTCTCACCTTTCCGAAGCAGCCGCACTCTCCAGCTGCCGTGGCGAAGAATCGGCTTCTTCGCGCAAAGGCGAGTGTGCCGGTCACAGTGCACTCCAGTGCGGCGGCTTCTGCCGAAATGTGCCCGGGACCGGCGCTGAGCTCTGGGGAGCTCCGTATCCTTCGTCTTTCGCGTCTTTTGTGGTCTACATCATTGCAGAAAGGTTTTTCACTATGTTAGGCAAGGAGAAACTATGCCTGCACAGAAATTACTTCCCATCCTCTCTTAGATGTTGCAGAGAGGTTTGCAGAGTGTTTTGCAAGAAGAAAAACAAAGTTGTCCAAAACACCTTCCAATCGAATGTTCATGTGTTTGGAAAAGGTAGGAGAGTGGTAAGGTACTGTTTTCTATCAGTTTGCAAGCTGCGCACTCTATCCCAGTGTTGTGCAGCTTCATTCTTTACCTTTCTGAAGCAGCCGCACTCTCCAGCTGCCGGAGGCGAAGAAGCGGCTTCTTCGCGCAAAGGCGATTGTGCCGGTCACAGTGCACTCCAGTGCGGCGGCTTCTGCCGAAATGTGCCCGGGACCGGCGCTTAGCTCCGGGGAGCTCCGTATCCTTCGTCTTTCGCGTCTTTTGTGGTCTACATCATTGCAGAAAGGTTTTTCTCTATGTTGGGCAAGGATAAACTGTGCCACCCCATAAAACATCCCCCATCGTGTTTACATGTTGCAGCGAGGTTTGCAGTGTGTTTTGCAAGAGGAAAAACAAAGTTGTCCAAAACACCTTCCAATCGAATGTTCATGTGTTTGGAAAAGGTAGGAGAGTGGTAAGGTACTGTTTTCTATCAGTTTGCAAGCTGCGCACTCTATCCCAGTGTTGTGCAGCTTCATTCTCACCTTTCCGAAGCAGCCGCAGTCTCCAGCTGCCGTGGCGAAGAATGGGCTTCTTCGCGCAAAGACGATTGTGCCGGTCACAGTGCACTCCAATGCGGCGACTTCTGCCGAAATGTGCCCGGGACCGGCGCTTAGCTCCGGGGAGCTCCGTATCCTTCGTCTTTCGCGTCTTTTGTGGTCTACATCATTGCAGAAAGGTTTTTCTCTATGTTGGGCAAGGAGAAACTGTGCCACCCCAGAAAACATCCCCCATCGTGTTTTACATGTTGCAGAGAGGTTTGGGGAGTGTTTTGCAAGAAGAAAAACAAAGTTGTCCAAAACACCTTCCAATCGAATGTTCATGTGTTTGGAAAAGGTAGGAGAGTGGTAAGGTACTGTTTTCTATCAGTTTGCAAGCTGCGCACACTATCCTAGTGTTGTGCAGCTTCATTCTCACCTTTCCGAAGCAGCCGCACTCTCCAGCTGCCGTGGCGAAGAATGGGCTTCTTCGCGCAAAGGCGAGTGTGCCGGTCACAGTGCGCTCCAGTGCGGCGGCTTCTGCCGAAATGTGCCCGGGACAGGCGCTTAGCTCCGGGAGCTCCGTATTTCGTCTTTAGCGTCTTCTGTGGTGTACATCATTGCAAAAGTCCTTTCCACCATGTCTGGCATGGAGAAACTGTGCCACCCCATAAAACATCTCCCATCGTGTTTAACATGTTGCAGAGATGTTTGCAGAGTGTTTTGCAAGAAGAAAAACAAAGTTGTCCAAAACACCTTCCAATCGAATGTTCATGTGTTTGGAAAAGGTAGGAGAGTGGTAAGGTACTGTTTTCTATCAGTTTGCAAGCTGCGCACTCTATCCCAGTGTTGTGCAGCTTCATTCTTCACCTTTCTGAAGAAGCCGCACTCTCCAGCTGCCGGAGGCGAAGAAGCGGCTTCTTCGCTCAAAGGCGAGTGTGCCGGTCACAGTGCACTCCAGTGCGGCGGCTTCTGCCGAAATGTGCCCGGGACCGGCGCTTAGCTCCGGGGAGCTCCGTATTTCGTCTTTAGCGTCTTCTGTGGTGTACATCATTGCAAAATCCTTTCCACCATGTCTTGCACGGAGAAACAGTGCCACCCCAGAAAACACCTCCCATCGTGTTTTACATGTTGCAGAGATGTTTGCAGAGTGTTTTGCAAGAAGAAAAACAAAGTTGTCCAGAACACCTTCCAATCGAATGTTCATGTGTTTGGAAAAGGTAGGAGAGTGGTAAGGTACTGTTTTCTATCAGTTTGCAAGCTGCGCACACTATCCCAGTGTTGTGCAGCTTCATTCTCACCTTTCGGAAGCAGCCGCTCTCTCCGGCTCGCGGAGGTGAAGAAGCGGTTTCTTCGCGCAAAAGCGATTGTGCCGGTCACAGTGCACTCCAGTGCGGCGGCTTCTGCCGAAATGTGCCCGGGACCGGCGCTGAGCTCCGGGGAGCTCCGTATGACGTCTTTAGCGTCTTCTCTGGTATACATCTTGCAAAAATCCTTTCCACCTTGTCTGGCTTGGAGAACCTGTGCCACCCCAGAAAACATCTCCCATCGTGTTTTACATGTTGCAGAGAGGTTTGCAGAGGGTTTTGCAAGAAGAAAAACAAAGTTGTCCAAAACACCTTCCAATCGAATGTTCATGTGTTTGGAAAAGGTAGGAGAGTGGTAAGGTACTGTTTTCTATCAGTTTGCAAGCTGTGCACACTATCCCAGTGTTGTGCAGCTTCATTCTTTACCTTTCTGAAGCAGCCGCACTCTCCAGCTGCCGGAGGCGAAGAAGCGGCTTCTTCGCGCAAAGGCGATTGTGCCGGTCACAGTGCACTCCAGTGCGGCGGCTTCTTCCGAAATGTGCCCGGGACCGGCGCTGAGCTCTGGGGAGCTCCGTATCCTTCGTCTTTCGCGTCTTTTGTGGTCTACATCATTGCAGAAATGTTTTTCACTATGTTGGGCAAGGAGAAACTGTGCCACCCCAGAAAACATCCCCCATCGTGTTTACATGTTGCAGAGAGGTTTGGGGAGTGTTTTGCAAGAAGAAAAACAAAGTTGTCCAAAACACCTTGCAATCGAATGTTCATGTGTTTGGAAAAGGTAGGAGAGTGGTAAGGTACTGTTTTCTATCAGTTTGCAAGCTGCGCACACTATCCTAGTGTTGTGCAGCTTCATTCTTTACCTTTCCGAAGCAGCCGCACTCTCCAGCTGCCGTGGCGAAGAATCGGCTTCTTCGTGCAAAGGCGAGTGTGCCGGTCACAGTGCACTCCAGTGCGGCGGCTTCTGACGAAATGTGCCCGGGACCGGCGCTGAGCTCCGGGGAGCTCCGTATCCTTCGTCTTTCGCGTCTTTTGTGGTCTACATCATTGCAGAAAGGTTTTTCACTATGTTAGGCAAGGAGAAACTATGCCTGCACAGAAATTACTTCCCATCCTCTCTTAGATGTTGCAGAGAGGTTTGCAGAGTGTTTTGCAAGAAGAAAAACAAAGTTGTCCAAAACACCTTCCAATCGAATGTTCATGTGTTTGGAAAAGGTAGGAGAGTGGTAAGGTACTGTTTTCTATCAGTTTGCAAGCTGCGCACTCTATCCCAGTGTTGTGCAGCTTCATTCTTTACCTTTCTGAAGCAGCCGCACTCTCCAGCTGCCGGAGGCGAAGAAGCGGCTTCTTCGCGCAAAGGCGATTGTGCCGGTCACAGTGCACTCCAGTGCGGCGGCTTCTGCCGAAATGTGCCCGGGACCGGCGCTTAGCTCCGGGGAGCTCCGTATCCTTCGTCTTTCGCGTCTTTTGTGGTCTACATCATTGCAGAAAGGTTTTTCTCTATGTTGGGCAAGGATAAACTGTGCCACCCCATAAAACATCCCCCATCGTGTTTACATGTTGCAGCGAGGTTTGCAGTGTGTTTTGCAAGAGGAAAAACAAAGTTGTCCAAAACACCTTCCAATCGAATGTTCATGTGTTTGGAAAAGGTAGGAGAGTGGTAAGGTACTGTTTTCTATCAGTTTGCAAGCTGCGCACTCTATCCCAGTGTTGTGCAGCTTCATTCTCACCTTTCCGAAGCAGCCGCAGTCTCCAGCTGCCGTGGCGAAGAATGGGCTTCTTCGCGCAAAGACGATTGTGCCGGTCACAGTGCACTCCAATGCGGCGACTTCTGCCGAAATGTGCCCGGGACCGGCGCTTAGCTCCGGGGAGCTCCGTATCCTTCGTCTTTCGCGTCTTTTGTGGTCTACATCATTGCAGAAAGGTTTTTCTCTATGTTGGGCAAGGAGAAACTGTGCCACCCCAGAAAACATCCCCCATCGTGTTTTACATGTTGCAGAGAGGTTTGGGGAGTGTTTTGCAAGAAGAAAAACAAAGTTGTCCAAAACACCTTCCAATCGAATGTTCATGTGTTTGGAAAAGGTAGGAGAGTGGTAAGGTACTGTTTTCTATCAGTTTGCAAGCTGCGCACACTATCCTAGTGTTGTGCAGCTTCATTCTCACCTTTCCGAAGCAGCCGCACTCTCCAGCTGCCGTGGCGAAGAATGGGCTTCTTCGCGCAAAGGCGAGTGTGCCGGTCACAGTGCGCTCCAGTGCGGCGGCTTCTGCCGAAATGTGCCCGGGACAGGCGCTTAGCTCCGGGAGCTCCGTATTTCGTCTTTAGCGTCTTCTGTGGTGTACATCATTGCAAAAGTCCTTTCCACCATGTCTGGCATGGAGAAACTGTGCCACCCCATAAAACATCTCCCATCGTGTTTAACATGTTGCAGAGATGTTTGCAGAGTGTTTTGCAAGAAGAAAAACAAAGTTGTCCAAAACACCTTCCAATCGAATGTTCATGTGTTTGGAAAAGGTAGGAGAGTGGTAAGGTACTGTTTTCTATCAGTTTGCAAGCTGCGCACTCTATCCCAGTGTTGTGCAGCTTCATTCTTCACCTTTCTGAAGAAGCCGCACTCTCCAGCTGCCGGAGGCGAAGAAGCGGCTTCTTCGCTCAAAGGCGAGTGTGCCGGTCACAGTGCACTCCAGTGCGGCGGCTTCTGCCGAAATGTGCCCGGGACCGGCGCTTAGCTCCGGGGAGCTCCGTATTTCGTCTTTAGCGTCTTCTGTGGTGTACATCATTGCAAAATCCTTTCCACCATGTCTTGCACGGAGAAACAGTGCCACCCCAGAAAACACCTCCCATCGTGTTTTACATGTTGCAGAGATGTTTGCAGAGTGTTTTGCAAGAAGAAAAACAAAGTTGTCCAGAACACCTTCCAATCGAATGTTCATGTGTTTGGAAAAGGTAGGAGAGTGGTAAGGTACTGTTTTCTATCAGTTTGCAAGCTGCGCACACTATCCCAGTGTTGTGCAGCTTCATTCTCACCTTTCGGAAGCAGCCGCTCTCTCCGGCTCGCGGAGGTGAAGAAGCGGTTTCTTCGCGCAAAAGCGATTGTGCCGGTCACAGTGCACTCCAGTGCGGCGGCTTCTGCCGAAATGTGCCCGGGACCGGCGCTGAGCTCCGGGGAGCTCCGTATGACGTCTTTAGCGTCTTCTCTGGTATACATCTTGCAAAAATCCTTTCCACCTTGTCTGGCTTGGAGAACCTGTGCCACCCCAGAAAACATCTCCCATCGTGTTTTACATGTTGCAGAGAGGTTTGCAGAGGGTTTTGCAAGAAGAAAAACAAAGTTGTCCAAAACACCTTCCAATCGAATGTTCATGTGTTTGGAAAAGGTAGGAGAGTGGTAAGGTACTGTTTTCTATCAGTTTGCAAGCTGTGCACACTATCCCAGTGTTGTGCAGCTTCATTCTTTACCTTTCTGAAGCAGCCGCACTCTCCAGCTGCCGGAGGCGAAGAAGCGGCTTCTTCGCGCAAAGGCGATTGTGCCGGTCACAGTGCACTCCAGTGCGGCGGCTTCTTCCGAAATGTGCCCGGGACCGGCGCTGAGCTCTGGGGAGCTCCGTATCCTTCGTCTTTCGCGTCTTTTGTGGTCTACATCATTGCAGAAATGTTTTTCACTATGTTGGGCAAGGAGAAACTGTGCCACCCCAGAAAACATCCCCCATCGTGTTTACATGTTGCAGAGAGGTTTGGGGAGTGTTTTGCAAGAAGAAAAACAAAGTTGTCCAAAACACCTTGCAATCGAATGTTCATGTGTTTGGAAAAGGTAGGAGAGTGGTAAGGTACTGTTTTCTATCAGTTTGCAAGCTGCGCACACTATCCTAGTGTTGTGCAGCTTCATTCTTTACCTTTCCGAAGCAGCCGCACTCTCCAGCTGCCGTGGCGAAGAATCGGCTTCTTCGTGCAAAGGCGATTGTGCCGGTCACAGTGCACTCCAGTGCGGCGGCTTCTGACGAAATGTGCCCGGGACCGGCGCTGAGCTCCGGGGAGCTCCGTATCCTTCGTCTTTCGCGTCTTATGGGGTCTACATCATTGCAGAAAAGTTTTTATCTATGTTGGGCAAGGAGAAACTGTGCCACCCCCGAAAACATCTCCCATCGTGTTTTACATGTTGCAGAGAGGTTTGCAGAGTGTTTTGCAAGAAGAAAAACAAAGTTGTCCAAAACACCTTGCAATCGAATGTTCATGTGTTTGGAAAAGGTAGGAGAGTGGTAAGGTACTGTTTTCTACCAGTTTGCAAGCTGCGCACACAATCCCAGTCTTGTGCAGCTTCATTCTCACCTTTCCGAAGCAGCCGCACTCTCCAGCTGCCGAGGCGAAGAATCGGCTTCTTCGCGCAAAGGCGAGTGTGCCGGTCACAGTGCACTCCAGTGCGGCGGCTTCTGACGAAATGTGCCCGGGACCGGCGCTGAGCTCCGGGGAGCTCCGTATCCTTCGTCGTTCGCGTCTTATGTGGTCTACATCATTGCAGAAAGGTTTTTCACTATGTTAGGCAAGGAGAAACTATGCCTGCACAGAAATTACTTCCCATCCTCTCTTAGATGTTGCAGAGAGGTTTGCAGAGTGTTTTGCAAGAAGAAAAACAAAGTTGTCCAAAACACCTTCCAATCGAATGTTCATGTGTTTGGAAAAGGTAGGAGAGTGGTAAGGTACTGTTTTCTATCAGTTTGCAAGGTGCGAACACAATCCCAGTCTTGTGCAGCTTCATTCTTTACCTTTCTGAAGCAGCCGCACTCTCCAGCTGCCGGAGGCGATGAAGCGGCTTCTTCGCGCAAAAGCGATTGTGCCGGTCACAGAGCAGTCCAGTGCGGCGGCTTCTGCCGAAATGTGCCCGGGACAGGGGCTTAGCTCTGGGGAGCTCCGTATCCTTCGTCCTTCGCGTCTGATGGGGTCTACATCATTGCAGAAAGGTTTTTCAATATGTTGGGCAAAGATAAACTGTGCCTCCCCAGAAAACACCACCCATCGTGTTTTACATGTTGCAGAGAGGTTTGCAGAGTGTTTTGCAAGAAGAAAAACAAAGTTGTCCAAAACACCTTCCAATCGAATGTTCATGTGTTTGGAAAAGGTAGGAGAGTGGTAAGGTACTGTTTTCTACCAGTTTGCAAGCTGCGCACACAATCCTAGTGATGTGCAGCTTCATTCTCACCTTTTCGAAGCAGCCGCACTCTCCAGGTGCCGTGGCGAAGAATCGGCTTCTTCGCGCAAAGGCGAGTGTGCCGGTCACAATGCACTCCATTGCGGCGGCTTCTGCAGAAATGTGACCGGGACCGGCTCTGAACTCTGGGGAGCTCCGTATCCTTCGTCGTTCGCGTCTTTTGTGGTCTACCATCATTGCAGAAAGGTTTTTCACTATGTTAGGCAAGGAGAAACTATGCCTGCACAGAAATTACTTCCCATCCTCTCTTAGATGTTGCAGAGAGGTTTGCAGAGTGTTTTGCAAGAAGAAAAACAAAGTTGTCCAAAACACCTTCCAATCGAATGTTCATGTGTTTGGAAAAGGTAGGAGAGTGGTAAGGTACTGTTTTCTATCAGTTTGCAAGGTGCGAACACAATCCCAGTCTTGTGCAGCTTCATTCTTCACCTTTCTTAAAGTGTGGCACTCTCCAGCTGCCGGAGGCGAAGAAGCGGCTTCTTCGCGCAAAAGCGATTGTGCCGGTCACAGTGCACTCCAATGCGGCGGCTTCTGCCGAAATGTGCCCGGGACCGGCGCTTAGCTCCGGGGAGCTCCGTATTTCGTCTTTAGCGTCTTCTGTGGTGTACATCATTGCAAAATCCTTTCCACCATGTCTTGCAAGGAGAAACAGTGCCACCTCAGAAAACACCTCCCATCGTGTTTTACATGTTGCAGAGAGGTTTGCAGAGGGTTTTGCAAGAAGAAAAACAAAGTTGTCCAAAACACCTTCCAATCGAATGTTCATGTGTTTGGAAGAGGTAGGAGAGTGGTAAGGTACTGTTTTCTATCAGTTTGCAAGCTGCGCACTCTATCCCAGTGTTGTGCAGCTTCATTCTTTACCTTTCTGAAGCAGCCGCACTCTCCAGCTGCCGGAGGCGAAGAAGCGGCTTCTTCGCGCAAAGGCGAGTGTGCCGGTCACAGTGCACTCCAGTGCGGCGGCTTCTGCCGAAATGTGCCCGGGACCGGCGCTTAGCTCCGGGGAGCTCCGTATCCTTCGTCTTTCGCGTCTTTTGTGGTCTACATCATTGCAGAAAGGTTTTTCACTATGTTGGGCAAGGAGAAACTGTGCCACCTCAGAAAACATCCCCCATCGTGTTTTACATGTTGCAGAGAGGTTTGCAGAGTGTTTTGCAAGAAGAAAAACAAAGTTGTCCAAAACACCTTCCAATCGAATGTTCATGTGTTTGGAAAAGGTAGGAGAGTGGTAAGGTACTGTTTTCTACCAGTTTGCAAGCTGCGCACACTATCCTAGTGTTGTGCAGCTTCATTCTCACCTTTCCGAAGCAGCCGCACTCTCCAGCTGCCGTGGCGAAGAATGGGCTTCTTCGCGCAAAGGCGAGTGTGCCGGTCACAGTGCGCTCCAGTGCGGCGGCTTCTGCCGAAATGTGCCCGGGACAGGCGCTTAGCTCCGGGGAGCTCCGTATTTCGTCTTTAGCGTCTTCTGTGGTGTACATCATTGCAAAAGTCCTTTCCACCATGTCTGGCATGGAGAAACTGTGCCACCTCATAAAACATCTCCCATCGTGTTTAACATGTTTCAGAGAGGTTTGCAGAGTGTTTTGCAAGAAGAAAAACAAAGTTGTCCAAAACACCTTCCAATCGAATGTTCATGTGTTTGGAAAAGGTAGGAGAGTGGTAAGGTACTGTTTTCTATCAGTTTGCAAGGTGCGAACACAATCCCAGTCTTGTGCAGCTTCATTCTTTACCTTTCTGAAGCAGCCGCACTCTCCAGCTGCCGGAGGCGAAGAATCGGCTTCTTCGCGCAAAAGCGATTGTGCCGGTCACAGAGCAGTGCAGTGCGGCGGCTTCTGCCGAAATGTGCCCGGGACAGACGCTTAGCTCTGGAGAGCTCCGTATCCTTCGTCCTTCGCGTCTGATGGGGTCTACATCATTGCAGAAAGGTTTTTCAATATGTTGGGCAAAGATAAACTGTGCCACCCCAGAAAACACCTCCCATCGTGTTTTACATGTTGCAGAGAGGTTTGCAGAGTGTTTTGCAAGAAGAAAAACAAAGTTGTCCAAAACACCTTCCAATCGAATGTTCATATGTTTGGAAAAGGTAGGAGAGTGGTAAGGTACTGTTTTCTATCAGTTTGCAAGCTGCGCACTCTATCCCAGTGTTGTGCAGCTTCATTCTTTACCTTTCTGAAGCAGCCGCACTCTCCAGTTGCCGGAGGCGAAGAAGCGGCTTCTTCGCGCAAAGGCGAGTGTGGCGGTCACACAGCAGTCCAGTGCGGCGGCTTCTGCAGAAATGTGCCCGGGACAGACGCTTAGCTCTGGGGAGCTCCGTATCCTTCGTCTTTCGCGTCTTTTGTGGTCTACATCATTGCAGAAAGGTTTTTCACAATGTTGGGCAAGGAGAAACAGTGCCACCCCATAAAACATCCCCCATCGTGTTTACATGTTGCAGAGAGGTTTGGGGAGTGTTTTGCAAGAAGAAAAACAAAGTTGTCCAAAACACCTTCCAATCGAATGTTCATGTGTTTGGAAGAGGTAGGAGAGTGGTAAGGTACTGTTTTCTATCAGTTTGCAAGCTGCGCACACTATCCTAGTGTTGTGCTGCTTCATTCTCACAATTCCGAAGCAGCCGCATTCTCCAGCTGCCGTGGCGAAGAATCGGCTTGTTCGCGCAAAGGCGATTGTGCCGGTCACAGTGCGCTCCAGTGCGGCGGCTTCTGCAGAAATGTGCCCGGGACCGGCGCTTTGCTCCGGGGAGCTCCGTATCCTTCGTCTTTCGCGTCTTATGGGGTCTACATCATTGCAGAAAAGTTTTTCTCTATGTTGGGCAAGGAGAAACTGTGCCACCCCAGAAAACATCTCCCATCGTGTTTTACATGTTGCAGAGAAGTTTGCAGAGTGTTTTGAAAGAAGAAAAACAAAGTTGTCCAAAACAACTTCCAATCGAATGTTCATGTGTTTGGAAAAGGTAGGAGAGTGGTAAGGTACTGTTTTCTATCAGTTTGCAAGCTGCGCACTCTATCCCAGTGTTGTGCAGCTTCATTCTTTACCTTTAGAAGAAGCCGCACTCTCCAGCTGCCGGAGGCGAAGAAGCGGCTTCTTCGCGCAAAGGCGAGTGTGCCGGTCACAGTGCACTCCAGTGCGGCGGCTTCTGCCGAAATGTGCCCGGGACCGGCGCTTAGCTCCGGGGAGCTCCGTATTTCGTCTTTAGCGTCTTCTGTGGTGTACATCATTGCAAAATCCTTTCCACCATGTCTTGCAAGGAGAAACAGTGCCACCCCAGAAAACACCTCCCATCGTGTTTTACATGTTGCAGAGATGTTTGCAGAGTGTTTTGCAAGAAGAAAAACAAAGTTGTCCAAAACACCTTCCAATCGAATGTTCATGTGTTTGGAAAAGGTAGGAGAGTGGTAAGGTACTGTTTTATATCAGTTTGCAAGCTGCGAACACAATCCCAGTGTTGTGCAGCTTCATTCTTCACCTTTCATAGGCAGCCGCTCTCTCCGCCTTCTGGAGGCGAAGAAGCGGCTTCCTCGCGCAAAGGCGACTGTGCCGGTCACAGTGCACTGCCGACGGCGGCTTCTACCGAAATGTGCCCCCAAACACAAACTATGGCCCTTTTATTCCTGTAAATAAAACTGACCTGCCCATCTTCTGGCTGGCAGATTGCAGGAGCCACTTGGCTCTATCAAACCAGCACGATTCGGCACTGGTGCTCCCTTTCATCTGGGAACCATATGCGCGGCGTGGATTTTCAGGAGCCAGCCGGCCACTCCCAGCCCCAGGCCCCCGAATACAAACCACGGCCCCTTTCCCTGGCAAACAAAACTCACACGCCCCATCTTCTGGCTGGCAGATTGCAGGAGCCACTTGCCTCTCTCAAACCAGCCCGACTCGGCACTGGTGCCACCTTTCATCTGGGAACCATCCTGCGCGGCGTGGATTTTCAGGAGCCAGCCGGCCACTCCCAGCCACAGGCTCCCGAACACAAACCACGGCCGTTTTCCCTGGAAAAAAAAATCAGCTGCCCCGCATCTGGATGGTAGATTGCATGAGCCACTTGGTACTATCAAACCAGCCCGACTTGGCACTGGTGCCCTTTTTCCTCTGGGAACCATCGAGCGTATGATGAATTTTTAGGAGCCAGCTGGCGACTCCCAGCCACACGCCTCCGAACACAAACCACGGCCCTTTTCCCTGGCAAACAAAACTCACCCACCCCGCTTCTGGCTTGCAGATTACAGGAGCCACTTTGTGCTATCATTCCAGTCCGACTTGGCAGTTGTGCCACCTTTCATATGGGAACCATCCTGCGTATCGTGGATTTTCAGGACCCAGACAGCCACTCCCAGCCACAGGCCCCCAAACACAAACTACGGCCCCTTTCCCTGGAAGTAAAACAGACCTGACTATCTTCTGGCTGCCAGATTGCAGTAGCCACTTTCTACTATGAAACCAGCACGACTTGGCACTGGTGCCATCTTTCATCTTGGAACCATCCTGCATATCGTGGATTTTCAGGAGCCAGCCGGCCACTCCCAGCCACAGGCCCCCAAACACAATCTACGGCCCTTTTCCCTGGAGAAAAACCTCAGCTTCCCCGCATCTGGATGGTAGATTGCAGGAGCCACTTTGTACTATCAAACCAGCCCGACATGGCACTGCTGCCACCTTTCATCTGGGAACCATCCTGCGTATCGTGGATTTTCAGAAGCCAGACAGCCACTCCCAGCCACAGGCCCCCGAAAAAAAACCACGGCCCTTTTCCCTGGCAAAAAAAACTCACCCGCCCTGCTTCTGGCTGGCAGATTGCATGAGCCACTTGGTACTATCAAAACAGCCCGACTCGGCACTGGTGCCCTTTTTCCTCTGGGAACCATCCTGCGTATCGTGGATTTTCAGGAGGCAGCCGGCCACTCCCAGCCACAGGCCCCCCAAAAAAATTACGGGTCTTTTCCCTGGAAGTAAAACTGACCTGCCCATCTTCTGGCTGGCAGAGTGCAGGAGCCACTTGGTACGATCAAACCAGCCCGACTCAGCACTTTTGCCACCTTTGATCTGGGAAGCATCCTGCGTATCGTGGATTTTCAGGAGCCAGCCGGCCACTCCCAGCCACAGGCAACCAAACAAAAACTATGGCCCATTTTTCCTGGAAGTAAAACTGACCTGCACATCTTCTGGCTGGCAGATTGCAGGACCCACTTGGCTCTATCAAACCAGCCCGACTTGGCACTGGTGCCACCTTTCATCTGGGAACCATCCAGCGTATGGTGGATTTTCCGGAGCCAGCCGGCCACTCCCAGCCACAGGCCCCCAAACACAAACCACGGCCCTTATCCTGGCAATCAAAATTCACCTGCCCCGCTTCTGGCTGGCAGATTGCAGGAGCCACTTTGTACTATCATACAAGTCCGACTGGGCAGTGGTGCCACCTTTCATCTGGGAACCATCCTGCGTATCGTGGATTTTCAAGAGCCAGCCGGCCACTCCCAGCCACAGACCCTGAACGCAAACCACGGCCCTTTTCCCTGGCAAACAAAACTCACCCGCCCCGCTTCTGGCTTGCAGATTACAGGAGCCACATTGTGCTATCATTTCAGTCCGAGTCGGCAGCTGTGCCACCTTTCATGTGGGAACCATCCTGCGTATCGTGGATTTTCAGGAGCCAGCCGGCCACTCCCAGCCACAGGCCTCCAGACACAAACTACGGCCCATTTCCCTGGAAGTAAAACTGACCTGCCTATCTTCTGGCAGGCAGATTGCAGTAGCCACTTTGTACTATGAAACCAGCCCGACTTGGCCCTGGTGCAACCTTTCATCTGGGAACCATCCTGCGTATCGTGAATTTTCAGGAGCCAGCCGGCCACTCCCAGCCACAGGCTCCCAAACAAAAAGTACGGCCCTATTCCCTGGAAAAAAAACTCAGCTGCCCCGCATCTGGATGGTAGATTGCAGGAGCCACTTTGTACTATCAAACCAGCCCGACATGGCACTGGTGCCACATTTCATCTGGGAACCATCCTGTGTATCGTGGATTTTCAGGAGCCCTCTGGCCACTCCCAGCCACAGGCCCCCGAAAAAAAACCACGGCCCTTTTCCCTGGCCAACAAAACTCACCCGCCCCACTTCTGGCTGGCAGATTGCAGGAGCCACTTGGCTCTGTCAAAACCGCCCGAGTCGGCACTGGTGCCCTATTTCATCTGGGTACCATATGCGTGGCGTGGAATTTCAGGAGCCATCCGGCCACTCCCAGCCACAGGCCGCCGAACACAAACCACGGCCCTTTTCCCTGGGAAACAAAACTCACCCGCCCCGCTTCTGGCTGGCAGGTTGCATGAGCCACTTGGTACTATCAAAACAGCCCGACTCGGCACTCGTGTCCTTTTTCCTCTGGGAACCATCCTGCGTATCGTGGATTTTCAGGAGCCAGCCGGCCACTCCCAGCCACAGGCCCCCAAAACAAATTACGGGTCTTTTCCCTGGAAGTAAAACCGTCCTGCCCATCTTCTGGCTGGCAGAGTGCAGGAGCCACTTGGTACGATCAAACCAGCCCGATTTGGCACTGGTGCCAGCTTTCATCTGGGAACCATCCTGCGTATCATGGATTTTCAGGAGCCAGCCGGCCACTCCCAGCCACAGGCCCCCAAACACATACCACGTCCCTTTTCCCTGGAAAAAAAAAACTCAGCTGCCCCGCCTCTGGCTGGCAGATTGCAGGAGCCACTTTGTACTATCATACCAGTCCGACTTGGCAGTGGTGCCACCCTTAATCTGGGAACCATCCTGCGTATCGTGGATTTTCAGGAGCCAGCCGGCCACTCCCAGCCACAGGCCCCCAAACATATACCACCCCCCTTTTCCCTGGAAGAAAACTCAGCTGCCCTGCTTCTGGATGGTGGATTGCAGGAGTCACTTTGTGCTATCAAACCAGACCGACTCGGCACTGGTGCCAGCTTTCATTTGGGAAGCATCCTGCGTATCGTGGATTTTCAGGAGCCAGCCGGCCACTCCCAGCCACAGGCTCCCAAACACAAACCACCACCCTTTCCCCTGGCAAACAAAATTCACTCACCCCGCTTCTGGCTCGCAGATTGCAGCACCCACTTCCCTCTATAAAACAAGTCCGGCTCGTCACTTGTGCCACCTTTGATCTGGTAACCATCCTGCGTATCGTGGATTTTCAGGAGCCAGCCGGCCACTCCCTGCCACAGGCCCCCAAACACAAACTACGGCCCTTTTTCCTGGAAGTAAAACTTACCTGCCCATCGTCTGCCTGGCAGATTGCAGGAGCCACTTGGTACTATGAAACAAGCCCGATTTCGCACGGGTGCCAACTTTCATCTGGGAACCCTCCTGCGTATCTTGGATTTTCAGGAGCCAGCCGGCCACTCCCAGCCACAGGCCCCCAAACACAAACCACGGCCCTTTTCCCTGGCAAAAAAAACTGACCTGTCCATCTCCTGGCTGGCAGATTGCAGGAGCCACTTGGCTCTGTCAAACCCGCCCGACTCGGCACTGGTGCCCTTTTTCCTCTGGGAACCATCCTGCGTATCGTGGATTTTCAGGAGGCAGCCGGCCACTCCCAGCCACAGGACCCCAAAAAAAATTCTGGGTCTTTTCCCTGGAAGTAAAACTGACCTGCCCATCTTCTGGCTGGCAGAGTGCAGGAGCCACTTGGTACGATCAAACCAGCCCGACTCAGCATTTTTGCCACCTTTGATCTGGGAAGCATCCTGCGTATAGTTGATTTTCAGGAGCCAGCCGGCCACTCCCAGCCACAGGAAACCAAACAAAAACTATGGCCCATTTTTCCTGGAAGTAAAACTGACCTGCACATCTTCTGGCTGGCAGATTGCAGGACCCACTTGGCTCTATCAAACCAGCCCGACTTGGCACTGGTGCCACCTTTCATCTGGGAACCATCCAGCGTATGGTGGATTTTCAGGAGCCAGCCGGCCACTGCCAGCCACAGGCCCCCAAACACAAACCACGGCCCTTATCCTGGGAAACAAAATTCACCTGCCCCGCTTCTGGCTGGCAGATTGCAGGAGCCACTTTGTACTATCATACAAGTCCGACTGGGCAGTGGTGCCACCTTTCATCTGGGAACCATCCTCCTTATCGTGGATTTTCAGGAGCCAGCCGGCCACTCCCAGCCACAGACCCCGAACGCAAACCACGGCCCTTTTCCCTGGCAAACAAAACTCACCCGCCCCGCTTCTGGCTTGCCGATTACAGGAGCCACATTGTGCTATCATTTCAGTCCGAGTCGGCAGCTGTGCCACCTTTCATGTGGGAACCATCCTGCGTATCGTGGATTTTCAGGAGCCAGCCGGCCACTCCCAGCCACAGGCCTCCAGACACAAACTACGGCCCATTTCCCTGGAAGTAAAACTGACCTGCCTATCTTCTGGCAGGCAGATTGCAGTAGCCACTTTGTACTATGAAACCAGCCCGACTTGGCCCTGGTGCAACCTTTCATCTGGAAACCATCCTGCGTATCGTGAATTTTCAGGAGCCAGCCGGCCACTCCCAGCCACAGGCTCCCAAACACAAAGTACGGCCCTATTCCCTGGAAAAAAAACTCAGCTGCCCCGCATCTGGATGGTAGATTGCAGGAGCCACTTTGTACTATCAAACCAGCCCGACATGGCACTGGTGCCACATTTCATCTGGGAACCATCCTGTGTATCGTGGATTTTCAGGAGCCAGCTGGCCACTCCCAGCCACAGGCCGCCGAACACAAACCACGGCCCTTTTCCCTGGGAAACAAAACTCACCCGCCCCGCTTCTGGCTGGCAGGTTGCATGAGCCGCTTGGTACTATCAAAACAGCCCGACTCGGCACTCGTGCGCTTTTTCCTCTGGGAACCATCCTGCTTATAGTGGATTTTCAGGAGCCAGCCGGCCACTCCCAGCCACAGGCCCCCAAAACAAATTACGGGTGTTTTCCCTGGATGTAAAACCGACCTGCCCATCTTCTGGCTGGCAGAGTGCAGGAGCCACTTGGTACGATCAAACCAGCCCGATTTGGCACTGGTGCCAGCTTTCATCTGGGAACCATCCTGCGTATCATGGATTTTCAGGAGCCAGCCGGCCACTCCCAGCCACAGGCCCCCAAACACATACCACGGCCCTTTTCCCTGGAAAAAAAAAAACTCAGCTGCCCCGCCTCTGGCTGGCAGATTGCAGGAGCCACTTTGTACTATCATACCAGTCCGACTTGTCAGTGGTGCCACCCTTAATCGGGGAACCATCCTGCGTATCGTGGATTTTCAGGAGCCAGCCGGCCACTCCCAGCCACAGGCCCCCGAACACAAACCACCGCCCTTTTCCCTGGCAAACAAAACTCACCCGCCCCGGTTCTGGATGCTAGATTGCAGGAGCCACTTTGTGGTATCAATCCAGCCCAACTCAGCACTGGTGCCCCCTTCGGTCTGGGAACCATCCTGCGTGGCGTGGATTTTCAGGAGCCAGCCGGCCACTCCCAGCCACAGGCCCCCAAACATATACCACCCTCCTTTTCCCTGGAAGAAAACTCAGCTGCCCTGCTTCTGGATGGTGGATTGCAGGAGTCACTTTGTGCTATCAAACCAGCCCGACTCGGCACTGGTGCCAGCTTTCATCTGGGAAGCATCCTGCGTATCGTGGATTTTCAGGAGCCAGCCGGCCACTCCCAGCCACAGGCTCCCAAACACAAACCACCACCCTTTTCCCTGGCAAACAAAATTCACTCACCCCGCTTCTGGCTCGCAGATTGCAGCACCCACTTCCCTCTATAAAACAAGTCCGGCTCGTCACTTGTGCCACCTTTGATCTGGTAACCATCCTGCGTATCGTGGATTTTCAGGAGCCAGCCGGCCACTCCCTGCCACAGGCCCCCAAACACAAACTACGGCCCTTTTTCCTGGAAGTAAAACTTACCTGCCCATCGTCTGCCTGGCATATTGCAGGAGCCACTTGGTACTATGAAACAAGCCCGATTTGGCACGGGTGCCAACTTTCATCTGGGAACCCTCCTGCGTATCTTGGATTTTCAGGAGCCAGCCGGCCACTCCCAGCCACAGGCCCCCAAACACATACCACGGCCCTTTTCCATGGCAAACAAAATTCACCTGCCCCGCTTCTGGCTGGCAGATTGCAGGAGCCACTTTGTACTATCATACAAGTCCGACTGGGCAGTGGTGCCACCTTTCATCTGGGAACCATCCTCCTTATCGTGGATTTTCAGGAGCCAGCCGGCCACTCCCAGCCACAGACCCCGAACGCAAACCACGGCCCTTTTCCCTGGCAAACAAAACTCACCCGCCCCGCTTCTGGCTTGCCGATTACAGGAGCCACATTGTGCTATCATTTCAGTCCGAGTCGGCAGCTGTGCCACCTTTCATGTGGGAACCATCCTGCGTATCGTGGATTTTCAGGAGCCAGCCGGCCACTCCCAGCCACAGGCCTCCAGACACAAACTACGGCCCATTTCCCTGGAAGTAAAACTGACCTGCCTATCTTCTGGCAGGCAGATTGCAGTAGCCACTTTGTACTATGAAACCAGCCCGACTTGGCCCTGGTGCAACCTTTCATCTGGAAACCATCCTGCGTATCGTGAATTTTCAGGAGCCAGCCGGCCACTCCCAGCCACAGGCTCCCAAACACAAAGTACGGCCCTATTCCCTGGAAAAAAAACTCAGCTGCCCCGCATCTGGATGGTAGATTGCAGGAGCCACTTTGTACTATCAAACCAGCCCGACATGGCACTGGTGCCACATTTCATCTGGGAACCATCCTGTGTATCGTGGATTTTCAGGAGCCAGCTGGCCACTCCCAGCCACAGGCCGCCGAACACAAACCACGGCCCTTTTCCCTGGGAAACAAAACTCACCCGCCCCGCTTCTGGCTGGCAGGTTGCATGAGCCACTTGGTACTATCAAAACAGCCCGACTCGGCACTCGTGCGCTTTTTCCTCTGGGAACCATCCTGCTTATAGTGGATTTTCAGGAGCCAGCCGGCCACTCCCAGCCACAGGCCCCCAAAACAAATTACGGGTGTTTTCCCTGGATGTAAAACCGACCTGCCCATCTTCTGGCTGGCAGAGTGCAGGAGCCACTTGGTACGATCAAACCAGCCCGATTTGGCACTGGTGCCAGCTTTCATCTGGGAACCATCCTGCGTATCATGGATTTTCAGGAGCCAGCCGGCCACTCCCAGCCACAGGCCCCCAAACACATACCACGGCCCTTTTCCCTGGAAAAAAAAAAACTCAGCTGCCCCGCCTCTGGCTGGCAGATTGCAGGAGCCACTTTGTACTATCATACCAGTCCGACTTGTCAGTGGTGCCACCCTTAATCTGGGAACCATCCTGCGTATCGTGGATTTTCAGGAGCCAGCCGGCCACTCCCAGCCACAGGCCCCCGAACACAAACCACCGCCCTTTTCCCTGGCAAACAAAACTCACCCGCCCCAGTTCTGGATGCTAGATTGCAGGAGCCACTTTGTGGTATCAATCCAGCCCAACTCGGCACTGGTGCCCCCTTCGGTCTGGGAACCATCCTGCGTGGCGTGGATTTTCAGGAGCCAGCCGGCCACTCCCAGCCACAGGCCCCCAAACATATACCACCCCCCTTTTCCCTGGAAGAAAACTCAGCTGCCCTGCTTCTGGATGGTGGATTGCAGGAGTCACTTTGTGCTATCAAAACAGCCCGACTCGGCACTGGTGCCTGCTTTCATCTGGGAAGCATCCTGCGTATCGTGGATTTTCAGGAGCCAGCCGGCCACTCCCAGCCACAGGCTCCCAAACACAAACCACCACCCTTTCCCCTGGCAAACAAAATTCACTCACCCCGCTTCTGGCTCGCAGATTGCAGCACCCACTTCCCTCTATAAAACAAGTCCGGCTCGTCACTTGTGCCACCTTTGATCTGGGAAGCATCCTGCGTATCGTGGATTTTCAGGAGCCAGCCGGCCACTCCCTGCCACAGGCCCCCAAACACAAACTACGGCCCTTTTTCCGGGAAGTAAAACTTACCTGCCCATCGTCTGCCTGGCAGATTGCAGGAGCCACTTGATACTATGAAACAAGCCCGATTTGGCACGGGTGCCAACTTTCATCTGGGAACCCTCCTGCGTATCTTGGATTTTCAGGAGCCAGCCGGCCACTCCCAGCCACAGGTCCCCAAACACATACGACGGCCCTTTTCCCTGGCAAAAAAAACTGACCTGTCCATCTCCTGGCTGGCAGATTGCAGGAGCCACTTGGCTCTGTCAAACCCGTCTGACTCGGCACTGGTGCCCTCTTTCATCTGGGAACCATATGCGTGGCGTGGATTTTCAGGAGCCAGACAGCCACTCCCAGCCCCAGGCCCCTGAACACAAACTACGGCCCTTTTCCCTGGCAAAAAAAACTCACCCGCCCCGCTTCTGGCTAGCAGATTGCATGAGCCATTTCGTACTATCAAACCAGCCCGACTTGGCATTGGTGCCCTTTTTCCTCTGGGAACCATCCTGCGTATCGTGGATTTTCAGGAGCCAGCCGGCCACTCCCAGCCACAGGCCCCCCAAAAAAATTACGGGTCTTTTCCCTGGAAGTTAAACTGACCTGCCCATCTTCTGGCTGGCAGAGTGCAGGAGCCACTTGGTACGATCAAACCAGCCCGACTCAGCACTGGTGCCAGCATTCATCTGGGAACCATCCTGCGTATCGTGGATTTTCAGGAGCCAGCCGGCTACTCCCAGCCACAGGCCCCCAAAACAAATTACGGGTCTTTTCCCTGGAAGTAAAACCGACCCGCCCCGCTTCTGGCTGGCAGATTGCAGGAGCCACTTTCTTACATCAAACCAGCCCGACTCGGCACTGGTGCCACCTTTCATCTAGGAACCATCCTGCGTATTGTGGATTTTCAGGAGCCAGCTGGCCACTCCCATCCAGAGCCCCAAAACACAAACCACGGCCCTTTTCCCTGGCAAACAAAACTCACCCGCCCCGCTTCTGGCTGGCATATTGCATGAGTCACTTGGTACTATCAAATCAGCCCGACTCGGCACTGGTGCCCTGTTTCCTCTGGGAACCATCCTGCTTATAGTGGATTTTCAGGAGCCAGCAGGCCACTCCCAGCCACAGGCCCCCAAAAACAAATTACGGGTCTTTTCCCTGGATGTAAAACCGACTTGCCCAGCTTCTGGCTGGCAGAGTGCAGGAGACACTTGGTACTATCAAACCAGCCCAACTTGGCACTGGTCCCAACTTTCATCTGGAAACCATCCAGCGTATCATGGATTTTCAGGAGCCAGCCGGCCTCTCCCAGTAAGAGGCCCCCGAACACAAACCACGGCCCTTTTCCCTGGAAAACATAACTCACCCGTCCCATCTTCTGGCTGGCAGATTGCCGGAGCCACTTGCGTCTATCAAAGCAGCCCGACTTGGCATTGGTCCCAACTTTCATCTGGAAACCATCCAGCGTGTCATGGATTTTCAGGAGCCAGCCGGCCACTCCCAGCCACAGGCCCCCAAACACATACCACGGCCCTTTTTCCTGGAAAAAAAACTCAGCTGCCCCGCTTCTGGCTGGTAGATTGCAAGAGAAACTTGGTACTATCATACCAGTCCGACTTGGCCGTGGTGCCACCTTTCATCTGGGAACCATCCTGCTTATAGTGGATTTTCAGGAGCCAGCCGGCCACTCCCAGCCACAGGCCCCCAAACACATACCACGGCCCTTTTCCCTGGAAAAAAAATTAGGTGCCCCGCTTCTGGATGGTAGATTGCAGGAGCCACTATGTACAATCATACCAGTCTGACTTGGCACTGGTGCCACCTTTCATCTGGGAACCATCCTGCGCATCTTGGATTTTCAGGAGCCAGCCGGCCACTCCCAGCCACAGGCCCCCAAACACAAACTACGGCCCTTTTCCCTGGAAGGAAAACTGACCTGCCCATCGTCTGCCTGGCAGATTGCAGGAGCCACTTGGTTCTATGAAACAAGCCCGATTTGGCACGGGTGCCACCTTTCATCTGGTAACCATCCTGTGTATCGTGGAATTTCAGGAGCCAGCCGGCCACTCCCAGCCACAGGCCCCCAAACACAAACCACGGCCCTTTTCCATGGCAAACACAACTCACCCGCCCTGCTTCTCGCTGGCAGATTGCAGGAGCCACTTGCCTCTATCAAACCAGCCCGACTCGGCACTGGTGCCACCTTTCATCTGGGAACCATCCTGCGTATCGTGGATTTTCAGGAGCCAGCCGGCCACTTCCAGCCACAGTCCCCCAAAGCCAAACCAAGGCCCTTTTCCCTGGCAAACAAAACTCACCCGCCCCGCTTCGGGATGCTAGATTGCAGGAGCCACTTTGTGCTATCAATCCAGCCCGACTCGGCGCTGGTGCCCCTTTGGGTCTGGGAACCATCCTGCGTATCGTGGATTTTCAGGAGCCAGCCGGCCACTCCCATCCACAGGCCCCCAAACACAAACCACGGCCCTTTTCCCTGGCAAAAAAAACTCAGCTGCCCCGCTTCTGGCTGGCAGATTGCATGAGCCACTTGCCTCTATCAAACCAGCCCGACATGGCACTGCTGCCACCTTTCATCTGGGAACCATCCTGCGTATCGTGGATTTTCAGGAGCCAGACAGCCACTCCCAGCCACAGGGCCCCGAAAAAATATCACGGCCCTTTTCCCTGGCAAAATAAACTCAGCTGCCCCGCTTCTGGCTGGCAGATTGCAGGAGCCACTTGGCTCTGTCAAACCAGCCCGACTCGGCACTGGTGCCCTTTTTCCTCTGGGAACCATCCTGCGTATCGTGGATTTTCAGGAGCCAGCCGGCCACTCCCAGCCACAGACCCCCAAAAACAAATTACGGGTCTTTTCCCTGGAAGTGAAACCGACCTGCCCATCATCTGGCTGGCAGAGTGCAGGAGCCACTTGGTACGATCAAACCAGCCTGACTTGGCACTGGTCCCAACTTTCATCTTGAAACCATCCAGCATATCATGGATTTTCAGGAGCCAGCCGGCCACTCCCATCCACAGGCCCCCAAACACAAACCACGGCCCTTTTCCCTGGCAAACAAAACTCACCCAGCCCACTTCTGGCTGGCAGATTGCAGGAGCCACTTCGCTCTATCAAACCAGCCCGACTTGGCACTGGTGCCCCCTTGGGTCTGGGAATCATCCTGCGTATCGTGGATTTTCAGGAGCCAGCCGGCCACTCCCTGCCACAGGCTCCCAATCACAAACTACCGCACTTTTCCCTGGCAAACAAAACTCACCCAGCCCACTTCTGGCTGGCAGATTGCAGGAGACACTTCGCTCTATCAAACCAGCCCAACTTGGTACTGGTGCCACCTTTCATCTGGGAACCATCCTGCGTATCGTGGATTTTCAGGAGCCAGCCGGCCACTTCCAGCCACAGTCCCCCAAAGCCAAACCAAGGCCCTTTTCCCTGGCAAACAAAACTCACCCGCCCCGCTTCGGGATGCTAGATTGCAGGAGCCACTTTGTGCTATCAATCCAGCCCGACTCGGCGCTGGTGCCCCTTTGGGTCTGGGAACCATCCTGCGTATCGTGGATTTTCAGGAGCCAGCCGGCCACTCCCATCCACAGGCCCCCAAACACAAACCACGGCCCTTTTCCCTGGCAAAAAAAACTCAGCTGCCCCGCTTCTGGCTGGCAGATTGCATGAGCCACTTGCCTCTATCAAACCAGCCCGACATGGCACTGCTGCCACCTTTCATCTGGGAACCATCCTGCGTATCGTGGATTTTCAGGAGCCAGACAGCCACTCCCAGCCACAGGGCCCCGAAAAAATATCACGGCCCTTTTCCCTGGCAAAATAAACTCAGCTGCCCCGCTTCTGGCTGGCAGATTGCAGGAGCCACTTGGCTCTGTCAAACCAGCCCGACTCGGCACTGGTGCCCTTTTTCCTCTGGGAACCATCCTGCGTATCGTGGATTTTCAGGAGCCAGCCGGCCACTCCCAGCCACAGACCCCCAAAAACAAATTACGGGTCTTTTCCCTGGAAGTGAAACCGACCTGCCCATCATCTGGCTGGCAGAGTGCAGGAGCCACTTGGTACGATCAAACCAGCCTGACTTGGCACTGGTCCCAACTTTCATCTTGAAACCATCCAGCATATCATGGATTTTCAGGAGCCAGCCGGCCACTCCCATCCACAGGCCCCCAAACACAAACCACGGCCCTTTTCCCTGGCAAACAAAACTCACCCAGCCCACTTCTGGCTGGCAGATTGCAGGAGCCACTTCGCTCTATCAAACCAGCCCGACTTGGCACTGGTGCCCCCTTGGGTCTGGGAATCATCCTGCGTATCGTGGATTTTCAGGAGCCAGCCGGCCACTCCCTGCCACAGGCTCCCAAACACAAACTACCGCACTTTTCCCTGGCAAACAAAACTCACCCAGCCCACTTCTGGCTGGCAGATTGCAGGAGACACTTCGCTCTATCAAACCAGCCCAACTTGGTACTGGTGCCACCTTTGATCTGGAAACCATCCTGCGTATCGTGGATTTTCAGGAGCAAGCCGGCCACTCCCAGCCACAGGCCCCTGAACACAAGCCACGGCCCATTTCCCTGGCAAACAAAACTCACCCGCCCCATCTTCCGGCTGGCAGATTGCAGGAGCCACTTGCCTCTATCAAACCAGCCCGACTTGGCACTGGTGCCACCTTTCATCTGGGAACCATCCTGCGTATCCTGGATTTTCAGCAGCCAGCCGGCCACTCCCAGCCACAGGCCCCCAAACACAAACTACGGCACTTTTCCCAGGAAGTAAAACTGACCTGCCCATCTTCAGGCGGGCAGATTGCAGGAGCCACTTGGCTCTATCAAACCAACCCGACTTGGCACTGGTGCCTCCTTTCATCTGGGAACAATCCTGCGTATTGTGGAATTTCAGGAGCCAGCCGGCCACGCCCAGCCACAGGCCCCCAAACACAAACCACCGCCCTTTTCCCTGGCAAACAAAATTCACTCACCCCGCTTCTGGCTCGCAGATTGCAGGAGCCACTTTCCTTTATAAAACAAGCCCGGCTCGGCGCTTGTGCCACATTTGATCTGGGAACCCTCCTGCGTATCCTGGATTTTCAGGAGCCATCCAACCACTCCCAGCCACAGGCCCCCAAACACAAACTATGGTCCTTTTTTCCTGGAAGTAAAACTGTCCTGCCCATCTTCCGGCTGGCAGATTGCAGGAGCCACTTGCCTCTATCAAACCAGCCCGACTTGGCACTGGTGCCAGCTTTCATCTGGGAACCATCCTGCGTATCGTGGATTTTCAGGAGCCAGCCGGCCACTCCCAACCACAGGCCCCCAAACACGAACCACGGCCCTTTTCCCTGGCAAACAAAATTCACTCACCCCGCTTCTGGCTCGCAGATTGCAGGACCCACTTTCCTCTATAAAACAAGCCCAGCTCGGCACTTGTGCCACCTTTTTCCTCTGGGAACCATCCTGCGTATCGTGGATTTTCAAGAGCCAGACAGCCACTCCCCGCCACAGGCCCCCAAACACAAACTATGGCCCGTTTTCCTGGAAGTAAAACTGACCTGCACATTTTCTGGCTGGCAGATTGCAGGAGCCACTTGCCTCTATCAAACCAGCCCGACATGGCACTGCTGCCACCTTTCATCTGGGAACCATCCTGCGTATCGTGGATTTTCAGGAGCCAGCGGGCCACTCCCAGCCACAGGCCCCCGAACACAAACCACGGCCCTTTTCCCTGGCAAAAGAAACTCAGCTGCTCCGCTTCTGGCTGGCAGATTGTAGGAGCCACTTGGCTGGGTCAAACCAGCCCGACTCGGCACTGGTGCCCTCTTTCATCTGGGAACCATATGCGTGGCGAGGATTTTCAGGAGCCAGACAGCCACTCCCAGCCACAGGCACCCAAACACAAACCACGGCCCTTTTCCCTGGCAAAAAATACTCAGCTGCCCCGCTTCTGGCTGGCAGATTTCATGAGCCACTTGGTACTATCAAACCAGCCCGACTCGGCACTGGTGCCATTTTTCCTCTGGGAACCATCCTGCGTATCATGGATTTTCAGGAGCCAGCCGGCCACTCCCAGCCACAGACCCCGAAAAAGAAATTACGGGTCTTTTCCCTGGAAGTAAAACCGACCTGCCCATTTCTGGCTGGCAGAGTGCAGGAGACACTTGGTACTATCAAACCAACCCGACATGGCACTGGTGCCACCTTTGATCTGGTAACCTTCCTGCGCACCGTGGATTTTCAGGAGCCAGCCGGCCACTCCCAGCCACAGGCCCCCAAACACAAGCCACGGCCCATTTCCCTGGCAAACAAAACTCACCCGCCCCATCTTCTGGCTGGCAGATTGCAGGAGCCACTTGCCTCTATCAAACCAGCCCGACTTGGCACTGGTGCCACCTTTCATCTGGGAACCATCCTGCGTATCGTGGATTTTCAGGAGCCAGCCGGCCACTCCCAGCCACAGGCCCCCGAACACAAGCCACGGCCCTATTCCCGGGCAAACAAAACTCACCCACCCCGCTTCTGGCTGGCAGAATGCAGGAGCCACTTGGCTCTATCAGACCAGCCCGACTTGGCACTGGAGCCCCCTTGGGTCCGGGAATCCTCCTGCGTATCCTGGATTTTCAGGAGCCAGCTGGCCACTCCCAGCCACAGGCCCCCAAACAAAATCCACAGCCCTTTTTCCTGGCAAACAAAACTCACCCGCCCCTCTTCCTGCTGGCTGATTGCAGGAGACACTTTCCTCTATCAAACCAGCCCGACTTGGCAGTGGTGCCATGTTTCATCTGGGAACCATCCTGCGTATCGTGGATTTTCAGGAGCCAGCCGGCCACTCCCAGCCACAGGCCCCCAAACACAAACTACGGCCCTTTTCCTGGAAGTAAAACTGACCTGCCCATCGTGTGACTGTCAGATTGCAGGAGACACTTGGTACTATGAAACAAGCCCGACATGGCTCTGCTGTCACCTTTCATCTGGGAACCATCCTGTGTATCGTGGATTTTCAGGAGCCAGCCAGCCACTCCCAGCCACAGGCCCCCAAACACAAACCATAGCCCTTTTCCCTGGAAAAAAACTCACCTGCCCCGCCTCTGCATGGTAGATTGCAGGAGCCACTTTGTACTATCATACCACTCCGACTTGGCACTGGTGCCACCTTTCATCTGGGAACCATCCGGCGCAACTTGGATTTTCAGGAGCCAGCCGGCCACTCCCACCCACAGGCCCCCAAACACAAACTACGGCCCTTTTCCCTGGAAGTAACACTGACCTGCCCATCTTCTGGCTGGCATATTGCAGGAGCCACTTGGCTCTATCAAACCAGCCCGACTTGGCACTGGTGCCTCCTTTCATCTGGGAACCATCCTGTGTATCGTGGAATTTCAGGAGCCAGCCGGCCACTCCCAGCCACAGGCCCCCAAACACAAACCACGACCCTTTTCCATGGCAAACACAACTCACCCGCCCCGCTGCTCGCTGGCAGATTGCAGGAGCCACTTGGCTCTATCAAACCAGCCTGACTCGGCACTGGTGCCACCTTTCATCTGGGAACCATCCTGCATATCGTGGATTTTCAGGAGCCAGCCCACCACTCCCAGCCACAGGCCCCCAAACACAAACCACCGCCCTTTTCCCTGGCAAACAAAATTCACTCACCCCGCTTCTGGCTCGCAGATTGCAGGAACCACATTCCTCTATAAAACAAGACGGCTCGGCTCTTGTTCCACCTTTGATCTGGGTACCATCCTGCGTATCGTGGATTTTCAGGAGCCAGCCGGCAACTTCCAGCTACAGGCCCCCAAACACAAACTATGGCCCTTTTGTCCTCGAAGTAAAACTGAGCTGCACATCTTCTGGCTGGCAGATTGCAGGAGCCACTTGGCTCTATCAAACCAGCCCGACATGGCACTGCTGCCACTTTTCATCTGGGAACCATCCTGCGTATCGTGGATTTTCAGGAGCCAGACAGCCACTCCCAGCCACATGCCCCAGAAAAAAAACCACGGCCCTTTTCCCTGGCAAACAAAACTCACCTGCCCCCCTTCTGGCTGGCAGATTGCAGGAGCCACTTTGTACTATCATACCAGTCCGACTCGGCACTGGTGCCACCTTTCATCTAGGAACCATCCTGCGTATTGTGGATTTTCAGGAGCCAGCTGGCCACTCCCATCCAGAGCCCCCAAACACAAACCACGGCCCTTTTCCCTGGCAAACAAAACTCACCCGCCCCGCTTCTGGCTGGCATATTGCATGAGTCACTTGGTACTATCAAATCAGCCCGACTCGGCACTGGTGCCCTGTTTCCTCTGGGAACCATCCTGCTTATAGTGGATTTTCAGGAGCCAGCAGGCCACTCCCAGCCACAGGCCCCCAAAAACAAATTACGGGTCTTTTCCCTGGATGTAAAACCGACTTGCCCAGCTTCTGGCTGGCAGAGTGCAGGAGACACTTGGTACTATCAAACCAGCCCAACTTGGCACTGGTCCCAACTTTCATCTGGAAACCATCCAGCGTATCATGGATTTTCAGGAGCCAGCCGGCCTCTCCCAGTAAGAGGCCCCCGAACACAAACCACGGCCCTTTTCCCTGGAAAACATAACTCACCCGTCCCATCTTCTGGCTGGCAGATTGCCGGAGCCACTTGCGTCTATCAAAGCAGCCCGACTTGGCATTGGTCCCAACTTTCATCTGGAAACCATCCAGCGTGTCATGGATTTTCAGGAGCCAGCCGGCCACTCCCAGCCACAGGCCCCCAAACACATACCACGGCCCTTTTTCCTGGAAAAAAAACTCAGCTGCTCCGCTTCTGGCTGGTAGATTGCAGGAGCCACTTTGTAGTATAATACCAGTCCGACTTGGCCGTGGTGCCACCTTTCATCTGGGAACCATCCTGCTTATAGTGGATTTTCAGGAGCCAGCCGGCCACTCCCAGCCACAGGCCCCCAAACACATACCACGGCCCTTATCCCTGGAAAAAAAATTAGGTGCCCCGCTTCTGGATGGTAGATTGCAGGAGCCACTATGTACAATCATACCAGTCTGACTTGGCACTGGTGCCACCTTTCATCTGGGAACCATCCTGCGCATCTTGGATTTTCAGGAGCCAGCCGGCCACTCCCAGCCACAGGCCCCCAAACAAAAACTACGGCCCTTTTCCCTGGAAGGAAAACTGACCTGCCCATCGTCTGCCTGGCAGATTGCAGGAGCCACTTGGTACTATGAAACAAGCCCGATTTGGCACGGGTTCCACCTTTCATCTGGTAACCATCCTGTGTATCGTGGAATTTCAGGAGCCAGCCGGCCACTCCCAGCCACAGGCCCCCAAACACAAACCACGGCCCTTTTCCATGGCAAACACAATTCACCCGCCCTGCTTCTCGCTGGCAGATTGCAGGAGCCACTTGCCTCTATCACACCAGCCCGACTCGGCACTGGTGCCACCTTTCATCTGGGAACCATCCTGCGTATCGTGGATTTTCAGGAACCAGCTGGCCACTCCCAGCCACAGTCCCCCAAAGCCAAACCAAGGCCCTATTCCCTCGCAAACAAAACTCACCCGCCCCGCTTCGGGATGTTAGATTGCAGGAGCCACTTTGTGCGATCAATCCAGCCCGACTCGGCGCTGGTGCCCCTTTGGGTCTGGGAACCATCCTGCGAATCGTGGATTTTCAGGAGCCAACCAGCCACTCCCAGCCACAGGGCCCCGAAAAAATATCACGGCCCTTTTCCCTGGCAAAATAAACTCAGCTGCCCCGCTTCTGGCTGGCAGATTGCAGGAGCCACTTGGTACTATCAAACCAGCCCGACTCTGCACTGGTGCCCTTTTTCCTCTGGGAACCATCCTGCGTATCGTGGATTTTCAGGAGCCAGCCGGCCACTCCCAGCCACAGACCCCCAAAAACAAATTACGGGACTTTTTCCTGGAAGTAAAACCGACCTGCCCATCTTTTGGCTGGCAGAGTGCAGGAGCCACTTGGTACTATCAAACCAGCCCGACTTGGCACTGGTCTCAACTTTCATCTGGAAACCATCCAGCGTATCCTGGATTTTCAGGAGCCAGCCGGCCACTCCCAGCCACAGGCCCCCAAACACATACCACGGCCCTATTCCCTGGCAAACAAAACTCACTCAGCCCACTTCTGGCTGTCAGACTGCAGGAGCCACTTTCCTAGATCAAACCAGCCCGATTTGGCACTGGTGCCAGCTTTCATCTGGGAACCATCCTGCGTATCGTGGATTTTCAGGAGCCAGCCGGCCACTCCCAGCCACAGGCCCCCATACACAAACTAAGGCCCTTTTCCATGGAAGTAAAACTGACCTGCCCATCTTCTGGCTGGCAGATTGCAGGAGCCACTTCACTCTATCAAACCCGCCCGACTTGGCACTGGTGCCACCTTTGATCTGGTAACCATCCTGCGTATCGTGGATTTTCAGGAGCCAGCCGGCCACTCCCAGCCACAGGCCCCCAAACACAAGCCACGGCCCTTTACCCGGGAAGTAAAACTGACCTGCCCATCTTCTGGCTGGCAGATTGCAGGAGCCACTTTCTTACATCAAACCAGCCCGACTCGGCACTGGTGCCACCTTTCATCTAGGAACCATCCTGCGTATTGTGGATTTTCAGGAGCCAGCTGGCCACTCCCATCCAGAGCCCCCAAACACAAACCACGGCCCTTTTCCCTGGCAAACAAAACTCACCCGCCCCGCTTCTGGCTGGCATATTGCATGAGTCACTTGGTACTATCAAATCAGCCCGACTCGGCACTGGTGCCCTGTTTCCTCTGGGAACCATCCTGCTTATAGTGGATTTTCAGGAGCCAGCAGGCCACTCCCAGCCACAGGCCCCCAAACACAAACAACGGCCCTTTTCCCTGGATGTAAAACCGACTTGCCCAGCTTCTGGCTGGCAGAGTGCAGGAGACACTTGGTACTATCAAACCAGCCCAACTTGGCACTGGTCCCAACTTTCATCTGGAAACCATCCAGCGTATCATGGATTTTCAGGAGCCAGCCGGCCTCTCCCAGTAACAGGCCCCCAAACACATACCACGGCCCTTTTTCGTGGAAAAAAAAATCAGCTGCTCCGCTTCTGGCTGGTAGATTGCAGGAGCCACTTTGTAGTATAATACCAGTCCGACTTGGCCGTGGTGCCACCTTTCATCTGGGAACCATCCTGCTTATAGTGGATTTTCAGGAGCCAGCCGGCCACTCCCAGCCACAGGCCCCCAAACACATACCACGGCCCTTTTCCCTGGAAAAAAAATTAGGTGCCCCGCTTCTGGATGGTAGATTGCAGGAGCCACTATGTACAATCATACCAGTCTGACTTGGCACTGGTGCCACCTTTCATCTGGGAACCATCCTGCGCATCTTGGATTTTCAGGAGCCAGCCGGCCACTCCCAGCCACAGGCCCCCAAACACAAACTACGGCCCTTTTCCCTGGAAGGAAAACTGACCTGCCCATCGTCTGCCTGGCAGATTGCAGGAGCCACTTGGTACTATGAAACAAGCCCGATTTGGCACGGGTTCCACCTTTCATCTGGTAACCATCCTGTGTATCGTGGAATTTCAGGAGCCAGCCTGCCACTCCCAGCCACAGGCCCCCAAACACAAACCACGGCCCTTTTCCATGGCAAACACAACTCACCCGCCCTGCTTCTCGCTGGCAGATTGCAGGAGCCACTTGCCTCTATCAAACCAGCCCGACTCGGCACTGGTGCCACCTTTCATCTGGGAACCATCCTGCGTATCGTGGATTTTCAGGAGCCAGCCGGCCACTCCCAGCCACAGACCCCCAAAGCCAAACCAAGGCCCTTTTCCCTCGCAAACAAAACTCACCCGCCCTGCTTCGGGATGCTAGATTGCAGGAGCCACTTTGTGCTATCAATCCAGCCCGACTCGGCGCTGGTGCCCCTTTGGGTCTGGGAACCATCCTGCGTATCGTGGATTTTCAGGAGCCAGCCGGCCACTCCCATCCACAGGCCCCCAAACACAAACCACGGCCCTTTTCCCTGGCAAAAAAAACTCAGCTGCCCCGCTTCTGGCTGGCAGATTGCATGAGCCACTTGCCTCTATCAAACCAGCCCGACATGGCACTGCTGCCACCTTTCATCTGGGAACCATCCTGCGTATCGTGGATTTTCAGGAGCCAGACAGCCACTCCCAGCCACAGGGCCCCGAAAAAATATCACGGCCCTTTTCCCTGGCAAAATAAACTCAGCTGCCCCGCTTCTGGCTGGCAGATTGCAGGAGCCACTTGGCTCTGTCAAACCAGCCCGACTCGGCACTGGTGCCCTTTTTCCTCTGGGAACCATCCTGCGTATCGTGGATTTTCAGGAGCCAGCCGGCCACTCCCAGCCACAGACCTCCAAAAACAAATTACGGGTCATTTCCCTGGAAGTGAAACCGACCTGCCCATCATCTGGCTGGCAGAGTGCAGGAGCCACTTGGTACGATCAAACCAGCCCGACTTGGCACTGGTCCCAACTTTCATCTTGAAACCATCCAGCGTATCATGGATTTTCAGGAGCCAGCCGGACACTCCCAGCCACAGGCCCCCAAACACAAGCCACGGCCCTTTTCCCTGGCAAACAAAACTCACCCAGCCCACTTCTGGCTGTCAGATTGCAGGAGCCACTTTCCTAGATCAAACCAGCCCGACTTGGCACTCGTGCCCCCTTGGGTCTGGGAATCATCCTGCGTATCGTGGATTTTCAGGAGCCAGCCGGCCACTCCCTGCCACAGGCCCCCAAACACAAACTACCGCACTTTTCCCTGGCAAACAAAACTCACCCAGCCCACTTCTGGCTGGCAGATTGCAGGAGCCACTTCGCTCTATCAAACCAGCCCGACTTGGCACTGGTGCCACCTTTGATCTGGAAACCATCCTGCGTATCGTGGATTTTCAGGAGCCAGCCGGCCACTCCCAGCCACAGGCCCCCGAACACAAGCCACGGCCCATTTCCCTGGCAAACAAAACTCACCCGCCCCATCTTCCGGCTGGCAGATTGCAGGACCCACTTTCCTCTATCAAACCAGCCCGACTTGGCACTGGTGCCACCTTTCATCTGGGAACCATCCTGCGTATCCTGGATTTTCAGGAGCCAGCCGGCCACTCCCAGCCACAGGCCCCCAAACACAAACTACGGCACTTTTCCCAGGAAGTAAAACTGACCTGCCCATCTTCAGGCGGGCAGATTGCAGGAGCCACTTGGCTCTATCAAACCAACCCGACTTGGCACTGGTGCCTCCTTTCATCTGGGAACAATCCTGCGTATTGTGGAATTTCAGGAGCCAGCCGGCCACGCCCAGCCACAGGCCCCCAAACACAAACCACCGCCCTTTTCCCTGGCAAACAAAATTCACTCACCCCGCTTCTGGCTCGCAGATTGCAGGAGCCACTTTCCTTTATAAAACAAGCCCGGCTCGGCGCTTGTGCCACATTTGATCTGGGAACCCTCCTGCGTATCCTGGATTTTCAGGAGCCATCCAACCACTCCCAGCCACAGGCCCCCAAACACAAACTATGGTCCTTTTTTCCTGGAAGTAAAACTGTCCTGCCCATCTTCCGGCTGGCAGATTGCAGGAGCCACTTGGCTCTATCAAACCAGCCCGACTTGGCACTGGTGCCACCTTTCATCTGGGAACCATCCTGCGTATCGTGGATTTTCAGGAGCCAGCCGGCCACTCCAACCACAGGCCCCCAAACACGAACCACGGCCCTTTTCCCTGGCAAACAAAATTCACTCACCCCGCTTCTGGCTCGCAGATTGCAGGACCCACTTTCCTCTATAAAACAAGCCCAGCTCGGCACTTGTGCCACCTTTTTCCTCTGGGAACCATCCTGCGTATCGTGGATTTTCAAGAGCCAGACAGCCACTCCCCGCCACAGGCCCCCAAACACAAACTATGGCCCGTTTTCCTGGAAGTAAAACTGACCTGCACATCTTCTGGCTGGCAGATTGCAGGAGCCACTTGCCTCTATCAAACCAGCCCGACATGGCACTGCTGCCACCTTTCATCTGGGAACCATCCTGCGTATCGTGGATTTTCAGGAGCCAGCGGGCCACTCCCAGCCACAGGCCCCCGAACACAAACCACGGCCCTTTTCCCTGGCAAAAGAAACTCAGCTGCTCCGCTTCTGGCTGGCAGATTGTAGGAGCCACTTGGCTGTGTCAAACCAGCCCGACTCGGCACTGGTGCCCTCTTTCATCTGGGAACCATATGCGTGGCGAGGATTTTCAGGAGCCAGACAGCCACTCCCAGCCACAGGCACCCAAACACAAACCACGGCCCTTTTCCCTGGCAAAAAATACTCAGCTGCCCCGCTTCCGGCTGGCAGATTTCATGAGCCACTTGGTACTATCAAACCAGCCCGACTCGGCACTGGTGCCATTTTTCCTCTGGGAACCATCCTGCGTATCATGGATTTTCAGGAGCCAGCCGGCCACTCCCAGCCACAGACCCCGAAAAAGAAATTACGGGTCTTTTCCCTGGAAGTAAAACCGACCTGCCCATTTCTGGCTGGCAGAGTGCAGGAGACACTTGGTACTATCAAACCAACCCGACATGGCACTGGTGCCACCTTTGATCTGGGAACCATCCTGCGTATCGTGGATTTTCAGGAGCCAGCCGGCTACTCCCAGCCACAGGCCCCCGAACACAAGCCACGGCCCATTTCCCTGGCAAACAAAACTCACCCGCCCCTTCTTCTGGCTGGCAGATTGCAGGAGCCACTTGCCTCTATCAAACCAGCCCGACTTGGCACTGGTGCCACCTTTCATCTGGGAACCATCCTGCGTATCGTGGATTTTCAGGAGCCAGCCGGCCACTCCCAGCCACAGGCCCCCGAACACAAGCCACGGCCCTATTCCCGGGCAAACAAAACTCACCCACCCCGCTTCTGGCTGGCAGAATGCAGGAGCCACTTGGCTCTATCAGACCAGCCCGACTTGGCACTGGAGCCCCCTTGGGTCCGGGAATCCTCCTGCGTATCGTGGATTTTCAGGAGCCAGCTGGCCACTCCCAGCCACAGGCCCCCAAACAAAATCCACAGCCCTTTTTCCTGGCAAACAAAACTCACCCGCCCCTCTTCCTGCTGGCTGATTGCAGGAGACACTTTCCTCTATCAAACCAGCCCGACTTGGCACTGGTGCCATGTTTCATCTGGGAACCATCCTGCGTATCGTGGATTTTCAGGAGCCAGCCGGCCACTCCCAGCCACAGGCCCCCAAACACAAACTACGGCCCTTTTCCAGGAAGTAAAACTGACCTGCCCATCGTGTGACTGTCAGATTGCAGGAGACACTTGGTACTATGAAACAAGCCCGACATGGCTCTGCTGTCACCTTTCATCTGGGAACCATCCTGTGTATCGTGGATTTTCAGGAGCCAGCCGGCCACTCCCAGCCACAGGCCCCCAAACACAAACCATAGCCCTTTTCCCTGGAGAAAAACTCACCTGCCCCGCCTCTGCATGGTAGATTGCAGGAGCCACTTTGTACTATCATACCACTCCGACTTGGCATTGGTGCCACCTTTCATCTGGGAACCATCCGGCGCAACTTGGATTTTCAGGAGCCAGCCGGCCACTCCCACCCACAGGCCCCCAAACACAAACTACGGCCCTTTTCCCTGGAAGTAACACTGACCTGCCCATCTTCTGGCTGGCAGATTGCAGGAGCCACTTGGCTCTATCAAACCAGCCCGACTTGGCACTGGTGCTTCCTTTCATCTGGGAACCATCCTGTGTATCGTGGAATTTCAGGAGCCAGCCGGCCACTCCCAGCCACAGGCCCCCAAACACAAACCACGACCCTTTTCCATGGCAAACACAACTCACCCGCCCCGCTGCTCGCTGGCAGATTGCAGGAGCCACTTGGCTCTATCAAACCAGCCTGACTCGGCACTGGTGCCACCTTTCATCTGGGAACCATCCTGCATATCGTGGATTTTCAGGAGCCAGCCCACCACTCCCAGCCACAGGCCCCCAAACACAAACCACCGCCCTTTTCCCTGGCAAACAAAATTCACTCACCCCGCTTCTGGCTCGCAGATTGCAGGACCCACTTTCCTCTATAAAACAAGACGGCTCGGCTCTTGTTCCACCTTTGATCTGGGTACCATCCTGGGTATCGTGGATTTTCAGGAGCCAGCCGGCCACTCCCAGCCACAGACCCCCAAAAACAAATTACGGGTCTTTTCCCTGGAAGTAAAACCGACCTGCCCATCTTTTGGCTGGCAGAGTGCAGGAACCACTTGGTACTATCAAACCAGCCCGACTTGGCACTGGTCCCAACTTTCATCTGGAAACCATCCAGCGTATCCTGGATTTTCAGGAGCCAGCCGGCCACTCCCAGCCACAGGCCCCCAAACACATACCACGGCCCTATTCCCTGGCAAACAAAACTCACTCAGCCCACTTCTGGCTGTCAGACTGCAGGAGCAACTTTCCTAGATCAAACCAGCCTGATTTGGCACTGGTGCCAGCTTTCATCTGGGAACCATCCTGCATATCGTGGATTTTCAGGAGCCAGCCGGCCACTCCCAGCCACAGGCCCCCAAACACAAACCACCGCCCTTTTCCCTGGCAAACAAAATTCACTCACCCCGCTTCTGGCTCGCAGATTGCAGGACCCACTTTCCTCTATAAAACAAGACGGCTCGGCTCTTGTTCCACCTTTGATCTGGGTACCATCCTGGGTATCGTGGATTTTCAGGAGCCAGCCGGCCACTCCCAGCCACAGACCCCCAAAAACAAATTACGGGTCTTTTCCCTGGAAGTAAAACCGACCTGCCCATCTTTTGGCTGGCAGAGTGCAGGAACCACTTGGTACTATCAAACCAGCCCAACTTGGCACTGGTCCCAACTTTCATCTGGAAACCATCCAGCGTATCCTGGATTTTCAGGAGCCAGCCGGCCACTCCCAGCCACAGGCCCCCAAACACATACCACGGCCCTATTCCCTGGCAAACAAAACTCACTCAGCCCACTTCTGGCTGTCAGACTGCAGGAGCCACTTTCCTAGATCAAACCAGCCTGATTTGGCACTGGTGCCAGCTTTCATCTGGGAACCATCCTGCGTATCGTGGATTTTCAGGAGCCAGCCGGCCACTCCCAGCCACAGGCCCCCATACACAAACTAAGGCCCTTTTCCATGGAAGTAAAACTGACCTGCCCCTCTTCTGGCTGGCAGATTGCAGGAGCCACTTCACTCTATCAAACCCGCCCGACTTGGCACTGGTGCCACCTTTGATCTGGTAACCATCCTGCGTATCGTGGATTTTCCGCAGCCAGCCGGCCACTCCCAGCCACAGGCCCCCGAACACAAACCACGTCCCATTTCCCTGGCAAACAAAACTCACCCGCCCCATCTTCTGGCTGGCAGATTGCAGGAGCCACTTGCCTCTATCAAACCAGCCCGACTTGGCACTGGTGCCACCTTTCATCTGGGAACCATCCTGCGTATCATGGATTTTCAGGAGCCAGCCGGCCTCTCCCAGTAAGAGGCCCCCGAACACAAACCACGGCCCTTTTCCCTGGAAAACATAACTCACCCGTCCCATCTTCTGGCTGGCAGATTGCCGGAGCCACTTGCGTCTATCAAAGCAGCCCGACTTGGCATTGGTCCCAACTTTCATCTGGAAACCATCCAGCGTGTCATGGATTTTCAGGAGCCAGCCGGCCACTCCCAGCCACAGGCCCCCAAACACATACCACGGCCCTTTTTCCTGGAAAAAAAACTCAGCTGCCCCGCTTCTGGCTGGTAGATTGCAGGAGCCACTTGGTACTATCATACCAGTCCGACTTGGCCGTGGTGCCACCTTTCATCTGGGAACCATCCTGCTTATAGTGGATTTTCAGGAGCCAGCCGGCCACTCCCAGCCACAGGCCCCCAAACACAAACTACGGCCCTTTTCCCTGGAAGGAAAACTGACCTGCCCATCGTCTGCCTGGCAGATTGCAGGAGCCACTTGGTACTATGAAACAAGCCCGATTTGGCACGGGTTCCACCTTTCATCTGGTAACCATCCTGTGTATCGTGGATTTTCAGGAGCCAGCCGGCCACTCCCAGCCACAGTCCCCCAAAGCCAAACCAAGGCCCTTTACCCTCGCAAACAAAACTCACCCGCCCCGCTTCGGGATGCTAGATTGCAGGAGCCACTTTGTGCTATCGATCCAGCCCGACTCGGCGCTGGTGCCCCTTTGGGTCTGGGAACCATCCTGCGTATCGTGGATTTTCAGGAGCCAGCCGGCCACTCCCATCCACAGCCCCCAAACACAAACCACGGCCCTTTTCCCTGGCAAAAAAAACTCAGCTGCCCCGCTTCTGGCTGGCAGATTGCATGAGCCATTTGCCTCTATCAAACCAGCCCGACATGGCACTGCTGCCACCTTTCATCTGGGAACCATCCTGCGTATCGTGGATTTTCAGGAGCCAGACAGCCACTCCCAGCCACAGGCCCCCGAAAAAATATCACGGCCCTTTTCCCTGGCAAAATAAACTCAGCTGCCCCGCTTCTGGCTGGCAGATTGCAGGAGCCACTTGGCTCTGTCAAACCAGCCCGACTCGGCACTGGTGCCCTTTTTCCTCTGGGAACCATCCTGCGTATCGTGGATTTTCAGGAGCCAGCCGGCCACTCCCAGCCACAGACCTCCAAAAACAAATTACGGGTCATTTCCCTGGAAGTGAAACCGACCTGCCCATCATCTGGCTGGCAGAGTGCAGGAGCCACTTGGTACGATCAAACCAGCCCGACTTGGCACTGGTCCCAACTTTCATCTTGAAACCATCCAGCGTATCATGGATTTTCAGGAGCCAGCCGGACACTCCCAGCCACAGGCCCCCAAACACAAGCCACGGCCCTTTTCCCTGGCAAACAAAACTCACCCAGCCCACTTCTGGCTGTCAGATTGCAGGAGCCACTTTCCTAGATCAAACCAGCCCGACTTGGCACTCGTGCCCCCTTGGGTCTGGGAATCATCCTGCGTATCGTGGATTTTCAGGAGCCAGCCGGCCACTCCCAGCCACAGGCCCCCGAACACAAACCACGGCCCATTTCCCTGGCAAACAAAACTCACCCGCCCCATCTTTCGGCTGGCAGATTGCAGGAGCCACTTCCCTCTATCAAACCAGCCCGACTTGGCACTGGTGCCACCTTTCATCTGGGAACCATCCTGCGTATCCTGGATTTTCAGCAGCCAGCCGGCCACTCCCAGCCACAGGCCCCCAAACTCAAACTACGGCACTTTTCCCAGGAAGTAAAACTGACCTGCCCATCTTCAGGCGGGCAGATTGCAGGAGCCACTTGGCTCTATCAAACCAACCCGACTTGGCACTGGTGCCTCCTTTCATCTGGGAACAATCCTGCGTATTGTGGAATTTCAGGAGCCAGCCGGCCACGCCCAGCCACAGGCCCCCAAACACAAACCACCGCCCTTTTCCCTGGCAAACAAAATTCACTCACCCCGCTTCTGGCTCGCAGATTGCTGGAGCCACTTTCCTTTATAAAACAAGCCCGGCTCGGCGCTTGTGCCACCTTTTTCCTCTGGGAACCATCCTGCGTATCGTGGATTTTCAAGAGCCAGACAGCCACTCCCCGCCACAGGCCCCCAAACACAAACTATGGCCCGTTTTCCTGGAAGTAAAACTGACCTGCACATCTTCTGGCTGGCAGATTGCAGGAGCCACTTGCCTCTATCAAACCAGCCCGACATGGCACTGCTGCCACCTTTCATCTGGGAACCATCCTGCGTATCGTGGATTTTCAGGAGCCAGCCGGCCACTCCCAGCCACAGGCCCCCGAACACAAACCACGGCCCTTTTCCCTGGCAAAAGAAACTCAGCTGCTCCGCTTCTGGCTGGCAGATTGTAGGAGCCACTTGGCTGTGTCAAACCAGCCCGACTCGGCACTGGTGCCCTCTTTCATCTGGGAACCATATGCGTGGCGTGGATTTTCAGGAGCCAGACAGCCACTCCCAGCCACAGGCACCCAAACACAAACCACGGCCCTTTTCCCTGGCAAAAAATACTCAGCTGCCCCGCTTCTGGCTGGCAGATTTCATTAGGTACTTGGTACTATCAAACCAGCCCGACTCGGCACTGGTGCCATTTTTCCTCTGGGAACCATCCTGCGTATCATGGATTTTCAGGAGCCAGCCGGCCACTCCCAGCCACAGACCCCGAAAAAGAAATTACGGGTCTTTTCCCTGGAAGTAAAACCGACCTGCCCATTTCTGGCTGGCAGAGTGCAGGAGACACTTGGTACTATCAAACCAACCCGACATGGCACTGGTGCCACCTTTGATCTGGTAACCATCCTGCGCACCGTGGATTTTCAGGAGCCAGCCGGCCACTCCCAGCCACAGGCCCCCGAACACAAGCCACGGCCCATTTCCCTGGCAAACAAAACTCACTCGCCCCTTCTTCTGGCTGGCAGATTGCAGGAGCCACTTGCCTGTATCAAACCAGCCCGACTTGGCACTGGTGCCACCTTTCATCTGGGAACCATCCTGCGTATCGTGGATTTTCAGGAGCCAGCCGGCCACTCCCAGCCACAGGCCCCCGAACACAAGCCACGGCCCTATTCCCGGGCAAACAAAACTCACCCACCCCTCTTCTGGCTGGCAGAATGCAGGAGCCACTTGGCTCTATCAGACCAGCCCGACTTGGCACTGGAGACCCCTTGGGTCCGGGAATCCTCCTGCGTATCCTGGATTTTCAGGAGCCAGCTGGCCACTCCCAGCCACAGGCCCCCAAACAAAATCCACAGCCCTTTTTCCTGGCAAACAAAACTCACCCGCCCCTCTTCCTGCTGGCTGATTGCAGGAGACACTTTCCTCTATCAAACCAGCCCGACATGGCAGTGGTGCCATGTTTCATCTGGGAACCATCCTGCGTATCGTGGATTTTCAGGATCCAGCCGGCCACTCCCAGCCACAGGCCCCCAAACACAAACTAGGGCCCTTTTCCAGGAAGTAAAACTGACCTGCCCATCGTGTGACTGTCAGATTGCAGGAGACACTTGGTACTATGAAACAAGCCCGACATGGCTCTGCTGTCACCTTTCATCTGGGAACCATCCTGTGTATCGTGGATTTTCAGGAGCCAGCCGGCCACTCACAGCCACAGGCCCCCAAACACAAACCATAGCCCTTTTCCCTGGAAAAAAACTCACCTGCCCCGCCTCTGCATGGTAGATTGCAGGAACCACTTTGTACTATCATACCACTCCGACTTGGCACTGGTGCCACCTTTCATCTGGGAACCATCCGGCGCAACTTGGATTTTCAGGAGCCAGCCGGCCACTCCCACCCACAGGCCCCCAAACACAAACTACGGCCCTTTTCCCTGGAAGTAACACTGACCTGCCCATCTTCTGGCTGGCAGATTGCAGGAGCCACTTGGCTCTATCAAACCAGCCCGACTTGGCACTGGTGCTTCCTTTCATCTGGGAACCATCCTGTGTATCGTGGAATTTCAGGAGCCAGCCGGCCACTCCCAGCCACAGGCCCCCAAACACAAACCACGACCCTTTTCCATGGCAAACACAACTCACCCGCCCCGCTGCTCGCTGGAAGATTGCAGGAGCCACTTGGCTCTATCAAACCAGCCTGACTCGGCACTGGTGCCACCTTTCATCTGGGAACCATCCTGCATATCGTGGATTTTCAGGAGCCAGCCCACCACTCCCAGCCACAGGCCCCCAAACACAAACCACCGCCCTTTTCCCTGGCAAACAAAATTCACTCACCCCGCTTCTGGCTCGCAGATTGCAGGACCCACTTTCCTCTATAAAACAAGACGGCTCGGCTCTTGTTCCACCTTTGATCTGGGTACCATCCTGCGTATCGTGGATTTTCAGGAGCCAGCCGGCAACTTCCAGCTACAGGCCCCCAAACACAAACTATGGCCCTTTTGTCCTCGAAGTAAAACTGAGCTGCACATCTTCTGGCTGGCAGATTGCAGGACCCACTTGGCTCTATCAAACCAGCCCGACATGGCACTGCTGCCACTTTTCATCTGGGAACCATCCTGCGTATCGTGGATTTTCAGGAGCCAGACAGCCACTCCCAGCCACATGCCCCAGAAAAAGAACCACGGCCCTTTTCCCTGGCAAACAAAACTCACCTGCCCCCCTTCTGGCTGGCAGATTGCAGGAGCCACTTTGTACTATCATACCAGTCCGACTTGGCAGTAGTGCCTCCTTTCATCTGGGAACCATCCTGCGTATCGTGGAGTGTCAGGAGCCAGACAGCCACTCACAGCCACAGGCCCCCAAACACAAACCACGGCCTTTTTCCCTGGCAAAAAAAACTCAGCTGCCCCGCTTCTGGCTGGCAGATTGCAGGAGCCACTTGGTACTATCAAACCAGCCCGACTCTGCACTGGTGCCCTTTTTCCTCTGGGAACCATCCTGCGTATCGTGGATTTTCTGGAGCCAGCCGGCCACTCCCAGCCACAGACCCCCAAAAACAAATTACAGGTCTTTTCCCTGGAAGTAAAACCGACCTGCCCATCTTTTGGCTGGCAGAGTGCAGGAGCCACTTGGTACTATCAAACCAGCCCGACTTGGCACTGGTCCCAACTTTCATCTGGAAACCATCCAGCGTATCCTGGATTTTCAGGAGCCAGCCGGCCACTCCCAGCCACAGGCCCCCAAACACATACCACCGCCCTATTCCCTGGCACAAAAAACTCACTCAGCCCACTTCTGGCTGTCAGACTGCAGGAGCCCCTTTCCTAGATCAAACCAGCCCGATTTGGCACTGGTGCCAGCTTTCATCTGGGAACCATCCTGCGTATCGTGGATTTTCAGGAGCCAGCCGGCCACTCCCAGCCACAGGCCCCCAAACACAAACTAAATCCCTTTTCCATGGAAGTAAAACTGACCTGCCCATCTTCTGGCTGGCAGATTGCAGGAGCCACTTCACTCTATCAAACCCGCCCGACTTGGCACTGGTGCCACCTTTGATCTGGTAACCATCCTGCGTATCGTGGATTTTCAGGAGCCAGCTGGCCACTCCCAGCCACAGGCCCCCGAACACAAGCCACGGCCCATTTCCCTGGCAAACAAAACTCACCCGCCCCATCTTCTGGCTGGCAGATTGCAGGAGCCTCTTGCCTCTATCAAACCAGCCCGACTTGGCACTGGTGCCACCTTTCATCTGGGAACCATCCTGCGTATCGTGGATTTTCAGGAGCCAGCCGGCCACTCCCATCCAGAGCCCCCAAACACAAACCATGGCCCTTTTCCCTGGCAAACAAAACTCACCCGCCCCGCTTCTGGCTGGCATATTGCATGAGTCACTTGGTACTATCAAATCAGCCCGACTCGGCACTGGTGCCCTGTTTCCTCTGGGAACCATCCTGCTTATAGTGGATTTTCAGGAGCCAGCAGGCCACTCCCAGCCACAGGCCCCCAAAAACAAATTACGGGTCTTTTCCCTGGATGTAAAACCGACTTGCCCAGCTTCTGGCTGGCAGAGTGCAGGAGACACTTGGTACTATCAAACCAGCCCAACTTGGCACTGGTCCCAACTTTCATCTGGAAACCATCCAGCGTATCATGGATTTTCAGGAGCCAGCCGGCCTCTCCCAGTAACAGGCCCCCGAACACAAAGCACGGCTCTTTTCCCTGGAAAACATAACTCACCCGTCCCATCTTCTGGCTGGCAGATTGCCGGAGCCACTTGCGTCTATCAAAGCAGCCCGACTTGGCATTGGTCCCAACTTTCATCTGGAAACCATACAGCGTGTTATGGATTTTCAGGAGCCAGCCGGCCACTCCCAGCCACAGGCCCCCAAACACATACCACGGCCCTTTTCCATGGAAAAAAAAATTAGGTGCCCCGCTTCTGTATGGTTGATTGCAGGAGCCACTATGTACAATCATACCAGTCTGACTTGGCACTGGTGCCACCTTTCATCTGGGAACCATCCTGCGCATCTTGGATTTTCAGGAGCCAGCCGGCCACTCCCAGCCACAGGCCCCCAAACATAAACTACGGCCCTTTTCCCTGGAAGGAAAACTGACCTGCCCATCGTCTGCCTGGCAGATTGCAGGAGCCACTTGGTACTATGAAACAAGCCCGATTTGGCACGGGTGCCACCTTTCATCTGAGAACCATCCTGTGTATCGTGGATTTTCAGGAGCCAGCCGGCCACTCCCAGCCACAGGCCCCCAAACACAAACCACGGCCCTTTTCCATGGCAAACACAACTCACCCGCCCCGCTTCTGGCTGGCAGATTGCAGGAGCCACTTGCCTCTATCAAACCAGCCCGACTCGGCACTGGTGCCACCTTTCATCTGGGAACCATCCTGCGTATCGTGGATTTTCAGGATCCAGCTGGCCACTCCCAGCCACAGTCCCCCAAAGCCAAACCGAGGCCCTTTTCCCTCGCAAACAAAACTCACCCGCCCCGCTTCGGGATGCTAGATTGCAGGAGCCACTTTGTGCTATCAATCCAGCCCGACTCGGCGCTGGTGCCCCTTTGGGTCTGGGAACCATCCTGCGTATCGTGGATTTTCAGGAGCCAGCCGGCCACTCCCATCCACAGGCCCCCAAACACAAACCACCGCCCTTTTCCCTGGCAAAAAAAACTCAGCTGCCCCGCTTCTGGCTGGCAGATTGCATGAGCCACTTGCCTCTATCAAACCAGCCCTAAATGGCACTGCTGCCACCTTTCATCTGGGAACCATCCTGCGTATCGTGGATTTTCAGGAGCCAGACAGCCACTCCCAGCCACAGACCCCCGAAAAAATATCACGGCCCTTTTCCCTGGCAAAATAAACTCAGCTGCCCCGCTTCTGGCTGGCAGATTGCAGGAGCCACTTGGCTCTGTCAAACCAGCCCGACTCGGCACTGGTGCCCTTTTTCCTCTGGGAACCATCCTGCGTATCGTGGATTTTCAGGAGCCAGCCGGCCACTCCCAGCCACAGACCTCCAAAAACAAATTACGGGTCATTTCCCTGGAACTGAAACCGACGTGCCCATCATCTGGCTGGCAGAGTGCAGGAGCCACTTGGTACGATCAAACCAGCCCGACTTGGCACTGGTCCCATCTTTCATCTTGAAACCATCCAGCGTATCATGGATTTTCAGGAGCCAGCCGGCCACTCCCAACCACAGGCCCCCAAACACGAACCACGGCCCTTTTCCCTGGCAAACAAAATTCACTCACCCCGCTTCTGGCTCGCAGATTGCAGGACCCACTTTCCTCTATAAAACAAGCCCAGCTCGGCACTTGTGCCACCTTTTTCCTCTGGGAACCATCCTGCGTATCCTGGATTTTCAGGAGCCATAAAACCACTCCCAGCCACATGCCCCCAAACACAAACTATGGCCCTTTTTTCCTGGAAGTAAAACTGTCCTGCACATCTTCTGGCTGGCAGATTGCAGGAGCCACTTGGCTCTATCAAACCAGCCCGACATGGCACTGCTGCCACCTTTCATCTGGGAACCATCCTGCGTATCGTGGATTTTCAGGAGCCAGACAGCCACTCCCAGCCACAGGCCCCCGAACACAAACCACGGCCCTTTTCCCTGGCAAAAGAAACTCAGCTGCTCCGCTTCTGGCTGGCAGATTGTAGGAGCCACTTGGCTGTGTCAAACCAGCCCGACTCGGCACTGGTGCCCTCTTTCATCTGGGAACCATATGCGTGGCGAGGATTTTCAGGAGCCAGACAGCCACTCCCAGCCACAGGCACCCAAACACAAACCACGGCCCTTTTCCCTGGCAAAAAATACTCAGCTGCCCCGCTTCTGGCTGGCAGATTTCATGAGTCACTTGGTACTATCAAACCAGCCCGACTCGGCACTGGTGCCATTTTTCCTCTGGGAACCATCCTGCGTATCATGGATTTTCAGGAGCCAGCCGGCCACTCCCAGCAACAGACCCCGAAAAAGAAATTACGGGTCTTTTCCCTGGAAGTAAAACCGACCTGCCCATTTCTGGCTGGCAGAGTGCAGGAGACACTTGGTACTATCAAACCAACCCGACATGGCACTGGTGCCACCTTTGATCTGGTAACCATCCTGCGCACCGTGGATTTTCAGGAGCCAGCCGGCCACGCCCAGCCACAGGCCCCCGAACACAAGCCACGGCCCATTTCCCTGGCAAACAAAACTCACCCGCCCCATCTTCTGGCTGGCAGATTGCAGGAGCCACTTGCCTAGATCAAACCAGCCCGACTTGGCACTGGTGCCACCTTTCATCTGGGAACCATCCTGCGTATCCTGGATTTTCAGCAGCCAGCCGGCCACTCCCAGCCACAGTCCCCTGAACACAAGCCACGGCCCTATTCTCGGGTAAACAAAACTCACCCACCCCGCTTCTGGCTGGCAGAATGCAGGAGCCACTTGGCTCTATCAGACCAGCCCGACTTGGCACTGGAGCCCCCTTGGGTCCGGGAATCCTCCTGCGTATCCTGGATTTTCAGGAGCCAGCTGGCCACTCCCAGCCACAGGCCCCCAAACAAAATCCACAGCCCTTTTTCCTGGCAAACAAAACTCACCCGCCCCTCTTCCTGCTGGCTGATTGCAGGAGACACTTTCCTCTATCAAACCAGCCCGACTTGGCAGTGGTGCCATGTTTCATCTGGGAACCATCCTGCGTATCGTGGATTTTCAGGAGCCAGCCGGCCACTCCCAGCCACAGGCCCCCAAACACAAACTAGGGCCCTTTTCCAGGAAGTAAAACTGACCTGCCCATCGTGTGACTGTCAGATTGCAGGAGACACTTGGTACTATGAAACAAGCCCGACATGGCTCTGCTGTCACCTTTCATCTGGGAACCATCCTGTGTATCGTGGTTTTTTAGGAGCCAGCCGGCCACTCCCAGCCACAGGCCCCCAAACACAAACCATAGCCCTTTTCCCTGGAAAAAAACTCACCTGCCCCGCCTCTGCATGGTAGATTGCAGGAGCCACTTTGTACTATCATACCACTCCGACGTGGCACTGGTGCCACCTTTCATCTGGGAACCATCCGGCGCAACATGGATTTTCAGGAGCCAGCCGGCCACTCCCACCCACAGGCCCCCAAACACAAACTACGGCCCTTTTCCCTGGAAGTAACACTGACCTGCCCATCTTCTGGCTGGCAGATTGCAGGAGCCACTTGGCTCTATCAAACCAGCCCGACTTGGCACTGGTGCCTCCTTTCATCTGGGAACCATCCTGTGTATCGTGGAATTTCAGGAGCCAGCCGGCCACTCCCAGCCACAGGCCCCCAAACACAAACAACGACCCTTTTCCATGGCAAACACAACTCACCCGCCCCGCTGCTCGCTGGCAGATTGCAGGAGCCACTTGGCTCTATCAAACCAGCCTGACTCGGCACTGGTGCCACCTTTCTTCTGGGAACCATCCTGCATATCGTGGATTTTCAGGAGCCAGCCCACCACTCCCAGCCACAGGCCCCCAAACACAAACCACCGCCCTTTTCCCTGGCAAAAAAAATTCACTCACCCCGCTTCTGGCTCGCGGATTGCAGGACCCACTTTCCTCTATAAAACAAGACGGCTCGGCACTTGTTCCACCTTTGATCTGGGTACCATCCTGCGTATCGTGGATTTTCAGGAGCCAGCCGGCAACTTCCAGCTACAGGCCCCCAAACACATACCACGGCCCTATTCCCTGGCAAACAAAACTCACTCAGCCCACTTCTGGCTGTCAGACTGCAGGAGCCACTTTCCTAGATCAAACCAGCCCGATTTGGCACTGGTGTCAGCTTTCATCTGGGAACCATCCTGCGTATCGTGGATTTTCAGGAGCCAGCCGGCCACTCCCAGCCACAGGCCCCCATACACAAACTAAGGCCCTTTTCCATGGAAGTAAAACTGACCTGCCCATCTTCTGGCTGGCAGATTGCAGGAGCCACTTCACTCTATCAAACCCGCCCGACTTGGCACTGGTGCCACCTTTGATCTGGTAACCATCCTGCGTATCGTGGATTTTCAGGAGCCAGCCGGCCACTCCCAGCCACAGGCCCCCAAACACAAGCCACGGCCCTTTACCCGGGAAGTAAAACTGACCTGCCCATCTTCTGGCTGGCAGATTGCAGGAGCCACTTTCCTAGATCAAACCAGCCCGACTTGGCACTCGTGCCCCCTTGGGTCTGGGAATCATCCTGCGTATCGTGGATTTTCAGGAGCCAGCCGGCAACTTCCAGCTACAGGCCCCCAAACACAAACTATGGCCCTTTTGTCCTCGAAGTAAAACTGAGCTGCACATCATCTGGCTGGCAGATTGCAGGACCCACTTGGCTCTATCAAACCAGCCCGACATGGCACTGCTGCCACTTTTCATCTGGGAACCATCCTGCGTATCGTGGATTTTCAGGAGCCAGACAGCCACTCCCAGCCACAGGCCCCCAAACACAAGCCACGGCCCTTTACCCGGGAAGTAAAACTGACCTGCCCATCTTCTGGCTGGCAGATTGCAGGAGCCACTTTCTTACATCAAACCAGCCCGACTCGGCACTGGTGCCACCTTTCATCTAGGAACCATCCTGCGTATCGTGGATTTTCAGGAGCCAGCCGGCCACTCCCATCCAGAGCCCCCAAACACAAACCATGGCCCTTTTCCCTGGCAAACAAAACTCACCCGCCCCGCTTCTGGCTGGCATATTGCATGAGTCACTTGGTACTATCAAATCAGCCCGACTCGGCACTGGTGCCCTTTTTCCTCTGGGAACCATCCTGCTTATAGTGGATTTTCAGGAGCCAGCAGGCCACTCCCAGCCACAGGCCCCCAAAACAAATTACGGGTCTTTTCCCTGGATGTAAAACCGACTTGCCCAGCTTCTGGCTGGCAGAGTGCAGGAGAGACTTGGTACTATCAAAACAGCCCAACTTGGCACTGGTCCCAACTTTCATCTGGAAACCATCCAGCGTATCATGCATTTTCAGGAGCCAGCCGGCCTCTCCCAGTAAGAGGCCCCCGAACACAAACCACGGCCCTTTTCCCTGGAAAACATAACTCACCCGTCCCCTCTTCTGGCTGGCAGATTGCCGGAGCCACTTGCGTCTATCAAAGCAGCCCGACTTGGCATTGGTCCCAACTTTCATCTGGAAACCATCCAGCGTGTCATGGATTTTCAGGAGCCAGCCGGCCACTCCCAGCCACAGGCCCCCAAACACATACCACGGCCCTTTTCCATGGAAAAAAAAATTAGGTGCCCCGCTTCTGGATGGTAGATTGCAGGAGCCACTATGTACAATCATACCAGTCTGACTTGGCACTGGTGCCACCTTTCATCTGGGAACCATCCTGCGCATCTTGGATTTTCAGGAGCCAGCCGGCCACTCCCAGCCACAGGCCCCCAAACACAAACTACGGCCCTTTTCCCTGGAAGGAAAACTGACCTGCCCATCGTCAGCCTGGCAGATTGCAGGAGCCACTTGGTACTATGAAACAAGCCCGATTTGGCACGGGTGCCACCTTTCATCTGAGAACCATCCTGTGTATCGTGGATTTTCAGGAGCCAGCGGGCCACTCCCAGCCACAGGCCCCCAAACACAAACCACGGCCCTTTTCCATGGCAAACACAACTCACCCGCCCCGCTTCTCGCTGGCAGATTGCAGGAGCCACTTGGTACTATCAAATCAGCCCGACTCGGCACTGGTGCCCTTTTTCCTCTGGGAACCATCCTGCTTATAGCGGATTTTCAGGAGCCAGCAGGCCACTCACAGCCACAGGCCCCCAAACACAAACCATGGCCTTTTTCCCTGGCAAAAAAACTCAGCTGCCCCGCTTCTGGCTGGCAGATTGCAGGAGCCACTTGGTACTATCAAACCAGCCCGACTCTGCACTGGTGCCCTATTTCCTCTGGGAACCATCCTGCGTATCGTGGATTTTCAGGAGCCAGCCGGCCACTCCCAGCCACAGACCCCCAAAAACAAATTACGGGTCTTTTCCCTGGAAGTAAAACCGACCTGCCCATCTTTTGGCTGGCAGAGTGCAGGAGCCACTTGGTACTATCAAACCAGCCCGACTTGGCACTGGTGCCAGCTTTCTTCTGGGAACCATCCTGCGTATCCTGGATTTTCAGGAGCCAGCCGGCCACTCCCAGCCACAGGCCCCCGAACACAAGCCACGGCCCTTTTCCTGGGCAAACAAAACTCAGCCACCCCGCTTCTGGCTGGCAGAATGCAGGAGCCATTTGGCTCTATCAAACCAGCCCGACTCGGCACTGGTGACCCCTTGGGTCTTGGAACCATCCTGCGTGGTGTGGATTTTCAGGAGCCAGTCGGCCACTCCCAGCCACAGGCCCCCAAAGACAAACTACGGCCCTTTTCCCTGGAATTAAAATTGACCTGCCCATCTTCTGGCTGGCAGATTGCAGGAGCCACTTGGCTCTATCAGACCAGCCCGACTTGGCACTGGAGCCCCCTTGGGTCCGGGAATCCTCGTGCGTAGCGTGGATTTTCAGGAGCCAGCTGGCCACTCCCAGCCACAGGCCCCCGAACACAAGCCACGTCCCATTTCCCTGGCAAACAAAACTCACCCGCCCCATCTTCTGGCTGGCAGATTGCAGGAGCCACTTGGCTCTATCAAACCAGCCCGACTTGGTACTGGTGCCAGCTTTCATCTGGGAACCATCCTGCGTATCGTGGATTTTCAGGAGCCAGCCGGCCACTCCCAACCACAAGCCCCCAAACACGAACCACGGCCCTTTTCCCTGGCAAACAAAATTCACTCACCCCGCTTCTGGCTCGCAGATTGCAGGACCCACTTTCCTCTATAAAACAAGCCCGGCTCGGCACTTGTGCCACCTTTTTCTCTGGGAACCATCCTGCGTATCCTGGATTTTCAAGAGCCAGACAGCCTCTCCCAGCCACAGGCCCCCAAACACAAACTATGGCCCTTTTTTCCTGGAAGTAAAACTGACCTGCACATCTTCTGGCTGGCAGATTGCAGGAGCCACTTGCCTCTATCAAACCAGCCCGACATGGCACTGCTGCCACCTTTCATCTGGGAACCATCCTGCGTATCGTGGATTTTCAGGAGCCAGCGGGCCACTCCCAGCCACAGGCCCCCGAACACAAACCACGGCCCTTTTCCCTGGCAAAAGAAACTCAGCTGCCCCGCTTCTGGCTGGCAGATTGCAGGAGCCACTTGGCTGTGTCAAACCAGCCCGACTCGGCTCTGGTGCCCTCTTTCATCTGGGAACCATATGCGTGGCGAGGATTTTCAGGAGCCAGACAGCCACTCCCAGCCACAGGCACCGAAATACAAACCACGGCCCTTTTCCCTGGCAAAAAAAACTCAGCTGCCCCGCTTCTGGCTGGCAGATTGCAGGAGCCACTTGGTACTATCAAACCAGCCCGACTCGGCACTGGTGCCATTTTTCCTCTGGGAACCATCCTGCGTATCATGGATATTCAAGAGCCAGCCGGCAACTCCCAGCCACAGACCCCGAAAAAGAAATTACGGGTCTTTTCCCTGGAAGTAAAACCGACCTGCCCATTTCTGGCTGGCAGAGTGCAGGAGACACTTGGTACTATCAAACCAGCCCGACATGGCACTGGTGCCACCTTTGATCTGGTAACCATCCTGCGCACCGTGGATTTTCAGGAGCCAGCCGGCCACTCCCAGCCACAGGCCCCCGAACACAAGCCACGTCCCATTTCCCTGGCAAACAAAACTCACCCGCCCCATCTTCTGGCTGGCAGATTGCAGGAGCCACTTGCTTCTATCAAACCAGCCCGACTTGGCACTGGTCCCAACATTCATCTGGGAACCATCCTGCGTATCCTGGATTTTCAGCAGCCAGCCGGCCACTCCCAGCCACAGGCCCCCGAATACAAGCCACGGCCCTATTCCCGGGCAAACAAAACTCACCCACCCCGCTTCTGGCTGGCAGAATGCAGGAGCCACTTGGTACTATCAAACCAGCCCGACTTGGCACTGGAGCCCCCTTGGGTCCGGGAATCCTCCTGCGTATCCTGGATTTTCAGGAGCCAGCTGGCCACTCCCAGCCACAGGCCTCCAAACACAATCCACAGCCCTTTTTCCTGGCAAACAAAACTCACCCGCCCCTCTTCCTGCTGGCTGATTGCAGGAGACACTTTCCTCTATCAAACCAGCCCGACTTGGCAGTGGTGCCATGTTTCATCTGGGAACCATCCTGCGTATCGTGGATTTTCAGGAGCCAGCGGGCCACTCCCAGCCACAGGCCCCCAAACACAAACTACGGCCCTTTTCCTGGAAGTAAAACTCAGCTGCCCATCGTGTGACTGTCAGATTGCAGGAGACACTTGGTACTATGAAACAAGCCCGACATGGCTCTGCTGTCACCTTTCATCTGGGAACCATCCTGTGTATCGTGGATTTTCAGGAGCCAGCCCCCCAGTCCCAGCCACAGGACCCCAAAGACAAACCATGGCCCTTTTCCCTGGAAAAAAACTCACCTGCCCCGCCTCTGCATGGTAGATTGCAGGAGCCACTTTGTACTATCATACCAGTCCGTCTTGGCACTGGTGCCACCTTTCATCTGGGAACCATCCGGCGCATCTTGGATTTTCAGGAGCCAGCCGGCCACTCCCAGCCACAGGCCCCCAAACACAAACTACGGCCCTTTTCCCTGGAAGTAACACTGACCTGCCCATCTTCTGGCTGGCAGATTGCAGGAGCCACTTGGCTCTATCAAACCAGCCCGACTTGGCACTGGTGCCTCCTTTCATCTGGGAACCATCCTGTGTATTGTGGAATTTCAGGAGCCAGCCGGCCACTCCCAGCCACAGGCCCCCAAACACAAACCACGACCTTTTTCCATGGCAAACACAACTCACCCGCCCCGCTGCTCGCTGGCAGATTGCAGGAGCCACTTGGCTCTATCAAACCAGCCTGACTCGGCACTGGTGCCACCTTCCATCTGGGAACCATCATGCGTATCGTGGATTTTCAGGAGCCAGCCCACCACTCCCAGCCACAGGCCCCCAGACACAAACCACCGCCCTTTTCCCTGGGAAAATAAAATTCACTCACCCCGCTTCTGGCTCGCAGATTGTAGGACCCACTTTCCTCTAAAAAACAAGACGGCTCGGCACTTGTTCCACCTTTGATCTGGGTACCATCCTGCGTATCGTGGATTTTCAGGAGCCAGCCGGCAACTTCCAGCTACAGGCCCCCAAACACAAACTATGGCCCTTTTGTCCTCGAAGTAAAACTGAGCTGCACATCTTCTGGCTGGCAGATTGCAGGACCTACTTGGCTCTATCAAACAAGCCCGACATGGCACTGCTGCCACTTTTCATCTGGGAACCATCCTGCGTATCGTGGATTTTCAGGAGCCAGACAGCCACTCCCAGCCACATGCCCCAGAAAAAAAACCACGGCCCTTTTCCCTGGCAAACAAAACTCACCTGCCCCGCTTCTGGCTGGTAGATTGCAGGAGCCACTTTGTACTATCATACCAGTCCGACTTGGCAGTGGTGCCTCCTTTCATCTGGGAACCATCCTGCGTATCGTGGAGTTTCAGGAGCCAGACAGCCACTCACAGCCACAGGCCCCCAAACACAAACCACGGCCTTTTTCCCTGGAAAAAAAAACTCAGCTGCCCCGCTTCTGGCTGGCAGATTGCAGGAGCCACTTGGTACTATCAAACCAGCCCGACTCTGCACTGGTGCCCTTTTTCCTCTGGGAACCATCCTGCGTATCGTGGATTTTCAGGAGCCAGCCGGCCACTCCCAGCCACAGGCCCCCAAACACATACCACGGCCCTTTTCCCTGGCAAACAAAACTCACTCAGCCCACTTCTGGCTGTCAGACTGCAGGAGCCACTTTCCTAGATCAAACCAGCCCGATTTGGCACTGGTGCCAGCTTTCATCTGGGAACCATCCTGCGTATCGTGGATTTTCAGGAGCCAGCCGGCCACTCCCAGCCACAGGCCCCCATACACAAACTAAGGCCCTTTTCCATGGAAGTAAAACTGACCTGCCCATCTTCTGGCTGGCAGATTGCAGGAGCCACTTCACTCTATCAAACCCGCCCGACTTGGCACTGGTGCCACCTTTGATCTGGTAACCATCCTGCGTATCGTGGATTTTCAGGAGCCAGCCGGCCACTCCCAGCCACAGGCCCCCAAACACAAACCACGGCCCATTTTCCTGGCAGACAAAACTCACCCGCCCCATCTTCTGGCTGGCAGATTGCAGGAGCCACTTGCCTCTATCAAACCAGCCCGACTTGGCACTGGAGCCCCCTTGGGTCCGGGAATCCTCCTGCGTATCCTGGATTTTCAGGAGCCCGCTGGCCACTCCCAGCCACAGGCCCCCAAACACAATCCCCAGCCCTTTTTCCTGGCAAACAAAACTCACCCGCCCCTCTTCCTGCTGGCTGATTGCAGGAGACACTTTCCTGTATCAAACCAGCCCGACTTGGCAGTGGTGCCACGTTTCATCTGGGAACCATCCAGCGTATCGTGGATTGTCAGGAGCCAGCCGGCCACTCCCAGCCACAGGCCCGCAAACACAAACAATGGCCCTTTTCCCTGGAAAAAAAACTCTGCTGCCCCGCTTCTGGATGGTAGATTGCAGGAGCCACTTTGTACTATCATACCAGTCCGACTTGGCACTGGTGCCACCTTTCATTTGGGAACCATCCGGCGCATCTTGGATTTTCAGGAGCCAGGTGGCCACTCCCAGCCACAGGCCCCCGAAAAAAAACCACGGCCCTTTCCCTGGCAAACAAAACTCACCCGCCCCGCTTCTGGCTGGCAGATTGCAGGAGACACTTGGCTCTATCAAACCAGCCCGACTTGGCACTGGAGCCCCCTTGGGTCCGGGAATCCTCTTGCGTATCCTGGATTTTCAGGAGCCCGCTGGCCACTCCCAGCCACAGGCCCCCGAACAGAAACCATGGCCCTTTGCCCAGGCAAAAAAAACTCAGCTGCCCCGCTTCTGGCTGGCAGATCGCATGAGCCACTTGGTACTATCAAACCAGCCTGACTTTGCACTGGTTCCCTAATTCCTCTGGGAACCATCCTGCGTAGCGTGGATTTTCAGGAGCCAGCTGGCCACTCCCAGCCACAGGCCCCCAAACAAAAACTACGGCCCTTTTTCCTGGAAGTAAAACTGACCCGCCCATCTTCTGGCGGGCAGATTGCAGGGGCCACTTGGCTCAATCAAACCAGCCCGACTTTGAACTGGTGCCTCCTTTCATCTGGGAACCATCCTTCGTATTGTGGAATTTCAGGAGCCAGCTGGCAACGCCCAGCCACAAGCCCCCAAACACAAACCACCGCCCTTTTCCCTGGCAAACAAAATTCACTCACCCCGCTTCTGGCTCGCAGATTGCCGGACCCACTTTCCTTTATAAAACAAGCCTGGCTCGGCGCTTGTGCCACATTTGATCTGGGAACCATCCTGCGTATCCTGGATTTTCAGGAGCCATCCAACCACTCCCAGCCACAGGCCCCCAAACACAAACTATGGTCCTTTTTTCCTGGAAGTAAAACTGACCTGCCCATCTTCTGGCTGGCAGATTGCAGGAGCCACTTGCCTCAATCAAACCAGCCCGACATGGCACTGGTGCCAGCTTTCATCTGGGAACCATCCTGCGTATCGTGGATTTTCAGGAGCCAGCCGGCCACTCCCAGCCACAGGCCCCCGAAAAAAAACCCCGCCCTTTCCCTGGCAAAAAAAACTCAGCCTCCCCGCTTGTGGCTGGCAGATTGCAGGAGCCACTTGCCTCTATCAAACCAGCACGATTCGTCAGTGGTGCCCCCTTGGGTCTGCCAACCATCCTGCGTATTGTGGATTTTCAGGAGCCAGCCGGCCACTCCCAGCCACAGGCCCCAAACACAAACCACGGCCCTTTTCCCTGGCAAACAAAACTCACCCGCCCCGCTTCCGGATGCTAGATTGCAGGAGCCAATTTGTGCCATCAATCCAGCCTGACTCGGCATTGGTGCCCCCTTGGGTCTGGGAACCATCCTGCGCGGCGTGGATTTTCAGGAGCCAGCCGGCCACTCCCAGCCACTGGCCCCCAAACATATACCACCGCCCTTTTTTCTGGAAGAAAAACTGACCTGTCCATCTTCTGGCTGGCAGATTGCAGGAGCCACTTGGTACTATGAAACCAGTCTGACTTGGCATTGGTGCCACCATTCATCTGGGAACCATCCTGCGTATCGTGGATTTTCAGGAGCCAGCCGGACACTCCCAGCCACAGGCCCCCAAACACAAACTACCGCACTTTTCCCTGACAAACAAAACTCACCCAGCCCACTTCTGGCTGTCAGATTGCAGGACCCACTTTCCTACATCAAACCAGCCCGACTCGGCACTGGTGCCCCCTTTCATCTGGGAACCATCCTGCGTATTGTGGATTTTCAGGAGCCAGCCGGCCACTGCCATCCTGAGCCCCCAAACACAAACCACGGCCATTTTCCCTGGCAAACAAAACTCACCCGCCCCGCTTCTGGCTGGCAGATTGCAGGAGCCACTTGGTACTATCAAACCAGCCCGACTCGGCACTGGTGCCCTTATTCCTCTGGGAACCATCCTGCGTATCGTGGATTTTCAGGATCCAGCCGGCCACTCCCAGTCACAGGCCCCCGAACACAAACCACGGCCATTTTCCCTGGCAAACAAAACTCACCCGCCCCATCTTCTGGCTGGCAGATTGCAGGAGCCACTTCCCTCTATCACACCAGAACGACTCGGCAGTTGTTCCACCATTCATCTGGGAACCATCCTGCGTATCGTGGATTTTCAGGATCCAGCTGGCCACTCCCAGCCACAGGCCCCCAAACACAAACCACCGCCCTTTTCCCTGGCAAACAAAATTCACTCACCCCTCTTCTGGCTCGCAGATTGCAGGACCCACTTTCCTCTATATAACAAGCCCGGCTCGGCACTTGTGCCACCTTTTTCCTCTGGGAACCATCCTGCGTATCGTGGATTTTCAGGAGCCAGCCAGCCACTCCCAGCCACAGGCCCCCAAACACAAACCACCGCCCTTTTCCCTGGCAAACAAAACTCACCCGCCCTGCTTCTGGCAGGCAGATTGCATGAGCCACTTGGTACTATCAAACCAGCCCGACTTGGCACTGGTGCCAGCTTTCATCTGGGAACCATCCTGCGTATCGTGGATTTTCAGGATCCAGCTGGCCACTCCCAGCCACAGGCCCCCAAACAAAAACTACGGCCCTTTTCCCTGGAAGTAAAACCGACCTGCCCATCTTCTGGCTGGCAGAATGCAGGAGCCACTTGGTACTATCAAACCAGCCCGACTTGGCACTGGTGCCAGCTTTCATCTGGGAACCATCCTGCGCAGCGTGGAGTTTCAGGAGCCAGCCTGCCACACCCAGCCACAGGCCCCCAAACACAAACAACGGCCCTTTTCCCTGGAAAAGAAACTCAGCTGCCATGGTTCTCTCTGGTAGATTGCAGGAGCCCCTTTGTAGTTTCATACCTGTCCGACTGGGCAGTGGTGCCACCTTTCATCTCGGAAACATCCTGCGTGGCGTGGATTTTCAGAAGCCAGCCGGCCAATCCTAGCCACAGGCCCCCAAACACAAACTACGGCCCTTTTCCCTGGCAGTAAAACTGACCTGCCCATCTTCTGGCTGGCAGAATGCAGGACCCACTTGGCTCGATCAAACCAGCCCGACTTGGCACTGGTTCCAGCTTTCATCTGGGAACCATCCTGCGCAGCGTGGAGTTTCAGGAGCCAGCCGGCCACTCCCAGCCACAGGCCCCCAAACACAAACAACGGCCCTTTTCCCTGGAAAAGAAACTCAGCTGCCATGGTTCTCTCTGGTAGATTGCAGGAGCCCCTTTGTAGTTTCATACCAGTCCTACTGGGCAGTGGTGCCACCTTTCATCTCGGAAACATCCTGCGTGGCGTGGATTTTCAGAAGCCAGCCGGCCACTCCCAGCCACAGGCCCCCAAACACATACCACAACCCTTTACCCTGGGAAAAAAACTCAGCTGTCCCACTTCTGGAAGGGAGATTGCAGGAGCCACTTTGTACTATCACACCAGTCCAACTTGGCACTGGTGCCACCTTTCATCTGGGAACCATCCTGCGCGGCGTGGATTTTAAGGAGCCAGCCCGCCACTCCCAGCCACAGGCCCCCAAACACAAACTACGGCCCTTTTCACTGGAAGTAGAACTGACCTGCCCATCTTCTGGCTGGCAGATTGCAGGAGCCACTTGCCTCTATCAAATGAGCTCTACTTCGCGCTGGTGCCACCTTTCATCTGGGAACCATCATGCATATCGTGGATGTTCAGTAGCGAGCTTGCCACTCCCAGCCACAGGCCCCCTAACACAAAGCACCGCCCTATTACCTGGAAGCAAAATTGACGGGCCCATCTTCTGGCTGGCAGATTGCAGGAGCCACTTGTACTATGAAACCAGCCCAACTTGGCACTGGTGCCACCTTTCATCTGGGAACCATCCTGCGTATCGTGCATTTTCAGGCGCCAGCCGGCCACTCCCAGCCACAGGCCCCCAAACACAAACAACGGCCATTTTCCCTGGAAAAAAACTGACCTGCCCATTGACTGGCTGGCAGGTTGCAGGAGCACTTGGTACTATAAAACCAGCCCGACTTGGCACTGGTGCCACCTTTCATCTGGGAATCATCCTGCGTATCGTGGATTTTCAGCAGCCAGCCGGCCACTCCCAGCCACAGGCCCCCGAATACAAGCCACGGCCCTATTCCCGGGCAAACAAAACTCACCCACCCCGCTTCTGGCTGGCAGAATGCAGGAGCCACTTGGTACTATCAAACCAGCCCGACTTGGCACTGGAGCCCCCTTGGGCCCGGGAATCCTCCTGCGTATCCTGGATTTTCAGGATCCAGCTGGCCACTCCCAGCCACAGGCCTCCAAACACAATCCACAGCCCTTTTTCCTGGCAAACAAAACTCACCCGCCCCTCTTCCTGCTGGCTGATTGCAGGAGACACTTTCCTCTATCAAACCAGCCCGACTTGGCAGTGGTGCCATGTTTCATCTGGGAACCATCCTGCGTATCGTGGATTTTCAGGAGCCAGCCGGCCACTCCCAGCCACAGGCCCCCAAACACAAACTACGGCCCTTTTCCTGGAAGTAAAACTCAGCTGCCCATCGTGTGACTGTCAGATTGCAGGAGACACTTGGTACTATGAAACAAGCCCGACATGGCTCTGCTGTCACCTTTCATCTGGGAACCATCCTGTGTATCGTGGATTTTCAGGAGCCAGCCCCCCAGTCCCAGCCACAGGACCCCAAAGACAAACCATGGCCCTTTTCCCTGGAAAAAAACTCACCTGCCCCGCCTCTGCATGGTAGATTGCAGGAGCCACTTTGTACTATCATACCAGTCCGTCTTGGCACTGGTGCCACCTTTCATCTGGGAACCATCCGGCGCATCTTGGATTTTCAGGAGCCAGCCGGCCACTCCCAGCCACAGGCCCCCAAACACAAACTACGGCCCTTTTCCCTGGAAGTAACACTGACCTGCCCATCTTCTGGCTGGCAGATTGCAGGAGCCACTTGGCTCTATCAAACCAGCCCGACTTGGCACTGGTGCCTCCTTTCATCTGGGAACCATCCTGTGTATTGTGGAATTTCAGGAGCCAGCCGGCCACTCCCAGCCACAGGCCCCCAAACACAAACCACGACCCTTTTCCATGGCAAACACAACTCACCCGCCCCGCTGCTCGCTGGCAGATTGCAGGAGCCACTTGGCTCTATCAAACCAGCCTGACTCGGCACTGGTGCCACCTTCCATCTGGGAACCATCATGCGTATCGTGGATTTTCAGGAGCCAGCCCACCACTCCCAGCCACAGGCCCCCAGACACAAACCACCGCCCTTTTCCCTGGCAAAAAAAATTCACTCACCCCGCTTCTGGCTCGCAGATTGTAGGACCCACTTTCCTCTAAAAAACAAGACGGCTCGGCACTTGTTCCACCTTTGATCTGGGTACCATCCTGCGTATCGTGGATTTTCAGGAGCCAGCCGGCAACTTCCAGCTACAGGCCCCCAAACACAAACTATGGCCCTTTTGTCCTCGAAGTAAAACTGAGCTGCACATCTTCTGGCTGGCAGATTGCAGGACCTACTTGGCTCTATCAAACCAGCCCGACATGGCACTGCTGCCACTTTTCATCTGGGAACCATCCTGCGTATCGTGGATTTTCAGGAGCCAGACAGCCACTCCCAGCCACATGCCCCAGAAAAAAAACCACGGCCCTTTTCCCTGGCAAACAAAACTCACCTGCCCCGCTTCTGGCTGGTAGATTGCAGGAGCCACTTTGTACTATCATACCAGTCCGACTTGGCAGTGGTGCCTCCTTTCATCTGGGAACCATCCTGCGTATCGTGGAGTTTCAGGAGCCAGACAGCCACTCACAGCCACAGGCCCCCAAACACAAACCACGGCCTTTTTCCCTGGAAAAAAAAACTCAGCTGCCCCGCTTCTGGCTGGCAGATTGCAGGAGCCACTTGGTACTATCAAACCAGCCCGACTCTGCACTGGTGCCCTTTTTCCTCTGGGAACCATCCTGCGTATCGTGGATTTTCAGGAGCCAGCCGGCCACTCCCAGCCACAGGCCCCCAAACACATACCACGGCCCTTTTCCCTGGCAAACAAAACTCACTCAGCCCACTTCTGGCTGTCAGACTGCAGGAGCCACTTTCCTAGATCAAACCAGCCCGATTTGGCACTGGTGCCAGCTTTCATCTGGGAACCATCCTGCGTATCGTGGATTTTCAGGAGCCAGCCGGCCACTCCCAGCCACAGGCCCCCATACACAAACTAAGGCCCTTTTCCATGGAAGTAAAACTGACCTGCCCATCTTCTGGCTGGCAGATTGCAGGAGCCACTTCACTCTATCAAACCCGCCCGACTTGGCACTGGTGCCACCTTTGATCTGGTAACCATCCTGCGTATCGTGGATTTTCAGGAGCCAGCCGGCCACTCCCAGCCACAGGCCCCCAAACACAAACCACGGCCCATTTTCCTGGCAGACAAAACTCACCCGCCCCATCTTCTGGCTGGCAGATTGCAGGAGCCACTTGCCTCTATCAAACCAGCCCGACTTGGCACTGGAGCCCCCTTGGGTCCGGGAATCCTCCTGCGTATCCTGGATTTTCAGGAGCCCGCTGGCCACTCCCAGCCACAGGCCCCCAAACACAATCCCCAGCCCTTTTTCCTGGCAAACAAAACTCACCCGCCCCTCTTCCTGCTGGCTGATTGCAGGAGACACTTTCCTGTATCAAACCAGCCCGACTTGGCAGTGGTGCCACGTTTCATCTGGGAACCATCCAGCGTATCGTGGATTTTCAGGAGCCAGCCGGCCACTCCCAGCCACAGGCCCGCAAACACAAACAATGGCCCTTTTCCCTGGAAAAAAAACTCTGCTGCCCCGCTTCTGGATGGTAGATTGCAGGAGCCACTTTGTACTATCATACCAGTCCGACTTGGCACTGGTGCCACCTTTCATTTGGGAACCATCCGGCGCATCTTGGATTTTCAGGAGCCAGGTGGCCACTCCCAGCCACAGGCCCCCGAAAAAAAACCACGGCCCTTTCCCTGGCAAACAAAACTCACCCGCCCCGCTTCTGGCTGGCAGATTGCAGGAGACACTTGGCTCTATCAAACCAGCCCGACTTGGCACTGGAGCCCCCTTGGGTCCGGGAATCCTCTTGCGTATCCTGGATTTTCAGGAGCCCGCTGGCCACTCCCAGCCACAGGCCCCCGAACAGAAACCATGGCCCTTTGCCCAGGCAAAAAAAACTCAGCTGCCCCGCTTCTGGCTGGCAGATCGCATGAGCCACTTGGTACTATCAAACCAGCCTGACTTTGCACTGGTTCCCTAATTCCTCTGGGAACCATCCTGCGTAGCGTGGATTTTCAGGAGCCAGCTGGCCACTCCCAGCCACAGGCCCCCAAACAAAAACTACGGCCCTTTTTCCTGGAAGTAAAACTGACCCGCCCATCTTCTGGCGGGCAGATTGCAGGGGCCACTTGGCTCAATCAAACCAGCCCGACTTTGAACTGGTGCCTCCTTTCATCTGGGAACCATCCTTCGTATTGTGGAATTTCAGGAGCCAGCTGGCAACGCCCAGCCACAAGCCCCCAAACACAAACCACCGCCCTTTTCCCTGGCAAACAAAATTCACTCACCCCGCTTCTGGCTCGCAGATTGCCGGACCCACTTTCCTTTATAAAACAAGCCTGGCTCGGCGCTTGTGCCACATTTGATCTGGGAACCATCCTGCGTATCCTGGATTTTCAGGAGCCATCCAACCACTCCCAGCCACAGGCCCCCAAACACAAACTATGGTCCTTTTTTCCTGGAAGTAAAACTGACCTGCCCATCTTCTGGCTGGCAGATTGCAGGAGCCACTTGCCTCAATCAAACCAGCCCGACATGGCACTGGTGCCAGCTTTCATCTGGGAACCATCCTGCGTATCGTGGATTTTCAGGAGCCAGCCGGCCACTCCCAGCCACAGGCCCCCGAAAAAAAACCCCGCCCTTTCCCTGGCAAAAAAAACTCAGCCTCCCCGCTTGTGGCTGGCAGATTGCAGGAGCCACTTGCCTCTATCAAACCAGCACGATTCGTCAGTGGTGCCCCCTTGGGTCTGCCAACCATCCTGCGTATTGTGGATTTTCAGGAGCCAGCCGGCCACTCCCAGCCACAGGCCCCAAACACAAACCACGGCCCTTTTCCCTGGCAAACAAAACTCACCCGCCCCGCTTCCGGATGCTAGATTGCAGGAGCCAATTTGTGCCATCAATCCAGCCTGACTCGGCATTGGTGCCCCCTTGGGTCTGGGAACCATCCTGCGCGGCGTGGATTTTCAGGAGCCAGCCGGCCACTCCCAGCCACTGGCCCCCAAACATATACCACCGCCCTTTTTTCTGGAAGAAAAACTGACCTGTCCATCTTCTGGCTGGCAGATTGCAGGAGCCACTTGGTACTATGAAACCAGTCTGACTTGGCATTGGTGCCACCATTCATCTGGGAACCATCCTGCGTATCGTGGATTTTCAGGAGCCAGCCGGACACTCCCAGCCACAGGCCCCCAAACACAAACTACCGCACTTTTCCCTGACAAACAAAACTCACCCAGCCCACTTCTGGCTGTCAGATTGCAGGACCCACTTTCCTACATCAAACCAGCCCGACTCGGCACTGGTGCCCCCTTTCATCTGGGAACCATCCTGCGTATTGTGGATTTTCAGGAGCCAGCCGGCCACTGCCATCCTGAGCCCCCAAACACAAACCACGGCCATTTTCCCTGGCAAACAAAACTCACCCGCCCCGCTTCTGGCTGGCAGATTGCAGGAGCCACTTGGTACTATCAAACCAGCCCGACTCGGCACTGGTGCCCTTATTCCTCTGGGAACCATCCTGCGTATCGTGGATTTTCAGGATCCAGCCGGCCACTCCCAGTCACAGGCCCCCGAACACAAACCACGGCCATTTTCCCTGGCAAACAAAACTCACCCGCCCCATCTTCTGGCTGGCAGATTGCAGGAGCCACTTCCCTCTATCACACCAGAACGACTCGGCAGTTGTTCCACCATTCATCTGGGAACCATCCTGCGTATCGTGGATTTTCAGGATCCAGCTGGCCACTCCCAGCCACAGGCCCCCAAACACAAACCACCGCCCTTTTCCCTGGCAAACAAAATTCACTCACCCCTCTTCTGGCTCGCAGATTGCAGGACCCACTTTCCTCTATATAACAAGCCCGGCTCGGCACTTGTGCCACCTTTTTCCTCTGGGAACCATCCTGCGTATCGTGGATTTTCAGGAGCCAGCCAGCCACTCCCAGCCACAGGCCCCCAAACACAAACCACCGCCCTTTTCCCTGGCAAACAAAACTCACCCGCCCTGCTTCTGGCAGGCAGATTGCATGAGCCACTTGGTACTATCAAACCAGCCCGACTTGGCACTGGTGCCAGCTTTCATCTGGGAACCATCCTGCGTATCGTGGATTTTCAGGATCCAGCTGGCCACTCCCAGCCACAGGCCCCCAAACAAAAACTACGGCCCTTTTCCCTGGAAGTAAAACCGACCTGCCCATCTTCTGGCTGGCAGAATGCAGGAGCCACTTGGTACTATCAAACCAGCCCGACTTGGCACTGGTGCCAGCTTTCATCTGGGAACCATCCTGCGCAGCGTGGAGTTTCAGGAGCCAGCCTGCCACACCCAGCCACAGGCCCCCAAACACAAACAACGGCCCTTTTCCCTGGAAAAGAAACTCAGCTGCCATGGTTCTCTCTGGTAGATTGCAGGAGCCCCTTTGTAGTTTCATACCTGTCCGACTGGGCAGTGGTGCCACCTTTCATCTCGGAAACATCCTGCGTGGCGTGGATTTTCAGAAGCCAGCCGGCCAATCCTAGCCACAGGCCCCCAAACACAAACTACGGCCCTTTTCCCTGGCAGTAAAACTGACCTGCCCATCTTCTGGCTGGCAGAATGCAGGACCCACTTGGCTCGATCAAACCAGCCCGACTTGGCACTGGTTCCAGCTTTCATCTGGGAACCATCCTGCGCAGCGTGGAGTTTCAGGAGCCAGCCGGCCACTCCCAGCCACAGGCCCCCAAACACAAACAACGGCCCTTTTCCCTGGAAAAGAAACTCAGCTGCCATGGTTCTCTCTGGTAGATTGCAGGAGCCCCTTTGTAGTTTCATACCAGTCCTACTGGGCAGTGGTGCCACCTTTCATCTCGGAAACATCCTGCGTGGCGTGGATTTTCAGAAGCCAGCCGGCCACTCCCAGCCACAGGCCCCCAAACACATACCACAACCCTTTACCCTGGGAAAAAAACTCAGCTGTCCCACTTCTGGAAGGGAGATTGCAGGAGCCACTTTGTACTATCACACCAGTCCAACTTGGCACTGGTGCCACCTTTCATCTGGGAACCATCCTGCGCGGCGTGGATTTTAAGGAGCCAGCCCGCCACTCCCAGCCACAGGCCCCCAAACACAAACTACGGCCCTTTTCACTGGAAGTAGAACTGACCTGCCCATCTTCTGGCTGGCAGATTGCAGGAGCCACTTGCCTCTATCAAATGAGCTCTACTTCGCGCTGGTGCCACCTTTCATCTGGGAACCATCATGCATATCGTGGATGTTCAGTAGCGAGCTTGCCACTCCCAGCCACAGGCCCCCTAACACAAAGCACCGCCCTATTACCTGGAAGCAAAATTGACGGGCCCATCTTCTGGCTGGCAGATTGCAGGAGCCACTTGTACTATGAAACCAGCCCAACTTGGCACTGGTGCCACCTTTCATCTGGGAACCATCCTGCGTATCGTGCATTTTCAGGCGCCAGCCGGCCACTCCCAGCCACAGGCCCCCAAACACAAACAACGGCCATTTTCCCTGGAAAAAAACTGACCTGCCCATTGACTGGCTGGCAGGTTGCAGGAGCACTTGGTACTATAAAACCAGCCCGACTTGGCACTGGTGCCACCTTTCATCTGGGAATCATCCTGCGTATCGTGGATTTTCAGCAGCCAGCCGGCCACTCCCAGCCACAGGCCCCCGAATACAAGCCACGGCCCTATTCCCGGGCAAACAAAACTCACCCACCCCGCTTCTGGCTGGCAGAATGCAGGAGCCACTTGGTACTATCAAACCAGCCCGACTTGGCACTGGAGCCCCCTTGGGCCCGGGAATCCTCCTGCGTATCCTGGATTTTCAGGATCCAGCTGGCCACTCCCAGCCACAGGCCTCCAAACACAATCCACAGCCCTTTTTCCTGGCAAACAAAACTCACCCGCCCCTCTTCCTGCTGGCTGATTGCAGGAGACACTTTCCTCTATCAAACCAGCCCGACTTGGCAGTGGTGCCATGTTTCATCTGGGAACCATCCTGCGTATCGTGGATTTTCAGGAGCCAGCCGGCCACTCCCAGCCACAGGCCCCCAAACACAAACTACGGCCCTTTTCCTGGAAGTAAAACTCAGCTGCCCATCGTGTGACTGTCAGATTGCAGGAGACACTTGGTACTATGAAACAAGCCCGACATGGCTCTGCTGTCACCTTTCATCTGGGAACCATCCTGTGTATCGTGGATTTTCAGGAGCCAGCCCCCCAGTCCCAGCCACAGGACCCCAAAGACAAACCATGGCCCTTTTCCCTGGAAAAAAACTCACCTGCCCCGCCTCTGCATGGTAGATTGCAGGAGCCACTTTGTACTATCATACCAGTCCGTCTTGGCACTGGTGCCACCTTTCATCTGGGAACCATCCGGCGCATCTTGGATTTTCAGGAGCCAGCCGGCCACTCCCAGCCACAGGCCCCCAAACACAAACTACGGCCCTTTTCCCTGGAAGTAACACTGACCTGCCCATCTTCTGGCTGGCAGATTGCAGGAGCCACTTGGCTCTATCAAACCAGCCCGACTTGGCACTGGTGCCTCCTTTCATCTGGGAACCATCCTGTGTATTGTGGAATTTCAGGAGCCAGCCGGCCACTCCCAGCCACAGGCCCCCAAACACAAACCACGACCCTTTTCCATGGCAAACACAACTCACCCGCCCCGCTGCTCGCTGGCAGATTGCAGGAGCCACTTGGCTCTATCAAACCAGCCTGACTCGGCACTGGTGCCACCTTCCATCTGGGAACCATCATGCGTATCGTGGATTTTCAGGAGCCAGCCCACCACTCCCAGCCACAGGCCCCCAGACACAAACCACCGCCCTTTTCCCTGGCAAAAAAAATTCACTCACCCCGCTTCTGGCTCGCAGATTGTAGGACCCACTTTCCTCTAAAAAACAAGACGGCTCGGCACTTGTTCCACCTTTGATCTGGGTACCATCCTGCGTATCGTGGATTTTCAGGAGCCAGCCGGCAACTTCCAGCTACAGGCCCCCAAACACAAACTATGGCCCTTTTGTCCTCGAAGTAAAACTGAGCTGCACATCTTCTGGCTGGCAGATTGCAGGACCTACTTGGCTCTATCAAACCAGCCCGACATGGCACTGCTGCCACTTTTCATCTGGGAACCATCCTGCGTATCGTGGATTTTCAGGAGCCAGACAGCCACTCCCAGCCACATGCCCCAGAAAAAAAACCACGGCCCTTTTCCCTGGCAAACAAAACTCACCTGCCCCGCTTCTGGCTGGTAGATTGCAGGAGCCACTTTGTACTATCATACCAGTCCGACTTGGCAGTGGTGCCTCCTTTCATCTGGGAACCATCCTGCGTATCGTGGAGTTTCAGGAGCCAGACAGCCACTCACAGCCACAGGCCCCCAAACACAAACCACGGCCTTTTTCCCTGGAAAAAAAAACTCAGCTGCCCCGCTTCTGGCTGGCAGATTGCAGGAGCCACTTGGTACTATCAAACCAGCCCGACTCTGCACTGGTGCCCTTTTTCCTCTGGGAACCATCCTGCGTATCGTGGATTTTCAGGAGCCAGCCGGCCACTCCCAGCCACAGGCCCCCAAACACATACCACGGCCCTTTTCCCTGGCAAACAAAACTCACTCAGCCCACTTCTGGCTGTCAGACTGCAGGAGCCACTTTCCTAGATCAAACCAGCCCGATTTGGCACTGGTGCCAGCTTTCATCTGGGAACCATCCTGCGTATCGTGGATTTTCAGGAGCCAGCCGGCCACTCCCAGCCACAGGCCCCCATACACAAACTAAGGCCCTTTTCCATGGAAGTAAAACTGACCTGCCCATCTTCTGGCTGGCAGATTGCAGGAGCCACTTCACTCTATCAAACCCGCCCGACTTGGCACTGGTGCCACCTTTGATCTGGTAACCATCCTGCGTATCGTGGATTTTCAGGAGCCAGCCGGCCACTCCCAGCCACAGGCCCCCAAACACAAACCACGGCCCATTTTCCTGGCAGACAAAACTCACCCGCCCCATCTTCTGGCTGGCAGATTGCAGGAGCCACTTGCCTCTATCAAACCAGCCCGACTTGGCACTGGAGCCCCCTTGGGTCCGGGAATCCTCCTGCGTATCCTGGATTTTCAGGAGCCCGCTGGCCACTCCCAGCCACAGGCCCCCAAACACAATCCCCAGCCCTTTTTCCTGGCAAACAAAACTCACCCGCCCCTCTTCCTGCTGGCTGATTGCAGGAGACACTTTCCTGTATCAAACCAGCCCGACTTGGCAGTGGTGCCACGTTTCATCTGGGAACCATCCAGCGTATCGTGGATTTTCAGGAGCCAGCCGGCCACTCCCAGCCACAGGCCCGCAAACACAAACAATGGCCCTTTTCCCTGGAAAAAAAACTCTGCTGCCCCGCTTCTGGATGGTAGATTGCAGGAGCCACTTTGTACTATCATACCAGTCCGACTTGGCACTGGTGCCACCTTTCATTTGGGAACCATCCGGCGCATCTTGGATTTTCAGGAGCCAGGTGGCCACTCCCAGCCACAGGCCCCCGAAAAAAAACCACGGCCCTTTCCCTGGCAAACAAAACTCACCCGCCCCGCTTCTGGCTGGCAGATTGCAGGAGACACTTGGCTCTATCAAACCAGCCCGACTTGGCACTGGAGCCCCCTTGGGTCCGGGAATCCTCTTGCGTATCCTGGATTTTCAGGAGCCCGCTGGCCACTCCCAGCCACAGGCCCCCGAACAGAAACCATGGCCCTTTGCCCAGGCAAAAAAAACTCAGCTGCCCCGCTTCTGGCTGGCAGATCGCATGAGCCACTTGGTACTATCAAACCAGCCTGACTTTGCACTGGTTCCCTAATTCCTCTGGGAACCATCCTGCGTAGCGTGGATTTTCAGGAGCCAGCTGGCCACTCCCAGCCACAGGCCCCCAAACAAAAACTACGGCCCTTTTTCCTGGAAGTAAAACTGACCCGCCCATCTTCTGGCGGGCAGATTGCAGGGGCCACTTGGCTCAATCAAACCAGCCCGACTTTGAACTGGTGCCTCCTTTCATCTGGGAACCATCCTTCGTATTGTGGAATTTCAGGAGCCAGCTGGCAACGCCCAGCCACAAGCCCCCAAACACAAACCACCGCCCTTTTCCCTGGCAAACAAAATTCACTCACCCCGCTTCTGGCTCGCAGATTGCCGGACCCACTTTCCTTTATAAAACAAGCCTGGCTCGGCGCTTGTGCCACATTTGATCTGGGAACCATCCTGCGTATCCTGGATTTTCAGGAGCCATCCAACCACTCCCAGCCACAGGCCCCCAAACACAAACTATGGTCCTTTTTTCCTGGAAGTAAAACTGACCTGCCCATCTTCTGGCTGGCAGATTGCAGGAGCCACTTGCCTCAATCAAACCAGCCCGACATGGCACTGGTGCCAGCTTTCATCTGGGAACCATCCTGCGTATCGTGGATTTTCAGGAGCCAGCCGGCCACTCCCAGCCACAGGCCCCCGAAAAAAAACCCCGCCCTTTCCCTGGCAAAAAAAACTCAGCCTCCCCGCTTGTGGCTGGCAGATTGCAGGAGCCACTTGCCTCTATCAAACCAGCACGATTCGTCAGTGGTGCCCCCTTGGGTCTGCCAACCATCCTGCGTATTGTGGATTTTCAGGAGCCAGCCGGCCACTCCCAGCCACAGGCCCCAAACACAAACCACGGCCCTTTTCCCTGGCAAACAAAACTCACCCGCCCCGCTTCCGGATGCTAGATTGCAGGAGCCAATTTGTGCCATCAATCCAGCCTGACTCGGCATTGGTGCCCCCTTGGGTCTGGGAACCATCCTGCGCGGCGTGGATTTTCAGGAGCCAGCCGGCCACTCCCAGCCACTGGCCCCCAAACATATACCACCGCCCTTTTTTCTGGAAGAAAAACTGACCTGTCCATCTTCTGGCTGGCAGATTGCAGGAGCCACTTGGTACTATGAAACCAGTCTGACTTGGCATTGGTGCCACCATTCATCTGGGAACCATCCTGCGTATCGTGGATTTTCAGGAGCCAGCCGGACACTCCCAGCCACAGGCCCCCAAACACAAACTACCGCACTTTTCCCTGACAAACAAAACTCACCCAGCCCACTTCTGGCTGTCAGATTGCAGGACCCACTTTCCTACATCAAACCAGCCCGACTCGGCACTGGTGCCCCCTTTCATCTGGGAACCATCCTGCGTATTGTGGATTTTCAGGAGCCAGCCGGCCACTGCCATCCTGAGCCCCCAAACACAAACCACGGCCATTTTCCCTGGCAAACAAAACTCACCCGCCCCGCTTCTGGCTGGCAGATTGCAGGAGCCACTTGGTACTATCAAACCAGCCCGACTCGGCACTGGTGCCCTTATTCCTCTGGGAACCATCCTGCGTATCGTGGATTTTCAGGATCCAGCCGGCCACTCCCAGTCACAGGCCCCCGAACACAAACCACGGCCATTTTCCCTGGCAAACAAAACTCACCCGCCCCATCTTCTGGCTGGCAGATTGCAGGAGCCACTTCCCTCTATCACACCAGAACGACTCGGCAGTTGTTCCACCATTCATCTGGGAACCATCCTGCGTATCGTGGATTTTCAGGATCCAGCTGGCCACTCCCAGCCACAGGCCCCCAAACACAAACCACCGCCCTTTTCCCTGGCAAACAAAATTCACTCACCCCTCTTCTGGCTCGCAGATTGCAGGACCCACTTTCCTCTATATAACAAGCCCGGCTCGGCACTTGTGCCACCTTTTTCCTCTGGGAACCATCCTGCGTATCGTGGATTTTCAGGAGCCAGCCAGCCACTCCCAGCCACAGGCCCCCAAACACAAACTATGGCCCTTTATTCCTGGAAGTAAAACTGACCTGCACATCTTCTGGCTGGCAGATTGCAGGAGCCACTTGCCTCTATCAAACCAGCCCGACATAGCACTGCTGCCACCTTTCATCTGGGAACCATCCTGCGTATCCTGGATTTTCAGGAGCCAGCCGGCCATTCCCAGCCACAGGCCCCCGAACACAAACCACCGCACTTTTCCCTGGCAAACAAAACTCACCCAGCCCACTTCTGTCTCTCAGATTGCAGGAGCCACTTTCCTACATCAAACCACTCTTTCTCGGCACTGGTGCCACCTTCCATCTGGGAACCATCCTGCGTATCGTGGATTTTCAGGAGCCAGCCGGCCACTCTCAACCACAGCCCCCAAACAGAAACCACCGCGATTTTCCCTGGAAAGAAAACTGAGCTACCCCGCTTCTGGATGGTAGATTGCAGGAGTCACTTTGTGCGCATAAACGAGCCCGACTCAGCACTGGTGCCCCCTTGCGTCTGGGAATCATCCTGGGCGGCGTTGATTTTCAGGAGCCAGCCGGCCACTCCCAGCCACAGGCCCCCGAAAAAAATCCGCGCCCTTTTCCCTGGCAAACAAAACTCAGCTGCCCCGCTTCTGGCTGGCAGATTGCAGGAGCCACTTGGCTCTATCAATCCAGCCCGACTCGGCACTGGTTCCCTTTTTTGCACTGGGAACCATCCTGCGTATCGTGGATTTTCAGGAGCCAGCTGGCCACTCCCAGCCACAGGCCCCCACACATATACCACGGCCCTTTTCCCTGGCAAACAAAACTCACCCGCCCCGCTTCTGGCTGGCAGATTGCAGGACCCACTTTGTGCTATCAAACCAGCCCGACACGGCACGGGTGCCAGCTTCGGTCTGGCAACCATCCTGCGCGGCGTGGATTTTCAGGAGCCAGCCGGCCACTCCCATCCACAGGCCCCCAAACACAAACCACCGCCCTTTTCCCTGGCAAACAAAACTCACCCGCCCTGCTTCTGGCAGGCAGATTGCATGAGCCACTTGGTACTATCAAACCAGCCCGACTTGGCACTGGTGCCAGCTTTCATCTGGGAACCATCCTGCGTATCGTGGATTTTCAGGATCCAGCTGGCCACTCCCAGCCACAGGCCCCCAAACAAAAACTACGGCCCTTTTCCCTGGAAGTAAAACCGACCTGCCCATCTTCTGGCTGGCAGAATGCAGGAGCCACTTGGTACTATCAAACCAGCCCGACTTGGCACTGGTGCCAGCTTTCATCTGGGAACCATCCTGCGCAGCGTGGAGTTTCAGGAGCCAGCCTGCCACACCCAGCCACAGGCCCCCAAACACAAACAACGGCCCTTTTCCCTGGAAAAGAAACTCAGCTGCCATGGTTCTCTCTGGTAGATTGCAGGAGCCCCTTTGTAGTTTCATACCTGTCCGACTGGGCAGTGGTGCCACCTTTCATCTCGGAACCATCCTGCGTGGCGTGGATTTTCAGAAGCCAGCCGGCCAATCCTAGCCACAGGCCCCCAAACACAAACTACGGCCCTTTTCCCTGGCAGTAAAACTGACCTGCCCATCTTCTGGCTGGCAGAATGCAGGACCCACTTGGCTCGATCAAACCAGCCCGACTTGGCACTGGTTCCAGCTTTCATCTGGGAACCATCCTGCGCAGCGTGGAGTTTCAGGAGCCAGCCGGCCACTCCCAGCCACAGGCCCCCAAACACAAACAACGGCCCTTTTCCCTGGAAAAGAAACTCAGCTGCCATGGTTCTCTCTGGTAGATTGCAGGAGCCCCTTTGTAGTTTCATACCAGTCCTACTGGGCAGTGGTGCCACCTTTCATCTCGGAAACATCCTGCGTGGCGTGGATTTTCAGAAGCCAGCCGGCCACTCCCAGCCACAGGCCCCCAAACACATACCACAACCCTTTACCCTGGGAAAAAAACTCAGCTGTCCCACTTCTGGAAGGGAGATTGCAGGAGCCACTTTGTACTATCACACCAGTCCAACTTGGCACTGGTGCCACCTTTCATCTGGGAACCATCCTGCGCGGCGTGGATTTTCAGGAGCCAGCCCGCCACTCCCAGCCACAGGCCCCCAAACACAAACAACGGCCCTTTTCCCTGGAAAAGAAACTCAGCTGCCATGGTTCTCTCTGGTAGATTGCAGGAGCCCCTTTGTAGTTTCATACCTGTCCGACTGGGCAGTGGTGCCACCTTTCATCTCGGAACCATCCTGCGTGGCGTGGATTTTCAGAAGCCAGCCGGCCAATCCTAGCCACAGGCCCCCAAACACAAACTACGGCCCTTTTCCCTGGCAGTAAAACTGACCTGCCCATCTTCTGGCTGGCAGAATTCAGGAACCACTTGGCTCGATCAAACCAGCCCGACTTGGCACTGGTTCCAGCTTTCATCTGGGAACCATCCTGCGCAGCGTGGAGTTTCAGGAGCCAGCCGGCCACTCCCAGCCACAGGCCCCCAAACACAAACAACGGCCCTTTTCCCTGGAAAAGAAACTCAGCTGCCATGGTTCTCTCTGGTAGATTGCAGGAGCCCCTTTGTAGTTTCATACCAGTCCTACTGGGCAGTGGTGCCACCTTTCATCTCGGAAACATCCTGCGTGGCGTGGATTTTCAGAAGCCAGCCGGCCACTCCCAGCCACAGGCCCCCAAACACATACCACAACCCTTTACCCTGGGAAAAAAACTCAGCTGTCCCACTTCTGGAAGGGAGATTGCAGGAGCCACTTTGTACTATCACACCAGTCCAACTTGGCACTGGTGCCACCTTTCATCTGGGAACCATCCTGCGCGGCGTGGATTTTCAGGAGCCAGCCCGCCACTCCCAGCCACAGGCCCCCAAACACAAACTACGGCCCTTTTCACTGGAAGTAGAACTGACCTGCCCATCTTCTGGCTGGCAGATTGCAGGAGCCACTTGCCTCTATCAAATGAGCTCTACTTCGCGCTGGTGCCACCTTTCATCTGGGAACCATCATGCATATCGTGGATGTTCAGTAGCGAGCTTGCCACTCCCAGCCACAGGCCCCCTAACACAAAGCACCGCCCTATTACCTGGAAGCAAAATTGACGGGCCCATCTTCTGGCTGGCAGATTGCAGGAGCCACTTGTACTATGAAACCAGCCCAACTTGGCACTGGTGCCACCTTTCATCTGGGAACCATCCTGCGTATCGTGCATTTTCAGGCGCCAGCCGGCCACTCCCAGCCACAGGCCCCCAAACACAAACAACGGCCCTTTTCCCTGGAAAAAAACTGACCTGCCCATTGACTGGCTGGCAGGTTGCAGGAGCACTTGGTACTATAAAACCAGCCCGACTTGGCACTGGTGCCACCTTTCATCTGGGAATCATCCTGCGTATCGTGGATTTTCAGGAGCCAGCCGGCCACTCCCAGCCACAGGCCCCCGAACACTAACCACGGCCCTTTTCCCTGGCAAAAAATAATCACCCACCCCGCTTCTGGCTGGCAGATTGCAGGAGCCACTTCCCTACATCAAACCAGCCTGACTCGGCACTGGTGCCCCTATTCATCTGGGAACCATCCTGCGTATCGTGGATTTTCAGGAGCCAGGCGGCCACTCCCAGCCACCGGCCCCCGAACTCTAACCACGGCCCTTTTCCCTGGCGAACAAAACTCACCCGCCCCGCTTCTGGTTGGCAGATTGCACGAGCCTCTTGGTACTATGAAACTAGCCCAACTTGGCACTGGTGCCTCCTTTCATCTTGGAACCATCCTGCGTATCGTGGATTTTCAGGAGCCAGCCGGCCACTCCCAGCCACAGGCCCCCAAACACATACCACGGCCCTTTTCCCTGGAGGTAAAACTGACCTGCACTTCTTCTGGCTGGCAGATTGCAGGAGCCACTTGGTACTATGTAACCAGTCTGACTTGGCACTGGTGCCACCTTTCATCAGGGAAACATCCTGCGCAGCGTGGATTTTCAGGAGCCAGACAGCCACTCCCAGGCACAGGCCCCTGCTAAAAAACCACGGCCCTTTTCCCGGGAAAACAAAACTCACCCGCCCCGCTTCTCGCTGGCAGATTGCAGGAGCCACTTGCCTCTATCAAAGAAGCCCGACTTGGCACTGGTGCCCCCTTGGGTCTGCGAACCATCCTGCGCGGCATGGATTTTCAGGAGCCAGCCGGCCACTCCCAGCCACAGGCCCCCGAGCACAAACCACGGCCCTTTTCCCTGGGAAACAAAGCTAGACAAATCTGGGATTTTTTTACCAACTAAAATTGTTTGAATAATCTGGTCATAATAATTGATTTCTACAAGGAATTTTTGAAATCTTTCTTCGAGTTCAGAAATTTCTGGACTGAGGTCTTTTTCTTCCCTTATCAATATTGCAACGAAATTGATAAATAATGAGCAACTCTTTATTTTTCTTTTTAACTCAAGTAGATAATTACTATTCATTAATCCATTTTGTGGACCAATATTTGCCTTTCTGACGTAAGTTGTCGCTTCTTTACAATAGATATTCTGTGACTATGTTGACAAGTCTTGGGTGATGATCCTAACTGGTCTTAGATACACATAGGGGGAAATTTCCTCAACCAGTGTCAGTCCCAAGCATGCGTATCAGAAGGTCTTTCTATAGCTGGGAATTTTCCCATGAAAGGGATTCAGTTAGGGAAGAGACACTTGTCCCAGAGTTTTACATTCTTCTTGAACACTGCTTAAGGAACATGGATCCCATGTCCATTTGGATCTCTGTCTGCACAGAACTTTGTCATGCCAGTGCTTGAAATGCATCTCAAAGAGAATTCACTACATAGAATGAATGAGAGTGGTAGGGCTCAGTGGGGCTCACCAGGCCCAACCCCCCTGTTAAACCAGGATACCTAGAGCCTCTTGCCCGGGATTCTATCTGGGTGTACTTTTAATGTCTTCTAAGATCCAGGCTTCAGAAGCTTTATGGGCAGTCTGTGCCGCGGTTCAGTCACCGTCACAGTAAAACATCATTTGGTGATGTTCATAGGCAATCTCCTGTATTTCAGTGTGTGCCCACTGCCTCTTGTCTTTTCACTCAGCATCACTTAAAAGACACTGGTTCCCTCCCTTTTGCATTATTGCTTCCCATATGTATGTGTGCAGCCATGTAGAGAAATGTAAAAAACCTCCCTGAAGGCCACGCAGACAATATTCCCTTCATCTACCAGTCAAGTTGATTCATCAGAGGTGTTGAAAAAGTTGTTCAGCATGAAATTCCCCAGGAAAATCCATGCCGAGTACATTGCTTTGTCCTCCTTCATATGCCAGGCAAGGCTTTCAGGAATAGCTGCCCCATCAACTTCGTGGGGATAAAAAAGAGGCTGGCTGATTGGTACTTTTCCGAGTCCTCCTAATTGCCATTTTTAAAGAGAGTAGTCTCTTGCTTTAATGCAGTCTTAGCTACAGAAAACTCCATACTTTCGTCTTTAGCGTTTCTTGTCCTCTCCAACTTCTCAAAAAGTTTTTCCACTATGTCTGGCAGGGAGAAACTGTGCCAGCCCAGAAAACATCTCCCATCGTGTTTTACATGTCGCAGAGAGGTTTGCAGAGTGTTTTGCAAGAAGAAAAACAAAGTTGTCCAAAACACCTTCCAATCGAATGTTCATGTGTTTGGAAAAGGTAGGAGAGTGGTAAGGTACTGTTTTCTATCAGTTTGCAAGCTGCGCACTCTATCCCAGTGTTGTGCAGCTTCATTCTTTACCTTTCTGAAGCAGCCGCACTCTCCAGCTGCCGGAGGCGAAGAAGCGGCTTCTTCGCGCAAAAGCGATTGTGCCGGTCACAGTGCACTCCAGTGCGGCGGCTTCCACCAAAATGTGCCGGGGACCGGCGGTTAGCTCCGGGGAGCTCCGTATTTCATCTTTAGCGTCTTTTGTGCTCTACATCATTGCAGAAAGGTTTTTCACTAGGTTAAGCACGGAGAAACTGTGCCACCCCAGAAAACATCTCCCATCGTTTTTTACATGTTTCAGAGAGGTTTGCAGAGTGTTTTGCAAGAAGAAAAACAAAGTTGTCCAAAACACCTTCCAACCGAATGTTCATGTGTTTGGAAAAGGTAGGAGAGTAGAAAGGTACTGTTTTCTATCAGTTTGCAAGCTGCGCACACTATCCCAGTGTTGTGCAGCTTCATTCTTCACCTTTCGGAAGCAGCCGCTTTCTCCGGCTCGCGGAGGCGAAGAATCGGCTTCTTCGCGCAAAGGCGATTGTGCTGGTCACAGTGCACTCCAGTGCGGCGGCTTCTGACGAAATGTGCCTGGGACCGGCGCTTAGCTCCGGGGACATCCGTACCTTCTTCTTTCTGGACTTTTGTGGTCTACATCATTGCAAAAAATTCTTCCACTATGTCTGGCAAGGAGAAACTGTGCAAGCACAGAAAACATATCCCATCGTGTTTTACATGTTGCAGAGAGGTTTGCAGAGTGTTTTGCAAGAAGAAAAACAAAGTTGTCCAAAACACCTTCCAATCGAATGTTCATGTGTTTGGAAAAGGTAGGAGAGTGGTAAGGTACTGTTTTCTATCAGTTTGCAAGCTGCGCACACTATCCCAGTGTTGTGCAGGTTCATTCTTCACCTTTCGGAAGCAGCCGCTTTCTCCGGCTCGCGGAGGCGAAGAATCGGCTTCTTCGCGCAAAGGCGATTGTGCCGGTCACAGTGCACTCCAGTGCGGCGGCTTCTGACGAAATGTGCCTGGGACCGGCGCTTAGCTCCGGGGACATCCGTACCTTCTCCTTTCGGGACTTTTGTGGTCTACATCATTGCAGAAAGGTTTTTCACTATCTTAGGCTAGGAGAAACAGTGCCAGCCCAGAAAACATCTCCCATCGTGTTTTACATGTTGCAGAGAGGTTTGCAGAGTGTTTTGCAAGAAGAAAAACAAAGTTGTCCAAAACAACTTCCAATCGAATGTTCATGTGTTTGGAAAAGGTAGGAGAGTGGTAAGGTACTGTTTTCTATCAGTTTGCAAGCTGCGCACACAATCCTAGTGATGTGCAGCTTCATTCTCACCTTTCCAAAGCAGCCGCTTTCTCCTGCTCGCGGAGACGAAGAAGCGGCTTCCTCGAGTAAAGGCGATTGTACCGGTCACAGTGCACTCCAGTGCGGCGGCTTCTGCCGAAACGTACCTGGGACCGGCGCTTAGCTCCGGGGACATCCGTACCTTCTTCTTTCTGGACTTTTGTGGTCTACATCATTGCAAAAACTTTTCCACCATGTCTGGCAAGGAGAAACTGTGCCTGCACAGAAAACACCTCCCATCGTGTTTTACATGTTGCAGAGAGGTTTGCAGAGTGTTTTGCAAGAAGAAAAACAAAGTTGTCCAAAACACCTTCCAATCGAATGTTCATGTGTTTGGAAAAGGTAGGAGAGTGGTAAGGTACTGTTTTCTACCAGTTTGCAAGCTGCGCACTCTATCCCGGTGTTGTGCAGCTTCATTCTTTACCTTTTTGAAGCAGCCGCACTCTCCAGCTGCCGGAGGCGAAGAAGCGGCGTCTTCGCGCAAAAGCGATTGTGCCGGTCACAGTGCACTCCAGTGCGGCGGCTTCTGCCAAAATGTCCCCGGGACCGGCGCTTAGCTCCGGGGAGCTCCGTATTTCGTCTTTAGCGTCTTCTGTGGTGTACATCATCGCAAAATCCTTTCTACTATGTTTTGCAAGGAGAAACTCTGCCTGCACAGAAAACACCTCCCATCGTGTTTTACATGTTGCAGAGAGGTTTGCAGAGTGTTTTGCAAGATGAAAATCAAAGTTGTCCAAAACACCTTCCAATCGAATGTTCATGTGTTTGGAAAAGGTAGGAGAGTGGTAAGGTACTGTTTTCTATCATTTTGCAAGCTGCGCACTCTATCCCAGTGTTGTGCAGCTTCATTCTTTACCTTTCTGAAGCAGCCGCACTCTCCAGCTGCCGGAGGCGAAGAAGCGGCTTCTTCGAGCAAAGGCAATTGTGCCGGGCACAGTGCACTCCAGTGCGGCGGCTTCTGTCGACATGTGCCCGGGACCGGCGCTTAGCTCCGGGGAGCTCCGTATCCTTCGTCTTTCGCCTCTTTTGTGGTCTACATCATTGCAGAAAGGTTTTTCACTATGTTAGGCAAGGAGAAACTGTGCCTGCACAGAAATTACTTCCCATCCTGTCTTACATGTTGCAGAGAGGTTTGCAGAGTGTTTTGCAAGAAGAAAAACAAAGTTGTCCAAAACACCTTCCAATCGAATGTTCATGTGTTTGGAAAAGGTAGGAGAGTGGTAAGGTACTGTTTTCTATCAGTTTGCAAGCTGCGCACATAATCCTAGTGATGTGCAGCTTCATTCTTCACCTTTCTGAAAGAGTCGCACTCTCCAGCTGCCGGAGGCGAAGAAGCGGCTTCTTCGCGCAAAAGCGATTGTGCCGGGCACAGTGCACTCCAGTGCGGCGGCTTCTGCTGAAATGTGCCCGGGACCGGCGCTTAGCTCCGGGGAGCTCCGTATTTCGTCTTTAGCGTCTTCTGTGGTGTACATCATTGCAAAAGTCCTTTCCACCATGTCTGGCATGGAAAAACTGTGCCACCCCATAAAACATCTTCAATCGTGTTTTACATGTTGCAGAGAGGTTTGCAGAGTGTTTTGCAAGAAGAAAAACAAAGTTGTCCAAAACACCTTCCAATCGAATGTTCATGTGTTTGGAAAAGGTAGGAGAGTGGTAAGGTACTGTTTTCTATCAGTTTGCAAGCTGCGAACACAATCCCAGTGTTGTGCAGCTTCATTCTTCACCTTTCAGAGGCAGCCGCTCTCTCCGCCTTCTGGAGGCGAAGAAGCGGCTTCCTCGCGCAAAGGCGACTGTGCCGGTCACAGTGCACTGCCGACGGCGGCTTCTACCGAAATGTGCCCCCAAACACAAACAATGGCCCTTTTATTCCTGTAAGTAAAACTGACCTGCCCATCTTCTGGCTGGCAGATTGCAGGAGCCACTTGGCTCTGACAAACCTGCCCGATTCGGCACTGGTGCCCCCTTTCATCTGGGAACCATATGCGCGGCGTGGATTTTCAGGAGCCAGCCGGCCACTCCCAGCCACAGGCCCCCGAATACAAACCACGGCCCCTTTCCCTGGCAAACAAAACTCACCCGCCCCATCTTCTGGCTGGCAGATTGAAGGAGCCACTTGCCTCTCTCAAACCAGCCCGACTCAGCACTGGTGCCCCCTTGGATCTGGGAACCATCCAGCGCGGCGTGGATTTTCAGGAGCCAGCTGGCCACTCCCATCCACAGGCCCCGAGACACAAACTACGGCCCTTTTCCCTGGAAGTAAAACTGACCTGTCTATCTTCTGGCTGGCAGATTGCAGTAGCCACTTTGTACTATGAAACCAGCCCAACTTGGCACTGGTGCAACCTTTCATCTGGGAACTATCCTGCGTATCGTGGATTTTCAGGAGCCAGCCGGCCAGTCCCAGCAACAGGCCCCCAAACACAAAGTACGGCCCTATTCCCTGGAAAAAAAACTCAGCTGCCCCGCATCTGGATGGTACATTGCAGGAGCCACTTTGCACGATCAAACCAGCCCGATTTGGCACTGGTGCCACCTTTCATCTGGGAACCATCCTGTGTATCGTGGATTTTCAGGAGCCAGACAGCCACTCCCAGCCACAGGCCCCCGAAAAAAAACCACGGCCCTTTTCCCTGCCAAACAAAACTCACCCGCCGCACTTCTGGCTGGCAGATTGCAGGAGCCACTTGGCTCTGTCAAACCCGCCCGACTCGGAACTGGTGCCCTCTTTCATCTGGGTACCATATGCGTGGCGTGGATTTTCAGGAGCCATCCGGCCACTCCCAGCCACAGGCCGCCGAACACAAACCACGGCCCTTTTCCCTGGCAAACAAAACTCACCCGCCCCGCTTCTGGCTGGCAGAGTGCAGGACCCACTTGGCTCTATCAAACCAGCCCGACTCGGCAGTGGTGCCCCCTTGGGTCTGCGAACCATCCTGCGCGGCATGGATTTTCAGGAGCCAGACGACCACTCCTAACCACAGGCCCCCAAACAAAAACCACGGCCCTTTTACCTGGAAAAAAAACTCAGCTGCCCCGCTTCTGGCTGGCAGATTGCATGAGCCACTTGGTACTATCAAACCAGCCCGACTCGGCACTGGTGCTCTTTTTCCTCTGGGAACCATCCTGCGTATCGTGGATTTTCAGGAGCCAGCCGGGCACTCCCAGCCACAGGCCCCCCCAAAAAATTACGGGTCTTTTCCCTGGAAGTAAAACCGACCTGCCCATCTTCTGGCTGGCATAGTGCAGGAGCCACTTGGTACGATCAAACCAGCCCAATTCAGCACTGGTGCCAGCTTTCATCTGGAAACCATCCTGCGTATCGTGGATTTTCAGGAGCCAGCCGGCCACTCCCAGCCACAGGCCCTCAAAAACATACCACAGCCCTTTTCCCTGGAAAAAAAAAAAACTCAGCTGCCCCGCTTATGGCTGGCAGATTGCAGGAGCCACTTTGTTCTATCATACCACTCCGACTTGGCAGTGGTGCCACATTTAATCTGGGAACCATCCTGCTTATCGTGGATTTTCAGGAGTCAGCCGGCCACTCCCAGTCACAGGCCCCCGAACACAAACCACGGCCATTTTCCCTGGCAAACAAAACTCACCCGTCCCGGTTCTGGATGCTAGATTGCAGGAGCCACTTTGTGATATCAATCCAGCCCGACTCGGCACTGGTGCCCGCTTCGGTCTGGAAACCATACTGCGTGGCGTAGATTTTCGGGAGCCAGCCGGCCACTCCCAGCCACAGGCCCCCAAACACAAACCACCGCCATTTCCCCTGGCAAACAAAACTCACCCGCCCCATCTTCTGGCTGGCAGATTGCAGGAGCCACTTCCCTCTATCAAACCAGCCGGACTCGGCACTTGTGCCACTTTTGATCTGGGAACCATCCAGCGTATCGTGGATTTTCAGGAGCCAGCCGGCCATGCCCAGCCACAGACCCCCAAACACAAACCACTGCCCTTTTCCCTGGCAAACACAATTCACTCACCTAGCTTCTGGCTCGCAGATTGCAGGAGCCACTTGCCTCTAAAAAACAAGCCCGGCTCGGCACTTGTGCCACATTTGATCTGGGAACCATGCTGCGTATCCTGGATTTTCATTAGCCATCCGACCACTCCCAGCCACAGGCCCCCAAACACAAACTATGGTCCTTTTTTCCTGGAAGTAAAACTGACCTGCCCATCTTCTGGCTGGCAGATTGCAGGAGCCACTTGGCTCTATCAAACCAGCCCGACTTGGCAGTGGTGCCAGCTTTCATCTGGGAACCATCCTGCGTATCGTGGATTTTCAGGAGCCAGCCGGCCACTCCCAGCGACAGGCCCCCAAACACATACAACGGCCCTTTTCCCTGGAAAAAAAAAAAACTCAGTTGCCCTGCTTGTGGCTGGCAGATGGCAGGAGCCACTTTGTACTATCATACCACTCCGACTTGGCACTGGTGCCACCTTTTATCTGGGAACCATCCTGCTTATCGTGGATTTTCAGGAGCCAGCCGGCCACTCCCAGCCACAGGCCCCCAAACACAAACCACCGCCCTTTTCCCTGGCAAACAAAACTCACCCGTCCCGGTTCTGGATGCTAGACTGCAGGAGCCACTTTGTGATATCAATCCAGCCCGACTCGGCACTGGTGCCCCCTTCGGTCTGGGAACCATCCTGCGTGGCGTGGATTTTCAGGAGCCAGCCGGCCACTCCCATCCACAGGCCCGCAAACACAAACCACCGCCCTTTTCCCTGGCAAACAAAATTCACTCACCCCGCTTCTGGCTCGCAGATTGCAGGAGCCACTTTCCTCTATAAAACAAGCACGGCTCGGCACTTGTGCCACCTTTGATCTGGGAACCATCCTGCGTATCGTGGATTTTCAGGAGCCAGCCGGCCACTCCCAGCCACAGACCCCCGAAAACAAATTACGGGTCTTTTCCCTGGATGCAAAACCGACCTGCCCATCTTCTGGCTGGCAGAGTGTAGGAGCCACTTGGTACTATCAAACCAGCCCGACATGGCACTGCTGCCACCTTTGATCTGGTAACCATCCTGCGTATCGTGGATTTTCAGGAGCCAGCCGGCCACTCCCAGCCACAGGCCCCCGAATACAAGCCACGGCCCTTTTCCCTGGCAAACAAAACTCACCCGCCCTGCTTCTGGTTGGCAAATTGCAGGAGCCACTTGCCTCTATCAAACCAACCCGACTCGGCACTTGTGCCCCCTTGGGTCTGCGAAACATCCTGTGCGGCGTGGATTTTCAGGAGCCAACCAGCCACTCCCAGCCACAGGCCCCCAAACATAAACCACGGCCCTTTCCCCAGGCAAAATAAACTCAGCTGCCCCGCATCTGGCTGGCAGATTGCATGAGCCACTTGGTACTATGAAACCAGCCCGACTCGGCACTGGTGCCCTTTTTCCTCTGGGAACCATCCTGCGTATCGTGGATTTTCAGGAGCCAACCAGCCACTCCCAGCCACAGGCCCCCAAACACAAACTACGGACCTATTCCCAGGAAGTAAAACTGACCCGCCCATCTTCGGGCGGGCAGATTGCAGAAGCCACTTGGCTCTATCAAACCAACCCGACTTGGCACTGGTGCCTCCTTTCATCTGGGAACCATCCTTCGTATTGTGGATTTTCAGGAGCCAGCTGGCCACGCCCGGCCACAGGCCCCCAAACACAAACCACTGCCCTTTTCCCTGGCAAACACAATTCACTCACCCCGCTTCTGGCTCGCAGATTGCAGGACCCACTTTTCTCTATAAAACAAGCCCGGCTCGGCGCTTGTGCCACCTTTCATCTGGGAACCATCCTGCGCGACGTGGATTTTCAGGAGCCTGCCGGCCACTCCCAGCCACAGGCCCCCAAACACAAACTACGGCCCTTTTCCCTGGAAAAAAACCCCAGCTGCCCTGCTTCTGGATGGTGGATTGCAGGAGTCATTTTGTGCTATCAAACCAGCCCGACTCGGCACTGGTGCCACCTTTCCTCTGAGAACCATCCTGCGTATTGTGGATTTTCAGGAGCCAGACAGCCATTCCCAGCCACAGGCTCCCCAAAAAAAAACCACGGCCCTTTTCCCTGGCAAAATAAACTCACCCGCCCCGCTTCTGGCTGGCAGAGTGCAGGAGCCACTTGGCTCTGTCAAACCCGCCCGACTCGGCATTGGTGCCCTCTTTCATCTGGGAGCCATATGCGTGGCGTGGATTTTCAGGAGCCACCCGGCCACTCCTTTCCACAGGCCCCCAATCACAAACCACGGCCCTTTCCCCTGGCAAAAATAACTCAGCTGCCCCGCTTCTGGCTGGCAGATTGCATGAGCCACTTGGTACTATCAAACCAGCCCGACTCGGCACTGGTGCCCTTTTTCCTTTGGGAATCATCCTGCGTATCGTGGATTTTCAGGAGCCAGCCGGCCACTCCCAGCCACCGGCCCCCAAACAAAAACTACGGCCCTTTCCCTGGAAGTAAAACTGACCTGCCCATCTCCTGGCTGGCAGATTGCAGGAGCCACTTCGCTCTATCAAACCAGCCCGACATGGCACTGGTGCCACCTTTGATCTGGTAACCATCCTGCGTATAGTGGATTTTCAGGAGCCAGCCGGCCACTCCCAGCCACAGGCCCCCGAACACAAGCCACGTCCCATTTCCCTGGCAAACAAAACTCACCCGCCCCATCTTCTGGCTGGCAGATTGCAGGAGCCACTTGCTTCTATCAAACCAGCCCGACTTGGCACTGGTCCCAACATTCATCTGGGAACCATCCTGCGTATCCTGGATTTTCAGCAGCCAGCCGGCCACTCCCAGCCACAGGCCCCCGAATACAAGCCACGGCCCTATTCCCGGGCAAACAAAACTCACCCACCCCGCTTCTGGCTGGCAGAATGCAGGAGCCACTTGGTACTATCAAACCAGCCCGACTTGGCACTGGAGCCCCCTTGGGTCCGGGAATCCTCCTGCGTATCCTGGATTTTCAGGAGCCAGCTGGCCACTCCCAGCCACAGGCCTCCAAACACAATCCACAGCCCTTTTTCCTGGCAAACAAAACTCACCCGCCCCTCTTCCTGCTGGCTGATTGCAGGAGACACTTTCCTCTATCAAACCAGCCCGACTTGGCAGTGGTGCCATGTTTCATCTGGGAACCATCCTGCGTATCGTGGATTTTCAGGAGCCAGCGGGCCACTCCCAGCCACAGGCCCCCAAACACAAACTACGGCCCTTTTCCTGGAAGTAAAACTCAGCTGCCCATCGTGTGACTGTCAGATTGCAGGAGACACTTGGTACTATGAAACAAGCCCGACATGGCTCTGCTGTCACCTTTCATCTGGGAACCATCCTGTGTATCGTGGATTTTCAGGAGCCAGCCCCCCAGTCCCAGCCACAGGACCCCAAAGACAAACCATGGCCCTTTTCCCTGGAAAAAAACTCACCTGCCCCGCCTCTGCATGGTAGATTGCAGGAGCCACTTTGTACTATCATACCAGTCCGTCTTGGCACTGGTGCCACCTTTCATCTGGGAACCATCCGGCGCATCTTGGATTTTCAGGAGCCAGCCGGCCACTCCCAGCCACAGGCCCCCAAACACAAACTACGGCCCTTTTCCCTGGAAGTAACACTGACCTGCCCATCTTCTGGCTGGCAGATTGCAGGAGCCACTTGGCTCTATCAAACCAGCCCGACTTGGCACTGGTGCCTCCTTTCATCTGGGAACCATCCTGTGTATTGTGGAATTTCAGGAGCCAGCCGGCCACTCCCAGCCACAGGCCCCCAAACACAAACCACGACCCTTTTCCATGGCAAACACAACTCACCCGCCCCGCTGCTCGCTGGCAGATTGCAGGAGCCACTTGGCTCTATCAAACCAGCCTGACTCGGCACTGGTGCCACCTTCCATCTGGGAACCATCATGCGTATCGTGGATTTTCAGGAGCCAGCCCACCACTCCCAGCCACAGGCCCCCAGACACAAACCACCGCCCTTTTCCCTTCGAAAATAAAATTCACTCACCCCGCTTCTGGCTCGCAGATTGTAGGACCCACTTTCCTCTAAAAAACAAGACGGCTCGGCACTTGTTCCACCTTTGATCTGGGTACCATCCTGCGTATCGTGGATTTTCAGGAGCCAGCCGGCAACTTCCAGCTACAGGCCCCCAAACACAAACTATGGCCCTTTTGTCCTCGAAGTAAAACTGAGCTGCACATCTTCTGGCTGGCAGATTGCAGGACCTACTTGGCTCTATCAAACAAGCCCGACATGGCACTGCTGCCACTTTTCATCTGGGAACCATCCTGCGTATCGTGGATTTTCAGGAGCCAGACAGCCACTCCCAGCCACATGCCCCAGAAAAAAAACCACGGCCCTTTTCCCTGGCAAACAAAACTCACCTGCCCCGCTTCTGGCTGGTAGATTGCAGGAGCCACTTTGTACTATCATACCAGTCCGACTTGGCAGTGGTGCCTCCTTTCATCTGGGAACCATCCTGCGTATCGTGGAGTTTCAGGAGCCAGACAGCCACTCACAGCCACAGGCCCCCAAACACAAACCACGGCCTTTTTCCCTGGAAAAAAAAACTCAGCTGCCCCGCTTCTGGCTGGCAGATTGCAGGAGCCACTTGGTACTATCAAACCAGCCCGACTCTGCACTGGTGCCCTTTTTCCTCTGGGAACCATCCTGCGTATCGTGGATTTTCAGGAGCCAGCCGGCCACTCCCAGCCACAGGCCCCCAAACACATACCACGGCCCTTTTCCCTGGCAAACAAAACTCACTCAGCCCACTTCTGGCTGTCAGACTGCAGGAGCCACTTTCCTAGATCAAACCAGCCCGATTTGGCACTGGTGCCAGCTTTCATCTGGGAACCATCCTGCGTATCGTGGATTTTCAGGAGCCAGCCGGCCACTCCCAGCCACAGGCCCCCATACACAAACTAAGGCCCTTTTCCATGGAAGTAAAACTGACCTGCCCATCTTCTGGCTGGCAGATTGCAGGAGCCACTTCACTCTATCAAACCCGCCCGACTTGGCACTGGTGCCACCTTTGATCTGGTAACCATCCTGCGTATCGTGGATTTTCAGGAGCCAGCCGGCCACTCCCAGCCACAGGCCCCCAAACACAAACCACGGCCCATTTTCCTGGCAGACAAAACTCACCCGCCCCATCTTCTGGCTGGCAGATTGCAGGAGCCACTTGCCTCTATCAAACCAGCCCGACTTGGCACTGGAGCCCCCTTGGGTCCGGGAATCCTCCTGCGTATCCTGGATTTTCAGGAGCCCGCTGGCCACTCCCAGCCACAGGCCCCCAAACACAATCCCCAGCCCTTTTTCCTGGCAAACAAAACTCACCCGCCCCTCTTCCTGCTGGCTGATTGCAGGAGACACTTTCCTGTATCAAACCAGCCCGACTTGGCAGTGGTGCCACGTTTCATCTGGGAACCATCCAGCGTATCGTGGATTGTCAGGAGCCAGCCGGCCACTCCCAGCCACAGGCCCGCAAACACAAACAATGGCCCTTTTCCCTGGAAAAAAAACTCTGCTGCCCCGCTTCTGGATGGTAGATTGCAGGAGCCACTTTGTACTATCATACCAGTCCGACTTGGCACTGGTGCCACCTTTCATTTGGGAACCATCCGGCGCATCTTGGATTTTCAGGAGCCAGGTGGCCACTCCCAGCCACAGGCCCCCGAAAAAAAACCACGGCCCTTTCCCTGGCAAACAAAACTCACCCGCCCCGCTTCTGGCTGGCAGATTGCAGGAGACACTTGGCTCTATCAAACCAGCCCGACTTGGCACTGGAGCCCCCTTGGGTCCGGGAATCCTCTTGCGTATCCTGGATTTTCAGGAGCCCGCTGGCCACTCCCAGCCACAGGCCCCCGAACAGAAACCATGGCCCTTTGCCCAGGCAAAAAAAACTCAGCTGCCCCGCTTCTGGCTGGCAGATCGCATGAGCCACTTGGTACTATCAAACCAGCCTGACTTTGCACTGGTTCCCTAATTCCTCTGGGAACCATCCTGCGTAGCGTGGATTTTCAGGAGCCAGCTGGCCACTCCCAGCCACAGGCCCCCAAACAAAAACTACGGCCCTTTTTCCTGGAAGTAAAACTGACCCGCCCATCTTCTGGCGGGCAGATTGCAGGGGCCACTTGGCTCAATCAAACCAGCCCGACTTTGAACTGGTGCCTCCTTTCATCTGGGAACCATCCTTCGTATTGTGGAATTTCAGGAGCCAGCTGGCAACGCCCAGCCACAAGCCCCCAAACACAAACCACCGCCCTTTTCCCTGGCAAACAAAATTCACTCACCCCGCTTCTGGCTCGCAGATTGCCGGACCCACTTTCCTTTATAAAACAAGCCTGGCTCGGCGCTTGTGCCACATTTGATCTGGGAACCATCCTGCGTATCCTGGATTTTCAGGAGCCATCCAACCACTCCCAGCCACAGGCCCCCAAACACAAACTATGGTCCTTTTTTCCTGGAAGTAAAACTGACCTGCCCATCTTCTGGCTGGCAGATTGCAGGAGCCACTTGCCTCAATCAAACCAGCCCGACATGGCACTGGTGCCAGCTTTCATCTGGGAACCATCCTGCGTATCGTGGATTTTCAGGAGCCAGCCGGCCACTCCCAGCCACAGGCCCCCGAAAAAAAACCCCGCCCTTTCCCTGGCAAAAAAAACTCAGCCTCCCCGCTTGTGGCTGGCAGATTGCAGGAGCCACTTGCCTCTATCAAACCAGCACGATTCGTCAGTGGTGCCCCCTTGGGTCTGCCAACCATCCTGCGTATTGTGGATTTTCAGGAGCCAGCCGGCCACTCCCAGCCACAGGCCCCAAACACAAACCACGGCCCTTTTCCCTGGCAAACAAAACTCACCCGCCCCGCTTCCGGATGCTAGATTGCAGGAGCCAATTTGTGCCATCAATCCAGCCTGACTCGGCATTGGTGCCCCCTTGGGTCTGGGAACCATCCTGCGCGGCGTGGATTTTCAGGAGCCAGCCGGCCACTCCCAGCCACTGGCCCCCAAACATATACCACCGCCCTTTTTTCTGGAAGAAAAACTGACCTGTCCATCTTCTGGCTGGCAGATTGCAGGAGCCACTTGGTACTATGAAACCAGTCTGACTTGGCATTGGTGCCACCATTCATCTGGGAACCATCCTGCGTATCGTGGATTTTCAGGAGCCAGCCGGACACTCCCAGCCACAGGCCCCCAAACACAAACTACCGCACTTTTCCCTGACAAACAAAACTCACCCAGCCCACTTCTGGCTGTCAGATTGCAGGAGCCACTTTCCTACATCAAACCAGCCCGACTCGGCACTGGTGCCCCCTTTCATCTGGGAACCATCCTGCGTATTGTGGATTTTCAGGAGCCAGCCGGCCACTGCCATCCTGAGCCCCCAAACACAAACCACGGCCATTTTCCCTGGCAAACAAAACTCACCCGCCCCGCTTCTGGCTGGCAGATTGCAGGAGCCACTTGGTACTATCAAACCAGCCCGACTCGGCACTGGTGCCCTTATTCCTCTGGGAACCATCCTGCGTATCGTGGATTTTCAGGATCCAGCCGGCCACTCCCAGTCACAGGCCCCCGAACACAAACCACGGCCATTTTCCCTGGCAAACAAAACTCACCCGCCCCATCTTCTGGCTGGCAGATTGCAGGAGCCACTTCCCTCTATCACACCAGAACGACTCGGCAGTTGTTCCACCATTCATCTGGGAACCATCCTGCGTATCGTGGATTTTCAGGATCCAGCTGGCCACTCCCAGCCACAGGCCCCCAAACACAAACCACCGCCCTTTTCCCTGGCAAACAAAATTCACTCACCCCTCTTCTGGCTCGCAGATTGCAGGACCCACTTTCCTCTATATAACAAGCCCGGCTCGGCACTTGTGCCACCTTTTTCCTCTGGGAACCATCCTGCGTATCGTGGATTTTCAGGAGCCAGCCAGCCACTCCCAGCCACAGGCCCCCAAACACAAACTATGGCCCTTTATTCCTGGAAGTAAAACTGACCTGCACATCTTCTGGCTGGCAGATTGCAGGAGCCACTTGCCTCTATCAAACCAGCCCGACATAGCACTGCTGCCACCTTTCATCTGGGAACCATCCTGCGTATCCTGGATTTTCAGGAGCCAGCCGGCCACTCCCAGCCACAGGCCCCCGAACACAAACCACCGCACTTTTCCCTGGCAAACAAAACTCACCCAGCCCACTTCTGTCTCTCAGATTGCAGGAGCCACTTTCCTACATCAAACCACTCTTTCTCGGCACTGGTGCCACCTTCCATCTGGGAACCATCCTGCGTATCGTGGATTTTCAGGAGCCAGCCGGCCACTCTCAACCACAGCCCCCAAACAGAAACCACCGCGATTTTCCCTGGAAAGAAAACTGAGCTACCCCGCTTCTGGATGGTAGATTGCAGGAGTCACTTTGTGTGCATAAACGAGCCCGACTCAGCACTGGTGCCCCCTTGCGTCTGGGAATCATCCTGGGCGGCGTTGATTTTCAGGAGCCAGCCGGCCACTCCCAGCCACAGGCCCCCGAAAAAAATCCGCGCCCTTTTCCCTGGCAAACAAAACTCAGCTGCCCCGCTTCTGGCTGGCAGATTGCAGGAGCCACTTGGCTCTATCAATCCAGCCCGACTCGGCACTGGTTCCCTTTTTTGCACTGGGAACCATCCTGCGTATCGTGGATTTTCAGGAGCCAGCTGGCCACTCCCAGCCACAGGCCCCCAAACATATACCACGGCCCTTTTCCCTGGCAAACAAAACTCACCCGCCCCGCTTCTGGCTGGCAGATTGCAGGACCCACTTTGTGCTATCAAACCAGCCCGACACGGCACGGGTGCCAGCTTCGGTCTGGCAACCATCCTGCGCGGCGTGGATTTTCAGGAGCCAGCCGGCCACTCCCATCCACAGGCCCCCAAACACAAACCACCGCCCTTTTCCCTGGCAAACAAAACTCACCCGCCCTGCTTCTGGCAGGCAGATTGCATGAGCCACTTGGTACTATCAAACCAGCCCGACTTGGCACTGGTGCCAGCTTTCATCTGGGAACCATCCTGCGTATCGTGGATTTTCAGGATCCAGCTGGCCACTCCCAGCCACAGGCCCCCAAACAAAAACTACGGCCCTTTTCCCTGGAAGTAAAACCGACCTGCCCATCTTCTGGCTGGCAGAATGCAGGAGCCACTTGGTACTATCAAACCAGCCCGACTTGGCACTGGTGCCAGCTTTCATCTGGGAACCATCCTGCGCAGCGTGGAGTTTCAGGAGCCAGCCTGCCACACCCAGCCACAGGCCCCCAAACACAAACAACGGCCCTTTTCCCTGGAAAAGAAACTCAGCTGCCATGGTTCTCTCTGGTAGATTGCAGGAGCCCCTTTGTAGTTTCATACCTGTCCGACTGGGCAGTGGTGCCACCTTTCATCTCGGAACCATCCTGCGTGGCGTGGATTTTCAGAAGCCAGCCGGCCAATCCTAGCCACAGGCCCCCAAACACAAACTACGGCCCTTTTCCCTGGCAGTAAAACTGACCTGCCCATCTTCTGGCTGGCAGAATGCAGGACCCACTTGGCTCGATCAAACCAGCCCGACTTGGCACTGGTTCCAGCTTTCATCTGGGAACCATCCTGCGCAGCGTGGAGTTTCAGGAGCCAGCCGGCCACTCCCAGCCACAGGCCCCCAAACACAAACAACGGCCCTTTTCCCTGGAAAAGAAACTCAGCTGCCATGGTTCTCTCTGGTAGATTGCAGGAGCCCCTTTGTAGTTTCATACCAGTCCTACTGGGCAGTGGTGCCACCTTTCATCTCGGAAACATCCTGCGTGGCGTGGATTTTCAGAAGCCAGCCGGCCACTCCCAGCCACAGGCCCCCAAACACATACCACAACCCTTTACCCTGGGAAAAAAACTCAGCTGTCCCACTTCTGGAAGGGAGATTGCAGGAGCCACTTTGTACTATCACACCAGTCCAACTTGGCACTGGTGCCACCTTTCATCTGGGAACCATCCTGCGCGGCGTGGATTTTCAGGAGCCAGCCCGCCACTCCCAGCCACAGGCCCCCAAACACAAACAACGGCCCTTTTCCCTGGAAAAGAAACTCAGCTGCCATGGTTCTCTCTGGTAGATTGCAGGAGCCCCTTTGTAGTTTCATACCTGTCCGACTGGGCAGTGGTGCCACCTTTCATCTCGGAACCATCCTGCGTGGCGTGGATTTTCAGAAGCCAGCCGGCCAATCCTAGCCACAGGCCCCCAAACACAAACTACGGCCCTTTTCCCTGGCAGTAAAACTGACCTGCCCATCTTCTGGCTGGCAGAATTCAGGAACCACTTGGCTCGATCAAACCAGCCCGACTTGGCACTGGTTCCAGCTTTCATCTGGGAACCATCCTGCGCAGCGTGGAGTTTCAGGAGCCAGCCGGCCACTCCCAGCCACAGGCCCCCAAACACAAACAACGGCCCTTTTCCCTGGAAAAGAAACTCAGCTGCCATGGTTCTCTCTGGTAGATTGCAGGAGCCCCTTTGTAGTTTCATACCAGTCCTACTGGGCAGTGGTGCCACCTTTCATCTCGGAAACATCCTGCGTGGCGTGGATTTTCAGAAGCCAGCCGGCCACTCCCAGCCACAGGCCCCCAAACACATACCACAACCCTTTACCCTGGGAAAAAAACTCAGCTGTCCCACTTCTGGAAGGGAGATTGCAGGAGCCACTTTGTACTATCACACCAGTCCAACTTGGCACTGGTGCCACCTTTCATCTGGGAACCATCCTGCGCGGCGTGGATTTTCAGGAGCCAGCCCGCCACTCCCAGCCACAGGCCCCCAAACACAAACTACGGCCCTTTTCACTGGAAGTAGAACTGACCTGCCCATCTTCTGGCTGGCAGATTGCAGGAGCCACTTGCCTCTATCAAATGAGCTCTACTTCGCGCTGGTGCCACCTTTCATCTGGGAACCATCATGCATATCGTGGATGTTCAGTAGCGAGCTTGCCACTCCCAGCCACAGGCCCCCTAACACAAAGCACCGCCCTATTACCTGGAAGCAAAATTGACGGGCCCATCTTCTGGCTGGCAGATTGCAGGAGCCACTTGTACTATGAAACCAGCCCAACTTGGCACTGGTGCCACCTTTCATCTGGGAACCATCCTGCGTATCGTGCATTTTCAGGCGCCAGCCGGCCACTCCCAGCCACAGGCCCCCAAACACAAACAACGGCCCTTTTCCCTGGAAAAAAACTGACCTGCCCATTGACTGGCTGGCAGGTTGCAGGAGCACTTGGTACTATAAAACCAGCCCGACTTGGCACTGGTGCCACCTTTCATCTGGGAATCATCCTGCGTATCGTGGATTTTCAGGAGCCAGCCGGCCACTCCCAGCCACAGGCCCCCGAACACTAACCACGGCCCTTTTCCCTGGCAAAAAATAATCACCCACCCCGCTTCTGGCTGGCAGATTGCAGGAGCCACTTCCCTACATCAAACCAGCCTGACTCGGCACTGGTGCCCCTATTCATCTGGGAACCATCCTGCGTATCGTGGATTTTCAGGAGCCAGGCGGCCACTCCCAGCCACCGGCCCCCGAACTCTAACCACGGCCCTTTTCCCTGGCGAACAAAACTCACCCGCCCCGCTTCTGGTTGGCAGATTGCACGAGCCTCTTGGTACTATGAAACTAGCCCAACTTGGCACTGGTGCCTCCTTTCATCTTGGAACCATCCTGCGTATCGTGGATTTTCAGGAGCCAGCCGGCCACTCCCAGCCACAGGCCCCCAAACACATACCACGGCCCTTTTCCCTGGAGGTAAAACTGACCTGCACTTCTTCTGGCTGGCAGATTGCAGGAGCCACTTGGTACTATGTAACCAGTCTGACTTGGCACTGGTGCCACCTTTCATCTGGGAAACATCCTGCGCAGCGTGGATTTTCAGGAGCCAGACAGCCACTCCCAGGCACAGGCCCCTGCTAAAAAACCACGGCCCTTTTCCCGGGAAAACAAAACTCACCCGCCCCGCTTCTCGCTGGCAGATTGCAGGAGCCACTTGCCTCTATCAAAGAAGCCCGACTTGGCACTGGTGCCCCCTTGGGTCTGCGAACCATCCTGCGCGGCATGGATTTTCAGGAGCCAGCCGGCCACTCCCAGCCACAGGCCCCCGAGCACAAACCACGGCCCTTTTCCCTGGGAAACAAAGCTAGACAAATCTGGGATTTTTTTACCAACTAAAATTGTTTGAATAATCTGGTCATAATAATTGATTTCTACAAGGAATTTTTGAAATCTTTCTTCGAGTTCAGAAATTTCTGGACTGAGGTCTTTTTCTTCCCTTATCAATATTGCAACGAAATTGATAAATAATGAGCAACTCTTTATTTTTCTTTTTAACTCAAGTAGATAATTACTATTCATTAATCCATTTTGTGGACCAATATTTGCCTTTCTGACGTAAGTTGTCGCTTCTTTACAATAGATATTCTGTGACTATGTTGACAAGTCTTGGGTGATGATCCTAACTGGTCTTAGATACACATAGGGGGAAATTTCCTCAACCAGTGTCAGTCCCAAGCATGCGTATCAGAAGGTCTTTCTATAGCTGGGAATTTTCCCATGAAAGGGATTCAGTTAGGGAAGAGACACTTGTCCCAGAGTTTTACATTCTTCTTGAACACTGCTTAAGGAACATGGATCCCATGTCCATTTGGATCTCTGTCTGCACAGAACTTTGTCATGCCAGTGCTTGAAATGCATCTCAAAGAGAATTCACTACATAGAATGAATGAGAGTGGTAGGGCTCAGTGGGGCTCACCAGGCCCAACCCCCCTGTTAAACCAGGATACCTAGAGCCTCTTGCCCGGGATTCTATCTGGGTGTACTTTTAATGTCTTCTAAGATCCAGGCTTCAGAAGCTTTATGGGCAGTCTGTGCCGCGGTTCAGTCACCGTCACAGTAAAACATCATTTGGTGATGTTCATAGGCAATCTCCTGTATTTCAGTGTGTGCCCACTGCCTCTTGTCTTTTCACTCAGCATCACTTAAAAGACACTGGTTCCCTCCCTTTTGCATTATTGCTTCCCATATGTATGTGTGCAGCCATGTAGAGAAATGTAAAAAACCTCCCTGAAGGCCACGCAGACAATATTCCCTTCATCTACCAGTCAAGTTGATTCATCAGAGGTGTTGAAAAAGTTGTTCAGCATGAAATTCCCCAGGAAAATCCATGCCGAGTACATTGCTTTGTCCTCCTTCATATGCCAGGCAAGGCTTTCAGGAATAGCTGCCCCATCAACTTCGTGGGGATAAAAAAGAGGCTGGCTGATTGGTACTTTTCCGAGTCCTCCTAATTGCCATTTTTAAAGAGAGTAGTCTCTTGCTTTAATGCAGTCTTAGCTACAGAAAACTCCATACTTTCGTCTTTAGCGTTTCTTGTCCTCTCCAACTTCTCAAAAAGTTTTTCCACTATGTCTGGCAGGGAGAAACTGTGCCAGCCCAGAAAACATCTCCCATCGTGTTTTACATGTCGCAGAGAGGTTTGCAGAGTGTTTTGCAAGAAGAAAAACAAAGTTGTCCAAAACACCTTCCAATCGAATGTTCATGTGTTTGGAAAAGGTAGGAGAGTGGTAAGGTACTGTTTTCTATCAGTTTGCAAGCTGCGCACTCTATCCCAGTGTTGTGCAGCTTCATTCTTTACCTTTCTGAAGCAGCCGCACTCTCCAGCTGCCGGAGGCGAAGAAGCGGCTTCTTCGCGCAAAAGCGATTGTGCCGGTCACAGTGCACTCCAGTGCGGCGGCTTCCACCAAAATGTGCCGGGGACCGGCGGTTAGCTCCGGGGAGCTCCGTATTTCATCTTTAGCGTCTTTTGTGCTCTACATCATTGCAGAAAGGTTTTTCACTAGGTTAAGCACGGAGAAACTGTGCCACCCCAGAAAACATCTCCCATCGTTTTTTACATGTTTCAGAGAGGTTTGCAGAGTGTTTTGCAAGAAGAAAAACAAAGTTGTCCAAAACACCTTCCAACCGAATGTTCATGTGTTTGGAAAAGGTAGGAGAGTAGAAAGGTACTGTTTTCTATCAGTTTGCAAGCTGCGCACACTATCCCAGTGTTGTGCAGCTTCATTCTTCACCTTTCGGAAGCAGCCGCTTTCTCCGGCTCGCGGAGGCGAAGAATCGGCTTCTTCGCGCAAAGGCGATTGTGCTGGTCACAGTGCACTCCAGTGCGGCGGCTTCTGACGAAATGTGCCTGGGACCGGCGCTTAGCTCCGGGGACATCCGTACCTTCTTCTTTCTGGACTTTTGTGGTCTACATCATTGCAAAAAATTCTTCCACTATGTCTGGCAAGGAGAAACTGTGCAAGCACAGAAAACATATCCCATCGTGTTTTACATGTTGCAGAGAGGTTTGCAGAGTGTTTTGCAAGAAGAAAAACAAAGTTGTCCAAAACACCTTCCAATCGAATGTTCATGTGTTTGGAAAAGGTAGGAGAGTGGTAAGGTACTGTTTTCTATCAGTTTGCAAGCTGCGCACACTATCCCAGTGTTGTGCAGGTTCATTCTTCACCTTTCGGAAGCAGCCGCTTTCTCCGGCTCGCGGAGGCGAAGAATCGGCTTCTTCGCGCAAAGGCGATTGTGCCGGTCACAGTGCACTCCAGTGCGGCGGCTTCTGACGAAATGTGCCTGGGACCGGCGCTTAGCTCCGGGGACATCCGTACCTTCTCCTTTCGGGACTTTTGTGGTCTACATCATTGCAGAAAGGTTTTTCACTATCTTAGGCTAGGAGAAACAGTGCCAGCCCAGAAAACATCTCCGATCGTGTTTTACATGTTGCAGAGAGGTTTGCAGAGTGTTTTGCAAGAAGAAAAACAAAGTTGTCCAAAACAACTTCCAATCGAATGTTCATGTGTTTGGAAAAGGTAGGAGAGTGGTAAGGTACTGTTTTCTATCAGTTTGCAAGCTGCGCACACAATCCTAGTGATGTGCAGCTTCATTCTCACCTTTCCAAAGCAGCCGCTCTCTCCTGCTCGCGGAGACGAAGAAGCGGCTTCCTCGAGTAAAGGCGATTGTACCGGTCACAGTGCACTCCAGTGCGGCGGCTTCTGCCGAAACGTACCTGGGACCGGCGCTTAGCTCCGGGGACATCCGTACCTTCTTCTTTCTGGACTTTTGTGGTCTACATCATTGCAAAAACTTTTCCACCATGTCTGGCAAGGAGAAACTGTGCCTGCACAGAAAACACCTCCCATCGTGTTTTACATGTTGCAGAGAGGTTTGCAGAGTGTTTTGCAAGAAGAAAAACAAAGTTGTCCAAAACACCTTCCAATCGAATGTTCATGTGTTTGGAAAAGGTAGGAGAGTGGTAAGGTACTGTTTTCTACCAGTTTGCAAGCTGCGCACTCTATCCCGGTGTTGTGCAGCTTCATTCTTTACCTTTTTGAAGCAGCCGCACTCTCCAGCTGCCGGAGGCGAAGAAGCGGCGTCTTCGCGCAAAAGCGATTGTGCCGGTCACAGTGCACTCCAGTGCGGCGGCTTCTGCCAAAATGTCCCCGGGACCGGCGCTTAGCTCCGGGGAGCTCCGTATTTCGTCTTTAGCGTCTTCTGTGGTGTACATCATCGCAAAATCCTTTCTACTATGTTTTGCAAGGAGAAACTCTGCCTGCACAGAAAACACCTCCCATCGTGTTTTACATGTTGCAGAGAGGTTTGCAGAGTGTTTTGCAAGATGAAAATCAAAGTTGTCCAAAACACCTTCCAATCGAATGTTCATGTGTTTGGAAAAGGTAGGAGAGTGGTAAGGTACTGTTTTCTATCATTTTGCAAGCTGCGCACTCTATCCCAGTGTTGTGCAGCTTCATTCTTTACCTTTCTGAAGCAGCCGCACTCTCCAGCTGCCGGAGGCGAAGAAGCGGCTTCTTCGAGCAAAGGCAATTGTGCCGGGCACAGTGCACTCCAGTGCGGCGGCTTCTGTCGACATGTGCCCGGGACCGGCGCTTAGCTCCGGGGAGCTCCGTATCCTTCGTCTTTCGCCTCTTTTGTGGTCTACATCATTGCAGAAAGGTTTTTCACTATGTTAGGCAAGGAGAAACTGTGCCTGCACAGAAATTACTTCCCATCCTGTCTTACATGTTGCAGAGAGGTTTGCAGAGTGTTTTGCAAGAAGAAAAACAAAGTTGTCCAAAACACCTTCCAATCGAATGTTCATGTGTTTGGAAAAGGTAGGAGAGTGGTAAGGTACTGTTTTCTATCAGTTTGCAAGCTGCGCACATAATCCTAGTGATGTGCAGCTTCATTCTTCACCTTTCTGAAAGAGTCGCACTCTCCAGCTGCCGGAGGCGAAGAAGCGGCTTCTTCGCGCAAAAGCGATTGTGCCGGGCACAGTGCACTCCAGTGCGGCGGCTTCTGCTGAAATGTGCCCGGGACCGGCGCTTAGCTCCGGGGAGCTCCGTATTTCGTCTTTAGCGTCTTCTGTGGTGTACATCATTGCAAAAGTCCTTTCCACCATGTCTGGCATGGAAAAACTGTGCCACCCCATAAAACATCTTCAATCGTGTTTTACATGTTGCAGAGAGGTTTGCAGAGTGTTTTGCAAGAAGAAAAACAAAGTTGTCCAAAACACCTTCCAATCGAATGTTCATGTGTTTGGAAAAGGTAGGAGAGTGGTAAGGTACTGTTTTCTATCAGTTTGCAAGCTGCGAACACAATCCCAGTGTTGTGCAGCTTCATTCTTCACCTTTCAGAGGCAGCCGCTCTCTCCGCCTTCTGGAGGCGAAGAAGCGGCTTCCTCGCGCAAAGGCGACTGTGCCGGTCACAGTGCACTGCCGACGGCGGCTTCTACCGAAATGTGCCCCCAAACACAAACAATGGCCCTTTTATTCCTGTAAGTAAAACTGACCTGCCCATCTTCTGGCTGGCAGATTGCAGGAGCCACTTGGCTCTGACAAACCTGCCCGATTCGGCACTGGTGCCCCCTTTCATCTGGGAACCATATGCGCGGCGTGGATTTTCAGGAGCCAGCCGGCCACTCCCAGCCACAGGCCCCCGAATACAAACCACGGCCCCTTTCCCTGGCAAACAAAACTCACCCGCCCCATCTTCTGGCTGGCAGATTGAAGGAGCCACTTGCCTCTCTCAAACCAGCCCGACTCAGCACTGGTGCCCCCTTGGATCTGGGAACCATCCAGCGCGGCGTGGATTTTCAGGAGCCAGCTGGCCACTCCCATCCACAGGCCCCGAGACACAAACTACGGCCCTTTTCCCTGGAAGTAAAACTGACCTGTCTATCTTCTGGCTGGCAGATTGCAGTAGCCACTTTGTACTATGAAACCAGCCCAACTTGGCACTGGTGCAACCTTTCATCTGGGAACTATCCTGCGTATCGTGGATTTTCAGGAGCCAGCCGGCCAGTCCCAGCAACAGGCCCCCAAACACAAAGTACGGCCCTATTCCCTGGAAAAAAAACTCAGCTGCCCCGCATCTGGATGGTACATTGCAGGAGCCACTTTGCACGATCAAACCAGCCCGATTTGGCACTGGTGCCACCTTTCATCTGGGAACCATCCTGTGTATCGTGGATTTTCAGGAGCCAGACAGCCACTCCCAGCCACAGGCCCCCGAAAAAAAACCACGGCCCTTTTCCCTGCCAAACAAAACTCACCCGCCGCACTTCTGGCTGGCAGATTGCAGGAGCCACTTGGCTCTGTCAAACCCGCCCGACTCGGAACTGGTGCCCTCTTTCATCTGGGTACCATATGCGTGGCGTGGATTTTCAGGAGCCATCCGGCCACTCCCAGCCACAGGCCGCCGAACACAAACCACGGCCCTTTTCCCTGGCAAACAAAACTCACCCGCCCCGCTTCTGGCTGGCAGAGTGCAGGACCCACTTGGCTCTATCAAACCAGCCCGACTCGGCAGTGGTGCCCCCTTGGGTCTGCGAACCATCCTGCGCAGCATGGATTTTCAGGAGCCAGACGACCACTCCTAACCACAGGCCCCCAAACAAAAACCACGGCCCTTTTACCTGGAAAAAAAACTCAGCTGCCCCGCTTCTGGCTGGCAGATTGCATGAGCCACTTGGTACTATCAAACCAGCCCGACTCGGCACTGGTGCTCTTTTTCCTCTGGGAACCATCCTGCGTATCGTGGATTTTCAGGAGCCAGCCGGGCACTCCCAGCCACAGGCCCCCCCAAAAAATTACGGGTCTTTTCCCTGGAAGTAAAACCGACCTGCCCATCTTCTGGCTGGCATAGTGCAGGAGCCACTTGGTACGATCAAACCAGCCCAATTCAGCACTGGTGCCAGCTTTCATCTGGAAACCATCCTGCGTATCGTGGATTTTCAGGAGCCAGCCGGCCACTCCCAGCCACAGGCCCTCAAAAACATACCACAGCCCTTTTCCCTGGAAAAAAAAAAAACTCAGCTGCCCCGCTTATGGCTGGCAGATTGCAGGAGCCACTTTGTTCTATCATACCACTCCGACTTGGCAGTGGTGCCACATTTAATCTGGGAACCATCCTGCTTATCGTGGATTTTCAGGAGTCAGCCGGCCACTCCCAGTCACAGGCCCCCGAACACAAACCACGGCCATTTTCCCTGGCAAACAAAACTCACCCGTCCCGGTTCTGGATGCTAGATTGCAGGAGCCACTTTGTGATATCAATCCAGCCCGACTCGGCACTGGTGCCCTCTTCGGTCTGGAAACCATACTGCGTGGCGTAGATTTTCGGGAGCCAGCCGGCCACTCCCAGCCACAGGCCCCCAAACACAAACCACCGCCATTTCCCCTGGCAAACAAAACTCACCCGCCCCATCTTCTGGCTGGCAGATTGCAGGAGCCACTTCCCTCTATCAAACCAGCCGGACTCGGCACTTGTGCCACTTTTGATCTGGGAACCATCCAGCGTATCGTGGATTTTCAGGAGCCAGCCGGCCATGCCCAGCCACAGACCCCCAAACACAAACCACTGCCCTTTTCCCTGGCAAACACAATTCACTCACCTAGCTTCTGGCTCGCAGATTGCAGGAGCCACTTGCCTCTAAAAAACAAGCCCGGCTCGGCACTTGTGCCACATTTGATCTGGGAACCATGCTGCGTATCCTGGATTTTCATTAGCCATCCGACCACTCCCAGCCACAGGCCCCCAAACACAAACTATGGTCCTTTTTTCCTGGAAGTAAAACTGACCTGCCCATCTTCTGGCTGGCAGATTGCAGGAGCCACTTGGCTCTATCAAACCAGCCCGACTTGGCAGTGGTGCCAGCTTTCATCTGGGAACCATCCTGCGTATCGTGGATTTTCAGGAGCCAGCCGGCCACTCCCAGCGACAGGCCCCCAAACACATACAACGGCCCTTTTCCCTGGAAAAAAAAAAAACTCAGTTGCCCTGCTTGTGGCTGGCAGATGGCAGGAGCCACTTTGTACTATCATACCACTCCGACTTGGCACTGGTGCCACCTTTTATCTGGGAACCATCCTGCTTATCGTGGATTTTCAGGAGCCAGCCGGCCACTCCCAGCCACAGGCCCCCAAACACAAACCACCGCCCTTTTCCCTGGCAAACAAAACTCACCCGTCCCGGTTCTGGATGCTAGACTGCAGGAGCCACTTTGTGATATCAATCCAGCCCGACTCGGCACTGGTGCCCCCTTCGGTCTGGGAACCATCCTGCGTGGCGTGGATTTTCAGGAGCCAGCCGGCCACTCCCATCCACAGGCCCGCAAACACAAACCACCGCCCTTTTCCCTGGCAAACAAAATTCACTCACCCCGCTTCTGGCTCGCAGATTGCAGGAGCCACTTTCCTCTATAAAACAAGCACGGCTCGGCACTTGTGCCACCTTTGATCTGGGAACCATCCTGCGTATCGTGGATTTTCAGGAGCCAGCCGGCCACTCCCAGCCACAGACCCCCGAAAACAAATTACGGGTCTTTTCCCTGGATGCAAAACCGACCTGCCCATCTTCTGGCTGGCAGAGTGTAGGAGCCACTTGGTACTATCAAACCAGCCCGACATGGCACTGCTGCCACCTTTGATCTGGTAACCATCCTGCGTATCGTGGATTTTCAGGAGCCAGCCGGCCACTCCCAGCCACAGGCCCCCGAATACAAGCCACGGCCCTTTTCCCTGGCAAACAAAACTCACCCGCCCTGCTTCTGGTTGGCAAATTGCAGGAGCCACTTGCCTCTATCAAACCAACCCGACTCGGCACTTGTGCCCCCTTGGGTCTGCGAAACATCCTGTGCGGCGTGGATTTTCAGGAGCCAACCAGCCACTCCCAGCCACAGGCCCCCAAACATAAACCACGGCCCTTTCCCCAGGCAAAATAAACTCAGCTGCCCCGCATCTGGCTGGCAGATTGCATGAGCCACTTGGTACTATGAAACCAGCCCGACTCGGCACTGGTGCCCTTTTTCCTCTGGGAACCATCCTGCGTATCGTGGATTTTCAGGAGCCAACCAGCCACTCCCAGCCACAGGCCCCCAAACACAAACTACGGACCTATTCCCAGGAAGTAAAACTGACCCGCCCATCTTCGGGCGGGCAGATTGCAGAAGCCACTTGGCTCTATCAAACCAACCCGACTTGGCACTGGTGCCTCCTTTCATCTGGGAACCATCCTTCGTATTGTGGATTTTCAGGAGCCAGCTGGCCACGCCCGGCCACAGGCCCCCAAACACAAACCACTGCCCTTTTCCCTGGCAAACACAATTCACTCACCCCGCTTCTGGCTCGCAGATTGCAGGACCCACTTTTCTCTATAAAACAAGCCCGGCTCGGCGCTTGTGCCACCTTTCATCTGGGAACCATCCTGCGCGACGTGGATTTTCAGGAGCCTGCCGGCCACTCCCAGCCACAGGCCCCCAAACACAAACTACGGCCCTTTTTCCCTGGAAAAAAACCCCAGCTGCCCTGCTTCTGGATGGTGGATTGCAGGAGTCATTTTGTGCTATCAAACCAGCCCGACTCGGCACTGGTGCCACCTTTCCTCTGAGAACCATCCTGCGTATTGTGGATTTTCAGGAGCCAGACAGCCATTCCCAGCCACAGGCTCCCCAAAAAAAAACCACGGCCCTTTTCCCTGGCAAAATAAACTCACCCGCCCCGCTTCTGGCTGGCAGAGTGCAGGAGCCACTTGGCTCTGTCAAACCCGCCCGACTCGGCATTGGTGCCCTCTTTCATCTGGGAGCCATATGCGTGGCGTGGATTTTCAGGAGCCACCCGGCCACTCCTTTCCACAGGCCCCCAATCACAAACCACGGCCCTTTCCCCTGGCAAAAATAACTCAGCTGCCCCGCTTCTGGCTGGCAGATTGCATGAGCCACTTGGTACTATCAAACCAGCCCGACTCGGCACTGGTGCCCTTTTTCCTTTGGGAATCATCCTGCGTATCGTGGATTTTCAGGAGCCAGCCGGCCACTCCCAGCCACCGGCCCCCAAACAAAAACTACGGCCCTTTCCCTGGAAGTAAAACTGACCTGCCCATCTCCTGGCTGGCAGATTGCAGGAGCCACTTCGCTCTATCAAACCAGCCCGACATGGCACTGGTGCCACCTTTGATCTGGTAACCATCCTGCGTATAGTGGATTTTCAGGAGCCAGCCGGCCACTCCCAGCCACAGGCCCCCGAACACAAACCACGTCCCATTTCCCTGGCAAACAAAACTCACCCGCCCCATCTTCTGGCTGGCAGATTGCAGGAGCCACTTGCCTCTATCAAACCAGCCCGACTTGGCACTGGTGCCACCTTTCATCTGGGAACCATCCTGCGTATCGTGGATTTTCAGGAGCCATCCAACCACTCCCAGCCACAGGCCCCCAAACACAAACTATGGTCCTTTTTTCCTGGAAGTAAAACTGACCTGAACATCTTCCGTCTGGCAGATTGCAGGAGCCACTTGCCTCTATCAAACCAGCCCGACATGGCACTGCTGCCACCTTTCATCTGGGAACCATATGCGTGGCGTGGATTTTCAGGAGCCAGCCAGCCACTCCCAGCCACAGGCCCCAAACACAAACCACCGCCCTTTACCCTGGCAAACAAAATTCACTCACCCCGCTTCTGGCTGGCAGATTGCAGGAGCCACTTTCCTCAATAAAACAAGCACGGCTCGGCACTTGTGCCACCTTTGATCTGGGAACCATCCTGCGTATCCTGGATTTTCAGCAGCCTGCCGGCCACTCCCAGCCACAGGCCCCCAAAAACAAATTACGGGTCTTTTCCCTGGAAGTAAAACCGACCTGCCCATCTTCTGGCTGGCAGAGTGTAGGAGCCACTTGGTACTATCAAACCAGCCCGACATAGCACTGGTCCCAACTTTCATCTTGAAACCATCCAGCGTATCATGGATTTTCAGGAGCCAGCCGGACACTCCCAGCCACAGGCCCCCAAACCCATACCACGGCCCTTTTCCCTGGCAAACAAAACTCACCCAGCCCACTTCTGCCTGTCATATTGCAGGAGCCACATTCCTAGATCAAACCAGCCCGACTTGGCACTGGTGCCCCCTTGGGTCTGGGAATCATCCTGCGTATCGTGGATTTTCAGGAGCCAGCTGGCCACTCCCAGCCACAGGCCCCCAAACACAAACTACAGCCCTTTTCCCTGGAAGTAAAACTAACCTGCCCATCTTCTGGCTGGCAGATTGCAGGAGCCATTTCGCTCTATCAAACCAGCCCGACATGGCACTGGTGCCACCTTTGATCTGGTCACCATCCTGCGTATCGTGGATTTTCAGGAGCCAGCCGGACACTCCCAGCCACAGGACCCCGAACACAAGCCACGGCCCTTTTCCCTGGCAAACACAATTCACTCACCCCGCTTCTGGCTCGCAGATTGCAGGACCCACTTTCCTCTATAAAACAAGCCCGGCTAGGCGCTTGTGCCACATTTGATCTGGGAACCATCCTGCATATCCTGGATTTTCAGGAGCCATCCAACCACTCCCAGCCACAGGCCCCCAAACACAAACTACGGGCTTTTTCCCAGGAAGTAAAACTGACCCGCCCATCTTCTGGCGGGCAGATTCCAGGAGCCACTTGCCTCTATCAAACCAACCCGACTCGGCACTGGTGCCTCCTTTCATCTGTGAACCATCCTGCGTATTGTGGAATTTCAGGAGCCAGGCGGCCACTCCCTGCCAGAGGCCCCCGAACACAAGCCACGGCCCTTTTCCCTGACAAAATAAACTCACCCGCCCTGCTTCCGGCTGGCAGATTGCCGGAGCCATGTGCCTCTATCAAACCAACCCGACTCGGCACTGGTGCCCCCTTGGGTCTGCGAACCATCCTGTGCGGCGTGGATTTTCAGGAGCCAGCCAGCCACTCCCAGCCACAGGCCCCCAAACACAAACCACGGCCCTTTTCCCAGGCAAAAAAAACTCAGCGGCCCCGCTTCTGGCTGGCAGATTGCAGGAGCCACTTTCCTAGATCAAACCAGCCCGACTTGGCACTGGTGCCCCCTTGGGTCTGGGAATCATCCTCCGTATCGTGGATTTTCAGGAGCCAGCCGGCCACTCCCAGCCACAGGCCCCCAAACACAAACCACGGCCCTTTTCCCTGGAAGTAAAACTGACCTGCCCATCTTCTGGCTGGCAGATTGCAGGAGTCACTTCGCTCTATCAAACCAGCCCGACTCGGCACTGGTGCCACCTTTCATCTGAGAACCATCCTGCGTATCGTGGATTTTCAGGAGCCAGCCGGCCACTCCCAGCCACAGGCCCCCGAACACAAGCCACGTCCCTTTTCCCTGGCAAACAAAACTCACCCGCCCTGCTTCTGGCTGGCAAATTGCAGGAGCCACTTGCCTCTATCAAACCAACCCGACTCGGCCCTTGTGCCCCCTTGGGTCTGCGAACCATCCTGTGCGGCGTTGATTTTCAGGAGCCAACCAGCGACTTCAACCCACAGGCCCCCAAACACAAACCACGGCCCTTTTCCCAGGCAAAATAAACTCAGCTGCCCCGCTTCTGGCTGGCAGTTTGCAGGAGACACTTGGTACTATCAAACCAGCCCGACTCGGCACTGGTGCCCTTTTTCCTCTGAGAACCATCCTGCGTATCGTGGATTTTCAGGAGCCAGCTGGCCACTCCCAGCCACAGGCCCCCAAACACAAACTACGGCCCTTTTCCCAGGAAGTAAAACTGACCCGCCCATCTTCTGGCGGGCAGATTGCAGGAGCCACTTGCCTCTATCAAACCAAACCGACTTGGCACTGGTGCTTCCTTTCATCTGGGAACCATCCTGCGTATTGTGGAATTTCAGGAGCCAGCTGGCCACGCCCAGCCACAGGCCCCCAAACACAAACCACCGCCCTTTTCCCTGGCAAACAAAATTCACGAACCCAGCTCCTGGCTCGCAGATTGCAGGACTCACTTTCCTCTATAAAACAGGCCCGGCTCGGCGCTTGTGCCACATCTGATCTGGGAACCATCCTGCGTATCCTGGATTTTCAGGAGCCAGCCAACCACTCCCAGCCACAGGCCCCCAAACACAAACTATGGTCCTTTTTTTCCTGGAAGTAAAACTGTCCTGAACATCTTCCGGCTGGCAGATTGCAGGAGCCACTTGCCTCTATCAAACCAGCCCGACATGGCACTTCTGCCACCTTTCATCTGGGAACCATATGCGTGGCGTGGATTTTCAGGAGCCAGCCAGCCACTCCCAGCCACAGGCCCCCAAACACATACCACGGCCCTTTTCCCTGGCAAACAAAGCTCACCCAGCCCACTTCTGGCTGTCAGATTGCTGGAGCCACTTTCCTATATCAAACCAGCCCGACTCAGCACTGCTGCCACCTTTCATCTGGGAACCATACTGCGTATTGTGGATTTTCAGGAGCCAGACATCCACTCCCAGCCACAGGCCCCCAAACACAAACTACCGCACATTTCCCTGGCAAACAAAACTCACCCGCCCCGCTTCGGGATGCTAGATTGCAGGAGCCACTTTGTGCTATCAATCCAGCCCGACTCGGCGCTGGTGCCCCCTTGGGTCTGGGAACCATCCTGCGCGGCGTGGATTTTCAGGAGCCAGCCGACCACTCCCAGCCACAGGCCCCCAAACAAAGACCACGGACCTTTTACCTGGAAAAAAAACTCAGCTGCCCCGCTTCTGGCTGGCAGATTGCATGAGCCACTTGGTACTATCAAACCAGCCCGACTCGGCACTGGTGCCCTTTTTCCTCTGGGAACCATCCTGCGTATCGTGGATTTTCAGGAGCCAGCTGGCCACTCCCAGCCACAGGCCCCCAAACACAAACTACAGCCCTTTTCCCTGGAAGTAAAACTAACCTGCCCATCTTCTGGCTGGCAGATTGCAGGAGCCATTTCGCTCTGTCAAACCAGCCCGACATGGCACTGGTGCCACCTTTGATCTGGTAACCATCCTGCGTATCGTGGATTTTCAGGAGCCAGCCGGCCACTCCCAGCCACAGGCGCCCTAACACAAGCCACGGCCCTTTTCCCTGGCAAACACAATTCACTCACCCCGCTTTTGGCTCGCAGATTGCAGGACCCACTTTCCTCTATAAAACAAGCCCGGCTAGGCGCTTGTGCCACCTTTGATCTGGGAACCATCCTGCATATCCTGGATTTTCAGGAGCCATCCAACCACTCCCAGCCACAGACCCCCAAACACAAACTACGGGCTTTTTCCCAGGAAGTAAAACTGACCCGCCCATCTTCTGGCGGGCAGATTGCAGGAGCCACTTGCCTCTATCAAACCAACCCGACTCGGCACTGGTGCCTCCTTTCATCTGTGAACCATCCTGCGTATTGTGGAATTTCAGGAGCCAGCCGGCCACTCCCTGCCAGAGGCCCCCGAACACAAGCCACGGCCCTCTTCCCTGACAAAATAAACTCACCCGCCCTGCTTCGGGCTGGCAGATTGCCGGAGCCATGTGCCTCTATCAAACCAACCCGACTCGGCACTGGTGCCCCCTTGGGTCTGCGAACCATCCTGTGCGGCGTGGATTTTCAGGAGCCAGCCAGCCACTCCCAACCATAGGCCCCCAAACACAAACCACGGCCCTTTTCCCAGGCAAAAAAAACTCAGCGGCCCCGCTTCTGGCTGGCAGATTGCAGGAGCCACTTTCCTAGATCAAACCAGCCCGACTTGGCACTGGTGCCCCCTTGGGTCTGGGAATCATCCTCCGTATCGTGGATTTTCAGGAGCCAGCCGGCCACTCCCAGCCACAGGCCCCCAAACACAAACCACGGCCCTTTCCCCTGGAAGTAAAACTGACCTGCCCATCTTCTGGCTGGCAGATTGCAGGAGTCACTTCGCTCTATCAAACCAGCTCGACTCGGCACTGGTGCCACCTTTCATCTGGGAACCATCCTGCGTATCCTGGATTTTCAGGAGCCAGCCGGCCACTCCCAGCCACAGGCCCCCGAACACAAGCCACGTCCCTTTTCCCTGGCAAACAAAACTCACCCGCCCTTCTTCTGGCTGGCAAATTGCAGGAACCACTTGCCTCTATCAAACCAACCCGACTCGGCCCTTGTGCCCCCTTGGGTCTGCGAACCATCCTGTGCGGCGTGGATTTTCAGGAGCCAACCAGCCACTTCAACCCACAGGCCCCCAAACACAAACCACGGCCCTTTTCCCAGGCAAAATAAACTCAGCTGCCCCGCTTCTGGCTGGCAGTTTGCAGGAGACACTTGGTACTATCAAACCAGCCCGACTCGGCACTGGTGCCCTTTTTCCTCTGAGAACCATCCTGCGTATCGTGGATTTTCAGGAGCCAACCAGCCACTCCCAGCCACAGGCCCCCAAACACAAACTACGGCCCTTTTCCCAGGAAGTAAAACTGACCCGCCCATCTTCTGGCGGGCAGATTGCAGGAGCCACTTGCCTCTATCAAACCAACCCGACTTGGCACTGGTGCTTCCTTTCATCTGGGAACCATCCTGCGTATTGTGGAATTTCAGGAGCCAGCTGGCCACGCCCAGCCACAGGCCCCCAAACACAAAACACCTCCCTTTTCCCTGGCAAACAAAATTCACGAACCCAGCTCCTGGCTCGCAGATTGCAGGACTCACTTTCCTCTATAAAACAGGCCAGGCTCGGCGCTTGTGCCACATTTGATCTGGGAACCATCCTGCGTATCCTGGATTTTCAGGAGCCAGCCAACCACTCCCAGCCACAGGCCCCCAAACACAAACTATGGTCCTTTTTTTCCTGGAAGTAAAACTGTCCTGAACTTCATCCGGCTGGCAGATTGCAGGAGCCACTTGCCTCTATCAAACCAGCCCGACATGGCACTTCTGCCACCTTTCATCTGGGAACCATATGCGTGGCGTGGATTTTCAGGAGCCAGCCAGCCACTCCCAGCCACAGGCCCCCAAACACATACCACGGCCGTTTTCCCTGGCAAACAAAACTCACCCAGCCCACTTCTGGCTGTCAGATTGCTGGAGCCACTTTCCTATATCAAACCAGCCCGACTCAGCACTGCTGCCACCTTTCATCTGGGAACCATACTGCGTATTGTGGATTTTCAGGAGCCAGACATCCACTCCCAGCCACAGGCCCCCAAACACAAACTACCGCACATTTCCCTGGCAAACAAAACTCACCCGCCCCGCTTCGGGATGCTAGATTGCAGGAGCCACTTTGTGCTATCAATCCAGCCCGACTCGGCGCTGGTGCCCCCTTGGGTCTGGGAACCATCCTGCGCGGCGTGGATTTTCAGGAGCCAGCCGGACACTCCCAGCCACAGGCCCCCAAACAAAGACCACGGACCTTTTACCTGGAAAAAAAACTCAGCTGCCCCGCTTCTGGCTGGCAGATTGCATGAGCCACTTGGTACTATCAAACCAGCCCGACTCGGCACTGGTGCCCTTTTTCCTCTGGGAACCATCCTGCGTATCGTGGATTTTCAGGAGCCAGCTGGCCACTCCCAGCCAAAGGCCCCCAAAAAAAATTACGGGTCTTTTCCCTGGAAGTAAAACCGACCTGCCCATCTTCTGGCTGGCATAGTGCAGGAGCCACTTGGTACGATCAAACCAGCCCGACTCAGCACTGGTGCCAGCTTTCATCTGGAAACCATCCTGCGTATCGTGGATTTTCAGGAGCCAGCAGGCCACTCCCAGCCACAGGCCCCCAAAAACAAATTACGGGTCTTTTCCCTGGAAAAAAAAGCATTCAGCTGCCCCGCGTCTGGCTGGCAGATTGCAGGAGCCACTTTGTACTATCATACCACTCCGACTTGGCAGTGGTGCCACGTTTAATCTGGGAACCATCCTGCTTATCGTGGATTTTCAGGAGCCAGCCGGCCACTCCCAGCCACAGGCCCCCGAACACCAACCACCGCCCTTTTCCCTGGCAAACAAAACTCACCCCCCCCGGTTCTGGATGCTAGATTGCAGGAGCCACTTTGTGATATCAAACCAGCCCGACTCGGCACTGGTGCCCCCTTCGGTCTGGGAACCATCCTGCGTGGCGTGGATTTTCAGGAGCCAGCCGGCCACTCCCAGCCACAGGCCCCCAAACACAAACTGCGGCCCTTTTCTCTTGAAGTAAAACTTACCTGCCCACCTTCTGGCTGGCAGTGTGCAGGAGACACTTGGCTCTATCAAACCAGCCCGACATGGCACTGGTGCCACTATTCATCAGGGAACCATCCTGCGTATCCTGGATTTTCAGGAGCCAGCCGGCCACTCCCAGCCACAGGCCCCCAAACACATACCACGGCCCTTTTCCCTGGCAAACAAAACTCACCCGCCCCATCTTCTGGCTGGCAGATTGCAGGAGACACTTGCCTCTATCAAACCAGCCCGACTTGGCACTGGTGCCACCTTTCATCTGGGAACCATCCTGCGTATCGTGGATTTTCAGGAGCCAGACAGCCACTCCCAGCCACAGGCCCCCGAACACAAACTACGGCCCTTTTCTCTGGCAGTAAAACTGACCTGCCCATCTTCTGGCTGGCAGATTGCAGGAGCCACTTTACTCTATCAAACCAGCCCGACTTGGCACTGGTGCCAGCTTTCATCTGGGAACCATCCTGCGTATCGTGGATTATCAGGAGCCAGCCGGCCACTCCCAGCCACAGGCCCCCAAACACAAACCACGGCCCTTTTCCCAGACAAAATAAACTCAGCTGCCCCGCTTCTGGCTGGCAGATTGCAGGAGACACTTGGTACTATCAAACCAGCCCGACTCGGCACTGGTGCCCTTTTTCCTCTGAGAACCATCCTGCGTATCGTGGATTTTCAGGAGCCAACCAGCCACTCCCAGCCACAGGCCCCCAAACACAAACTACGGCCCTTTTCCTAGGAAGTAAAACTGACCCGCCCATCTTCTGGCGGGCAGAGTGCAGAAGCCACTTGCCTCTATCAAACCAACCCGACTTGGCACTGGTGCCTCCTTTCATCTGGGAACCATCCTGCGTATTGTGGAATTTCAGGAGCCAGCCGGCCACGCCCAGTCACAGGCCCCCAAACACAAACCACGGCCCTTTTCCCTGGCAAACAAAATTCACTCACCCCGCTTCTGGCTCGCAGATTGCAGGACTCACTTTCCTCGATAAAACAAGCCAGGCTCGGCGCTTGTGCCACATTTGATCTGGGAACCATCCGGCGTATCCTGGATTTTCAGGAGCCATCCAACCACTCCCAGCCACAGGCCCCCAAACACAAACTATGGTCCTTTTTTCCTGGAAGTAAAACTGACCTGCCCATCTTCTGGCTGGCAGATTGCAGGAGCCACTTGCCTCTATCAAACCAGCCCGACTTCGCACTGGTGCCAGCTTTCAGCTGGGAACCATCCTGCGTATCCTGGATTTTCAGGAGCCAGCCGGCCACTCCCAGCCACAGGCCCCCAAACACAAACTACCGCACTTTTCCCTGGCAAACAAAACTCACCCAGCCCACTTCTGGCTGTCAGATTGCTGGAGCCACTTTCCTACATCAAACCAGCACGACTTGGCACTGGTGCAACCTTTCATCTGGGAACCATCCTGCGTATTGTGGATTTTCAGGAGCCAGCCGGCCACTCCCAGCCACAGGCCCCCAAACACAAGCCACGGCCCTTTTCCCTGGCAAACAAAACTCACCCGCCCTGCTTCTGGCTGGCAAATTGCAGGAGCCACTTCCCTCTATCAAACCAACCCGACTCGGCCCTTGTGCCCCCTTGGGTCTGCGAACCATCCTGTGCGGCGTGGATTTTCCGGAGCCAACCAGCCACTTCAACCCACAGGCCCCCAAACACAAACCACGGCCCTTTTCCCAGGCAAAATAAACTCAGCTGCCCCGCTTCTGGCTGGCAGATTGCAGGAGACACTTGGTACTATCAAACCAGCCCGACTCGGCACTGGTGCCACCATTCATCTGGGAACCATCCTGCGTATCGTGGATTTTCAGGAGCCAGCCGGCCACTCCCAGCCACAGGCCCCCGAACACAAACCACGGCCCTTTTCCCTGGCAAACAAAACTCACCCGCCCCATCTTCTGGCTGGCAGATTGCAGGAGCCACTTGGTACTGACAAAACAGCCCGACTCGGCACTGGTGCCACCTTTCATCTGGGAACCATCCTGCGTATCGTAGATTTTCAGGAGCCAGCCGGCCACTCCTAGCCACAGGCCCCCAAACACAAACTACCGCCCTTTTCCCTGGCAAACACAATTCACTCACCCCGCTTCTGGCTCGCAGAATGCAGGACCCACTTTCCTCTATAAAACAAGCCCGACTCAGCACTGGTGCCACCTTAGATCAGGGAACCATCCTGTGTATCGTGGATTTTCAGGAGCCAGCCGGCCACTCCCAGCCACAGGCCCCCAAACACAAACTATGGCCCTTTTTTCCTGGAAGTAAAACTGACCTGCACATCTTCTGGCTGGCAGATTGCAGGAGCCACTTGCCTCTATCAAACCAGCCCGACATGGCACTGCTGCCACCTTTCATCTGGGAACCATCCTGCGTATCGTGGATTTTCAGGAGCCAGACAGCCACTCCCAGCCACAGGCCCCCGAAAAAAAACCACTGCCCTTTTCCCTGGCAAAATAAACTCACGCGCCCCGCTTCTGGCTGGCAGATTGCAGGAGCCACTTGGCTCTGTCAAACCCGCCCGACTCGGCACTGGTGCCCTCTTTCATCTGGAAACCATATGGGTTGCGTGGATTTTCAGGAGCCAGCCGACCATTCCCAGCCACAGGCCCCCAAACAAAGACCACGGCCCTTTTCCCAGGCAAAAAAAACTCGGCTGTCCCGCTTCTGGCTGGCAGATTGCATGAGCCACTTGGTACTATCAAACCAGCCCGACTCGGCACTGGTGCCCTTTTTCCTCTGGGAACCATCCTGCGTATCGTGGATTTTCAGGAGCCAGCTGGCCACTGCCAGCCGCAGGCCCCCAAACAAAAACTACGGCCCTTTTCCCAGGAAGTAAAACTGACCCGCCCATCTTCTGGCGGGCAGATTGCAGGAGCCACTTGCCTCTATCAAACCAATCCGACTTGGAACTGGTGCCTCCTTTCATCTGGGAACCATCCTGCGTATTGTGGAATTTCAGGAGCCAGCTGGCCACGCCCAGTCACAGGACCCCAAACACAAACCACCGCCCTTTTCCCTGGCAAACAAAATTCACTCATCCCGCATCTGGCGCGCAGATTGCAGGACCCACTTTCCTCTATAAAACAAGCCCGGATCGGCGCTTGTGCCACATTTGATCTGGGAACCATCCTGCGTATCCTGGATTTTCAGGAGCCATCCAACCACTCCCAGCCACAGGCCCCCAAACACAAACTATGGTCCTTTTTTCCTGGAAGTAAAACTGACCTGCCCATCTTCCGGCTGGCAGATTGCAGGAGCCACTTGGCTCTATCAAACCAGCCCGACTTGGCACTGGTGCCAGCTTTCATCTGGGAACCATCCTGCGTATCCTGGATTTTCAGGAGCCAGCCGGCCACTCCCAGCCACAGGCCCCCAAACACAAACCACCGCCCTTTTCCCTGGCAAACAAAATTCACTCATCCCGCTTCTGGCTCGCAGATTGCAGGACCCACTTTCCTCTATAAAACAAGCTCGGCTCGGCACTTGTGCCACCTTTTTCCTCTGGGAACCATCCTGCGTATCTTGGATTTTCAAGAGCCAGACAGCCACTCCCAGCCACTGGCCCCCGAAAAAAAACCACGGCCCTTTTCTCTGGCAAAATAAACTCACCCGCCCCGCTTCTTGCTGGCAGATTGCAGGAGCCACTTGGCTCTGTCAAACCCGCCCGACTCGGCACTGGTGCCCTCTTTCTTCTGGGAAACATATGCGTTGCGTGGATTTTCAGGAGCCAGCCAGCCACTCCCAACCATAGGCCCCCAAACACAAACCACGGCCCTTTTCCCTGGCAAAAATACTCAGCTGCCCCGCTTCTGGCTCGCAGATTGCATGAGCCACTTGGTGCTATCAAAGCAGCCCGACTCGGCACTGGTGCCCTTTTTCCTCTGGGAACCATCCTGCGTATCATGGAATTTCAGGAGCCAGCCGGCCACTCCCAGCACCAGGCCCGCAAACACAAACTACGGCCCTTTTCCCTGGAAGTAAAACTGACCTGCCCATCTTCTGGCTGGCAGATTGCAGGAGCCACTTGGCTCTATCAAACCAGCCCGACATGGCACTGGTGCCACCTTTGATCTGGTAACCATCCTGCGTATCGTGGATTTTCAGGAGCCAGCCGGCCACTCCCAGCCACAGGCCCCCAAATACAAACCACCGCCCTTTCCCCTGGCAAAAAAAACTCAGCTACCCCGCTTCTGGCTGGCAGATTGCATGAGCCACTTGGTACTATCAAACCAGCCCGACTCGGCACTAGTGCCCTTTTTCCTCTGGGAACCATCCTGCGTATCGTGGATTTTCAGGAGCCAGCCGGCCACTCCCAGCCACAGGCCCCCAAACACAAACCACGGCCCATTTCCCTGGCAAACAAAACTCACCCGCCCCATCTTCTGGCTGGCAGATTGCAGGAGCCACTTGCCTCTATCAAACCAGCCCGACTTGGCACTGGTGCCACCTTTCATCTGGGAACCATCCTGCATATCCTGGATTTTCAGCAGCCAGCCGGCCACTCCCAGCCACAGGCCCCCGAACACAAGCCACGGCCCTTTTCCCTGGCAAAATAAACTCACCCGCCCTGCTTCCAGCTGGCAGATTGCCGGAGCCACTTGCCTCTATCAAACCAACCCGACTCGCCACTGGTGCCCCCTTGGGTCTGCGAACCATCCTGTGCGGCGTGGATTTTCAGGAGCCAGCCAGCCACTCCCAGCCACAGGCCCCCAAACACAAACTACCGCACATTTCCCTGGCAAACAAAACTCACCCGCCCTGCTTCTGGCTGGCAAATTGCAGGAGCCACTTGCCTCTATCAAACCAACCCGACTCGGCACTTGTGCCCCCTTGGGTCTGCGAACCATCCTGTGCGGCGTGGATTTTCAGCAGCCAACCAGCCACTTCAACCCACAGGCCCCCAAACACAAACCACGGCCCTTTTCCCAGACAAAATAAACTCAGCTGCCCCGCTTCTGGCTGGCAGATTGCAGGAGACACTTGGTACTATCAAACCAGCCCGACTCGGCACTGGTGCCCTTTTTCCTCTGAGAACCATCCTGCGTATCGTGGATTTTCAGGAGCCAACCTGCCACTCCCAGCCACAGGCCCCCAAACACAAACTACGGCCCTTTTCCTAGGAAGTAAAACTGACCCGCCCATCTTCTGGCTGGCAGATTGCAGAAGCCACTTGCCTCTATCAAACCAACCCGACTTGGCACTGGTGCCTCCTTTCATCTGGGAACCATCCTGCGTATTGTGGAATTTCAGGAGCCAGCCGGCCACGCCCAGTCACAGGCCCCCAAACACAAACCACGGCCCTTTTCCCTGGCAAACAAAATTCACTCACCCCGCTTCTGGCTCGCAGATTGCAGGACTCACTTTCCTCGATAAAACAAGCCAGGCTCGGCGCTTGTGCCACATTTGATCTGGGAACCATCCGGCGTATCCTGGATTTTCAGGAGCCATCCAACCACTCCCAGCCACAGGCCCCCAAACACAAACTATGGTCCTTTTTTCCTGGAAGTAAAACTGACCTGCCCATCTTCTGGCTGGCAGATTGCAGGAGCCACTTGCCTCTATCAAACCAGCCCGACTTCGCACTGGTGCCAGCTTTCATCTGGGAACCATCCTGCGTATCCTGGATTTTCAGGAGCCAGCCGGCCACTCCCAGCCACAGGCCCCCAAACACAAACTACCGCACTTTTCCCTGGCAAACAAAACTCACCCAGCCCACTTCTGGCTGTCAGATTGCTGGAGCCACTTTCCTACATCAAACCAGCACGACTTGGCACTGGTGCAACCTTTCATCTGGGAACCATCCTGCGTATTGTGGATTTTCAGGAGCCAGCCGGCCACTCCCAGCCACAGGCCCCCAAACACAAGCCACGGCCCTTTTCCCTGGCAAACAAAACTCACCCGCCCTGCTTCTGGCTGGCAAATTGCAGGAGCCACTTCCCTCTATCAAACCAACCCGACTCGGCCCTTGTGCCCCCTTGGGTCTGCGAACCATCCTGTGCGGCGTGGATTTTCCGGAGCCAACCAGCCACTTCAACCCACAGGCCCCCAAACACAAACCACGGCCCTTTTCCCAGGCAAAATAAACTCAGCTGCCCCGCTTCTGGCTGGCAGATTGCAGGAGACACTTGGTACTATCAAACCAGCCCGACTCGGCACTGGTGCCACCATTCATCTGGGAACCATCCTGCGTATCGTGGATTTTCAGGAGCCAGCCGGCCACTCCCAGCCACAGGCCCCCGAACACAAACCACGGCCCTTTTCCCTGGCAAACAAAACTCACCCGCCCCATCTTCTGGCTGGCAGATTGCAGGAGCCACTTGGTACTGACAAAACAGCCCGACTCGGCACTGGTGCCACCTTTCATCTGGGAACCATCCTGCGTATCGTAGATTTTCAGGAGCCAGCCGGCCACTCCTAGCCACAGGCCCCCAAACACAAACTACCGCCCTTTTCCCTGGCAAACACAATTCACTCACCCCGCTTCTGGCTCGCAGAATGCAGGACCCACTTTCCTCTATAAAACAAGCCCGACTCAGCACTGGTGCCACCTTAGATCAGGGAACCATCCTGTGTATCGTGGATTTTCAGGAGCCAGCCGGCCACTCCCAGCCACAGGCCCCCAAACACAAACTATGGCCCTTTTTTCCTGGAAGTAAAACTGACCTGCACATCTTCTGGCTGGCAGATTGCAGGAGCCACTTGCCTCTATCAAACCAGCCCGACATGGCACTGCTGCCACCTTTCATCTGGGAACCATCCTGCGTATCGTGGATTTTCAGGAGCCAGACAGCCACTCCCAGCCACAGGCCCCCGAAAAAAAACCACTGCCCTTTTCCCTGGCAAAATAAACTCACGCGCCCCGCTTCTGGCTGGCAGATTGCAGGAGCCACTTGGCTCTGTCAAACCCGCCCGACTCGGCACTGGTGCCCTCTTTCATCTGGAAACCATATGGGTTGCGTGGATTTTCAGGAGCCAGCCGACCACTCCCAGCCACAGGCCCCCAAACAAAGACCACGGCCCTTTTCCCAGGCAAAAAAAACTCGGCTGTCCCGCTTCTGGCTGGCAGATTGCATGAGCCACTTGGTACTATCAAACCAGCCCGACTCGGCACTGGTGCCCTTTTTCCTCTGGGAACCATCCTGCGTATCGTGGATTTTCAGGAGCCAGCTGGCCACTGCCAGCCGCAGGCCCCCAAACACAAACTACGGCCCTTTTCCCAGGAAGTAAAACTGACCCGCCCATCTTCTGGCGGGCAGATTGCAGGAGCCACTTGCCTCTATCAAACCAATCCGACTTGGAACTGGTGCCTCCTTTCATCTGGGAACCATCCTGCGTATTGTGGAATTTCAGGAGCCAGCTGGCCACGCCCAGTCACAGGACCCCAAACACAAACCACCGCCCTTTTCCCTGGCAAACAAAATTCACTCATCCCGCATCTGGCGCGCAGATTGCAGGACCCACTTTCCTCTATAAAACAAGCCCGGATCGGCGCTTGTGCCACATTTGATCTGGGAACCATCCTGCGTATCCTGGATTTTCAGGAGCCATCCAACCACTCCCAGCCATAGGCCCCCAAACACAAACTATGGTCCTTTTTTCCTGGAAGTAAAACTGACCTGCCCATCTTCCGGCTGGCAGATTGCAGGAGCCACTTGGCTCTATCAAACCAGCCCGACTCGGCACTGGTGCCACCTTTGATCTGGTAACCATCCTGCGTATTGTGGAATTTCAGGAGCCAGCCGGCCAAGCCCAGCCACAGGCCCCCAAACACAAACCACCGCCCTTTTCCCTGGCAAACAATATTCACTCATCCCGCTTCTGGCTCGCAGATTGCAGGACCCACTTTCCTCTATAAAACAAGCTCGGCTCGGCACTTGTGCCACCTTTTTCCTCTGGGAACCATCCTGCGTATCTTGGATTTTCAAGAGCCAGACAGCCACTCCCAGCCACTGGCCCCCGAAAAAAAACCACGGCCCTTTTCTCTGGCAAAATAAACTCACCCGCCCCGCTTCTTGCTGGCAGATTGCAGGAGCCACTTGGCTCTGTCAAACCCGCCCGACTCGCCACTGGTGCCCTCTTTCTTCTGGGAGCCATATGCGTTGCGTGGATTTTCAGGAGCCAGACAGCCACTCCCAGCCACAGGCCCCCGAACACAAACTACGGCCCTTTTCTCTGGCAGTAAAACTGACCTGCCCATCTTCTGGCTGGCAGATTGCAGGAGCCACTTTACTCTATCAAACCAGCCCGACTTGGCACTGGTGCCAGCTTTCATCTGGGAACCATCCTGCGTATCGTGGATTATCAGGAGCCAGCCGGCCACTCCCAGCCACAGGCCCCCAAACACAAACCACGGCCCTTTTCCCAGACAAAATAAACTCAGCTGCCCCGCTTCTGGCTGGCAGATTGCAGGAGACACTTGGTACTATCAAACCAGCCCGACTCGGCACTGGTGCCCTTTTTCCTCTGAGAACCATCCTGCGTATCGTGGATTTTCAGGAGCCAACCAGCCACTCCCAGCCACAGGCCCCCAAACACAAACTACGGCCCTTTTCCTAGGAAGTAAAACTGACCCGCCCATCTTCTGGCGGGCAGAGTGCAGAAGCCACTTGCCTCTATCAAACCAACCCGACTTGGCACTGGTGCCTCCTTTCATCTGGGAACCATCCTGCGTATTGTGGAATTTCAGGAGCCAGCCGGCCACGCCCAGTCACAGGCCCCCAAACACAAACCACGGCCCTTTTCCCTGGCAAACAAAATTCACTCACCCCGCTTCTGGCTCGCAGATTGCAGGACTCACTTTCCTCGATAAAACAAGCCAGGCTCGGCGCTTGTGCCACATTTGATCTGGGAACCATCCGGCGTATCCTGGATTTTCAGGAGCCATCCAACCACTCCCAGCCACAGGCCCCCAAACACAAACTATGGTCCTTTTTTCCTGGAAGTAAAACTGACCTGCCCATCTTCTGGCTGGCAGATTGCAGGAGCCACTTGCCTCTATCAAACCAGCCCGACTTCGCACTGGTGCCAGCTTTCATCTGGGAACCATCCTGCGTATCCTGGATTTTCAGGAGCCAGCCGGCCACTCCCAGCCACAGGCCCCCAAACACAAACTACCGCACTTTTCCCTGGCAAACAAAACTCACCCAGCCCACTTCTGGCTGTCAGATTGCTGGAGCCACTTTCCTACATCAAACCAGCACGACTTGGCACTGGTGCAACCTTTCATCTGGGAACCATCCTGCGTATTGTGGATTTTCAGGAGCCAGCCGGCCACTCCCAGCCACAGGCCCCCAAACACAAGCCACGGCCCTTTTCCCTGGCAAACAAAACTCACCCGCCCTGCTTCTGGCTGGCAAATTGCAGGAGCCACTTCCCTCTATCAAACCAACCCGACTCGGCCCTTGTGCCCCCTTGGGTCTGCGAACCATCCTGTGCGGCGTGGATTTTCCGGAGCCAACCAGCCACTTCAACCCACAGGCCCCCAAACACAAACCACGGCCCTTTTCCCAGGCAAAATAAACTCAGCTGCCCCGCTTCTGGCTGGCAGATTGCAGGAGACACTTGGTACTATCAAACCAGCCCGACTCGGCACTGGTGCCACCATTCATCTGGGAACCATCCTGCGTATCGTGGATTTTCAGGAGCCAGCCGGCCACTCCCAGCCACAGGCCCCCGAACACAAACCACGGCCCTTTTCCCTGGCAAACAAAACTCACCCGCCCCATCTTCTGGCTGGCAGATTGCAGGAGCCACTTGGTACTGGCAAAACAGCCCGACTCGGCACTGGTGCCACCTTTCATCTGGGAACCATCCTGCGTATCGTAGATTTTCAGGAGCCAGCCGGCCACTCCTAGCCACAGGCCCCCAAACACAAACTACCGCCCTTTTCCCTGGCAAACACAATTCACTCACCCCGCTTCTGGCTCGCAGAATGCAGGACCCACTTTCCTCTATAAAACAAGCCCGACTCAGCACTGGTGCCACCTTAGATCAGGGAACCATCCTGTGTATCGTGGATTTTCAGGAGCCAGCCGGCCACTCCCAGCCACAGGCCCCCAAACACAAACTATGGCCCTTTTTTCCTGGAAGTAAAACTGACCTGCACATCTTCTGGCTGGCAGATTGCAGGAGCCACTTGCCTCTATCAAACCAGCCCGACATGGCACTGCTGCCACCTTTCATCTGGGAACCATCCTGCGTATCGTGGATTTTCAGGAGCCAGACAGCCACTCCCAGCCACAGGCCCCCGAAAAAAAACCACTGCCCTTTTCCCTGGCAAAATAAACTCACGCGCCCCGCTTCTGGCTGGCAGATTGCAGGAGCCACTTGGCTCTGTCAAACCCGCCCGACTCGGCACTGGTGCCCTCTTTCATCTGGAAACCATATGGGTTGCGTGGATTTTCAGGAGCCAGCCGACCATTCCCAGCCACAGGCCCCCAAACAAAGACCACGGCCCTTTTCCCAGGCAAAAAAAACTCGGCTGTCCCGCTTCTGGCTGGCAGATTGCATGAGCCACTTGGTACTATCAAACCAGCCCGACTCGGCACTGGTGCCCTTTTTCCTCTGGGAACCATCCTGCGTATCGTGGATTTTCAGGAGCCAGCTGGCCACTGCCAGCCGCAGGCCCCCAAACAAAAACTACGGCCCTTTTCCCAGGAAGTAAAACTGACCCGCCCATCTTCTGGCGGGCAGATTGCAGGAGCCACTTGCCTCTATCAAACCAATCCGACTTGGAACTGGTGCCTCCTTTCATCTGGGAACCATCCTGCGTATTGTGGAATTTCAGGAGCCAGCTGGCCACGCCCAGTCACAGGACCCCAAACACAAACCACCGCCCTTTTCCCTGGCAAACAAAATTCACTCATCCCGCATCTGGCGCGCAGATTGCAGGACCCACTTTCCTCTATAAAACAAGCCCGGATCGGCGCTTGTGCCACATTTGATCTGGGAACCATCCTGCGTATCCTGGATTTTCAGGAGCCATCCAACCACTCCCAGCCACAGGCCCCCAAACACAAACTATGGTCCTTTTTTCCTGGAAGTAAAACTGACCTGCCCATCTTCCGGCTGGCAGATTGCAGGAGCCACTTGGCTCTATCAAACCAGCCCGACTTGGCACTGGTGCCAGCTTTCATCTGGGAACCATCCTGCGTATCCTGGATTTTCAGGAGCCAGCCGGCCACTCCCAGACACACGCCCCCAAACACAAACCACCGCCCTTTTCCCTGGCAAACAAAATTCACTCATCCCGCTTCTGGCTCGCAGATTGCAGGACCCACTTTCCTCTATAAAACAAGCTCGGCTCGGCACTTGTGCCACCTTTTTCCTCTGGGAACCATCCTGCGTATCTTGGATTTTCAAGAGCCAGACAGCCACTCCCAGCCACTGGCCCCCGAAAAAAAACCACGGCCCTTTTCTCTGGCAAAATAAACTCACCCGCCCCGCTTCTTGCTGGCAGATTGCAGGAGCCACTTGGCTCTGTCAAACCCGCCCGACTCGGCACTGGTGCCCTCTTTCTTCTGGGAAACATATGCGTTGCGTGGATTTTCAGGAGCCAGCCAGCCACTCCCAACCATAGGCCCCCAAACACAAACCACGGCCCTTTTCCCTGGCAAAAATACTCAGCTGCCCCGCTTCTGGCTCGCAGATTGCATGAGCCACTTGGTGCTATCAAAGCAGCCCGACTCGGCACTGGTGCCCTTTTTCCTCTGGGAACCATCCTGCGTATCATGGAATTTCAGGAGCCAGCCGGCCACTCCCAGCACCAGGCCCGCAAACACAAACTACGGCCCTTTTCCCTGGAAGTAAAACTGACCTGCCCATCTTCTGGCTGGCAGATTGCAGGAGCCACTTGGCTCTATCAAACCAGCCCGACATGGCACTGGTGCCACCTTTGATCTGGTAACCATCCTGCGTATCGTGGATTTTCAGGAGCCAGCCGGCCACTCCCAGCCACAGGCCCCCAAATACAAACCACCGCCCTTTCCCCTGGCAAAAAAAACTCAGCTACCCCGCTTCTGGCTGGCAGATTGCATGAGCCACTTGGTACTATCAAACCAGCCCGACTCGGCACTAGTGCCCTTTTTCCTCTGGGAACCATCCTGCGTATCGTGGATTTTCAGGAGCCAGCCGGCCACTCCCAGCCACAGGCCCCCAAACACAAACCACGGCCCATTTCCCTGGCAAACAAAACTCACCCGCCCCATCTTCTGGCTGGCAGATTGCAGGAGCCACTTGCCTCTATCAAACCAGCCCGACTTGGCACTGGTGCCACCTTTCATCTGGGAACCATCCTGCATATCCTGGATTTTCAGCAGCCAGCTGGCCACTCCCAGCCACAGGCCCCCGAACACAAGCCACGGCCCTTTTCCCTGGCAAAATAAACTCACCCGCCCTGCTTCCAGCTGGCAGATTGCCGGAGCCACTTGCCTCTATCAAACCAACCCGACTCGCCACTGGTGCCCCCTTGGGTCTGCGAACCATCCTGTGCGGCGTGGATTTTCAGGAGCCAGCCAGCCACTCCCAGCCACAGGCCCCCAAACACAAACTACCGCACATTTCCCTGGCAAACAAAACTCACCCGCCCTGCTTCTGGCTGGCAAATTGCAGGAGCCACTTGCCTCTATCAAACCAACCCGACTCGGCACTTGTGCCCCCTTGGGTCTGCGAACCATCCTGTGCGGCGTGGATTTTCAGCAGCCAACCAGCCACTTCAACCCACAGGCCCCCAAACACAAACCACGGCCCTTTTCCCAGACAAAATAAACTCAGCTGCCCCGCTTCTGGCTGGCAGATTGCAGGAGACACTTGGTACTATCAAACCAGCCCGACTCGGCACTGGTGCCCTTTTTCCTCTGAGAACCATCCTGCGTATCGTGGATTTTCAGGAGCCAACCTGCCACTCCCAGCCACAGGCCCCCAAACACAAACTACGGCCCTTTTCCTAGGAAGTAAAACTGACCCGCCCATCTTCTGGCTGGCAGATTGCAGAAGCCACTTGCCTCTATCAAACCAACCCGACTTGGCACTGGTGCCTCCTTTCATCTGGGAACCATCCTGCGTATTGTGGAATTTCAGGAGCCAGCCGGCCACGCCCAGTCACAGGCCCCCAAACACAAACCACGGCCCTTTTCCCTGGCAAACAAAATTCACTCACCCCGCTTCTGGCTCGCAGATTGCAGGACTCACTTTCCTCGATAAAACAAGCCAGGCTCGGCGCTTGTGCCACATTTGATCTGGGAACCATCCGGCGTATCCTGGATTTTCAGGAGCCATCCAACCACTCCCAGCCACAGGCCCCCAAACACAAACTATGGTCCTTTTTTCCTGGAAGTAAAACTGACCTGCCCATCTTCTGGCTGGCAGATTGCAGGAGCCACTTGCCTCTATCAAACCAGCCCGACTTCGCACTGGTGCCAGCTTTCATCTGGGAACCATCCTGCGTATCCTGGATTTTCAGGAGCCAGCCGGCCACTCCCAGCCACAGGCCCCCAAACACAAACTACCGCACTTTTCCCTGGCAAACCAAACTCACCCAGCCCACTTCTGGCTGTCAGATTGCTGGAGCCACTTTCCTACATCAAACCAGCACGACTTGGCACTGGTGCAACCTTTCATCTGGGAACCATCCTGCGTATTGTGGATTTTCAGGAGCCAGCCGGCCACTCCCAGCCACAGGCCCCCAAACACAAGCCACGGCCCTTTTCCCTGGCAAACAAAACTCACCCGCCCTGCTTCTGGCTGGCAAATTGCAGGAGCCACTTCCCTCTATCAAACCAACCCGACTCGGCCCTTGTGCCCCCTTGGGTCTGCGAACCATCCTGTGCGGCGTGGATTTTCCGGAGCCAACCAGCCACTTCAACCCACAGGCCCCCAAACACAAACCACGGCCCTTTTCCCAGGCAAAATAAACTCAGCTGCCCCGCTTCTGGCTGGCAGATTGCAGGAGACACTTGGTACTATCAAACCAGCCCGACTCGGCACTGGTGCCACCATTCATCTGGGAACCATCCTGCGTATCGTGGATTTTCAGGAGCCAGCCGGCCACTCCCAGCCACAGGCCCCCGAACACAAACCACGGCCCTTTTCCCTGGCAAACAAAACTCACCCGCCCCATCTTCTGGCTGGCAGATTGCAGGAGCCACTTGGTACTGACAAAACAGCCCGACTCGGCACTGGTGCCACCTTTCATCTGGGAACCATCCTGCGTATCGTAGATTTTCAGGAGCCAGCCGGCCACTCCTAGCCACAGGCCCCCAAACACAAACTACCGCCCTTTTCCCTGGCAAACACAATTCACTCACCCCGCTTCTGGCTCGCAGAATGCAGGACCCACTTTCCTCTATAAAACAAGCCCGACTCAGCACTGGTGCCACCTTAGATCAGGGAACCATCCTGTGTATCGTGGATTTTCAGGAGCCAGCCGGCCACTCCCAGCCACAGGCCCCCAAACACAAACTATGGCCCTTTTTTCCTGGAAGTAAAACTGACCTGCACATCTTCTGGCTGGCAGATTGCAGGAGCCACTTGCCTCTATCAAACCAGCCCGACATGGCACTGCTGCCACCTTTCATCTGGGAACCATCCTGCGTATCGTGGATTTTCAGGAGCCAGACAGCCACTCCCAGCCACAGGCCCCCGAAAAAAAACCACTGCCCTTTTCCCTGGCAAAATAAACTCACGCGCCCCGCTTCTGGCTGGCAGATTGCAGGAGCCACTTGGCTCTGTCAAACCCGCCCGACTCGGCACTGGTGCCCTCTTTCATCTGGAAACCATATGGGTTGCGTGGATTTTCAGGAGCCAGCCGACCACTCCCAGCCACAGGCCCCCAAACAAAGACCACGGCCCTTTTCCCAGGCAAAAAAAACTCGGCTGTCCCGCTTCTGGCTGGCAGATTGCATGAGCCACTTGGTACTATCAAACCAGCCCGACTCGGCACTGGTGCCCTTTTTCCTCTGGGAACCATCCTGCGTATCGTGGATTTTCAGGAGCCAGCTGGCCACTGCCAGCCGCAGGCCCCCAAACACAAACTACGGCCCTTTTCCCAGGAAGTAAAACTGACCCGCCCATCTTCTGGCGGGCAGATTGCAGGAGCCACTTGCCTCTATCAAACCAATCCGACTTGGAACTGGTGCCTCCTTTCATCTGGGAACCATCCTGCGTATTGTGGAATTTCAGGAGCCAGCTGGCCACGCCCAGTCACAGGACCCCAAACACAAACCACCGCCCTTTTCCCTGGCAAACAAAATTCACTCATCCCGCATCTGGCGCGCAGATTGCAGGACCCACTTTCCTCTATAAAACAAGCCCGGATCGGCGCTTGTGCCACATTTGATCTGGGAACCATCCTGCGTATCCTGGATTTTCAGGAGCCATCCAACCACTCCCAGCCATAGGCCCCCAAACACAAACTATGGTCCTTTTTTCCTGGAAGTAAAACTGACCTGCCCATCTTCCGGCTGGCAGATTGCAGGAGCCACTTGGCTCTATCAAACCAGCCCGACTCGGCACTGGTGCCACCTTTGATCTGGTAACCATCCTGCGTATTGTGGAATTTCAGGAGCCAGCCGGCCAAGCCCAGCCACAGGCCCCCAAACACAAACCACCGCCCTTTTCCCTGGCAAACAAAATTCACTCATCCCGCTTCTGGCTCGCAGATTGCAGGACCCACTTTCCTCTATAAAACAAGCTCGGCTCGGCACTTGTGCCACCTTTTTCCTCTGGGAACCATCCTGCGTATCTTGGATTTTCAAGAGCCAGACAGCCACTCCCAGCCACTGGCCCCCGAAAAAAAACCACGGCCCTTTTCTCTGGCAAAATAAACTCACCCGCCCCGCTTCTTGCTGGCAGATTGCAGGAGCCACTTGGCTCTGTCAAACCCGCCCGACTCGGCACTGGTGCCCTCTTTCTTCTGGGAGCCATATGCGTTGCGTGGATTTTCAGGAGCCAGACAGCCACTCCCAGCCACAGGCCCCCGAACACAAACTACGGCCCTTTTCTCTGGCAGTAAAACTGACCTGCCCATCTTCTGGCTGGCAGATTGCAGGAGCCACTTTACTCTATCAAACCAGCCCGACTTGGCACTGGTGCCAGCTTTCATCTGGGAACCATCCTGCGTATCGTGGATTATCAGGAGCCAGCCGGCCACTCCCAGCCACAGGCCCCCAAACACAAACCACGGCCCTTTTCCCAGACAAAATAAACTCAGCTGCCCCGCTTCTGGCTGGCAGATTGCAGGAGACACTTGGTACTATCAAACCAGCCCGACTCGGCACTGGTGCCCTTTTTCCTCTGAGAACCATCCTGCGTATCGTGGATTTTCAGGAGCCAACCAGCCACTCCCAGCCACAGGCCCCCAAACACAAACTACGGCCCTTTTCCTAGGAAGTAAAACTGACCCGCCCATCTTCTGGCGGGCAGAGTGCAGAAGCCACTTGCCTCTATCAAACCAACCCGACTTGGCACTGGTGCCTCCTTTCATCTGGGAACCATCCTGCGTATTGTGGAATTTCAGGAGCCAGCCGGCCACGCCCAGTCACAGGCCCCCAAACACAAACCACGGCCCTTTTCCCTGGCAAACAAAATTCACTCACCCCGCTTCTGGCTCGCAGATTGCAGGACTCACTTTCCTCGATAAAACAAGCCAGGCTCGGCGCTTGTGCCACATTTGATCTGGGAACCATCCGGCGTATCCTGGATTTTCAGGAGCCATCCAACCACTCCCAGCCACAGGCCCCCAAACACAAACTATGGTCCTTTTTTCCTGGAAGTAAAACTGACCTGCCCATCTTCTGGCTGGCAGATTGCAGGAGCCACTTGCCTCTATCAAACCAGCCCGACTTCGCACTGGTGCCAGCTTTCATCTGGGAACCATCCTGCGTATCCTGGATTTTCAGGAGCCAGCCGGCCACTCCCAGCCACAGGCCCCCAAACACAAACTACCGCACTTTTCCCTGGCAAACAAAACTCACCCAGCCCACTTCTGGCTGTCAGATTGCTGGAGCCACTTTCCTACATCAAACCAGCACGACTTGGCACTGGTGCAACCTTTCATCTGGGAACCATCCTGCGTATTGTGGATTTTCAGGAGCCAGCCGGCCACTCCCAGCCACAGGCCCCCAAACACAAGCCACGGCCCTTTTCCCTGGCAAACAAAACTCACCCGCCCTGCTTCTGGCTGGCAAATTGCAGGAGCCACTTCCCTCTATCAAACCAACCCGACTCGGCCCTTGTGCCCCCTTGGGTCTGCGAACCATCCTGTGCGGCGTGGATTTTCCGGAGCCAACCAGCCACTTCAACCCACAGGCCCCCAAACACAAACCACGGCCCTTTTCCCAGGCAAAATAAACTCAGCTGCCCCGCTTCTGGCTGGCAGATTGCAGGAGACACTTGGTACTATCAAACCAGCCCGACTCGGCACTGGTGCCACCATTCATCTGGGAACCATCCTGCGTATCGTGGATTTTCAGGAGCCAGCCGGCCACTCCCAGCCACAGGCCCCCGAACACAAACCACGGCCCTTTTCCCTGGCAAACAAAACTCACCCGCCCCATCTTCTGGCTGGCAGATTGCAGGAGCCACTTGGTACTGACAAAACAGCCCGACTCGGCACTGGTGCCACCTTTCATCTGGGAACCATCCTGCGTATCGTAGATTTTCAGGAGCCAGCCGGCCACTCCTAGCCACAGGCCCCCAAACACAAACTACCGCCCTTTTCCCTGGCAAACACAATTCACTCACCCCGCTTCTGGCTCGCAGAATGCAGGACCCACTTTCCTCTATAAAACAAGCCCGACTCAGCACTGGTGCCACCTTAGATCAGGGAACCATCCTGTGTATCGTGGATTTTCAGGAGCCAGCCGGCCACTCCCAGCCACAGGCCCCCAAACACAAACTATGGCCCTTTTTTCCTGGAAGTAAAACTGACCTGCACATCTTCTGGCTGGCAGATTGCAGGAGCCACTTGCCTCTATCAAACCAGCCCGACATGGCACTGCTGCCACCTTTCATCTGGGAACCATCCTGCGTATCGTGGATTTTCAGGAGCCAGACAGCCACTCCCAGCCACAGGCCCCCGAAAAAAAACCACTGCCCTTTTCCCTGGCAAAATAAACTCACGCGCCCCGCTTCTGGCTGGCAGATTGCAGGAGCCACTTGGCTCTGTCAAACCCGCCCGACTCGGCACTGGTGCCCTCTTTCATCTGGAAACCATATGGGTTGCGTGGATTTTCAGGAGCCAGCCGACCATTCCCAGCCACAGGCCCCCAAACAAAGACCACGGCCCTTTTCCCAGGCAAAAAAAACTCGGCTGTCCCGCTTCTGGCTGGCAGATTGCATGAGCCACTTGGTACTATCAAACCAGCCCGACTCGGCACTGGTGCCCTTTTTCCTCTGGGAACCATCCTGCGTATCGTGGATTTTCAGGAGCCAGCTGGCCACTGCCAGCCGCAGGCCCCCAAACAAAAACTACGGCCCTTTTCCCAGGAAGTAAAACTGACCCGCCCATCTTCTGGCGGGCAGATTGCAGGAGCCACTTGCCTCTATCAAACCAATCCGACTTGGAACTGGTGCCTCCTTTCATCTGGGAACCATCCTGCGTATTGTGGAATTTCAGGAGCCAGCTGGCCACGCCCAGTCACAGGACCCCAAACACAAACCACCGCCCTTTTCCCTGGCAAACAAAATTCACTCATCCCGCATCTGGCGCGCAGATTGCAGGACCCACTTTCCTCTATAAAACAAGCCCGGATCGGCGCTTGTGCCACATTTGATCTGGGAACCATCCTGCGTATCCTGGATTTTCAGGAGCCATCCAACCACTCCCAGCCACAGGCCCCCAAACACAAACTATGGCCCTTTTTTCCTGGAAGTAAAACTGACCTGCACATCTTCTGGCTGGCAGATTGCAGGAGCCACTTGCCTCTATCAAACCAGCCCGACATGGCACTGCTGCCACCTTTCATCTGGGAACCATCCTGCGTATCGTGGATTTTCAGGAGCCAGACAGCCACTCCCAGCCACAGGCCCCCGAAAAAAAACCACTGCCCTTTTCCCTGGCAAAATAAACTCACGCGCCCCGCTTCTGGCTGGCAGATTGCAGGAGCCACTTGGCTCTGTCAAACCCGCCCGACTCGGCACTGGTGCCCTCTTTCATCTGGAAACCATATGGGTTGCGTGGATTTTCAGGAGCCAGCCGACCATTCCCAGCCACAGGCCCCCAAACAAAGACCACGGCCCTTTTCCCAGGCAAAAAAAACTCGGCTGTCCCGCTTCTGGCTGGCAGATTGCATGAGCCACTTGGTACTATCAAACCAGCCCGACTCGGCACTGGTGCCCTTTTTCCTCTGGGAACCATCCTGCGTATCGTGGATTTTCAGGAGCCAGCTGGCCACTGCCAGCCGCAGGCCCCCAAACAAAAACTACGGCCCTTTTCCCAGGAAGTAAAACTGACCCGCCCATCTTCTGGCGGGCAGATTGCAGGAGCCACTTGCCTCTATCAAACCAATCCGACTTGGAACTGGTGCCTCCTTTCATCTGGGAACCATCCTGCGTATTGTGGAATTTCAGGAGCCAGCTGGCCACGCCCAGTCACAGGACCCCAAACACAAACCACCGCCCTTTTCCCTGGCAAACAAAATTCACTCATCCCGCATCTGGCGCGCAGATTGCAGGACCCACTTTCCTCTATAAAACAAGCCCGGATCGGCGCTTGTGCCACATTTGATCTGGGAACCATCCTGCGTATCCTGGATTTTCAGGAGCCATCCAACCACTCCCAGCCACAGGCCCCCAAACACAAACTATGGTCCTTTTTTCCTGGAAGTAAAACTGACCTGCCCATCTTCCGGCTGGCAGATTGCAGGAGCCACTTGGCTCTATCAAACCAGCCCGACTTGGCACTGGTGCCAGCTTTCATCTGGGAACCATCCTGCGTATCCTGGATTTTCAGGAGCCAGCCGGCCACTCCCAGACACACGCCCCCAAACACAAACCACCGCCCTTTTCCCTGGCAAACAAAATTCACTCATCCCGCTTCTGGCTCGCAGATTGCAGGACCCACTTTCCTCTATAAAACAAGCTCGGCTCGGCACTTGTGCCACCTTTTTCCTCTGGGAACCATCCTGCGTATCTTGGATTTTCAAGAGCCAGACAGCCACTCCCAGCCACTGGCCCCCGAAAAAAAACCACGGCCCTTTTCTCTGGCAAAATAAACTCACCCGCCCCGCTTCTTGCTGGCAGATTGCAGGAGCCACTTGGCTCTGTCAAACCCGCCCGACTCGGCACTGGTGCCCTCTTTCTTCTGGGAAACATATGCGTTGCGTGGATTTTCAGGAGCCAGCCAGCCACTCCCAACCATAGGCCCCCAAACACAAACCACGGCCCTTTTCCCTGGCAAAAATACTCAGCTGCCCCGCTTCTGGCTCGCAGATTGCATGAGCCACTTGGTGCTATCAAAGCAGCCCGACTCGGCACTGGTGCCCTTTTTCCTCTGGGAACCATCCTGTGTATCATGGAATTTCAGGAGCCAGCCGGCCACTCCCAGCACCAGGCCCGCAAACACAAACTACGGCCCTTTTCCCTGGAAGTAAAACTGACCTGCCCATCTTCTGGCTGGCAGATTGCAGGAGCCACTTGGCTCTATCAAACCAGCCCGACATGGCACTGGTGCCACCTTTGATCTGGTAACCATCCTGCGTATCGTGGATTTTCAGGAGCCAGCCGGCCACTCCCAGCCACAGGCCCCCAAATACAAACCACCGCCCTTTCCCCTGGCAAAAAAAACTCAGCTACCCGGCTTCTGGCTGGCAGATTGCATGAGCCACTTGGTACTATCAAACCAGCCCGACTCGGCACTAGTGCCCTTTTTCCTCTGGGAACCATCCTGCGTATCGTGGATTTTCAGGAGCCAGCCGGCCACTCCCAGCCACAGGCCCCCAAACACAAACCACGGCCCATTTCCCTGGCAAACAAAACTCACCCGCCCCATCTTCTGGCTGGCAGATTGCAGGAGCCACTTGCCTCTATCAAACCAGCCCGACTTGGCACTGGTGCCACCTTTCATCTGGGAACCATCCTGCATATCCTGGATTTTCAGCAGCCAGCCGGCCACTCCCAGCCACAGGCCCCCGAACACAAGCCACGGCCCTTTTCCCTGGCAAAATAAACTCACCCGCCCTGCTTCCAGCTGGCAGATTGCCGGAGCCACTTGCCTCTATCAAACCAACCCGACTCGCCACTGGTGCCCCCTTGGGTCTGCGAACCATCCTGTGCGGCGTGGATTTTCAGGAGCCAGCCAGCCACTCCCAGCCACAGGCCCCCAAACACAAACTACCGCACATTTCCCTGGCAAACAAAACTCACCCGCCCTGCTTCTGGCTGGCAAATTGCAGGAGCCACTTGCCTCTATCAAACCAACCCGACTCGGCACTTGTGCCCCCTTGGGTCTGCGAACCATCCTGTGCGGCGTGGATTTTCAGCAGCCAACCAGCCACTTCAACCCACAGGCCCCCAAACACAAACCACGGCCCTTTTCCCAGACAAAATAAACTCAGCTGCCCCGCTTCTGGCTGGCAGATTGCAGGAGACACTTGGTACTATCAAACCAGCCCGACTCGGCACTGGTGCCCTTTTTCCTCTGAGAACCATCCTGCGTATCGTGGATTTTCAGGAGCCAACCTGCCACTCCCAGCCACAGGCCCCCAAACACAAACTACGGCCCTTTTCCTAGGAAGTAAAACTGACCCGCCCATCTTCTGGCTGGCAGATTGCAGAAGCCACTTGCCTCTATCAAACCAACCCGACTTGGCACTGGTGCCTCCTTTCATCTGGGAACCATCCTGCGTATTGTGGAATTTCAGGAGCCAGCCGGCCACGCCCAGTCACAGGCCCCCAAACACAAACCACAGCCCTTTTCCCTGGCAAACAAAATTCACTCACCCCGCTTCTGGCTCGCAGATTGCAGGACTCACTTTCCTCGATAAAACAAGCCAGGCTCGGCGCTTGTGCCACATTTGATCTGGGAACCATCCGGCGTATCCTGGATTTTCAGGAGCCATCCAACCACTCCCAGCCACAGGCCCCCAAACACAAACTATGGTCCTTTTTTCCTGGAAGTAAAACTGACCTGCCCATCTTCTGGCTGGCAGATTGCAGGAGCCACTTGCCTCTATCAAACCAGCCCGACTTCGCACTGGTGCCAGCTTTCATCTGGGAACCATCCTGCGTATCCTGGATTTTCAGGAGCCAGCCGGCCACTCCCAGCCACAGGCCCCCAAACACAAACTACCGCACTTTTCCCTGGCAAACCAAACTCACCCAGCCCACTTCTGGCTGTCAGATTGCTGGAGCCACTTTCCTACATCAAACCAGCACGACTTGGCACTGGTGCAACCTTTCATCTGGGAACCATCCTGCGTATTGTGGATTTTCAGGAGCCAGCCGGCCACTCCCAGCCACAGGCCCCCAAACACAAGCCACGGCCCTTTTCCCTGGCAAACAAAACTCACCCGCCCTGCTTCTGGCTGGCAAATTGCAGGAGCCACTTCCCTCTATCAAACCAACCCGACTCGGCCCTTGTGCCCCCTTGGGTCTGCGAACCATCCTTTGCGGCGTGGATTTTCCGGAGCCAACCAGCCACTTCAACCCACAGGCCCCCAAACACAAACCACGGCCCTTTTCCCAGGCAAAATAAACTCAGCTGCCCCGCTTCTGGCTGGCAGATTGCAGGAGACACTTGGTACTATCAAACCAGCCCGACTCGGCACTGGTGCCACCATTCATCTGGGAACCATCCTGCGTATCGTGGATTTTCAGGAGCCAGCCGGCCACTCCCAGCCACAGGCCCCCGAACACAAACCACGGCCCTTTTCCCTGGCAAACAAAACTCACCCGCCCCATCTTCTGGCTGGCAGATTGCAGGAGCCACTTGGTACTGACAAAACAGCCCGACTCGGCACTGGTGCCACCTTTCATCTGGGAACCATCCTGCGTATCGTAGATTTTCAGGAGCCAGCCGGCCACTCCTAGCCACAGGCCCCCAAACACAAACTACCGCCCTTTTCCCTGGCAAACACAATTCACTCACCCCGCTTCTGGCTCGCAGAATGCAGGACCCACTTTCCTCTATAAAACAAGCCCGACTCAGCACTGGTGCCACCTTAGATCAGGGAACCATCCTGCGTATCGTGGATTTTCAGGAGCCAGCCGGCCACTCCCAGCCACAGGCCCCCAAACACAAACTATGGCCCTTTTTTCCTGGAAGTAAAACTGACCTGCACATCTTCTGGCTGGCAGATTGCAGGAGCCACTTGCCTCTATCAAACCAGCCCGACATGGCACTGCTGCCACCTTTCATCTGGGAACCATCCTGCGTATCGTGGATTTTCAGGAGCCAGACAGCCACTCCCAGCCACAGGCCCCCGAAAAAAAACCACTGCCCTTTTCCCTGGCAAAATAAACTCACGCGCCCCGCTTCTGGCTGGCAGATTGCAGGAGCCACTTGGCTCTGTCAAACCCGCCCGACTCGGCACTGGTGCCCTCTTTCATCTGGAAACCATATGGGTTGCGTGGATTTTCAGGAGCCAGCCGACCACTCCCAGCCACAGGCCCCCAAACAAAGACCACGGCCCTTTTCCCAGGCAAAAAAAACTCGGCTGTCCCGCTTCTGGCTGGCAGATTGCATGAGCCACTTGGTACTATCAAACCAGCCCGACTCGGCACTGGTGCCCTTTTTCCTCTGGGAACCATCCTGCGTATCGTGGATTTTCAGGAGCCAGCTGGCCACTGCCAGCCGCAGGCCCCCAAACAAAAACTACGGCCCTTTTCCCAGGAAGTAAAACTGACCCGCCCATCTTCTGGCGGGCAGATTGCAGGAGCCACTTGCCTCTATCAAACCAATCCGACTTGGAACTGGTGCCTCCTTTCATCTGGGAACCATCCTGCGTATTGTGGAATTTCAGGAGCCAGCTGGCCACGCCCAGTCACAGGACCCCAAACACAAACCACCGCCCTTTTCCCTGGCAAACAAAATTCACTCATCCCGCATCTGGCGCGCAGATTGCAGGACCCACTTTCCTCTATAAAACAAGCCCGGATCGGCGCTTGTGCCACATTTGATCTGGGAACCATCCTGCGTATCCTGGATTTTCAGGAGCCATCCAACCACTCCCAGCCACAGGCCCCCAAACACAAACTATGGTCCTTTTTTCCTGGAAGTAAAACTGACCTGCCCATCTTCCGGCTGGCAGATTGCAGGAGCCACTTGGCTCTATCAAACCAGCCCGACTTGGCACTGGTGCCAGCTTTCATCTGGGAACCATCCTGCGTATCCTGGATTTTCAGGAGCCAGCCGGCCACTCCCAGCCACACGCCCCCAAACACAAACCACCGCCCTTTTCCCTGGCAAACAAAATTCACTCATCCCGCTTCTGGCTCGCAGATTGCAGGACCCACTTTCCTCTATAAAACAAGCTCGGCTCGGCACTTGTGCACTTTTTCCTCTGGGAACCATCCTGCGTATCTTGGATTTTCAAGAGCCAGACAGCCACTCCCAGCCACTGGCCCCCGAAAAAAAACCACGGCCCTTTTCTCTGGCAAAATAAACTCACCCGCCCCGCTTCTTGCTGGCAGATTGCAGGAGCCACTTGGCTCTGTCAAACCCGCCCGACTCGGCACTGGTGCCCTCTTTCTTCTGGGAAACATATGCGTTGCGTGGATTTTCAGGAGCCAGCCAGCCACTCCCAACCATAGGCCCCCAAACACAAACCACGGCCCTTTTCCCTGGCAAAAATACTCAGCTGCCCCGCTTCTGGCTCGCAGATTGCATGAGCCACTTGGTGCTATCAAAGCAGCCCGACTCGGCACTGGTGCCCTTTTTCCTCTGGGAACCATCCTGCGTATCATGGAATTTCAGGAGCCAGCCGGCCACTCCCAGCACCAGGCCCGCAAACACAAACTACGGCCCTTTTCCCTGGAAGTAAAACTGACCTGCCCATCTTCTGGCTGGCAGATTGCAGGAGCCACTTGGCTCTATCAAACCAGCCCGACATGGCACTGGTGCCACCTTTGATCTGGTAACCATCCTGCGTATCGTGGATTTTCAGGAGCCAGCCGGCCACTCCCAGCCACAGGCCCCCAAACACATACCACGGCCCTTTTCCCTGGCAAACAAAACTCACCCAGCCCACTTCTGGCTGTCAGATTGCAGGAGCCACTTTCCTAGATCAAACCAGCCCGACTTGGCACTGGTGCCCCCTTGGGTCTGGGAATCATCCTGCGTATCGTGGATTTTCAGGAGCCAGCCGGCCACTCCCAGCCACAGGCCCCCAAACACAAACTACGGCCCTTTTCCCTGGAAGTAAAACTGACCTGCCCATCTTCTGGCTGGCAGATTGCAGGAGCCACTTCGCTCTATCAAACCAGCCCAACATGGCACTGGTGCCACCTTTGATCTGGTAACCATGCTGCGTATCGTGGATTTTCAGGAGCCAGCCGGCCACTCCCAGCCATAGGCCCCCAAACACAAACCACGTCCCATTTCCCTGGCAAACAAAACTCACCCGCCCCATCTTCGGGCTGGCAGATTGCAGGAGCCGCTTGCCTCTATCAATCCAGCCCGACTTGGCAGTAGTGCCACCTTTCATCTGGATACCATCCTGCGTATCCTGGATTTTCAGGAGCCAGCCGGCCACTCCCAGCCACAGGCCCCCGAACACAAGCCACGGCCCTTTTCCCTGGCAAACATAACTCACCCGCCCTGCTTCTGGCTGGCAGATTGCAGGAGCCACTTGCCTCTATCAAACCAACCCGACTCGGCACTGGTGCCCCTTGGGTCTGCGAACCATCCTGTGCGGCGTGGATTTTCAGGAGCCAGCCAGCCACTCCCAGCCACAGGCCCCCAAACATATACCACAGGACTTTTCCCAGGCAAAAAAAACTCAGCTGTCCCGTTTCTGTCGGGCAGATTGCATGAGCCACTTGGTACTATCAAAGCAGCCCGACTCGGCACTGGTGCCCTTTTTTCTCTGGGAACCATCCTGCGTATCGTGGATTTTCAGGAGCCAGCAGGCCACTCCCAGCCGCAGGCCCCCAAACACAAACTACGGCCCTTTCCCTGGAAGTAAAACTGACCTGCCCATCTTCCGGCTGGCAGATTGCTGGAGCCACTTTCCTCTATCAAACCAGCCCGACTCAGCACTGGTGCCACCTTTCATCTGGGAACCATCCTGCGTATTGTGGAATTTCAGGAGCCAGCCGGCCAAGCCCAGCCACAGGCCCCCAAACACAAACCACCGCCCTTTTCCCTGGCAAACAAAATTCACTCACCCTGCTTCTGGCTCGCAGATTGCAGGACTCACTTTCCTCTATAAAACAAGCCCAGCTCGGCGCTTGTGCCACATTTGATCTGGGAACCATCCTGCGCGGCGTGGATTTTCAGGAGCCTGCCGGCCACTCCTAGCCACAGGCCACCAAATACAAACCACGGCCGTATTCCCTGGCAAAAAAAACTCAGCTGCCCCTCTTCTGGCTGCCAGATTGCATGAGCCACTTGGTACTATCAAACCAGCCCGACTCGGCACTGGTGCCCTTTTTCCTCTGGGAACCATCCTGCGTCATGTGGATTTTCAAAAGGCAGCCGGCCACTCCCAGCCACAGGCCCCCAAAAACAAATTACGGGTCTTTTCCCTGGATGCAAAACCGACCTGCCCATCTTCTGGCTGCCAGATTGCAGGAGACACTTCGCTCTATCAAACCAGCCCGACATGGCACTGGTGCCACCATTCATCTGGGAACAATCTTGCGTGTCGTGGATTTTCAGGAGCCAGCCGGCCACTCCCAGCCTCAGGCCCCCGAACACAAACCATGGCCCTTTTTCCTGGCAAACAAAATTCACCCGCCCCATCTTCTGGCTGGCAGATTGCAGGAGAAACTTGGTGCTATCAAACCAGCTTGACTCGGCACTGGTGCCACATTTCCTCTGAGAACCGTCCTGCGTATTGTGGATTTTCAGGAGCCAGACAGCCATTCCCAGCCACAGGCCCCCCAAACACAAACCACGGCCCTTTTCCCTGGCAAAATAAACTCACCCGCCCCGCTTGTGGCTGGCAGAGTGCAGGAGCCACTTGGCTCTGTCAAACCCGCCCGACTCGGCACTGGTGCCCTTTTTCCTTTGGGAACCATCCTGCGTATCGTGGATTTTCAGGAGCCAGTTGGCCACTCCCAGCCACAGACCCCCAAAAACAAATTACGGGTCTTTTCCCTGGAAGTAAAACCGACCTGCCCATCTTCTGGCTGGCAGAGTGCAGGAGCCACTTGGTACTATCAAACCAGCCCGACTTGGCACTGGTCCCAACTTTCATCTGGAAACCATCCTGCGTATCGTGGATTTTCAGGAGCCAGCCGGCCACTCCCAGCCACAGGCCCCCAAACAAATACCACGGCCATTTTCCCAGGCAAAAAAAACTCACCCAGCCCACTTCTGGCTGTCAGATTGCAGGAGCCACTTTCCTAGATCAAGCCAGCCCAATTTGCCACTGGTGCCCCCTTGGGTCTGGGAATCATCCTGCGTATCGTGGATTTTCAGGAGCCAGCCGGCAACTCCCAGCCACAGGCCCCCAAACAAAAACTACGGCCCTTTCCCTGGAAGTAAAACTGACCTGCCCATCTTCTGGCTGGCAGATTGCAGGAGCCACTTCGCTCTATCAAACCAGCCCGACATGGCACTGGTGCCACCTTTGATCTGGTAACCATCCTGCGTATCGTGGATTTTCAGGAGCCAGCCGGCCACTCCCAGCCACAGGCCCCCGATCACAAACCACGTCCCATTTCCCTGGCAAACAAAAATCACCCGCCCCATCTTCTGGCTGGCAGATTGCAGGAGCCACTTGCCTCTATCAAACCAGCCCGACTTGGCACTGGTGCCACCTTTCATCTGGGAATCATCCTGCGTATCGTGGATTTTCAGGAGCCAGCTGGCCACTCCCAGCCACAGGCCCCCAAACACAAACTACAGCCCTTTTCCCTGGAAGTAAAACTAACCTGCCCATCTTCTGGCTGGCAGATTGCAGGAGCCATTTCGCTCTATCAAACCAGCCCGACATGGCACTGCTGCCACCTTTGATCTGGTAACCATCCTGCGTATCGTGGATTTTCAGGAGCCAGCCGGCCACTCCCAGCCACAGGACCCCAAACACAAGCCACGGCCCTTTTCCCTGGCAAACACAATTCACTCACCCCGCTTCTGGCTCGCAGATTGCAGGACCCACTTTCCTCTATAAAACAAGCCCGGCTCGGCGCTTGTGCCACATTTGATCTGGGAACCATCCTGCATATCCTGGATTTTCAGGAGCCATCCAACCACTCCCAGCCACAGGCCCTCAAACACAAACCATGATCCTTTTTTCCTGGAAGTAAAACTGACCTGCCCATCTTCTGGCGGGCAGATTCCAGGAGCCACTTGGCTCTATCAAACCAGCCCGACTTGGCACTGGTGCCAGCTTTCATCTGGGAACCATCCTGCGTATCGTGGATTTTCAGGAGCCAGCCGGCCACTCCCAGCCACAGGCCCCCGAAAAAAAACCACTGCCCTTTTCCCTGGCAAAATAAACTCACCCGCCCCGCTTCTGGCTGGCAGATTGTAGGAGCCACTTGCCTCTATCAAACCAATCCGACTCCGCACTGGAGCCCCCTTGGGTCTGCGAACCATCCTGTGCGGCGTGGATTTTCAGGAGCCAGCCAGCCACTCCAGGCCACAGGCCCCCAGACACAAACCACGGCCCTTTTCCCTGGTAAAAAAAACTCAGCTGCCCCGCTTCTGGCTGGCAGATTGCATGAGCCACTTGGTACTATCAAAGCAGCCCGACTCGGCACTGGTGCCCTTTTTTCTCTGGGAACCATCCTGCGTATCGTGGAATTTCAGGAGCCAGCAGGCCACTCCCAGCCACAGGCCCTCAAACACAAACTACGGCCCTTTCCCTGGAAGTAAAACTGACCTGCCCATCTTCCGGCTGGCAGATTGCTGGAGCCACTTTCCTCTATCAAACCAGCCCGACTCGGCACTGGTGCCACCTTTGATCTGGTAACCATCCTGCGTATTGTGGAATTTCAGGAGCCAGCCGGCCAAGCCCAGCCACAGGCCCCCAAACACAAACCACCGCCCTTTTCCCTGGCAAACAAAATTCACTCACCCTGCTTCTGGCTCGCAGATTGCAGGACTCACTTTCCTCTATAAAACAAGCCCAGCTCGGCGCTTGTGCCACATTTGATCTGGGAACCATCCTGCGCGGCGTGGATTTTCAGGAGCCTGCCGGCCACTCCCAGCCACAGGCCACCAAATACAAACCACGGCCGTATTCCCTGGCAAAAAAAACTCAGCTGCCCCTCTTCTGGCTGCCAGATTGCATGAGCCACTTGGTACTATCAAACCAGCCCGACTCGGCACTGGTGCACTTTTTCCTCTGGGAACCATCCTGCGTATTGTGGATTTTCAAAAGGCAGCCGGCCACTCCCAGCCACAGGCCCCCAAAAACAAATTACGGGTCTTTTCCCTGGATGCAAAACCGACCTGCCCATCTTCTGGCTGCCAGATTGCAGGAGACACTTCGCTCTATCAAACCAGCCCGACATGGCACTGGTGCCACCATTCATCTGGGAACAATCTTGCGTATCGTGGATTTTCAGGAGCCAGCCGGCCACTCCCAGCCTCAGGCCCCCGAACACAAACCACGGCCCTTTTTCCTGGCAAAAAAAATTCACCCGCCCCATCTTCTGGCTGGCAGATTGCAGGAGAAACTTGGTACTATCAAACCAGCCCGACTCGGCACTGGTGCCTCCTTTCAACTGGGAACCATCCTGCGTATCGTGGATTTTCAGGAGCCAGCCGGCCACTCCCAGCCACAGGCCGCCAAACACAAACCACGGCCCTTTTCCCTGGCAAAATAAACTCACCCGCCCCGCTTGTGGCTGGCAGATTGCATGAGCCACTTGGTACTATCAAACCAGCCCGACTCGGCACTGGTGCCCTTTTTCCTTTGGGAACCATCCTGCGTATCGTGGATTTTCAGGAGCCAGCCGGCCACTCCCAGCCACAGACCCCCAAAAACAAATTACGGGTCTTTTCCCTGGAAGTAAAACCGACCTGCCCATCTTCTGGCTGGCAGAGTGCAGGAGCCACTTTCCTAGATCAAACCAGCCCGACTTGGCACTGCTGCCACCTTTCATCTGGGAATCATCCCGCGTATCGTGGATTTTCAGGAGCCAGCCGGCCACTCCCAGCCACAGGCCCCCAAACACAAACTACAGCCCTTTTCCCTGGAAGTAAAACTAACCTGCCCATCTTCTGGCTGGCAGATTGCAGGAGCCATTTCGCTCTATCAAACCAGCCCGACATGGCACTGGTGCCACCTTTGATCTGGTAACCATCCTGCGTATCGTGGATTTTCAGGAGCCAGCCGGCCACTCCCAGCCACAGGACCCCAAACACAAGCCACGGCCCTTTTCCCTGGCAAACACAATTCACTCACCCCGCTTCTGGCTCGCAGATTGCAGGACCCACTTTCCTCTATAAAACAAGCCCGGCTCGGCGCTTGTGCCACATTTGATCTGGGAACCATCCTGCATATCCTGGATTTTCAGGAGCCATCCAACCACTCCCAGCCACAGGCCCTCAAACACAAACCATGATCCTTTTTTCCTGGAAGTAAAACTGACCTGCCCATCTTCTGGCTGGCAGATTCCAGGAGCCACTTGGCTCTATCAAACCAGCCCGACATGGCACTGCTGCCACCTTTCATCTGGGAACCATCCTGCGTATCGTGGATTTTCAGGAGCCAGCCGGCCACTCCCAGCCACAGGCCCCTGAAAAAAAACCACTGCCCTTTTCCCTGGCAAAATAAACTCACCCGCCCCGCTTCTGGCTGGCAGATTGCAGGAGCCACTTGCCTCTATCAAACCAACCCGACTCCGCACTGGAGCCCCCTTGGGTCTGCGAACCATCCTGTGCGGCGTGGATTTTCAGGAGCCAGCCAGCCACTCCAGGCCACAGGCCCCCAGACACAAACCACGGCCCTTTTCCCTGGTAAAAAAAACTCAGCTGCCCATCTTCTGGCTGGCAGATTGCATGAGCCACTTGGTACTATCAAAGCAGCCCGACTCGGCACTGGTGCCCTTTTTTCTCTGGGAACCATCCTGCGTATCGTGGAATTTCAGGAGCCAGCAGGCCACTCCCAGCCACAGGCCCCCAAACAGAAACTACGGCCCTTTCCCTGGAAGTAAAACTGACCTGCCCATCTTCCGGCTGGCAGATTGCTGGAGCCACTTTCCTCTATCAAACCAGCCCGACTCGGCACTGGTGCCACCTTTCATCTGGGAACCATCCTGCGTATTGTGGAATTTCAGGAGCCAGCCGGCCAAGCCCAGCCAGAGGCCCCCAAACACAAACCACCGCCCTTTTCCCTGGCAAACAAAATTCACTCACCCTGCTTCTGGCTCGCAGATTGCAGGACTCACTTTCCTCTATAAAACAAGCCCAGCTCGGCGCTTGTGCCACATTTGATCTGGGAACCATCCTGCATATCGTGGATTTTCAGGAGCCTGCCGGCCACTCCCAGCCACAGGCCACCAAAAACAAATTACGGGTCTTTTCCCTGGATGCAAAACCGACCTGCCCATCTTCTGGCTGCCAGATTGCAGGAGACACTTCGCTCTATCAAACCAGCCCGACATGGCACTGGTGCCACCATTCATCTGGGAACAATCTTGCGTATCGTGGATTTTCAGGAGCCAGCCGGCCACTCCCAGCCTCAGGCCCCCGAACACAAACCACGGCCCTTTTTCCTGGCAAAAAAAATTCACCCGCCCCATCTTCTGGCTGGCAGATTGCAGGAGAAACTTGGTACTATCAAACCAGCCCGACTCGGCACTGGTGCCTCCTTTCAACTGGGAACCATCCTGCGTATCGTGGATTTTCAGGAGCCAGCCGGCCACTCCCAGCCACAGGCCCCCAAACACAAACTACGGCCCTTTTCCCTGGAAAAAAAACCCAGCTGCCCTGCTTCTGGATGGTGGATTGCAGGAGTCACTTTGTGCTATCAAACCAGCCCGACTCGGCACTGGTGCCACATTTCCTCTGAGAACCATCCTGCGTATTGTGGATTTTCAGGAGCCAGACAGCCATTCCCAGCCACAGGCCCCCCAAACACAAACCACGGCCCTTTTCCCTGGCAAAATAAACTCACCCGCCCCGCTTGTGGCTGGCAGAGTGCAGGAGCCACTTGGCTCTGTCAAACCCGCCCGACTCGGCACTGGTGCCCTCTTTCATCTGGGAACCATATGCGTGGCGTGGATTTTCAGGAGCCACCCGGCCACTCCCTTCCACAGGCCCCCAATCACAAACCACGGCCCTTTCCCCTGGCAAAAAAAACTCAGCTGCCCCGCTTCTGGCTGGCAGATTGCATGAGCCACTTGGTACTATCAAACCAGCCCGACTCGGCACTGGTGCCCTTTTTCCTTTGGGAACCATCCTGCGTATCGTGGATTTTCAGGAGCCAGCCGGCCACTCCCAGCCACAGACCCCCAAAAACAAATTACGGGTCTTTTCCCTGGAAGTAAAACCTACCTGCCCATCTTCTGGCTGGAAGAGTGCAGGAGCCACTTGGTACTATCAAACCAGCCCGACTTGGCACTGGTCCCAACTTTCATCTGGAAACCATCCAGCGTATCATGGATTTTCAGGAGCCAGCCCGCCACCCCCAGCCACAGGCCCCCAAACACATACCACGGCCATTTTCCCTGGCAAAAAAAACTCACCCAGCCCACTTCTGGCTGTCAGATTGCAGGAGCCACTTTCCTAGATCAAACCAGCCCAATTTGCCACTGGTGCACCCTTGGGTCTGGGAATCATCCTGCGTATCGTGGATTTTCAGGAGCCAGCCGGCAACTCCCAGCCACAGGCCCCCAAACAAAAACTACGGCCCTTTCCCTGGAAGTAAAACTGACCTGCCCATCTTCTGGCTGGCAGATTGCAGGAGCCACTTCGCTCTATGAAACCAGCCCGACATGGCACTGGTGCCACCTTTGATCTGGTAACCATCCTGCGTATCGTGGATTTTCAGGAGCCAGCCGGCCACTCCCAGCCACAGACCCCCGAACACAAACCACGGCCCATTTCCCTGGCAAACAAAAATCACCCGCCCCATCTTCTGGCTGGCAGATTGCAGGAGCCACTTGCCTCTATCAAACCAGCCCGACTTGGCACTGGTGCCACCATTCATCTGGGAACCATCCTGCGTATCCTGGATTTTCAGGAGCCAGCCGGCCACTCCCAGCCACAGGCCCCCAAACACAAACTACAGCCCTTTTCCCTGGAAGTAAAACTAACCTGCCCATCTTCTGGCTGGCAGATTGCAGGAGCCATTTCGCTCTATCAAACCAGCCCGACATGGCACTGGTGCCACCTTTGTTCTGGTAACCATCCTGCGTATCGTGGATTTTCAGGAGCCAGCCGGCCACTCCCAGCCACAGGACCCCGAACACAAGCCACGGCCCTTTTCCCTGGCAAACACAATTCACTCACCCCGCTTCTGGCTCGCAGATTGCAGGACCCACTTTCCTCTATAAAACAAGCCCGGATCGGCACTGGTGCCACATTTGATCTGGGAACCATCCTGCATATCCTGGATTTTCAGGAGCCATCCAACCACTCCCAGCCACAGGCCCTCAAACACAAACCATGATCCTTTTTTCCCGGAAGTAAAACTGACCTGCCCATCTTCTGGCTGGCAGATTCCAGGAGTCACTCGGCTTTATCAAACCAGCCCGACTTGGCACTGCTGCCACCTTTCATCTGGGAACCATCCTGCGTATCGTGGATTTTCAGGAGCCAGCCGGCCACTCCCAGCCACAGGCCCCCAAACACAAACTACCACACATTTCCCTGGCAAACCAAACTCACCCGGCCCACTTCTGGCTGTCAGATTGCTGGAGCCACTTTCCTACATCAAACCAGCGCGACTCGGCACTGGTGCCACCTTTCATCTGGGAACCATCCTACGCGGCGTGGATTTTCAGGAGCCACCCGGCCACACCTATCCACAGGCCCCCAAATACAAACCACCGCCCTTTCCCCTGGCAAAAACAACTCAGATGCCCCGCTTCTGGCTGGCAGATTGTATGAGCCACTTGGTACTATCAAACCAGCCCAACTCGGCACTGGTGCCCTTTTTCCTCTGGGAACCATCCTGCATATCGTGGATTTTCAGGGGCCAGCCGGCGACTCCCAGCCACCGGCCCCCAAAAAAAAATTACGGGTCTTTCCCTGGATGTAAAACCGACCTGCCCATCTTCTGGCTGGCAGAGTGTAGGAGCCACTTGGTCCTATCAAACCAGCCTGACTTGGCACTGGTGCCCTCTTTCATCTGGAAACCATATGCGTTGCGTGAATTTTCAGGAGCCAGCCAGCCACTCTCAGCCACAGGTCCCCAAACACAAACCACGGCCCTTTTCCCTGGAAAAAAAAACTCAGCTGCCCCGCTTCTGGCTGGCAGATTGCATGAGCCACTTGGTACTATCAAACCAGCCCGACTCGGCACTGGTGCCCATTTTCCTCTGGGAACCATCCTGCGTATCGTGGATTTTCAGGAGCCAGCCGGCCACTCCCAGCCACAGATCCCCAAAAATAAATTACGGGTCTTTTCCCTGGAAGTAAAACCGACCTGCCCATCTTCTGGCTGGCAGAGTGCAGGAGCCACTTTCCTAGATCAAACCAGCCCGATTTGGCACTGGTGCCCCCTTGGGTCTGGGAATCATCTTGCGTATCGTGGATTTTCAGGAGCCAGCCGGCCACTCCCAGCCACAGGCCCCCAAACACAAACCACGGCCCATTTCCATGGCAAACAAAACTCACCCGCCCCATCTTCTGGCTGGCAGATTGCAGGAGCCACTTGCCTCTATCAAACCAACCCGACTCGGCACTGGTGCCCCCTTGGGTCTGCGAACCATCCTGTGCGGCGTGGATTTTCAGGAGCCAGCCAGCCACTTCAACCCACAGGCCCCCAAACACAAACTACGGCCCTTTTCCCTGGAAAAATAAACTCAGCTGCCCCGCTTCTGGCTGGCAGTTTGCAGGAGACACTTGGTACTATCAAACCAGCCCGACTCGGCACTGGTGCCCTTTTTCCTCTGAGAACCATCCTGCGTATCGTGGATTTTCAGAAGCCAACCAGCCACTCCCAGCCACAGGCCCCCAAACACAAACTACGGGCTTTTTCCCAGGAAGTAAAACTGATCCGCCCATCTTCTGGCGGGCAGATTGCAGGAGCCACTAGCCTCTATCAAACCAACCCGACTTGGCACTGGTGCCTCCTTTCATCTGGGAACCATCCTGCGTATTGTGGAATTTCAGGAGCCAGCCGGCCACTCCCAGCCACAGACCCCCAAAAACAAATTACGGGTCTTTTCCCTGGAAGTAAAACCGACCTGCCCATCTTCTGGCTGGAAGAGTGCAGGAGCCACTTGGTACTATCAAACCAGCCCGACTTGGCACTGGTCCCAACTTTCATCTGGAAACCATCCAGCGTATCATGGATTTTCAGGAGCCAGCCGGCCACTCCCAGCCACAGGCCCCCAAACACATACCACGGCCCTTTTCTCTGGCAAAAAAAACTCACCCAGCCCACTTCTGGGTGTCAGATTTCAGGAGCCACTTTCCTAGATCAAACCAGCCCGATTTGGCACTGGTGACCCCTTGGGTCTGGGAATCATCCTGCGTATCGTGGATTTTCAGGAGCCAGCCGGCCACTCCCAGCCACAGGCCCCCAAACAAAAACTACGGCCCTTTCCCTGGAAGTAAAACTGACCTGCCCATCTTCTGGCTGGCAGATTGCAGGAGCCACTTCGCTCTATCAAACCAGCCCGACATGGCACTGGTGCCACCTTTGATCTGGTCACCATCCTGCGTATCGTGGATTTTCAGGAGCCAGCTGGCCACTCCCAGCCACAGGCCCCCAAACACAAACCACGTCCCATTTCCCTGGCAAACAAAACTCACCCGCCCCATCTTCTGGCTGGCAGATTGCAGGAGCCACTTGCCTCTATCAAACCAGCCCGACTTGGCACTGGTGCCCCCTTGGGTCTGGGAATCATCCTCCGTATCGTGGATTTTCAGGAGCCAGCCGGCCACTCCCAGCCACAGGCCGCCAAACACAAACTACGGCCCTTTTCCCAGGAAGTAAAACTGACCCGCCCATCTTCTGGCGGGCAGATTGCAGGAGGCACTTGCCTCTATCAAACCAATCCGACTTGGCACTGGTGCCTCCTTTCATCTGGGAACCATCCTGCGTATTGTGGAATTTCAGGAGCCAGCTGGCCACGCCCAGCCACAGGCCCCCAAACACAAACCACCGCCCTTTTCCCTGGCAAACAAAATTCACTAAACCAGCTCCTGGCTCGCAGATTGCAGGACTCACTTTCCTCTATAAAAAAGGCCCGGCTCGGCGCTTGTGCCACATTTGATCTGGGAACCATCCTGCGTATCCTGGATTTTCAGGAGCCAGCCAACCACTCCCAGCCACAGGCCCCCAAACACAAACTATGGTCCTTTTTTCCTGGAAGTAAAACTGACCTGAACATCTTCCGGCTGGCAGATTGCAGGAGCCACTTGCCTCTATCAAACCAGCCCGACATGGCACTTCTGCCACCTTTCATCTGGGAACCATATGCGTGGCGTGGATTTTCAGGAGCCAGCCAGCCACTCCCAGCCACAGGCCCCCAAACACATTCCACGGCCCTTTTCCCTGGCAAACAAAACTCACCCAGCCCACTTCTGGCTGTCAGATTGCTGGAGCCACTTTCCTATATCAAACCAGCCCGACTCAGCACTGCTGCCACCTTTCATCTGGGAACCATACTGCGTATTGTGGATTTTCAGGAGCCAGACAGCCACTCCCAGCCACAGGCCCCCAAACACAAACTACCGCACATTTCCCTGGCAAACAAAACTCACCCGCCCCGCTTCGGGATGCTAGATTGCAGGAGCCACTTTGTGCTATCAATCCAGCCCGACTCGGCGCTGGTGCCCCCTTGGGTCTGGGAACCATCCTGCGCGGCGTGGATTTTCAGGAGCCAGCCGACCACTCCCAGCCAGAGGCCCCCAAACAAAGACCACGGCCCTTTTACCTGGAAAAAAAACTCAGCTGCCCCGCTTCTGGCTGGCAGATTGCATGAGCCACTTGGTACTATCAAACCAGCCCGACTCGGCACTGGTGCCCTTTTTCCTCTGGGAACCATCCTGCGTATCGTGGATTTTCAGGAGCCAGCTGGCCACTCCCAGCCAAAGGCCCCCAAAAAAAATTACGGGTCTTTTCCCTGGAAGTAAATCCGACCTGCCCATCTTCTGGCTGGCATAGTGCAGGAGCCACTTGGTACGATCAAACCAGCCCGACTCAGCACTGGTGCCAGCTTTCATCTGGAAACCATCCTGCGTATCGTGGATTTTCAGGAGCCAGCCGGCCACTCCCAGCCACAGGCCCCCGAACACCAACCACCGCCCTTTTCCCTGGCAAACAAAACTCACCCGTCCCGGTTCTGGATGCTAGATTGCAGGAGCCACTTTGTGATATCAATCCAGCCCGACTCGGCACTGGTGCCCCCTTCGGTCTGGGAACCATCCTGCGTGGCGTGGATTTTCAGGAGCCAGCCGGCCACTCCCAGCCACAGGCCCCCAAACACAAATTGCGGCCCTTTTCTCTTGAAGTAAAACTTACCTGCCCACCTTCTGGCTGGCAGTGTGCAGGAGACACTTGCCTCTATCAAACCAGCCCGACATGGCACTGCTGCCACATTTCATCTGGGAACCATCCTGCGTATCCTGGATTTTCAGGTGCCAGCCGGCCACTCCCAGCCACAGGCCCCCGAACACATACCACGGCCCATTTCCCTGGCAAACAAAACTCACCCGCCCCATCTTCTGGCTGGCAGATTGCAGGAGCCACTTGCCTCTATCAAACCAGCCCGACTTGGCACTGGTGCACCCCTTGGGTCCGGGAACCATCCTGCGTATCGTGGATTTTCAGGAGCCAGACAGCCACTCCCAGCCACAGGCCCCCGAACACAAACCACGGCCTTTTTCCTGGCAAACAAACCTCACCCGCCCCTCTTCCTGCTCGCTGATTGCAGGAGCCACTTTCCTCTATCAAACCAGCCCGACTTGGCACTGGTGCCACCTTTCATCTGGGAACCATCCTGCGCGGCGTGGATTTTCAGGAGCCAGCCGGCCACTCCCAGCCACAGGCCCCCAAACATATACCACGGCCCTTTTCGCTGGAAAAAACACTCAGCTGCCCCGCTTCTGGATGGTGGATTGCAGGAGTCACTTTGTGCTATTAAACCAGCCCGACTCGGCACTGGTGCCACCTTTCATCTGGGAACCATCCTGCGTATCGTGGATTTTCAGGAGCCAGCCGGCCCCTCCCAGCCACAGGACCCCGAACAGAAGCCACGGCCCAATTCCCTGGTAAACACAATTCACTCACCCCGCTTCTGGCTCGCAGATTGCAGGACCCACTTTCCTCTATAAAACAAGCCCGGCTCGGCACTGGTGCCACATTTGATCTGGGAACCATCCTGCATATCCTGGATTTTCAGGAGCCATCCAACCACTCCCAGCCACAGGCCGTCAAACACAAACTATGGTCCTTTTTTCCTGGAAGTAAAACTGACCTGCCCATCTTCTGGCTGGCAGATTCCAGGAGTCACTCGGCTCTATCAAACCAGCCCGACTTGGCACTGCTGCCACCTTTCATCTGGGAACCATCCTGCGTATCGTGGATTATCAGGAGCCAGCCGGCCACTCCCAGCCACAGGCCCCCGAACACAAACCACGGCCCTTTTCCCTGGCAAAATAAACTCACCCGCCCTGCTTCCGGCTGGCAGATTGCCGGAGCCACTTGCCTCTATCAAACCAACCCGACTCGGCACTGGTGCCCCCTTGGGTCTGCGAACCATCCTGTGCGGCGTGGATTTTCAGGAGCCAGCCAGCCACTCCCAGCCACAGGCCCCCAAACACAAACCACGGCCCTTTTCCCAGGCAAAAAAAACTCAGCGGCCCCGCTTCTGGCTGGCAGATTGCAGGAGCCACTTTCCTAGATCAAACCAGCCCGACTTGGCACTGGTACCACCTTTCATCTGGGAACCATCCTGCGTATCGTGGATTTTCAGGAGCCAGCCGGCCACTCCCAGCCACAGGCCCCCAAACAAAAACCACGGCCCTTTTCCCTGGAAGTAAAACTGACCTGCCCATCTTCTGGCTGGCAGATTGCAGGAGCCACTTCGCTCTATCAAACCAGCCCGACATGGCACTGGTGCCACCTTTGATCTGGTAACCATCCTGCATATCGTGGATTTTCAGGAGCCAGCCGGCCACTCCCAGCCACAGGCCCCCGAACACAAGCCACGGCCCTTTTCCCTGGCAAACAAAACTCACCCGCCCTGCTTCTGGCTGGCAAATTGCAGGAGCCACTTGCCTCTATCAAACCAGCCCGACTCGGCACTGGTGCCCTTTTTCCTCTGAGAACCATCCTGCGTATCGTGGATTTTCAGGAGCCAGCCAGCCACTCCCAGCCACAGGCCCCCAAACACAAACTACCGCCCTTTTCCCTGGCAAACACAATTCACTCACCCCGCTTCTGGCTCGCAGATAGCAGGACCCACCTTCCTCTATAAATCAAGCCCGACTCAGCACTGGTGCCACCATAGATCAGGGAACCATCCTGTGTATCGTGGATTTTCAGGAGCCAGCCGGCCACTCCCAGCCACAGGCCCCCAAACACAAACTATGGCCCTTTTTTCCTGGAAGTAAAACTGACCTGCACATCTTCTGGCTGGCAGATTGCAGGAGCCACTTGCCTCTATCAAACCAGCCCGACATGGCACTGCTGCCACCTTTCATCTGGGAACCATCCTGCGTATCGTGGATTTTCAGGAGCCAGACAGCCACTCCCAGCCACAGGCCCCAGAAAAAAAACCACGGCCCTTTTCCATGGCAAAATAAACTCAGCTGCCCCGCTTCTGGCTGGCAGATTGCATGAGCCACTTGGTACTATCAAACCAGCCCGACTCGGCACTGGTGCCCTTTTTCCTCTGGGAACCATCCTGCGTATCATGGGTTTTCAGGAGCCAGCCGGCCACCCCCAGCTACAGGCCCCCAAACACATACCACGGCCCTTTTCCCTGGCAAACAAAACTCACCCAGCCCACTTCTGGCTGTCAGATTGCAGGAGCCACTTTCCGAGATCAAACCAGCCCGACTTGGCACTGGTGCCCCCTTGGGTCAGGGAATCATCCTGCGTATCGTGGATTTTCAGGAGCCAGCTGGCCACTCCCAGCCACAGGCCCCCAAACACAAACTACGGCCCTTTTCCCTGGAAGTAAAACTGACCTGCCCATCTTCTGGCTGGCAGATTGCAGGAGCCACTTGCCTCTATCAAACCAGCCCGACTTGGCACTGGTGCCACCTTTCATCAGGATACCATCCTGCGTATCCTGGATTTTCAGGAGCCAGCCGGCCACTCCCAGCCACAGGCCCCCAAACACAAACCACAGCCCTTTTCCCTGGCAAACAAAACTCACCCACCCTGCTTCTGGCTGGCAGATTGCAGGAGCCACTTGCCTCTATCAAACCAACCCGACTCGGCACTGGTGCCCCCTTGGGTCTGCGAACCATCCTGTGCGGCGTGGATTTTCAGGAGCCAGCCAGCCACTCACAGCCACACGCCCCCAAACATATACCACAGCCCTTTTCCCAGGCAAAAAAAACTCAGCTGTCCCGCTTCTGGCTGGCAGATTGCATGAGCCACTTGGAACTATCAAACCAGCCCGACTCGGCACTGGTGCCCTTTTTCCTCTGGGAACCATCCTGCGTATCCTGGATTTTCAGGAGCCATCCAACCACTCCCAGCCACAGGCCCCCAAACACAAACTATGGTCCTTTTTTCCTGGAAGTAAAACTGACCTGCCCATCTTCTGGCTGGCAGATTGCAGGAGCCACTTGGCTCTATCAAACCAACCCGACTTGGCACTGGTTCCAGCTTTCATCTGGGAACCATCCTGCGTATCGTGGATTTTCAGGAGCCAGCTGGCCACTCCCAGCCACAGGCCCCCAAACACAAACTACGGCCCTTTTCCCTGGAAGTAAAACTGACCTGCCCATCTTCTGGCTGGCAGATTGCAGGAGCCACTTGCCTCTATCAAACCAGCCCGACTTGGCACTGGTGCCACCTTTCATCAGGATACCATCCTGCGTATCCTGGATTTTCAGGAGCCAGCCAGCCACTCCCAGCCACAGGCCCCCAAACACAAACCACGGCCCTTTTCCCAGGCAAAAAAAACTCAGCGGCCCCGCTTCTGGCTGGCAGATTGCAGGAGCCACTTTCCTAGATCAAACCAGCCCGACTTGGCACTGGTACCACCTTTCATCTGGGAACCATCCTGCGTATCGTGGATTTTCAGGAGCCAGCCGGCCACTCCCAGCCACAGGCCCCCAAACAAAAACCACGGCCCTTTTCCCTGGAAGTAAAACTGACCTGCCCATCTTCTGGCTGGCAGATTGCAGGAGCCACTTCGCTCTATCAAACCAGCCCGACATGCACTGGTGCCACCTTTGATCTGGTAACCATCCTGCATATCGTGGATTTTCAGGAGCCAGCCGGCCACTCCCAGCCACAGGCCCCCGAACACAAGCCACGGCCCTTTTCCCTGGCAAACAAAACTCACCCGCCCTGCTTCTGGCTGGCAAATTGCAGGAGCCACTTGCCTCTATCAAACCAGCCCGACTCGGCACTGGTGCCCTTTTTCCTCTGAGAACCATCCTGCGTATCGTGGATTTTCAGGAGCCAGCCAGCCACTCCCAGCCACAGGCCCCCAAACACAAACTACCGCCCTTTTCCCTGGCAAACACAATTCACTCACCCCGCTTCTGGCTCGCAGATAGCAGGACCCACCTTCCTCTATAAATCAAGCCCGACTCAGCACTGGTTCCACCATAGATCAGGGAACCATCCTGTGTATCGTGGATTTTCAGGAGCCAGCCGGCCACTCCCAGCCACAGGCCCCCAAACACAAACTATGGCCCTTTTTTCCTGGAAGTAAAACTGACCTGCACATCTTCTGGCTGGCAGATTGCAGGAGCCACTTGCCTCTATCAAACCAGCCCGACATGGCACTGCTGCCACCTTTCATCTGGGAACCATCCTGCGTATCGTGGATTTTCAGGAGCCAGACAGCCACTCCCAGCCACAGGCCCCAGAAAAAAAACCACGGCCCTTTTCCATGGCAAAATAAACTCAGCTGCCCCGCTTCTGGCTGGCAGATTGCATGAGCCACTTGGTACTATCAAACCAGCCCGACTCGGCACTGGTGCCCTTTTTCCTCTGGGAACCATCCTGCGTATCATGGGTTTTCAGGAGCCAGCCGGCCACCCCCAGCTACAGGCCCCCAAACACATACCACGGCCCTTTTCCCTGGCAAACAAAACTCACCCAGCCCACTTCTGGCTGTCAGATTGCAGGAGCCACTTTCCTAGATCAAACCAGCCCGACTTGGCACTGGTGCCCCCTTGGGTCAGGGAATCATCCTGCGTATCGTGGATTTTCAGGAGCCAGCTGGCCACTCCCAGCCACAGGCCCCCAAACACAAACTACGGCCCTTTTCCCTGGAAGTAAAACTGACCTGCCCATCTTCTGGCTGGCAGATTGCAGGAGCCACTTGCCTCTATCAAACCAGCCCGACTTGGCACTGGTGCCACCTTTCATCAGGATACCATCCTGCGTATCCTGGATTTTCAGGAGCCAGCCGGCCACTCCCAGCCACAGGCCCCCAAACACAAACCACAGCCCTTTTCCCTGGCAAACAAAACTCACCCACCCTGCTTCTGGCTGGCAGATTGCAGGAGCCACTTGCCTCTATCAAACCAACCCGACTCGGCACTGGTGCCCCCTTGGGTCTGCGAACCATCCTGTGCGGCGTGGATTTTCAGGAGCCAGCCAGCCACTCACAGCCACACGCCCCCAAACATATACCACAGCCCTTTCCCCAGGCAAAAAAAACTCAGCTGTCCCGCTTCTGGCTGGCAGATTGCATGAGCCACTTGGAACTATCAAACCAGCCCGACTCGGCACTGGTGCCCTTTTTCCTCTGGGAACCATCCTGCGTATCCTGGATTTTCAGGAGCCATCCAACCACTCCCAGCCACAGGCCCCCAAACACAAACTATGGTCCTTTTTTCCTGGAAGTAAAACTGACCTGCCCATCTTCTGGCTGGCAGATTGCAGGAGCCACTTGGCTCTATCAAACCAACCCGACTTGGCACTGGTTCCAGCTTTCATCTGGGAACCATCCTGCGTATCGTGGATTTTCAGGAGCCAGCTGGCCACTCCCAGCCACAGGCCCCCAAACACAAACCACCGCCCTTTTCCCTGGCAAACAAAATTCACTCACCCCGCTTCTGGCTCGCAGATTGCAGGACCCACTTTCCTCTATAAAACAAGCTCGGCTCGGCACTTGTGCCACCTTTTTCCTCTGGGAACCATCCTGCGTATTGTGGATTTTCAAGAGCCAGACAGCCACTCCCAGCCACTGGCCCCCGAAAAAATACCACGGCCCTTTTCCCTGGCAAACAAAACTCACCCGCCCCATCTTCTGGCTGGCAGATTGCAGGAGCCACTTGCCTCTATCAAACCAGCCCGACTTGGCACTGGTGCCCCCTTGGGTCTGGGAATCATCCTCCGTATCGTGGATTTTCAGGAGCCAGCCGGCCACTCCCAGCCACAGGCCGCCAAACACAAACTACGGCCCTTTTCCCAGGAAGTAAAACTGACCCGCCCATCTTCTGGCGGGCAGATTGCAGGAGGCACTTGCCTCTATCAAACCAATCCGACTTGGCACTGGTGCCTCCTTTCATCTGGGAACCATCCTGCGTATTGTGGAATTTCAGGAGCCAGCTGGCCACGCCCAGCCACAGGCCCCCAAACACAAACCACCGCCCTTTTCCCTGGCAAACAAAATTCACTAAACCAGCTCCTGGCTCGCAGATTGCAGGACTCACTTTCCTCTATAAAAAAGGCCCGGCTCGGCGCTTGTGCCACATTTGATCTGGGAACCATCCTGCGTATCCTGGATTTTCAGGAGCCAGCCAACCACTCCCAGCCACAGGCCCCCAAACACAAACTATGGTCCTTTTTTCCTGGAAGTAAAACTGACCTGAACATCTTCCGGCTGGCAGATTGCAGGAGCCACTTGCCTCTATCAAACCAGCCCGACATGGCACTTCTGCCACCTTTCATCTGGGAACCATATGCGTGGCGTGGATTTTCAGGAGCCAGCCAGCCACTCCCAGCCACAGGCCCCCAAACACATTCCACGGCCCTTTTCCCTGGCAAACAAAACTCACCCAGCCCACTTCTGGCTGTCAGATTGCTGGAGCCACTTTCCTATATCAAACCAGCCCGACTCAGCACTGCTGCCACCTTTCATCTGGGAACCATACTGCGTATTGTGGATTTTCAGGAGCCAGACAGCCACTCCCAGCCACAGGCCCCCAAACACAAACTACCGCACATTTCCCTGGCAAACAAAACTCACCCGCCCCGCTTCGGGATGCTAGATTGCAGGAGCCACTTTGTGCTATCAATCCAGCCCGACTCGGCGCTGGTGCCCCCTTGGGTCTGGGAACCATCCTGCGCGGCGTGGATTTTCAGGAGCCAGCCGACCACTCCCAGCCAGAGGCCCCCAAACAAAGACCACGGCCCTTTTACCTGGAAAAAAAACTCAGCTGCCCCGCTTCTGGCTGGCAGATTGCATGAGCCACTTGGTACTATCAAACCAGCCCGACTCGGCACTGGTGCCCTTTTTCCTCTGGGAACCATCCTGCGTATCGTGGATTTTCAGGAGCCAGCTGGCCACTCCCAGCCAAAGGCCCCCAAAAAAAATTACGGGTCTTTTCCCTGGAAGTAAATCCGACCTGCCCATCTTCTGGCTGGCATAGTGCAGGAGCCACTTGGTACGATCAAACCAGCCCGACTCAGCACTGGTGCCAGCTTTCATCTGGAAACCATCCTGCGTATCGTGGATTTTCAGGAGCCAGCCGGCCACTCCCAGCCACAGGCCCCCGAACACCAACCACCGCCCTTTTCCCTGGCAAACAAAACTCACCCGTCCCGGTTCTGGATGCTAGATTGCAGGAGCCACTTTGTGATATCAATCCAGCCCGACTCGGCACTGGTGCCCCCTTCGGTCTGGGAACCATCCTGCGTATCGTGGATTTTCAGGAGCCAGCCGGCCACTCCCAGCCACAGGCCCCCAAACACAAATTGCGGCCCTTTTCTCTTGAAGTAAAACTTACCTGCCCACCTTCTGGCTGGCAGTGTGCAGGAGACACTTGCCTCTATCAAACCAGCCCGACATGGCACTGCTGCCACATTTCATCTGGGAACCATCCTGCGTATCCTGGATTTTCAGGTGCCAGCCGGCCACTCCCAGCCACAGGCCCCCGAACACATACCACGGCCCATTTCCCTGGCAAACAAAACTCACCCGCCCCATCTTCTGGCTGGCAGATTGCAGGAGCCACTTGCCTCTATCAAACCAGCCCGACTTGGCACTGGTGCACCCCTTGGGTCCGGGAACCATCCTGCGTATCGTGGATTTTCAGGAGCCAGACAGCCACTCCCAGCCACAGGCCCCCGAACACAAACCACGGCCTTTTTCCTGGCAAACAAACCTCACCCGCCCCTCTTCCTGCTCGCTGATTGCAGGAGCCACTTTCCTCTATCAAACCAGCCCGACTTGGCACTGGTGCCACCTTTCATCTGGGAACCATCCTGCGCGGCGTGGATTTTCAGGAGCCAGCCGGCCACTCCCAGCCACAGGCCCCCAAACATATACCACGGCCCTTTTCGCTGGAAAAAACACTCAGCTGCCCCGCTTCTGGATGGTGGATTGCAGGAGTCACTTTGTGCTATTAAACCAGCCCGACTCGGCACTGGTGCCACCTTTCATCTGGGAACCATCCTGCGTATCGTGGATTTTCAGGAGCCAGCCGACCCCTCCCAGCCACAGGACCCCGAACACAAGCCACGGCCCAATTCCCTGGCAAACACAATTCACTCACCCCGCTTCTGGCTCGCAGATTGCAGGACCCACTTTCCTCTATAAAACAAGCCCGGCTCGGCACTGGTGCCACATTTGATCTGGGAACCATCCTGCATATCCTGGATTTTCAGGAGCCATCCAACCACTCCCAGCCACAGGCCGTCAAACACAAACTATGGTCCTTTTTTCCTGGAAGTAAAACTGACCTGCCCATCTTCTGGCTGGCAGATTCCAGGAGTCACTCGGCTCTATCAAACCAGCCCGACTTGGCACTGCTGCCACCTTTCATCTGGGAACCATCCTGCGTATCGTGGATTTTCAGGAGCCAGCCGGCCACTCCCAGCCACAGGCCCCCAAACACAAACTACCGCACATTTCCCTGGCAAACAAAACTCACCCGGCCCACTTCTGGCTGTCAGATTGCTGGAGCCACTTTCCTACATCAAACCAGCCCGACTCGGCCCTGGTGCCATCTTTCATCTGGGAACCATCCTGCGCGGCGTGAATTTTCAGGAGCCAACCAGCCACTTCAACCCACAGGCCCCCAAACACAAACCACGGCCCTTTTCCCAGGCAAAATAAACTCAGCAGCCCCGCTTCTGGCTGGCAGATTGCATGAGCCACTTGGTACTATCAAACCAGCCCGACTCGGCACTGGCGCCCTTTTTCCTCTGGGAACCATCCTGCGTATCGTGGATTTTCAGGAGCCAGCCGGCCAATCCCAGCCACAGGCACCCGAACACAAGCCACGGCCCATTTCCCTGGCAAACAAAACTCACCCGCCCCTTCTTCTGGCTGGCAGATTGCAGGAGCCACTTGCCTCTATCAAACCAGCCCGACTTGGCACTGGTGCCACCTTTCATCTGGATACCATCCTGCGTATCCTGGATTTTCAGCAGCCGGCCGGCCACTCCCAGCCACAGGCCCCCGAACACAAAACACGGCCCTTTTCCCTGGCAAAATAAACTCACCCGCCCTGCTTCCGGCTGGCAGATTGCCGGAGCCACTTGCCTCTATCAAACCAACCCGACTCGGCACTGGTGCCCCCTTGGGTCTGCGAACCATCCTGTGCGGCGTGGATTTTCAGGAGCCAGCCAGCCACTCCCAGCCACAGGCCCCCAAACACAAACCACGGCCCTTTTCCCAGGCAAAAAAAACTCAGCGGCCCCGCTTCTGGCTGGCAGATTGCAGGAGCCACTTTCCTAGATCAAACCAGCCCGACTTGGCACTGGTACCACCTTTCATCTGGGAACCATCCTGCGTATCGTGGATTTTCAGGAGCCAGCCGGCCACTCCCAGCCACAGGCCCCCAAACAAAAACCACGGCCCTTTTCCCTGGAAGTAAAACTGACCTGCCCATCTTCTGGCTGGCAGATTGCAGGAGCCACTTCGCTCTATCAAACCAGCCCGACATGGCACTGGTGCCACCTTTGATCTGGTAACCATCCTGCATATCGTGGATTTTCAGGAGCCAGCCGGCCACTCCCAGCCACAGGCCCCCGAACACAAGCCACGGCCCTTTTCCCTGGCAAACAAAACTCACCCGCCCTGCTTCTGGCTGGCAAATTGCAGGAGCCACTTGCCTCTATCAAACCAGCCCGACTCGGCACTGGTGCCCTTTTTCCTCTGAGAACCATCCTGCGTATCGTGGATTTTCAGGAGCCAACCAGCCACTCCCAGCCACAGGGCCCCAAACACAAACTATGGCCCTTTTCCTAGGAAGTAAAACTGACCCGCCCATCTTCTGGCTGGCAGATTTCAGGAGACACTTGGTACTGTCAAAACAGCCCGACTCGGCACTGGTGCCACCTTTCATCTGGGAACCATCCTGCGTATCGTAGATTTTCAGGAGCCAGCCGGCCACTCCTAGCCACAGGCCCCCAAACACAAACTACCGCCCTTTTCCCTGGCAAACACAATTCACTCACCCCGCTTCTGGCTCGCAGATAGCAGGACCCACCTTCCTCTATAAATCAAGCCCGACTCAGCACTGGTGCCACCATAGATCAGGGAACCATCCTGTGTATCGTGGATTTTCAGGAGCCAGCCGGCCACTCCCAGCCACAGGCCCCCAAACACAAACTATGGCCCTTTTTTCCTGGAAGTAAAACTGACCTGCACATCTTCTGGCTGGCAGATTGCAGGAGCCACTTGCCTCTATCAAACCAGCCCGACATGGCACTGCTGCCACCTTTCATCTGGGAACCATCCTGCGTATCGTGGATTTTCAGGAGCCAGACAGCCACTCCCAGCCACAGGCCCCAGAAAAAAAACCACGGCCCTTTTCCATGGCAAAATAAACTCAGCTGCCCCGCTTCTGGCTGGCAGATTGCATGAGCCACTTGGTACTATCAAACCAGCCCGACTCGGCACTGGTGCCCTTTTTCCTCTGGGAACCATCCTGCGTATCATGGGTTTTCAGGAGCCAGCCGGCCACCCCCAGCTACAGGCCCCCAAACACATACCACGGCCCTTTTCCCTGGCAAACAAAACTCACCCAGCCCACTTCTGGCTGTCAGATTGCAGGAGCCACTTTCCTAGATCAAACCAGCCCGACTTGGCACTGGTGCCCCCTTGGGTCAGGGAATCATCCTGCGTATCGTGGATTTTCAGGAGCCAGCTGGCCACTCCCAGCCACAGGCCCCCAAACACAAACTACGGCCCTTTTCCCTGGAAGTAAAACTGACCTGCCCATCTTCTGGCTGGCAGATTGCAGGAGCCACTTGCCTCTATCAAACCAGCCCGACTTGGCACTGGTGCCACCTTTCATCAGGATACCATCCTGCGTATCCTGGATTTTCAGGAGCCAGCCGGCCACTCCCAGCCACAGGCCCCCAAACACAAACCACAGCCCTTTTCCCTGGCAAACAAAACTCACCCACCCTGCTTCTGGCTGGCAGATTGCAGGAGCCACTTGCCTCTATCAAACCAACCCGACTCGGCACTGGTGCCCCCTTGGGTCTGCGAACCATCCTGTGCGGCGTGGATTTTCAGGAGCCAGCCAGCCACTCCCAGCCACACGCCCCCAAACATATACCACAGCCCTTTTCCCAGGCAAAAAAAACTCAGCTGTCCCGCTTCTGGCTGGCAGATTGCATGAGCCACTTGGAACTATCAAACCAGCCCGACTCGGCACTGGTGCCCTTTTTCCTCTGGGAACCATCCTGCGTATCCTGGATTTTCAGGAGCCATCCAACCACTCCCAGCCACAGGCCCCCAAACACAAACTATGGTCCTTTTTTCCTGGAAGTAAAACTGACCTGCCCATCTTCTGGCTGGCAGATTGCAGGAGCCACTTGGCTCTATCAAACCAACCCGACTTGGCACTGGTTCCAGCTTTCATCTGGGAACCATCCTGCGTATCGTGGATTTTCAGGAGCCAGCTGGCCACTCCCAGCCACAGGCCCCCAAACACAAACTACGGCCCTTTTCCCTGGAAGTAAAACTGACCTGCCCATCTTCTGGCTGGCAGATTGCAGGAGCCACTTGCCTCTATCAAACCAGCCCGACTTGGCACTGGTGCCACCTTTCATCAGGATACCATCCTGCGTATCCTGGATTTTCAGGAGCCAGCCAGCCACTCCCAGCCACAGGCCCCCAAACACAAACCACGGCCCTTTTCCCAGGCAAAAAAAACTCAGCGGCCCCGCTTCTGGCTGGCAGATTGCAGGAGCCACTTTCCTAGATCAAACCAGCCCGACTTGGCACTGGTACCACCTTTCATCTGGGAACCATCCTGCGTATCGTGGATTTTCAGGAGCCAGCCGGCCACTCCCAGCCACAGGCCCCCAAACAAAAACCACGGCCCTTTTCCCTGGAAGTAAAACTGACCTGCCCATCTTCTGGCTGGCAGATTGCAGGAGCCACTTCGCTCTATCAAACCAGCCCGACATGGCACTGGTGCCACCTTTGATCTGGTAACCATCCTGCATATCGTGGATTTTCAGGAGCCAGCCGGCCACTCCCAGCCACAGGCCCCCGAACACAAGCCACGGCCCTTTTCCCTGGCAAACAAAACTCACCCGCCCTGCTTCTGGCTGGCAGATTTCAGGAGACACTTGGTACTGTCAAAACAGCCCGACTCGGCACTGGTGCCACCTTTCATCTGGGAACCATCCTGCGTATCGTAGATTTTCAGGAGCCAGCCGGCCACTCCTAGCCACAGGCCCCCAAACACAAACTACCGCCCTTTTCCCTGGCAAACACAATTCACTCACCCCGCTTCTGGCTCGCAGATAGCAGGACCCACCTTCCTCTATAAATCAAGCCCGACTCAGCACTGGTGCCACCATAGATCAGGGAACCATCCTGTGTATCGTGGATTTTCAGGAGCCAGCCGGCCACTCCCAGCCACAGGCCCCCAAACACAAACTATGGCCCTTTTTTCCTGGAAGTAAAACTGACCTGCACATCTTCTGGCTGGCAGATTGCAGGAGCCACTTGCCTCTATCAAACCAGCCCGACATGGCACTGCTGCCACCTTTCATCTGGGAACCATCCTGCGTATCGTGGATTTTCAGGAGCCAGACAGCCACTCCCAGCCACAGGCCCCAGAAAAAAAACCACGGCCCTTTTCCATGGCAAAATAAACTCAGCTGCCCCGCTTCTGGCTGGCAGATTGCATGAGCCACTTGGTACTATCAAACCAGCCCGACTCGGCACTGGTGCCCTTTTTCCTCTGGGAACCATCCTGCGTATCATGGGTTTTCAGGAGCCAGCCGGCCACCCCCAGCTACAGGCCCCCAAACACATACCACGGCCCTTTTCCCTGGCAAACAAAACTCACCCAGCCCACTTCTGGCTGTCAGATTGCAGGAGCCACTTTCCTAGATCAAACCAGCCCGACTTGGCACTGGTGCCCCCTTGGGTCAGGGAATCATCCTGCGTATCGTGGATTTTCAGGAGCCAGCTGGCCACTCCCAGCCACAGGCCCCCAAACACAAACTACGGCCCTTTTCCCTGGAAGTAAAACTGACCTGCCCATCTTCTGGCTGGCAGATTGCAGGAGCCACTTGCCTCTATCAAACCAGCCCGACTTGGCACTGGTGCCACCTTTCATCAGGATACCATCCTGCGTATCCTGGATTTTCAGGAGCCAGCCGGCCACTCCCAGCCACAGGCCCCCAAACACAAACCACAGCCCTTTTCCCTGGCAAACAAAACTCACCCACCCTGCTTCTGGCTGGCAGATTGCAGGAGCCACTTGCCTCTATCAAACCAACCCGACTCGGCACTGGTGCCCCCTTGGGTCTGCGAACCATCCTGTGCGGCGTGGATTTTCAGGAGCCAGCCAGCCACTCACAGCCACACGCCCCCAAACATATACCACAGCCCTTTCCCCAGGCAAAAAAAACTCAGCTGTCCCGCTTCTGGCTGGCAGATTGCATGAGCCACTTGGAACTATCAAACCAGCCCGACTCGGCACTGGTGCCCTTTTTCCTCTGGGAACCATCCTGCGTATCCTGGATTTTCAGGAGCCATCCAACCACTCCCAGCCACAGGCCCCCAAACACAAACTATGGTCCTTTTTTCCTGGAAGTAAAACTGACCTGCCCATCTTCTGGCTGGCAGATTGCAGGAGCCACTTGGCTTTATCAAACCAACCCGACTTGGCACTGGTTCCAGCTTTCATCTGGGAACCATCCTGCGTATCCTGGATTTTCAGGAGCCAGCCGGCCACTCCCAGCTACAGGCCCCCAAACACAAACCACCGCCCTTTTCCCTGGCAAACAAAATTCACTCACCCCGCTTCTGGCTCGCAGATTGCAGGACCCACTTTCCTCTATAAAACAAGCTCGGCTCGGCACTTGTGCCACCTTTTTCCTCTGGGAACCATCCTGCGTATTGTGGATTTTCAAGAGCCAGACAGCCACTCCCAGCCACTGGCCCCCGAAAAAATACCACGGCCCTTTTCCCTGGCAAAATAAACTCACCCGCCCCGCTTCTTGCTGGCAGATTGCAGGAGCCACTTGGCTCTGTCAAACCCGCCCGACTCGGCACTGGTGCCCTCTTTCATCTGGGAAACATATGCGTGGCGTGGATTTTCAGGAGCCAGCCAGCCACTCCCAACCATAGGCCCCCAAACACAAACCACGGCCCTTTTCCCTGGCAAAAATACTCAGCTGCCCCGCTTCTGGCAGGCAGATTGCATGAGCCACTTGGTGCTATCAAAGCAGCCCGACTCGGCCCTGGTGCCCTTTTTCCTCTGGGAACCATCCTGCGTATCATGGAATTTCAGGAGCCAGCCGGCCACTCCCAGCCACAGACCCCCAAAAACAAATTACGGGACTTTTCCCTGGAAGTAAAACCGACCTGCCCATCTTCTGGCTGGCAGAGTGCAGGAGCCACTTGGTACGATCAAACCAGCCCGGCTCAGCACTGGTGCCAGCTTTCATCTGGAAACCATCCTGCGTATCGTGGATTTTCAGGAGCCAGCCGGCCACTCCCAGCCACAGGCCCCCAAACACAAACTATGGCCCTTTTTTCCTGGAAGTAAAACTGACCTGCACATCTTCTGGCTGGCAGATTGCAGGAGCCACTTGCCTCTATCAAACCAGCCCAACATGGCACTGCTGCCACCTTTCATCTGGGAACCATCCTGCGTATCGTGGATTTTCAGGAGCCAGACAGCCACTCCCAGCCACAGGCCCCCGAAAAAAAACCACTGCCCTTTTCCCTGGCAAAATAAACTCAGGCGCCCCGCTTCTGGCTGGCAGATTGCAGGAGCCACTTGGCTCAGTCAAACCCGCCCGACTCGGCACTGGTGCCCTCTTTCATCTGGGAACCATATGCGTTGCGTCGATTTTCAGGAGCCAGCCGGCCACTCCCAGCTACAGGCCCCCAAACACAATCCACCGCCCTTTTCCCTGGCAAACAAAATTCACTCACCTCGCTTCTGGCTCGCAGATTGCAGGACCCACTTTCCTCTATAAAACAAGCCCGGCTCGGCACTTGTGCCACGTTTTTCCTCTGGGAACCATCCTGCGTATCGTGGATTTTCAAGAGCCAGACAGACACTCCCAGCCACAGGCCCCCAAACACAAACTACGGCCCTTTTTTCCTGGAAGTAAAACTGACCTCCACATCTTCTAGCTGGCAGATTGCAGGAGCCACTTGCCTCTATCAAACCAGCCCAACATGGCACTGCTGCCACCTTTCATCTGGGAACCATCAAGCGTATCGTGGATTTTCAGGAGCCAGACAGCCACTCCCAGCCACAGGCCCCCGAAAAAAAACCACGGCCCTTTTCCATGGTAAAATAAACTCAGCTGCCCCGCTTCTGGCTGGGAGATTGCAGGAGCCACTTGGCTCTCTCAAACCAGCCCGACTCGGCACTGGTGCCCTCTTTCATCTGGGAACCATATGCGTGGCGTGGATTTTCAGAAGACAGCCAGCCACTCCCAGCCACAGGCCCCCAAACACAAAACACGACCCATTTCCCTGGCAAACAAAACTCACCCGCCCCATCTTCTGGCTGGCAGATTGCATGAGCCACTTGGTACTATCAAACCAGCGCGACTTGGCACTGGTCCCAACTTTCATCTTGAAACCATCCAGCGTATCATGGATTTTCAGGAGCCAGCCGGCCACTCCCAGCTACAGGCCCCCAAACACATACCACGGCCCTTTTCCCTGGCAAACAAAACTCACCCAGCCCACTTCTGGCTGTCAGATTGCAGGAGCCACTTTCCTAGATCAAACCAGCCCGACTTGGCACTGGTGCCCCCTTGGGTCTGCGAACCATCCTGCGCAGCGTGGATTTTCAGTAGCCAGCCGGCCACTCCCAGCCACAGGCCCCCAAACACAAACTACGGCCCTTTTCCCTGGAAGTAAAACTGACCTGCCCATCTTCTGGCTGGCAGATTGCAGGAGCCACTTCGCTCTATCAAACCAGCCCAACATGGCACTGGTGCCACCTTTGATCTGGTAACCATCCTGCGTATCGTGGATTTTCAGGAGCCAGCCGGCCAGCCCAGCCATAGGCCCCCAAACACAAACTACGTCCCATTTCCCTGGCAAACAAAACTCACCCGCCCCATCTTCTCGCTGGCAGATTGCAGGAGCCACTTGCCTCTATCAAACCAGCCCGACTTGGCACTGGTGCCAACTTTCATCTGGATAACATCCTGCGTATCGTGGATTTTCAGGAGCCAGCCGGCCACTCCCAGCCACAGGCCCCCGAACACAAGCCACGGCCCTTTTCCCTGGCCAACAAAACTCACCCACCCTGCTTCTGGCTGGCAGATTGCAGGAGCCACTTGCCTCTATCAAAACAACCCGACTCGGCACTGGTGCCCCCTTGGGTCTGCGAACCATCCTGTGCGGCGTGGATTTTCAGGAGCCAGCCAGCCACTCCCAGCCACACGCCCCCAAACATATACCACGGCCCTTTTCCCAGGCAAAAAAAACTCAGCTGTCCCGCTTCTGGCTGGGAGATTGCATGAGCCACTTGTTACTATCAAACCAGCCCGACTCGGCACTGGTGCCCTTTTTCCTCTGGTAACCATCCTGCGTATCGTGGATTTTCAGGAGCCAGCCGGCCACTCCCAGCCACAGGCCCCCAAACACAAACTACGGCCCTTTTCCCAGGAAGTAAAACTGACCCGCCCATCTTCTGGCGGGCAGATTGCAGGAGCCACTCGCCTCTATCAAACCAACCCGACTTGGAACTGGTGCCTCCTTTCATCTGGGAACCATCCTGCGCATTGTGGATTTTCAGGAGCCAGCCGGCCACGCCCAGTCACAGGCCCCCAAACACAAACCACCGCCCTTTTCCCTGGCAAACAAAATTCACTCATCCCGCTTCTGGCGCGCAGATTGCAGGACCCACTTTCCTCTATAAAACAAGCCCGGATCGGCGCTTGTGCCACATTTGATCTGGGAACCATCCTGCGTATCCTGGATTTTCAGGAGCCATCCAACCACTCCCAGCCACAGGCCCCCAAACACAAACTATGGTCCTTTTTTCCTGGAAGTAAAACTGACCTGCCCATCTTCTGGCTGGCAGATTGCAGGAGACACTTCTCTCTATCAAACCAGCCCGACTTGGCACTGGTGCCACCTTTCATCTGGGAACCATCCTGCGTATCCTGGATTTTCAGGAGCCAGCCGGCCACTCCCAGCCACAGGCCCCCAAACACAAACCACCGCCCTTTTCCCTGGCAAACAAAATTCACTCACCCCGCTTCTGGCTCGCAGATTGCAGGACCCACTTTCCTCTATAAAACAAGCCCGGATCGGCGCTTGTGCCACATTTGATTTGGGAACCATCCTGCGTATCCTGGATTTTCAGGAGCCATCAAACCACTCCCAGCCACAGGCCCCCAAACACAAACTATGGTCCTTTTTTCCTGGAAGTAAAACTGACCTGCCCATCTTCTGGCTGGCAGATTGCAGGAGCCACTTGCCTCTATCAAACCAGCCCGACTTGGCACTGGTGCCAGCTTTCATCTGAGAACCATCCTGCGTATCCTGGATTTTCAGGAGCCAGCCGGCCACTCCCAGCCACAGGCCCCCAAACACAAACCACCGCCCTTTTCCCTGGCAAACAAAATTCACTCACCCCGCTTCTGGCTCGCAGATTGCAGGACCCACTTTCCTCTATAAAAAAAGCTCGGCTCGGCACTTGTGCCACCTTTTTCCTCTGGGAACCATCCTGCGTATCGTGGATTTTCAAGAGCCAGACAGCCACTCCCAGCGTCTGGCCCCAGAAAAAAAACCACGGCCCTTTTCCCTGGCAAAATAAACTCACCCGCCCCGCTTCTGGCTGGCAGATTGCTGGAGCCACTTGGCTCTGTCAAACCCGCCCGACTCGGCACTGGTGCCCTCTTTCATCTGGGAACCATATGCGTTGCGTGGATTTTCAGGAGCCAGCCAGCCACTCCCAGCCACAGGCCCCCAAAAACAAATTACGGGTCTTTTCCCAGGAAGTAAAACCGACCTGCCCATCTTCTGGCTGGCAGAGTGCAGGAGCCACTTGGTACTATCAAACCAGGCCAACATGGCACTGGTGCCACCTTTGATCTGGTAACCATCCTGCGTATCGTGGATTTTCAGGAGCCAGCCGGCCACTCCCAGCCACAGGCCCCCGAACACAAGCCATGGACCTTTTCCCTGGCAAACAAAACTCACCCGCCCTGCTTCTGGCTGGCAGATTGCAGGAGCCACTTTCCTCTATCAAACCAATCCGACTCGGCACTGGTGCCCCCTTGGGTCTGCGAACCATCCTGTGCGGCGTGGATTTTCAGGAGCCAGCCAGCCACTCCCAGCCACAGGCCCCCAAACATATACCACAGGACTTTTCCCAGGCTAAAAAAACTCAGCTGTCCCGTTTCTGGCTGGCAGATTGCATGAGCCACTTGGTACTATCAAACCAACCCGACTGGGCACTGGTGCCCCCTTGGGTCTGCGAACTATCCTGCGTATCGTGGATTTTCAGGAGCCAGCCGGCCACTCCCAGGACCAGGCCCGCAAACACAAACTACGGCCCTTTTCCCTGGAAGTAAAACTGACCTGCCCATCTTCTGGCTGGCAGATTGCAGGAGCCACTTGGCTCTATCAAACCAGCCCGACATGGCACTGGTGCCACCTTTGATCTGGTAACCATCCTGCGTATCGTGGATTTTCAGGAGCCAGCCGGCCACTCCCAGCCACAGGCCCCCAAACAAAAACTACGGCCCTTTTCCCTGGAAGTAAAACTGACCTGCCCATCTTCTGGCTGGCAGATTGCAGGAGCCACTTCGCTCTATCAAACCAGCCCGACATGGCACTGGTGCCACCTTTGATCTGGTAACCATCCTGCGTATCGTGGGTTTTCAGGAGCCAGCCGGCCACTCCCAGCTACAGGACCCCGAACACAAGCCACGGCCCTTTTCCCTGGCCAACAAAACTCACCCGCCCTGCTTCTGGCTGGCAAATTGCAGGAGCCACTTGAATCTGTCAAACCAACCCGACTCGGCACTGGTGCCCCCTTGGGTCTGCGAAACATCCTGTGCGGCGTGGATTTTCAGGAGCCAACCAGACACTCCCAGCCACAGGCCCCCAAACACAAACCACGGCCCTTTTCCCAGGCAAAATAAACTCAGCTGCCCCGCTTCTGGCTGGCAGATTGCATGAGCCACTTGGTATTATCAAACCAGCCCGACTCGGCCCTGGTGCCCTTTTTCCTCTGGGAACCATCCTGCGTATCGTGGATTTTCAGGAGCCAGCCGGCCACTCCCAGCCACAGACCCCCAAAAACAAATTACGGGTCTTTTCCCTGGAAGTAAAACCGACCTGCCCATCTTCTGGCTGGCAGAGTGCAGGAGCCACTTGGTACTATCAAACCAGCCCGACTTGGCACTTGTCCCAACATTCATCTTGAAACCATCCATCGTATCCTGGATTTTCAGGAGCCAGCCGGACACTCCCAGCCACAGGCCCCCAAACACAAGCCACGGCCCTTTTCCCTGGCAAACACAATTCACTCACCCCGCTTCTGGCTCGCAGATTGCAGGACCCACTTTCCTCTATAAAACAAGCCCGGATCGGCGCTTGTGCCACATTTGATCTGGGAACCATCCTGCGTATCCTGGATTTTCAGGAGCCATCCAACCACTCCCAGCCACAGGCCCCCAAACACAAACTATGGTCATTTTTTCCTGGAAGTAAAACTGACCTGCCCATCTTCTGGCTGGCAGATTGCAGGAGTCACTTGGCTCTATCAAACCAGCCCGACTTGGCACTGGTGCCAGCTTTCATCTGGGAACCATCCTGCGAATCATGGATTTTCAGGAGCCAGAGGGCCACTCCCAGCCACAGGCCCCCAAACACAAACTACCGCACTTTTCCCAGGCAAACAAAATTCACGCAGCCCACTACTGGCTGTCACATTGCTGGAGCCACTTTCCTACATCAAACCAGCCCGACTCGGCACTGGTGCCACCTTTCATCTGGGAACCATCCTGCGTATTGTGGATTTTCAGGAGCCAGCCGGCCACTCCCAGCCACAGCCCCCAAACACAAACCACGGCCCTTTTCCCTGGCAAACAAAACTCACCCGCCCCGCTTCGGGATGCTAGATTGCAGGAGCCACTTTGTGCTATCAATCCAGCCCGACTCGGCGCTGGTGCCCCCTTGGGTCTGGAAACCATCCTGCGCGGCGTGGATTTTCAGGAGCCAGCCGGCCACTCCCAGCCACAGGCCCCCAAACATATACCACCCCCCTTTTCCCTGGAAGAAAAACTGACCTGCCCATCTTATGGCTGGCAGATTGCAGGAGACACTTGCCTCTATCAAACCAGCCCGACATGGCACTGGTGCCACCATTCATCTGGGAACCATCCTGCGCATTGTGGATTTTCAGGAGCCAGCCGGCCACTCCCAGCCACAGGCCCCCAAACACAAACCACCGCCCTTTTCCCTGGCAAACAAAATTCACTCACCCCGCTTCTTGCTCGCAGATTGCAGGACCCACTTTCCTCTATAAAACAAGCCCGGTTTGGCACTTGTGCCACCTTTGATCTGGGAACCATCCTGCGTATCGTGGATTTTCAGGAGCCAGCCGGCCACTCCCAGCCACAGGCCCCCAAACACAAACTACGGCCCTTTTCCCTGGAAAAAAAACCCAGCTGCCCTGCTTCTGGATGGTGGATTGCAGGAGTCACTTTGTGCTATCAAACCAGCCCGACTCGGCACTTGTGCCACCTTTCATTTGGGAACCATCCTGCGTATTGTGGATTTTCAGGAGCCAGCCGGCCACTCCCAGCCACAGGCCCCCAAAAAAAACCACGGCCCTTTTCCCTGGCAAAATAAACTCACCCGCCCCGCTTCTGGCTGGCAGAGTGCAGGAGCCACTTGGCTCTGTCAAACCCGCCCGACTCGGCACTGGTGCCCTCTTTCATCTGGGAACCATATGCGTGGCGTGGATTTTCAGGAGCCACCTGGCCACTCCCATCCATAGGCCCCCAATCACAAACCACGGCCCTTTCCCCTGGCAAAAAAAACTCAGCTGCCCCGCTTCTGGCTGGCAGATTGCATGAGCCACTTGGTACTATCAAACCAGCCCGACTCGGCACTGGTGCCCTTTTTCCTTTGGGAACCATCCTGCGTATCGTGGATCTTCAGGAGCCAGCCGGCCACTCCCAGCCAAAGGCCCCCCAAAAAAATTACGGGTCTTTTCCCTGGAAGTAAAACCGACCTGCCCATCTTCTGGCTGGCATAGTGCAGGAGCCACTTGGTACGATCAAACCAGCCCGACTCAGCACTGGTGCCAGCTTTCATCTGGAAACCATCCTGCGTATCGTGGATTTTCAGGAGCCAGCCGGCCACTCCCAGCCACAGCCCCCAAACACAAACCACGGCCCTTTTCCCTGGCAAACAAAACTCACCCGCCCCGCTTCGGGATGCTAGATTGCAGGAGCCACTTTGTGCTAGCAATCCAGCCCGACTTGGCACTGGTGCCAACTTTCATCTGGATAACACCCTGCGTATCGTGGATTTTCAGGAGCCAGCCGGCCACTCCCAGCCACAGGCCCCCGAACACAAGCCACGGCCCTTTTCCCTGGCCAACAAAACTCACCCACCCTGCTTCTGGCTGGCAGATTGCAGGAGCCACTTGCCTCTATCAAAACAACCCGACTCGGCACTGGTGCCCCCTTGGGTCTGCGAACCATCCTGTGCGGCGTGGATTTTCAGGAGCCAGCCAGCCACTCCCAGCCACACGCCCCCAAACATATACCACGGCCCTTTTCCCAGGCAAAAAAAACTCAGCTGTCCCGCTTCTGGCTGGGACATTGCATGAGCCACTTGGTACTATCAAACCAGCCCGACTCGGCACTGGTGCCCTTTTTCCTCTGGGAACCGTCCTGCGTATCGTGGATTTTCAGGAGCCAGCTGGCCACTCCCAGCCACAGGCCCCCAAACACAAACTACGGCCCTTTTCCCAGGAAGTAAAACTGACCCGCCCATCTTCTGGCGGGCAGATTGCAGGAGCCACTTGCCTCTATCAAACCAACCTGACTTGGAACTGGTGCCTCCTTTCATCTGGGAACCATCCTGCGTAGCATGGATTTTCAGGAGCCAGCCGGCCACTCCCAGCCACAGGCCCCCAAACACAAACTACGGCACTTTTCCCTGGCAAACAAAATTCACGCAGCCCACTTCTGGCTGTCAGATTGCTGGAGCCACTTTCCTACATCAAACCAGCCCGACTCGGCACTGGTGCCACCTTTGATCTGGTAACCATCCTGCGTATCGTGGATTTTCAGGAGCCAGCCGGCCACTCCCAGCCAAAGACCCCCAAAAACAAATTACGGGTCTTTTCCCTGGAAGTAAAACCGACCTGCCCATCTTCTGGCTGGCAGAGTGCAGGAGCCACTTGGTACTATCAAACCAGCCCGACTTGGCACTGGCCCCAACTTTCATCTTGAAACCATCCAGCGTATCATGGATTTTCAGGAGCCAGCCGGCCACTCCCAGCCACAGGCCCCCAAACACATACCACGGCCCTTTTCCCTGGCAAACAAAACTCACCCAGCCCACTTCTGGCTGTCACATTGCAGGAGCCACTTTCCTAGATCAAACCAGCCCGACTTGGCACTGGTGCCCCCTTGGGTCTGGGAATCATCCTGCGTATCGTGGATTTTCAGGAGCCAGCCGGCCACTCCCAGCCACAGGCCCCCAAACACAAACCACGGCCCATTTCCCTGGTAGACAAAACTCAACTGCCCCGCTTCTGGCTGGCAGATTGCAGGAGCCACTTTGTACTATCATACCAGTCCGACTTGGCAGTGGTGCCACCTTTCATCTGGGAACCATCCTGCGTATCGTGGAGTTTCAGGAGCCAGACAGCCACTCCCAGCCACAGGCCCCCAAACACAAACCACGGCCCTTTTCCCTGACAAAAAAAACTCAGCTGCCCCACTTCTGGCTGGCAGATTGCAGGAGCCACTTGCCTCTATCAAACCAGCCCGACATGACATTGCTGCCACTTTTCATCTGGGAACCATCCTGCGTATCAGGGATTTTCAGGAGCCAGCCGGCCACTCCCAGCCACAGACCCCCAAAAACAAATTACGGGTCTTTTCCCTGGAAGTAAAACCGACCTGCCCATCTTCTGGCTGGCAGAGCGCAGGAGCCACTTGGTACTATCAATCCAGCCCGACTTGGCACTGGTCCCAACTTTCATCTGGTAACCATCCTGCGTATCATGGATTTTCAGCAGCCAGACCGCCACTCCCAGCCACAGGCCCCCAAACACATACCACAGCCCTTTTCCCTGGCAAACAAAACTCACCCAGCCCACTTCTAGCTGTCAGACTGCAGGAGCAACTTTCCTAGATCAAACCAGCCCGACTTGGCACTGGTGCCCCCTTGGGTCTGGGAATCATCCTGCGTATCCTGGATTTTCAGGTGCCAGCCGGCCACTCCCAGCCACAGGCCCCCAAACACATACCACGGCCCTTTTCCCTGGCAAACAAAACTCACCCACCCCGCTTTTGGCTGGCAGAATGCAGGAGCCACTTGGCTCTATCAAATCAGCCCGACTTGGCAGTGGTGCCACGTTTCATCTGGGAACCATCCAGCCTATCGTGGATTTTCAGGAGCCAGCTGGCCACTCCCAGCCACAGTCCCCCAAACACAAACTACGGCCCTTTTCCTGGAAGTAAAACTGACCTGCCCATCGTGTGACTGTCAGATTTCAGGAGACACTTGGTACTATGAAACAAGCCCGACATGGCTCTGCTGCCACCTTTCATCTGGGAACCATCCTGCGTATCGTGGATTTTCAGGAGCCATCTGTCCACTCCCAGCCACTGGCCCCCAAACACATACCACGGCCCTACTCCCTGAAAAAAAACTCAGCTGCCCCGCTTCTGGATGGTGGATTGCAGGAGGCAATTTTTGCTATCAAACCAGCCCGACTCGGCACTGGTGCCACATTTCATTCGGGAAACATCCTGCGCACCGTGGATTTTCAGGAGTGAACCGGCCACTCCCAGCCACAGGCCCCCAAACACAAACAACGGCCCTTTTCCCTGGAAAAAAAACTCAGCTGCCCCGCATCTGGATGGTAGATTGCAGGAGACACTTTGTTCTATCATACCAGTCCGATTTGGCACTGCTGCCACCTTTCATCTGGGAACCATCCGGCGCATCTTGGATTTTCAGGAGCCAGCCGGCCACCCCCCCCCACAGGCCCCCAAACACAAACTACGGCCCTTTTCCCTGGAAGTAACACTGACCTGCCCATCTTCTGGCTGGCAGATTGCAGGAGCCACTTGGCTCTATCAAACCAGCCCAACTTGGCACTTGTGCCTCCTTTCATCTGGGAACCATCCTGTATATCGTGGAATTTCAGGAGCCAGCTGGCCACTCCCAGCCACAGGTCCCCAAACACAAACCACGGCCCTTTTCCATGGCAAACACAACTCACCCGCCCCGCTTGTCGCTGGCAGATTGCATGAGCCACTTGGTACTATCAAACCAGCCAGACTCGGCACTGGTGTCCTTTTTCCTCTGGGAACCATCCTGCGTATCGTGGATTTTGAGGAGCCAGCCGGCCACTCCCAGCCACAGGCCCCCAAACAAAAACTACGGCCCTTTTCCCTGGAAGTAAAACTGACTCCACATCTTCTGGCTGGCAGATTGCAGGAGCCACTTGGCTCTATCAAACCAGCCCGACATGGCACTGGTGCCAGTTTCATCTGGGAGCCATCCTGCGTATCCTGGATTATCAGGAGCCAGCCGGCCACTCCCAGCCACAGGCACCCGAACACAAGCCACAGCCCTTTTCCTTGGCAAAAAAAACTCACCCGCCCTGCTTCTGGCTAGCAGATTGCAGGAGCCACTTCGCTCTATCAAACCAGCCCGACATGGCACTGGTGCCATGTTTCATCTGGTAACCATCCTGCGTATCGTGGATTTTCAGGAGCCAGCCGGCCACTCCCAGCCACAGACCCCCAAAAACAAATTACGGGTCTTTTCCCTGGAAGTAAAACCGACCTGCCCATCTTCTGGCTAGCAGAGTGCAGGAGCCACTTTCCTAGATCAAACCAGCCCAACTTGGCACTGGTCCCAACTTTCATCTGGTAACCATCCAGCGTATCATGGATTTTCAGGAGCCAGCCGGACACTCCCAGTCACAGGCCCCCAGACACATACCACGGCCCTTTTCCCTGGCAAACAAAACTCACCCAGCCCGCTTCTGGCTGTCAGATTGCAGGAGCCACTTTCCTAGATCAAACCAGCCCGACTTGGCACTGGTGCCCCCTTGGGTCTGGGAATCATCCTGCGTATCGTGGATTTTCAGGAGCCAGCCGGCCACTCCCAGCCACAGGCCCCCAAACACAAACTACGGCCCTTTACCCTGGAAGTAAAACTGACCTGCCCATCCTCTGGCTGGCAGATTGCAGGAGCCACTTCGCTCTATCAAACCAGCCCGACATGGCACTGGTGCCACGTTTCATCTGGGAACCATCCTGCGTATCGTGGATTTTCAGGAGCCAGCCGGCCACTCCCAGCCACAGGCCCCTGAACACAAACCACGGCCCATTTCCCTGGCAGACAAAACTCACCCGCCCCATCTTCTGGCTGGCAGATTGCAGGAGCCACTTGGTACTATCAAACCTGCCCGACTTGGCACTGGTCCCAACTTTCATCTGGGAACCATCCTGCGTATCATGGATTTTCAGGAGCCAACCCGCCACTCCCAGCCACAGGCCCCCAAACACATACCACGGCCCTTTTCCCTGGCAAACAAAACTCACCCAGCCCACTTCTGGTTGTCAGATTGCAGGAGCCACTTTCCTAGATCAAACCAGCCCGACTTGGCACTGGTGCCCCCTTGGGTCTGGGAATCATCCTGCGTATCGTGGATTTTCAGGAGCCAGCCGGCCACTCCCAGCCACAGGCCCCCAAACACAAACCACGGCCCATTTCCCTGGCAGACAAAACTCACCTGCCCCGCTTCTGGCTGGCAGATTGCAGGAGCCACTTTGTACTATCATACCAGTCCGACTGGGTAGTGGTGCCACCTTTCATCTGGGAACCATCCTGCGTATCGTGGAGTTTCAGGAGCCAGCCGGACACTCCCAGCCGCAGGCCCCCGAACACCAACCACGGCCCATTTCCCTGGCACACAAAACTCACCCGCCCCATCTTCTGGCTGGCAGATTGCAGGAGCCACTTGGTACTATCAAACAAGCCCGACTTGGCACAGGTGCCACCTTTCATCTGGGAACCATCCTGCGTATCCTGGATTTTCAGGTGCCAGCCGGCCACTCCCAGCCACAGGCCCCCAAACACATACCACGGCCCTTTTCCCTGGCAAACAAAACTCACCCGCCCCTCTTCCTGCTGGCTGATTGCAGGAGACACTTTCCTCTATCAAACCAGCCCGACTTGGCAGTGGTGCCACGTTTCATCTGGGAACCATCCAGCCTATCGTGGATTTTCAGGAGCCAGCTGGCCACTCCCAGCCACAGTCCCCCAAACACAAACTACGGCCCTTTTCCTGGAAGTAAAACTGACCTGCCCATCGTGTGACTGTCAGATTTCAGGAGACACTTGGTACTATGAAACAAGCCCGACATGGCTCTGCTGCCACCTTTCATCTGGGAACCATCCTGCGTATCGTGGATTTTCAGGAGCCATCTGTCCACTCCCAGCCACTGGCCCCCAAACACATACCACGGCCCTACTCCCTGAAAAAAAACTCAGCTGCCCCGCTTCTGGATGGTGGATTGCAGGAGGCAATTTTTGCTATCAAACCAGCCCGACTCGGCACTGGTGCCACATTTCATTCGGGAAACATCCTGCGCACCGTGGATTTTCAGGAGTGAGCCGGCCACTCCCAGCCACAGGCCCCCAAACACAAACAACGGCCCTTTTCCCTGGAAAAAAAACTCAGCTGCCCCGCATCTGGATGGTAGATTGCAGGAGACACTTTGTTCTATCATACCAGTCCGACTTGGCACTGCTGCCACCTTTCATCTGGGAACCATCCGGCGCATCTTGGATTTTCAGGAGCCAGCCGGCCACCCCCCCCCACAGGCCCCCAAACACAAACTACGGCCCTTTTCCCTGGAAGTAACACTGACCTGCCCATCTTCTGGCTGGCAGATTGCAGGAGCCACTTGGCTCTATCAAACCAGCCCAACTTGGCACTTGTGCCTCCTTTCATCTGGGAACCATCCTGTATATCGTGGAATTTCAGGAGCCAGCCGGCCACTCCCAGCCACAGGTCCCCAAACACAAACCACGGCCCTTTTCCATGGCAAACACAACTCACCCGCCCCGCTTGTCGCTGGCAGATTGCATGAGCCACTTGGTACTATCAAACCAGCCAGACTCGGCACTGGTGTCCTTTTTCCTCTGGGAACCATCCTGCGTATCGTGGATTTTGAGGAGCCAGCCGGCCACTCCCAGCCACAGGCCCCCAAACAAAAACTACGGCCCTTTTCCCTGGAAGTAAAACTGACTCCACATCTTCTGGCTGGCAGATTGCAGGAGCCACTTGGCTCTATCAAACCAGCCCGACATGGCACTGGTGCCACGTTTCATCTGGGAGCCATCCTGCGTATCCTGGATTATCAGGAGCCAGCCGGCCACTCCCAGCCACAGGCACCCGAACACAAGCCACAGCCCTTTTCCTTGGCAAAAAAAACTCACCCGCCCTGCTTCTGGCTAGCAGATTGCAGGAGCCACTTCGCTCTATCAAACCAGCCCGACATGGCACTGGTGCCATGTTTCATCTGGTAACCATCCTGCGTATCGTGGATTTTCAGGAGCCAGCCGGCCACTCCCAGCCACAGACCCCCAAAAACAAATTACGGGTCTTTTCCCTGGAAGTAAAACCGACCTGCCCATCTTCTGGCTAGCAGAGTGCAGGAGCCACTTTCCTACATCAAACCAGCCCAACTTGGCACTGGTCCCAACTTTCATCTGGTAACCATCCAGCGTATCATGGATTTTCAGGAGCCAGCCGGACACTCCCAGCCACAGGCCCCCAAACACAAACTACGGCCCTTTACCCTGGAAGTAAAACTGACCTGCCCATCCTCTGGCTGGCAGATTGCAGGAGCCACTTCGCTCTATCAAACCAGCCCGATATGGCACTGGTGCCACCTTTCATTCGGGAAAAATCCTGCGCACCGTGGATTTTCAGGAGCCAGCCGGCCACTCCCAGCCACAGGCCCCCAAACACAAACAACGGCCCTTTTGCCTGGAAAAAAAGCTCAGCTGCCCCGCTTCTAGATGGTAGATTGCAGGAGCCACTTTGTACTATCATACCAGTCCGACTTGGCACTGGTGCCACCTTTCATCTGGGAACCATCCGGCGCATCTTGGATTTTCAGGAGCCAGCCGGCCACTCCCAGCCACAGGCCCCCAAACACAAACTACGGCCCTTTTCCCTGGAAGTAACACTGACCTGCCCATCTTCTGGCTGGCAGATTGCAGGAGCCACTTGGCTCTATCAAACCAGCCCGACTTGGCACTGGTGCCTCCTTTCATCTGGGAACCATCCTGGGTATCGTGGAATTTCCGGAGCCAGCCGGCCACTCCCAGCCACAGGCCCCCAAACACAAACCACGGCCCTTTTCCATGGCAAACACAACTCACGCGCCCCTCTTCTCGCTGGCAGATTGCAGGAGCCACTTGGCTCTATCAAACCAGCCCGACTCGGCACTGCTGCCACCTTTCATCTGGGAACCATCCTGCGTATCGTGGATTTTCAGGAGCCAGCCGGACACTCCCAGCAACAGGCCCCCAAACATATACCACGGCCTTTTTCCCTGGAAAAAACACTCACCTGCCCCGCTTCTGGATGGTGGATTGCAGGAGTCACTTTGTGCTATCAAACCAGCCCAACACGGCACTGGTGCCACCTTTCATCTGGGAACCATCCTGCATATCGTGGATTTTCAGGAGCCAGCCAGCCACTCCCAGCCACAGGCCCCCAAACACAAACCACCGCCCTTTTCCTTGGCAAACAAAATTCACTCACCCCGCTTCTGGCTCGCAGATTGCAGGACCCCTTTCCTCTATAATAATAGCCCGGCTCGGCACTTGTGCCACCTTTCATCTGGGAACCATCCTGCGTATCGTGGATTTTCAGGAGCCAGCCAGCCACTCCCAGCCACAGGCCCCCAAACACAAACTATGGCCCTTTTGTCCTGGAAGTAAAACTGACCGGCCCATCTTCTGGCTGGCAGATTGTAGGACCCACTTGGCTCTATCAAACCAGCCCGACATGGCACTGCTGCCACCTTTCATCTGGGAACCATCCTGCGTATTGTGGATTTTCAGGAGCCAGCCGGCCACTCCCAGCCACATGCCCCAGAAAAAAAACCACGGCCGTTTTCCCTGGCAAACAAAGCTCACCTGCCCCGCTTCTGGCTGGCAGATGGCAGGAGCCACTTTGAACTATCATACCAGTTAGACTTGGCAGTGGTGCCAATGTTCCTCAGGGAACAATCCTGCTTATCGTGGATTTTCAGGAGCCAGGCGTCTACTCCTAGCCACAGGCCCCCGAAAAAAACCACGGCCCTTTTCCCTGGGAAACAAATCTCACCCACCCCGCTTCTGGAAGCTAGATTGCAGGAGACACTTTGTGATATCAATCCAGCCCGACTCGGCACTGGTGCCCGCTTCTGTCCGGGAACCATCCTGCGTGGCGTGAATTTTCAGGAGCCGGCCGGCCACTCCCAGCCACAGGCCCCCAAACACAAACTACGGCCCTTTTCCCTGGAAAAAAAACTCAGCTGTCCCGCATCTGGCTGGCAGATTGCAGGAGCCACTTGGCTCTATTAAACCAGCACGACATGGCACTGGTGCCACCATTCATCTGGGAACCATCCTGTGTATCGTGGATTTTCAGGAGCTAGCCCGCTACTCTCAGCCACAGGCCCCCAAACAAAAACTACGGCCCTTTTCCCTGGCAAAATAAACTCACCCGCCCCGCTTCTGGCTGGCAGATTGCAGGAGACACTTGGCTCTGTCAAACCCGCCCGACTCGGCACTGGTGCCCTCTTTCATCTGGGAGCCATATGCGTGGCGTGGATTTTGAGGAGCCAGCCGGCCACTCCCAGCCACAGGCCCCCAAACACAAACTACGGCCCTTTTTCCTGGAAGTAAAACTGACCCGCCCATCTTCTGGCGGGCAGATTGCAGGAGCCACTTGGCTCTATCAAACCAGCCCGACTTTGCAATGGTGCCTCCTTTCACTGGGAACCATGCTTCGTATTGTGGAATTTCAGGAGCCAGCTGGCCACGCCAAGCCATATGCCCCCAAACACAAACCACCGCCCTTTTCCCTGGCAAACAAAATTCACTCACCCCGCTTCTGGCTCGCAGATTGCAAGACCCACTTTCCTTTATAAAACAAGCCTGACTCGGCGCTTGAGCCACATTTGATCTGGGAACCATCCTGCGTATCGTGGATTTTCAGGAGCCATCCAACCACTCCCAGCCACAGGCCCCCAAACACAAACTATGGTCCTTTTTCCCTGGAAGTAAAACTGACCTGCCCACCTTCTGGCGGGAAGATTGCAGGAGCCACATCGCACTATAAAACCAGCCCGACATGGCACTGGTGCCACCTTTCATCTGGGAACCATCCTGCGTATCCTGGATTTTCAGGAGCCAGCCGGCCACTCCCAGCCACAGGCCCCCAAACACAAACTACGGCCCTTTTCCTGGAAGTAAAACTGACCTGCCCATCGTGTGGCTGTCAGATTGCAGGAGACACTTGGTACTATGATACAAGCCCGACATGGCTCTGCTGCCACCTTTCATCTGGGAACCATCCTGTGTATCGTGGATTTTCAGGAGCCAGCCGGCCACTCCCAGCCACATGCCCCCAAACACAGACCATGGCCCTTATCCCTGGAAAAAAACTCAGCTGCCCCGCTTCTGGATGGTAGATTGCAGGAGCCACTTTGTACTATCATACCAGTCCGACTTGGCACTGGTGCCACCTTTCATCTGGGAACCATCCTGCATATCGTGGATTTTCAGGAGCCAGCCGGCCACTCCCAGCCACAGGCCCCCAAACACAAACCACCGCCCTTTACCCTGGCAAACAAAATTCACTCACCCCGCTTCTGGCTCGCAGATTGCAGGACCCCCTTTCGTCTATAATACAAGCCCGGCTCGGCACTTGTGCCACCTTTGATCTGGGAAGCATCCAGCGTATGGTGGATTTTCAGGAGCCAGCCGGCCACTCCCAGCCACAGGCCCCCAAACACAAACCACGGCCCTTTTGTCCTGGAAGTAAAACTGACCTGCACATCTTCTGGCTGGCAGATTGCAGGACCCACTTAGCTCAATCGAACCAGCCCGACATGGCACTGCTGCCACCATTCATCTGGGAACCATCCTGCGTATTGTGGATTTTCAGGAGCCAGCCGGCCACTCCCAGCCACATGCCCCAGAAAAAAAACCACGGCCCTTTTCCCTGGCAAACAAAACTCACCTGCCCCGCTTCTGGCTGGCAGATGGCAGGAGTCACTTTGAACTATCATACCAGTCCGACTTGGCAGTGGTGCCACCTTTCATCTGGGAACCATCCTGCTTATCGTGGATTTTCAGGAGCCAGGTGGCCACTCCTAGCCACAGGCCCCCGAAAAAAAACCACGGCCCTTTTCCCTGGCAAAAAAAACTCAGCTGCCCCTCTTCTGGCTGGCAGATTGCATGAGCCACTTGGTACTATCAAACCAGCCCGACTCGGCACTGGTGCCCGCTTCGGTCCGGGAACCAACCTGCTTGGCGTGGATTTTCAGGAGCCAGCCGGCCACTGCCAGCCACAGGCCCCCAAACACAAACTATGGCCCTTTTTTTCCTGGAAGTAAAACTGACCTGCACATCTTCTGGCTGGCAGATTGCAGGACCCACTTGTCTCTATCAAACCAGCCCGACATGACACTGCTGCCACCATTCATCTGGGAACGATCCTGCGTATCATGGATATTCAGGAGCCAGCTGGCCACTCCCAGCCACAGGCCCCCGAAAAAATCCACGGCCCTTTTCCCTGGCAAACAAAACTCACCCGCCCCGCTTCTGGCTGGCAGATTGCAGGAGACACTTGGCTCTATCAAACCAGCCCGACTTGGCACTGGTGCCCCCTTTGGTCTGCGTAGCATCCTGCGCAGCGTGGATTTTCAGGAGCCAGCCAGCCACTCCCAGCCACAGGCCCCCAAACACAAACCACGGCCCTTTTCCCAGGCAAAAAAAACTCAGCTGCCCCGCTTCTGGCTGGCAGATTGCATGAGCCACTTGGTACTCTCAAACCAGCCTGACTTTGCACTGGTGCCCTAATTCCTCTGGGAACCATCCTGCGTAGCATGGATTTTCAGGAGCCAGCTGGCCACTCCCAGCCACAGGCCCCCAAATAAAAACTACGGCCCTTTTTCCTGGAAGTTAAACTGACCCGCCCATCTTCTGGCGGGCAGATTGCAGGGGACACTTCGGTCTATCAAACCAGCCCGACTTTGCACTGGTGCCTCCTTTCATCTGGGAACCATCCTTCGTATTGTGGAATTTCAGGAGCCAGCTGGCCACTCCCAGCCACAGGCCCCCAAACACAAACCACCACCCTTTCCCCTGGCAAGCAAAATTCACTCACCCCGCTTCTGGCTCGCAGATTGCAAGACCCACTTTCCTTTATAAAACAAGCCTGACTCGGCGCTTGAGCCACATTTGATCTGGGAACCATCCTGCGTATCGTGGATTTTCAGGAGCCATCCAACCACTCCCAGCCACAGGCCCCCAAACACAAACTATGGTCCTTTTTCCCTGGAAGTAAAACTGACCTGCCCACCTTCTGGCGGGAAGATTGCAGGAGCCACATCGCTCTATAAAACCAGCCCGACATGGCACTGGTGCCACCTTTCATCTGGGAACCATCCTGCGTATCCTGGATTTTCAGGAGCCAGCCGGCCACTCCCAGCCACAGGCCCCCAAACACAAACTACGGCCCTTTTCCTGGAAGTAAAACTGACCTGCCCATCGTGTGGCTGTCAGATTGCAGGAGACACTTGGTACTATGATACAAGCCCGACATGGCTCTGCTGCCACCTTTCATCTGGGAACCATCCTGTGTATCGTGGATTTTCAGGAGCCAGCCGGCCACTCCCAGCCACATGCCCCCAAACACAGACCATGGCCCTTATCCCTGGAAAAAAACTCAGCTGCCCCGCTTCTGGATGGTAGATTGCAGGAGCCACTTTGTACTATCATACCAGTCCGACTTGGCACTGGTGCCACCTTTCATCTGGGAACCATCCTGCATATCGTGGATTTTCAGGAGCCAGCCGGCCACTCCCAGCCACAGGCCCCCAAACACAAACCACCGCCCTTTACCCTGGCAAACAAAATTCACTCACCCCGCTTCTGGCTCGCAGATTGCAGGACCCCCTTTCCTCTATAATACAAGCCCGGCTCGGCACTTGTGCCACCTTTGATCTGGGAAGCATCCAGCGTATGGTGGATTTTCAGGAGCCAGCCGGACACTCCCAGCCACAGGCCCCCAAACACAAACCACGGCCCTTTTGTCCTGGAAGTAAAACTGACCTGCACATCTTCTGGCGGGCAGATTGCAGGACCCACTTAGCTCAATCGAACCAGCCCGACATGGCACTGCTGCCACCTTTCATCTGGGAACCATCCTGCGTATTGTGGATTTTCAGGAGCCAGCCGGCCACTCCCAGCCACATGCCCCAGAAAAAAAACCACGGCCCTTTTCCCTGGCAAACAAAACTCACCTGCCCCGCTTCTGGCTGGCAGATGGCAGGAGTCACTTTGAACTATCATACCAGTCCGACTTGGCAGTGGTGCCACCTTTCATCTGGGAACCATCCTGCTTATCGTGGATTTTCAGGAGCCAGGCGGCCACTCCTAGCCACAGGCCCCCGAAAAAAAACCACGGCCCTTTTCCCTGGCAAAAAAAACTCAGCTGCCCCTCTTCTCGCTGGCAGACTGCAGGAGACACTTGGCTCTATCAAACCAGCCCGACTTGGCACTGGTGCCCCCTTTGGTCTGCGTACCATCCTGCGCAGCGTGGATTTTCAGGAGCCAGCCAGCCACTCCCAGCCACAGGCCCCCAAACACAAACCACGGCCCTTTTCCCAGGCAAAAAAAACTCAGCTGCTCCGCTTCTGGCTGGCAGATTGCATGAGCCACTTGGTACTCTCAAACCAGCCTGACTTTGCACTGGTGCCCTAATTCCTCTGGGAACCATCCTGCGTAGCATGGATTTTCAGGAGCCAGCTGGCCACTCCCAGCCAGAGGCCCCCAAACAAAAACTACGGCCCTTTTTCCTGGAAGTTAAACTGACCCGCCCATCTTCTGGCGGGCAGATTGCAGGGGCCACTGCGCTCTATCAAACCAGCCCGACTTTGCACTGGTGCCTCCTTTCATCTGGGAACCATCCTTCGTATTGCGGAATTTCAGGAGCCAGCTGGCCACTCCCAGCCACAGGCCCCCAAACACAAACCACCGCCCTTTTCCCTGGCAAGCAAAATTCACTCACCCCGCTTCTGGCTCGCAGATTGCAAGACCCACTTTCCTTTATAAAACAAGCCTGACTCGGCGCTTGAGCCACATTTGATCTGGGAACCATCCTGCGTATCGTGGATTTTCAGGAGCCATCCAACCACTCCCAGCCACAGGCCCCCAAACACAAACTATGGTCCTTTTTCCCTGGAAGTAACACTGACCTGCCCACCTTCTGGCGGGAAGATTGCAGGAGCCACTTTGTGCTATCAATCCAGCCCGACTCGGCATTGGTGCCCCCTTGGGTCTGGGAACCATCCTGCGCGGCGTGGATTTTCAGGAGCCAGCCGGCCACTCCCAGCCACAGGCCCCCGAAAAAAAACCACGGCCTTTTCCCTGGAAAACAAAACTCACCCGCCCCGCTTCTGGCTGGCAGATTGCATGAGCCACTTGGTAATATCAAACCAGCCCGACTCGGCACTGGTGCCACTTTTCATCTGGGAAACATCCTGCGTATCCTCAATTTTCAGGAGCCAGCCTGCCACTCCCAGCCACAGTCCCCTGAACACAAACCACGGCCCTTTTCCATGGCAAACAAAAATCAGCTGCCCATCTTCTGGATGGTGGATTGCAGGAGCCACTTTGTGCTATCATACAGGCCGACTCGGAACTGGTGCCCCCTTGGGTCTGGGAACCCTCCTGCTCGGCGTGGATTTTCAGGAGCCAGCTGGCCACTCCCAGCCACAGGCCCCCAAACACAAACCACCGCCCTTTTCCCTGGAAGTAAAACTGAATTGCCCATCCTCTGGCTGGCAGATTGCAGGAGCCACTTGGTACTATGAAACAAGCCCGATTTAGCACGGGTGCCACCTTTCATCTGGGAACCATCCTGCGTATCGTGGATATTCAGGAGCCAGATGGCCACTCCCAGCCGCAGGCCCCCGAACAAAAACCACCGCGCTTTTCCCTGGCAAACAAAACTCACCCAGTCCACTTCCGTCTCTCAGATTGCAGGAGCCACTTTCCTACATCAAACCACCCTTACTCGGCACTGGTGCCACCTTCCATCTGGGAACCATCCTGCGTATCGTGGATTTTCATGAGCTAGCCGGCCACTCCCAGCCACAGGCCCCCAAAAACAAACTACGGCCCTTTTCACTGGAAGTAGAACTGACCTGCCCATCTTCTGGCTGGCAGATTGCAGGAGCCACTTGCCTCTATCAAATGAGCTCTACCTCGCGCTGGTGCCACCTTTCATCTGGGAACCATCATGCATATCGTGGATGTTCAGTAGCGAACTTGCCACTCCCAGCCACAGGCCCCCTAACACAAAGCACCGCCCTTTTCCCTGGAAGCAAAATTGACGGGCCCATCTTCTGGCTGGCAGATTGCAGGAGCCACTTTGTACTATGAAACCAGCCCGACTTGGCACTGGTGCCACCTTTCATCTGGGAACCATCCTGCGTATCGTGCATTTTCAGGAGCCAGCCGGCCACTCCCAGCCACAGGCCCCCAAACACAAACAACGGCCCTTTTCCCTGGAAAAAAAACTGACCTGCCCATTGTCTGGCTGGCAGGTTGCAGGAGCACTTGGTACTATGAAACCAGCCCGACTTGGCACTGGTGCCACCTTTCATCTGGGAACCATCCTGCGTATCGTGGATTTTCAGGAGCCAGCCGGCCACTCCCAGCCACAGGCCCCCGAACACTAACCACGGCCCTTTTCCCTGGCAAAAAAAAATCACCCACCCCGCTTCTGGCTGACAGATTGCAGGAGCCACTTCCCTGCATCAAACCAGCCTGACTCGGCACTGGTGCCCCCATTCATCTGCGAACCATCCTGCGTATCGTGGATTATCAGGAGCCAGCCGGCCACTCCCTGCCACAGGCCCCCAAACACAAACTTCGGCCCTTTTCCCTGGCAAACAAAACTCACCCGCCCCGCTTCTGGTTGGCAGATTGCACGAACCTCTTGGTACTATGAAACTAGCCCAACTTGGCACTGGTGCCTCCTTTCATCTTGGAACCATCCTGCGTATCGTGGATTTTCAGGAGCCAGCCGGCCACTCCCAGCCACAGGCCCCCAAACACAAACAACGGCCCTTTTCCCTGGAAGTAAAACTGACCTGCACTTCTTCTGGCTGGCAGATTGCAGGAGCCACTTGGTACTATGAAACCAGTCTGACTTGGCACTGGTGCCACCTTTCATCTGGGAAACATCCTGCGCAGCGTGGATTTTCAGGAGCCAGACAGCCACTCCCAGGCACAGGCCCCCGCTAAAAAACCACGGCCCTTTTCCCTGGCAAACAAAACTCACCCGCCCCGCTTCTCGCTGGCAGATTGCAGGAGCCACTTGCCTCTATCAAACAAGCCTGACTTGGCACTGGTGCCCCCTTGGGTCTGCGAACCATCCTGCGCGGCATGGATTTTCAGGAGCCAGCCGGCCACTCCCAGCCACAGGCCCCCGAGCACAAACCACCGCCCTTTTCCCTGGGAAACAAAGCTAGACAAATCTGGGATTTTTTTACCAACTAAAATTGTTTGAATAATCTGGTCATAATAATTGATTTCTACAAGGAATTTTTGAAATCTTTCTTCGAGTTCAGAAGTTCCTGGACTGAGGTCTTTTTCTTCCCTTATCAATATTGCAACGAAATTGATAAATAATGAGCAACTCTTTATTTTTCTTTTTAACTCAAGTAGATAATTACTATTCATTAATCCATTTTGTGGACCAATATTTGCCTTTCTGACGTAAGTTGTCACTTCTTTACAATAGACATTTTGTGACTATGTTGACAAGTCTTGGGTGATGATCCTAACTGGTCTTAGATACACATAGGGGGAAATTTCCTCAACCAGTGTCAGTCCCAAGCATGCGTATCAGAAGGTCTTTCTATAGCTGGGAATTTTCCCATGAAAGGGATTCAGTTAGGGAAGAGACACTTGTCCCAGAGTTTTACATTCTTCTTGAACACTGCTTAAGGAACATGGATCCCATGTCCATTTGGATCTCTGTCTGCACAGAACTTTGTCATGCCAGTGCTTGAAATGCATCTCAAAGAGAATTCACTACACAGAATGAATGAGAGTGGTAGGGCTCAGTGGGGCTCACCAGGCCCAACCCCCCTGTTAAACCAGGATACCTAGAGCCTCTTGCCCGGGATTCTATCTGGGTGTACTTTTAATGTCTTCTAAGATCCAGGCTTCAGAAGCTTTATGGGCAGTCTGTGCCGCGGTTCAGTCACCGTCACAGTAAAACATCATTTGGTGATGTTCATAGGCAATCTCCTGTATTTCAGTGTGTGCCCACTGCCTCTTGTCTTTTCACTCAGCATCACTTAAAAGACACTGGTTCCCTCCCTTTTGCATTATTGCTTCCCGTATGTATGCGTGCAGCCATGTAGAGAAATGTAAAAAACCTCCCTGAAGGCCACGCAGACAATATTCCCTTCATCTACCAGTCAAGTTGATTCATCAGAGGTGTTGAAAAAGTTGTTCAGCATGAAATTCCCCAGGAAAATCCATGCCGAGTACATTGCTTTGTCCTCCTTCATATGCCAGGCAAGGCTTTCAGGAATAGCTGCCCCATCAACTTCGTGGGGATAAAAAAGAGGCTGGCTGATTGGTACTTTTCCGAGTCCTCCTAATTGCCATTTTTAAAGAGGGCAGTCTCTTGCTTTAATGCAGTCTTAGCTACAGAAAACTCCATACTTTCGTCTTTAGCGTTTCTTGTCCTCTCCAACTTCTCAAAAAGTTTTTCCAATATGTCTGGCAGGGAGAACCTGTGCCAGCCCAGAAAACATCTCCCATCGTGTTTTACATGTTGCAGAGAGCTTTGCAGAGTGTTTTGCAAGAAGAAAAACAAAGTTGTCCAAAACACCTTCCACCGAATGTTCAAGTGTTTGGAAAAGGTAGGAGAGTAGAAAGGTACTGTTTTCTATCAGTTTGCAAGCTGCGCACACATTACTAGTGATGTGCAGCTTCATTCTCACCTTTCCGAAGCAGCCGCACTCTCCAGCTGCCGGAGCGAAGAAGCGGCTTCTTCGCGCAAAGGCGATTGTGCCGGTCACAGTGCACTCCAGTGCGGCGGCTTCCACCAAAATGTGCCGGGGACCGGCGGTTAGCTCCGGGGAGCTCCGTATTTCGTCTTTAGCGTCTTTTGTGGTCTACATCATTGCAGAAAGGTTTTTCACTAGGTTAAGCACGGAGAAACTGTGCCAGCCCAGAAAACATCTCCCATCGTGTTTTACGTGTTGCAGAGAGGTTTGCAGAGTCTTTTGCAAGAAGAATAAACAAAGTTGTCAAAAACACCTTCCAACCGAATGTTCATGTATTTGGAAAACGCAGGAGAGTAGAAAGGTACTGTTTTCTATCAGTTTGCAAGCTGCGCACTCTATCCCAGTGATGTGCTGCTTCAGTCTCACTTTTGGGAAGCAGCCGCACTCTCCAGCAGCCGGAGGCGAAGAAGCGGCTTCTTCGCGCCAAGGCTATTGTTGCGGTCACAGTGCACTCCAGTGCGGCGGCTTCTGACGAAATGTGCCCGGGACCGGCGCTTAGCTCTGGGGAGCTCCGTATCCTTCGTCTTTCGCGTCTTATGTGGTCTACATCATTGCAGAAAGGTTTTTCACTATGTTGGGCAAGGAGAAACTGTGCCTGCACAGAAATCACCTCCCATCCTGTGTTACATCTTGCAGAGAGGTTTGCAGAGTGTTTTGCAAGAACAAAAACAAAGTTGTCCAAAACACCTTCCAATCGAATGTTCATGTGTTTGGAAAAGGTAGGAGAGTGGTAAGGTACTGTTTTCTATCAGTTTGCAAGCTGCGCACACTATCCCAGTGTTGTGCAGCTTCATTCTTTACCTTTCTGAGGCAGCCGCTCTCTCCAGCTGCCGGAGGCGAAGAAGCGGCTTCTTCGCGCAAAGGCGATTGTGCCGGTCACAGTGCACTCCAGTGCGGCGGCTTCTGCCGAAATGTGCCCGGGACCGGCGCTTAGCTCCGGGGAGCTCGGTATTTCGTCTTTAGCGTCATCTGTGGTGTACATCATTGCAAAATCCTTTCTACCATGTCATGCAAGGAGAAACTGTGCCAGCACAGAAAACACCTCCCATCCTGTGTTACATCTTGCAGAGAGGTTTGCAGAGTGTTTTGCAAGAAGAAAAACAAAGTTGTCCAAAACACCTTCCAATCGAATGTTCATGTGTTTGGAAAAGGTAGGAGAGTGGTAAGGTACTGTTTTCTATCAGTTTGCAAGCTGCGAACACAATCCCAGTGTTGTGCAGCTTCATTCTTCACCTTTCAGAGGCAGCCGCTCTCTCCGCCTTCTGGAGGCGAAGAAGCGGCTTCTTCGCGCAAAGGCGATTGTGCCGGTCACAGTGCACTCCAGTGCGGCGGCTTCTGCCGAAATGTGCCCGAGACCGGCGCTTAGCTCCGGGGAGCTCCGTATCCTTCGTCTTTCGCGTCTTATGTGGTCTACATCATTGCAGAAAGGTTTTTCACTATGTTAGGGAAGGAGAAACTGTGCCTGCACAGAAATTACTTCCCAACTTCTCTTACATGTTGCAGAGAGGTTGGCAGAGTGTTTTGCAAGAAGAAAAACAAAGTTGTCCAAAACACCTTCCAATCGAATGGTCATGTGTTTGGAAAAGGTAGGAGAGTGGTAAGGTACTGTTTTCTATCAGTTTGCAAGCTGCGCACACTATCCCAGTGTTGTGCAGCTTCATGCTCACCTTTCGGAAGCAGCCGCACTCTCCGGCTCGCGGAGGCGAAGAAGCGGCTTCTTCGCGCAAAGGCGATTGTGCCGGTCACAGTGCGCTCCAGTGCGGCGGCTTCTGCCGAAATGTGCCCGGGACCGGCGCTTAGCTCCGGGGAGCTCCGTATTTCGTCTTTCGCGTCTTTTGTGGTCTACATCATTGCAGAAAGGTTTTTCACTAGGTTAAGCACGGAGAAACTGTGCCAGCACAGAAAACATCTCCCATCGTTTTTTACGTGTTGCAGAGAGGTTTGCAGAGTGTTTTGCAAGAAGAATAAACAAAGTTGCCAAAACACCTTCCAACCGAATGTTCATGTGTTTGGAAAAGGTAGGAGAGTGGTAAGGTACTGTTTTCTATCAGTTTGCAAGCTGCGCACTCTATCCCAGTGTTGTGCAGCTTCATTCTTTACCTTTCGGAAGCAGCCGCACTCTCCAGCTGCCGGAGGCGAAGAAGCGGCTTCTTCGCGCAAAGGCGATTGTGCCGGTCACAGTGCACTCCAGTGCGGCGGCTTCTGACGAAATGTGCCCGGGACCGGCGCTTAGCTCTGGGGAGCTCCGTATCCTTCGTCTTTCGCGTCTTATGTGGTCTACATCATTGCAGAAAGGTCTTTCACTATGTTAGGCAAGGAGAAACTGTGCCTGCACAGAAATTACTTCCCATCCTCTCTTACATGTTGCAGAGAGCTTTGCAGAGTGTATTGCAAGAAGAAAAACAAAGTTGTCCAAAACACCTTCCAATCGAATGTTCATGTGTTTGGAAAAGGCAGGAGAGTGGTAAGGTACTGTATTCTATCAGCTTGCAAGCTGCGCACACTATCCTAGTGATGTGCAGCTTCATTCTTCACCTTTCTGAAGCAGTCGCACTCTCCAGCTGTCGGAGGCGTAGAAGCGGCTTCTTCGCGCAAAAGCGATTGTGCCGGTCACAGTGCACTCCAGTGCGGCGGCTTCTGCCGAAATGTGCCCGGGACCGGCGCTTAGCTCCGGGGAGCTCCGTATTTCGTCTTTAGCCTCTTCTGTGGTGTACATCATTGCAAAATCCTTTCCACCATGTCTTTCAGGGAGAAACAGTGCCACCTCAGAAAAACACCTCCCATCGTGTTTTACATGTTGCAGAGATGTTTGCAGAGTGTTTTGCAAGAAGAAAAACAAAGTTGTCCAAAACACCTTCCAATCGAATGTTCATGTGTTTGGAAAAGGTAGGAGAGTGGTAAGGTACTGTTTTCTATCAGTTTGCAAGCTGCGAACACAATCCCAGTGTTGTGCAGCTTCATTCTTCACCTTTCAGAGGCAGCCGCTCTCTCCGCCTTCTGGAGACGAAGAAGCGGCTTCTTCGCGCAAAGGCGATTGTGCCGGTCACAGTGCACTCCAGTGCGGCGGCTTCTGCCGAAATGTGCCCGGGACCGGCGCTGAGCTCTGGGGAGCTCCGTATCCTTCGTCTTTCGCGTCTTATGTGGTCTACATAATTGCAGAAAGGTTTTTCACTATGTTGGGCAAGGAGAAACTGTGCCTGCACAGAAATCACCTCCCATCCTGTGTTACATCTTGCAGAGAGGTTTGCAGAGTGTTTTGCAAGAAGAAAAACAAAGTTGTCCAAAACACCTTCCAATCGAATGTTCATGTGTTTGGAAAAGGTAGGAGAGTGGTAAGGTACTGTTTTCTATCAGTTTGCAAGCTGCGAAAACAATCCCAGTGTTGTGCAGCTTCATTCTTCACCTTTCAGAGGCAGCCGCTCTCTCCGCCTTCTGGAGGCGAAGAAGCGGCTTCTTCGCGCAAAGGCGATTGTGCCGGTCACAGTGCACTCCAGTGCGGCGGCTTCTGCCGAAATGTGCCCGGGACCGGCGCTTAGCTCTGGGGAGCTCCGTATCCTTCGTCTTTCGCGTCTTATGTGGTCTACATCATTGCAGAAAGGTTTTTCACTATGTTGGGCAAGGAGAAACTGTGCCTGCACAGAAATCACCTCCCATCCAGTGTTACATCTTGCAGAGAGGTTTGCAGAGTGTTTTGCAAGTAGAAAAACAAAGTTGTCCAAAACACCTTCCAATCGAATGTTCATGTGTTTGGAAAAGGTAGGAGAGTGGTAAGGTACTGTTTTCTATCAGTTTGCAAGCTGCGCACACTATCCCAGTGTTGTGCAGCTTCATTCTTTACCTTTCAGAGGCAGCCGCTCTCTCCGCCTTCTGGAGGCGAAGAAGCGGCTTCTTCGCGCAAAGGCGATTGTGCCGGTCACAGTGCACTCCAGTGCGGCGGCTTCTGCCGAAATGTGCCCGGGACCGGCGCTTAGCTATGGGGAGCTCCGTAGCCTTCGTCTTTATTGTCTTCTGTGGTGTACATCATTGCAAAAGTCCTTTCCACCATGTCTTGCAAGGAGAAACTGTGCCTGCACAGAAAACACCTCCCATCGTGTTTAACATGTTGCAGAGAGGTTTGCAGAGTGTTTTGCAAGAAGAAAAACAAAGTTGTCCAAAACACCTTCCAATCGAATGTTCATGTGTTTGGAAAAGGTAGGAGAGTGGTAAGGTACTGTTTTCTATCAGTTTGCAAGCTGCAAAAACAATCCCAGTGTTGTGCAGCTTCATTCTTCACCTTTCAGAGGCAGCCGCTCTCTCCGCCTTCTGGAGGCGAAGAAGCGGCTTCTTCGCGCAAAGGCGATTGTGCCGGTCACAGTGCACTCCAGTGCGGCGGCTTCTGCCGAAATGTGCCCGGGACCGGCGCTTAGCTCTGGGGAGCTCCGTATCCTTCGTCTTTCGCGTCTTATGTGGTCTACATCATTGCAGAAAGGTTTTTCACTATGTTGGGCAAGGAGAAACTGTGCCTGCACAGAAATCACCTCCCATCCTGTGTTACATCTTGCAGAGAGGTTTGCAGAGTGTTTTGCAAGAAGAAAAACAAAGTTGTCCAAAACACCTTCCAATCGAATGTTCATGTGTTTGGAAAAGGTAGGAGAGTGGTAAGGTACTGTTTTCTATCAGTTTGCAAGCTGCGCACACTATCCCAGTGTTGTGCAGCTTCATTCTTTACCTTTCTGAGGCAGCCGCTCTCTCCAGCTGCCGGAGGCGAAGAAGCGGCTTCTTCGCGCAAAGGCGATTGTGCCGGTCACAGTGCACTCCAGTGCGGCGGCTTCTGCCGAAATGTGCCCGGGACCGGCGCTTAGCTATGCGGAGCTCTGTAGCCTTCGTCTTTATTGTCTTCTGTGGTGTACATCATTGCAAAAGTCCTTTCCACCATGTCTTTCAAGGAGAAACTGTGCCTGCACAGAAAACACCTCCCATCGTGTTTAACATGTTGCAGAGAGGTTTGCAGAGTGTTTTGCAAGAAGAAAAACAAAGTTGTCCAAAACACCTTCCAATCGAATGTTCATGTGTTTGGAAAAGGTAGGAGAGTGGTAAGGTACTGTTTTCTATCAGTTTGCAAGCTGCACACACTATCCCAGTGTTGTGCAGCTTCATTCTTTACCTTTCTGAAGCAGCCGCACTCTCCAGCTGCCGGAGGCGAAGAAGCGGCTTCTTCGCGCAAAGGCGATTGTGCCGGTCACAGTGCACTCCATTGCGGCGGCTTCTGCCGAAATGTGCCCGGGACCGGCGCTTAGCTCCGGGGAGCTCGGTATTTCGTCTTTAGCGTCATCTGTGGTGTACATCATTGCAAAATCCTTTCTACCATGTCATGCAAGGAGAAACTGTGCCAGCACAGAAAACACCTCCCATCGTGTTTTATATGTTGCGGAGAGGTTTGCAGAGTGTTTTGCAAGAAGAAAAACAAAGTTGTCCAAAACAACTTCCAATCGAATGTTCATGTGTTTGGAAAAGGTAGGAGAGTGGTAAGGTACTGTTTTCTATCAGTTTGCAAGCTGCGCACTCTATCCCAGTGTTGTGCAGCTTCATTCTTTACCTTTCTGAAGCAGCCGTACTCTCCAGGTGCCGGAGGCGAAGAAGCGGCTTCTTCGCGCAAAAGCGATTGTGCCGGTCACAGTGTACTTCAGTGCGGCGGCTTCTGCCGAAATGTGCCCGGGACCGGCGCTTAGCTATGGGGAGCTCTGTAGCCTTCGTCTTTATTGTCTTCTGTGGTGTACATCATTGCAAAAGTCCTTTCCACCATATCTTGCAAGGAGAAACTGTGCCTGCACAGAAATCACCTCCCATCCTGTGTTACATCTTGCAGAGAGGTTTGCAGAGTGTTTTGCAAGAAGAAAAACAAAGTTGTCCAAAACACCTTCCAATCGAATGGTCATGTGTTTGGAAAAGGTAGGAGAGTGGTAAGGTACTGTTTTCTATCAGTTTGCAAGCTGCGAACACAATCCTAGAGATGTGCAGCTTCATTCTTCACCTTTCAGAGGCAGCCGCTCTCTTCGCCTTCTGGAGACGAAGAAGCGGCTTCTTCGCGCCAAGGCTATTGTTCCGGTCACAGTGCACTCCAGTGCGGCGGCTTCTGCCGAAATGTGCCCGGGACCGGCGCTTAGCTATGGGGAGCTCTGTATCCTTCGTCTTTCGCGTCTTATGTGGTCTACATCATTGCAGAAAGGTTTTTCACTATGTTGGGCAAGGAAAACATGTGCCTGCACAGAAATCACCTCCCATTGTGTTTTACATGTAGCAGAGAGCTTTGCAGAGTGTTTTGCAAGAAGAAAAACAAAGTTGTCCAAAACAACTTCCAATCGAATGTTCATGTGTTTGGAAAAGGTAGGAGATTGGTAAGGTACTGTTTTCTATCAGTTTGCAAGCTGCGCACACTATCCCAGTTATGTGCAGCTTCATTATCACCTTTCTGAAGCAGCCGCTCTCTCCAGCTGCCGGAGGCGAAGAAGCGGTTTCTTCGCGCAAAGGCGATTGTGCCGGTCACAGTGCACTCCAGTGCGGCGGCTTCTGCCGAAATGTGCCCGGGACCGGCGCTTAGCTCTGGGGAGCTCCGTATCCTTCGTCTTTCGCGTCTTATGTGGTCTACATCATTGCAGAAAGGTTTTTCACTATGTTGGGCAAGGAGAAACTGTGCCTGCACAGAAATCACCTCCCATCCTGTGTTACATCTTGCAGAGAGGTTTGCAGAGTGTTTTGCAAGAAGAAAAACAAAGTTGTCCAAAACACCTTCCAATCGAATGTTCATGTGTTTGGAAAAGGTAGGAGAGTGGTAAGGTACTGTTTTCTATCAGTTTGCAAGCTGCGCACACTATCCCAGTGATGTGCAGCTTCATTCTCACCTTTCTGAAGCAGCCGCACTCTCCAGCTGCCGGAGGCGAAGAAGCGGCTTCTTCGCGCAAAGGCGAGTGTGCCGGTCACAGTGCACTCCAGTGCGGCGGCTTCTGCCGAAATGTGCCCGGGACCGGCGCTTAGCTCCGGGGAGCTCCGTATGACGTCTTTAGCGTCTTCTGTGGTATACATCTTGCAAAAATCCTTTCCACCTTGTCTGGCTTGGAGAACCTGTGGCACCCCAGAAACACCTCCCATCGTGTTTTACATGTTGCAGAGAGGTTTGCAAGAAGAAAAACAAAGTTGTCCAAAACACCTTCCAATCGAATGTTCATGTGTTTGGAAAAGGTAGGAGAGTGGTAAGGTACTGTTTTCTATCAGTTTGCAAGCTGCGCACTCTATCCCAGTGTTGTCCAGCTTCATTCTTTACCTTTCAGAGGCAGCCGCTCTCTCCGCCTTCTGGAGGCGAAGAAGCGGCTTCCTCGCACAAAGGCGATTGTGCCGGTCACAGTGCGCTCCAGTGCGGCGGCTTCAGACGAAATGTGCCCGGGACCGGCGCTTAGCTCCGGGGAGCTCGGTATTTCGTCTTTAGCGTCTTCTGTGGTGTACATCATTGCAAAAGTCCTTTCCACCATGTCTGGCATGGAGAAACTGTGCCAACCCTTAAAACATCTCCCATCGTGTTTAACATGTTGCAGAGAGGTTTGCAGAGTGTTTTGCAAGAAGAAAAACAAAGTTGTCCAAAACACCTTCCAATCGAATGTTCATGTGTTTGGAAAAGGTAGGAGAGTGGTAACCATAACCGCACTCCAGTGCGGCGGCTTCTGCCGAAATGTGCCCGGGACACCAGAGGAAAACTCACCCGCCCCATCTTCTGGCTGGCAGATTGCATGAGCCACTTGGTACTATCAAACCAGCCCGACATGGCACTGGTGCCCTTTTTCCTCTGGGAACCATCCTGCGTATCGTGGATTTTCAGGAGCCAGCCGGCCACTCCCAGCCACAGGCCCCCGAACACAAACCACGGCCCATTTCCCTGGCAAACAAAACTCACCAGCCCCATCTACTGGCTGGCAGATTGCAGGAGCCACTTGCCTCTATCAAACCAGCCCGACATGGCACAGGTGCCACCTTTCATCTGGGAACAATCCTGCGTATCCTGGATTTTCAGGAGCCAGCCGGCCACTCCCAGCCACAGGCCCCCAAACACAAACTACGGCCCTTTTCCCAGGAAGTAAAACTGACCTGCCCATCTTCTGGCGGGCAGATTGCAGGAGCCACTTGCCTCTATCAAACCAACCCGACTTGGCACTGGTGCTTCCTTTCATCTGGGAACCATCCTGCGTATTGTGGAATTTCAGGAGCCAGCTGGCCACTCCCAGCCACAGGCCCCCAAACACAAACCACCGCCCTTTTCCCTAGCAAACAAAATTCACTCACCCCGCTTCTGGCTCGCAGATTGCAGGACTCACTTTCCTCTATAAAACAAGCCCGGCTTGGTGCTTGTGCCACATTTGATCTGGGAACCATCCTGCGTATACTGGATTTTCAGGAGCCATCCAACCACTCCCAGCCACAGGCCCTCAAACACAAACTATGGTCCTTTTTTCCTGGAAGTAAAACTGACCTGCCCATCTTCTGGCTGGCAGATTGCAGGAGCCACTTGGCTCTATCAAACCAGCCCGACTTGGCACTGCTGCCAGCTTTCATCTGGGAACCATATGCGTGGCGTGTATTTGCAGGAGCCAGCCAGCCACTCCCAGCCACAGGCCCCCAAACACAAACCACGGCCCTTTTCCCTGGCAAAAAAAACTCAGCTGCCGCACTTCTGGCTGGCAGATTGCATGAGCCACTTGTTACTATCAAACCAGCCCGACTCGGCACTGGTGCCCTTTTTCCTCTGGGAACCATCCTGCGTATCGTGGATTTTCAGGAGCCAGCCGGCCACTCCCTGCCACAGACCCCCAGAAACAAATTACGGGTCTTTTCCCTGGAAGTAAAACCGACCTGCCCCGCTTCTGGCTGGCAGAGTGCAGGAGCCACTTGGTACTATCAAACCAGCCCGACTTGGCACTGGTCCCAACTTTCATCTGGAAACAATCCAGTGTATCATGGATTTTCAGGATCCAGCCGGACACTCCCAGCCACAGGCCCGCAAACACATACCACGGCCCTTTTCCCTGGCAAACAAAACTCACCCAGCCCACTTCTGGCTGGCAGATTGCATGAGCCACTTGGTACTATCAAACCAGCCCGACTCGGCACTGGTGCCCTTTTTCCTCTGGGAACCATCCTGCGTATCGTGGATTTTCAGGAGCCAGCCGGCCACTCCCTGCCACAGACCCCCAGAAACAAATTACGGGTCTTTTCCCTGGAAGTAAAACCGACCTGCCCTACTTCCGGCTGGCAGAGTGCAGGAGCCACTTGGTACTATCAATCCAGCCCGACTTGGCACTGGTCCAAACTTTCATCTGGAAACCATCCAGCGTATCATGGATTTTCAGGAGCCAGCCGGACACTCCCAGCCACAGGCCCCCAAACACATACCACGGCCCTTTTCCCTGGAAAAAAAAAAACTCAGCTGCCCCGCTTCTGGCTGGCAGTGTGCAGGAGCCACTTGGTACTATCATACCACTCCGACTTGGCAGTGGTGCCACCTTTAATCTGGGAACGATCCTGCGCGGCGTGGATTTTCAGGAGCCAGCCGGCCACTCCCAGCCACAGGCCTCCAAACACAAACCACGGCCCTTTCCCCTGGCAAACAAAACTCCCCCGCCCCATCTTCTGGCTGGCAGATTGCAGGAGCCACTTGCGTCTATCAAACCAGCCTGACTCGGCACTTGTGCCACTTTTGATCTGGGAACCATCCAGCATATCGTGGATTTTCAGGAGCTAGCCGGCCACTCCCAGCCACAGGCCCCCGAACACAAACTATGGCCCTTTTTTTCCTGGAAGTAAAACTGACCTGCACATCTTCTGGCTGGCAGATTGCAGGAGACACTTCGCTCTATCAAACCAGCCCGACTTGGCACTGGTGCACCCCTTGGGTCCGGGAACCATCCTGCGTATCGTGGATTTTCAGGAGCCAGACAGCCACTCCCAGCCACAGGCCCCCGAACACAAAGCACGGCCTTTTTCCTGGCAAACAAACCTCACCCGCCCCTCTTCCTGCTCGCTGATTGCAGGAGCCACTTTCCTCTATCAAACCAGCCCGACACGGCACTGGCGCCACCTTTCATCTGGGAACCATCCTGCGCGGCGTGGATTTTCAGGAGCCAGCCGGCCACTCCCAGCCTCAGGCCTCCAAACATATACCACGGCCCTTTTCCCTGGAAGAAAACTCAGCTGCCCTGCTTCTGGATGGTGGATTGCAGGAGTCACTTTGTGCTATCAAACCAGCCTGACTCGGCACTGGTGCCACCTTTCATCTGGGAACCATCCTGAGTATCGTGGATTTTCCGGAGCCAGCCGGCCACTCCCAGCCACAGGCCCCCAAACAAAAATCACGGCCCTTTTCCCTGGAAAAAACACTCAGCTGCCCCGCTTCTTGATGGTGGATTGCAGGAGTCACTTTGTGCTATTAAACCAGCCCGACTCGGCACTGGTGCCACCTTTCATCTGGGAACCATCCTGCGTATCGTGGATTTTCAGGAGCCAGCCGGACACTCCCAGCCACAGGCCCCCAAACACAAACTACCGCACTTTTCCCTGGCAAACAAAACTCACCCAGCCCACTTCTGGCGGTCAGATTGCTGGAGCCACTTTCCTACATCAAACCAGCCCGACTTGGCACTGGTCCAAACTTTCATCTGAAAACCATCCTGCGCGGCATGGATTTTCAGGAGCCAACCGGCCACTCCCATCCACAGGCCCCCAAACATATACCACCCCCATTTTCCCTGGAAGTAAAACTGACGTGCCATCTTCTCGCTGGCAGATTGCAGGAGCCACTTCGCTCTATCAAACCAGCCCGACATGGCACTGGTGCCACCATTCATCTGGGAACCATCCTGCGCATTGTGGATTTTCAGGAGCCAGCCGGCCACTCCCAGCCACAGGCCCCCAAACACAAACCACGTCCCATTTCCCTGGCAAACAAAACTCACCCGCCCCATCTTCTGGCTGGCAGATTGCAGGAGCCACTTGCCTCTATCAAACCAGCCCGACATGGCACTGGTGCCACCTTTCATCTGGGAACCATCCTCCGTATCCTGGATTTTCAGGAGCCAGCTGGCCACTCCCAGCCACAGGCCCCCAAACACAAACTACGGCCCTTTTCCCAGGAAGTAAAACTGACCCGCCCATCTTCGGGCGGGCAGATTGCAGGAGCCACTTGCCTCTATCAAACCAACCCGACTTGGCACTGGTGCTTCCTTTCATCTGGGAACCATCCTGCGTATTGTGGAATTTCAGGAGCCAGCTGGCCTCGCCCAGCCACAGGCCCCCAAACACAAACCACCGCCCTTTTCCCTAGCAAACAAAATTCACTCACCCCGCTTCTGGCTCGCAGATTGCAGGACTCACTTTCCTCTATAAAACAAGCCCGGCTTGGTGCTTGTGCCACATTTGATCTGGGAACCATCCTGCGTATCCTGGATTTTCAGGAGCCATCCAACCACTCCCAGCCACAGGCCCTCAAACACAAATTATGGTCCTTTTTTCCTGGAAGTAAAACTGACCTGCGCATCTTCTGGCTTGCAGATTGCAGGAGCCACTTGGCTCTATCAAACCAGCCCGACTTGGCACTGCTGCCACCTTTCATCTGGGAACCATATGCGTGGCGTGTATTTTCAGGAGCCAGCCAGCCACTCCCAGCCACAGGCCCCCAAACACAAACCACGGCCCTTTTCCCTGGCAAAAAAAACTCAGCTGCCGCACTTCTGGCTGGCAGATTGCATGAGCCACTTGGTACTATCAAACCAGCCCGACTCGGCACTGGTGCCCTTTTTCCTCTGGGAACCATCCTGCGTATCGTGGATTTTCAGGAGCCAGCCGGCCACTCCCTGCCACAGACCCCCAGAAACAAATTACGGGTCTTTTCCCTGGAAGTAAAACCGACCTGCCCCGCTTCTGGCTGGCAGAGTGCAGGAGCCACTTGGTACTATCAAACCAGCCCGACTTGGCACTGGTCCCAACTTTCATCTGGAAACCATCCAGTGTATCATGGATTTTCAGGATCCAGCCGGACACTCCCAGCCACAGGCCCGCAAACACATACCACGGCCCTTTTCCCTGGCAAACAAAACTCACCCAGCCCACTTCTGGCTGGCAGATTGCATGAGCCACTTGGTACTATCAAACCAGCCCGACTCGGCACTGGTGCCCTTTTTCCTCTGGGAACCATCCTGCGTATCATGGATTACCAGGAGCCAGCCGGCCACACCCTGCCACAGACCCCCAGAAACAAATTACGGGTCTTTTCCCTGGAAGTAAAACCGACCTGCCCATCTTCTGGCTGGCAGTGTGCAGGAGCCACTTGGTACTATCAATCCAGCCCGACTTGGCACTGGTCCCAACTTTCATCTGGAAACCATCCAGCGTATCATGGATTTTCAGGAGCCAGCCGGACACTCCCAGCCACAGGCCCCCAAACACAAACCACCACCCTTTCCCCTGGCAAGCAAAATTCACTCACCCCGCTTCTGGCTCGCAGATTGCAAGACCCACTTTCCTTTATAAAACAAGCCTGACTCGGCGCTTGAGCCACATTTGATCTGGGAACCATCCTGCGTATCGTGGATTTTCAGGAGCCATCCAACCACTCCCAGCCACAGGTCCCCAAACACAAACTATGGTCCTTTTTCCCTGGAAGTAAAACTGACCTGCCCACCTTCTGGCGGGAAGATTGCAGGAGCCACATCGCTCTATAAAACCAGCCCGACATGGCACTGGTGCCACCTTTCATCTGGGAACCATCCTGCGTATCCTGGATTTTCAGGAGCCAGCCGGCCACTCCCAGCCACAGGCCCCCAAACACAAACTACGGCCCTTTTCCTGGAAGTAAAACTGACCTGACCATCGTGTGGCTGTCAGATTGCAGGAGACACTTGGTACTATGATACAAGCCCGACATGGCTCTGCTGCCACCTTTCATCTGGGAACCATCCTGTGTATCGTGGATTTTCAGGAGCCAGCCGGCCACTCCCAGCCACATGCCCCCAAACAGAGACCATGGCCCTTATCCCTGGAAAAAAACTCAGCTGCCCCGCTTCTGGATGGTAGATTGCAGGAGCCACTTTGTACTATCATACCAGTCCGACTTGGCACTGGTGCCACCTTTCATCTGGGAACCATCCTGCATATCGTGGATTTTCAGGAGCCAGCCGGCCACTCCCAGCCACAGGCCCCCAAACACAAACCACCACCCTTTCCCCTGGCAAGCAAAATTCACTCACCCCGCTTCTGGCTCGCAGATTGCAAGACCCACTTTCCTTTATAAAACAAGCCTGACTCGGCGCTTGAGCCACATTTGATCTGGGAACCATCCTGCGTATCGTGGATTTTCAGGAGCCATCCAACCACTCCCAGCCACAGGCCCCCAAACACAAACTATGGTCCTTTTTCCCTGGTAGTAAAACTGACCTGCCCACCTTCTGGCGGGAAGATTGCAGGAGCCACATCGCTCTATAAAACCAGCCCGACATGGCACTGGTGCCACCTTTCATCTGGGAACCATCCTGCGTATCCTGGATTTTCAGGAGCCAGCTGGCCACTCCCAGCCACAGGCCCCCAAACACAAACTACGGCCCTTTTCCTGGAAGTAAAACTGACCTGCCCATCGTGTGGCTGTCAGATTGCAGGAGACACTTGGTACTATGATACAAGCCCGACATGGCTCTGCTGCCACCTTTCATCTGGGAACCATCCTGTGTATCGTGGATTTTCAGGAGCCAGCCGGCCACTCCCAGCCACATGCCCCCAAACACAGACCATGGCCCTTATCCCTGGAAAAAAACTCAGCTGCCCCGCTTCTGGATGGTAGATTGCAGGAGCCACTTTGTACTATCATACCAGTCCGACTTGGCACTGGTGCCACCTTTCATCTGGGAACCATCCTGCATATCGTGGATTTTCAGGAGCCAGCCGGCCACTCCCAGCCACAGGCCCCCAAACACAAACCACCGCCCTTTACCCTGGCAAACAAAATTCACTCACCCCGCTTCTGGCTCGCAGATTGCAGGACCCCCTTTCCTCTATAATACAAGCCCGGCTCGGCACTTGTGCCACTTTTGATCTGGGAAGCATCCAGCGTATGGTGGATTTTCAGGAGCCAGCCGGCCACTCCCAGCCACAGGCCCCCAAACACAAACCACGGCCCTTTTGTCCTGGAAGTAAAACTGACCTGCACATCTTCTGGCTGGCAGATTGCAGGACCCACTTAGCTCAATCGAACCAGCCCGACATGGCACTGCTGCCACCTTTCATCTGGGAACCATCCTGCGTATTGTGGATTTTCAGGAGCCAGCCGGCCACTCCCAGCCACATGCCCCAGAAAAAAAACCACGGCCCTTTTCCCTGGCAAACAAAACTCACCTGCCCCGCTTCTGGCTGGCAGATGGCAGGAGTCACTTTGAACTATCATACCAGTCCGACTTGGCAGTGGTGCCACCTTTCATCTGGGAACCATCCTGCTTATCGTGGATTTTCAGGAGCCAGCCAGCCACTCCCAGCCACAGGCCCCCGATAAAAAACCACGGCCCTTTTCCCTGGCAAAAAAAACTCAGCTGCCCCTCTTCTGGCTGGCAGATTGCATGAGCCACTTGGTACTATCAAACCAGCCCGACTCGGCACTGGTGCCCGCTTCGGTCCGGGAACCAACCTGCTTGGCGTGGATTTTCAGGAGCCAGCCGGCCACTGCCAGCCACAGGCCCCCAAACACAAACTATGGCCATTTTTTTCCCTGGAAGTAAAACTGACCTGCACATCTTCTGGCTGGCAGATTGCAGGACCCACTTGTCTCTATCAAACCAGCCCGACATGACACTGCTGCCACCATTCATCCTGGAACGATCCTGCGTATCATGGATATTCAGGAGCCAGCTGGCCACTCCCAGCCACAGGCCCCCGAAAAAATCCACGGCCCTTTTCCCTGGCAAACAAAACTCACCCGCCCCGCTTCTGGCTGGCAGATTGCAGGAGACACTTGGCTCTATCAAACCAGCCCGACTTGGCACTGGTGCCCCCTTTGGTCTGCGTACCATCCTGCGCAGCGTGGATTTTCAGGAGCCAGCCAGCCACTCCCAGCCACAGGCCCCCAAACACAAACCACGGCCCTTTTCCCAGGCAAAAAAACCTCAGCTGCCCCGCTTCTGGCTGGCAGATTGCATGAGCCACTTGGTACTCTCAAACCAGCCTGACTTTGACCTGGTGCCCTAATTCCTCTGGGAACCATCCTGCGTAGCATGGATTTTCAGGAGCCAGCTGGCCACTCCCAGCCACAGGCCCCCAAACAAAAACTACGGCCCTTTTTCCTGGAAGTTAAACTGACCCGCCCATCTTCTGGCGGGCAGATTGCAGGGGCCACTGCGCTCTATCAAACCAGCCCGACTTTGCACTGGTGCCTCCTTTCATCTGGGAACCATCCTTCGTATTGTGGAATTTCAGGAGCCAGCTGGCCACTCCCAGCCACAGGCCCCCAAACACAAACCACCGCCCTTTTCCCTGGCAAGCAAAATTCACTCACCCCGCTTCTGGCTCGCAGATTGCAAGACCCACTTTCCTTTATAAAACAAGCCTGACTCGGCGCTTGAGCCACATTTGATCTGGGAACCACCCTGCGTATCGTGGATTTTCAGGAGCCATCCAACCACTCCCAGCCACAGGCCCCCAAACACAAACTATGGTCCTTTTTCCCTGGAAGTAAAACTGACCTGCCCACCTTCTGGCGGGAAGATGGCAGGAGCCACTTGCCTCTATCAAACCAGCCCGATTCGTCACTGGTGCCCCCTTGGGTCTGCGAACCATCCTGCGTATTGTGGATTTTCAGGAGCCAGGGCCACTCCCTGCCGCAGCCCCCAAACACAAACTACGGCCCTATTCCCTGGAAAACAAAACTCACCCGCCCCGCTTCAGGATGCTAGATTGCAGGAGCCACTTTGTGCTATCAATCCAGCCCGACTCGGCATTGGTGCCCCCTTGGGTCTGGGAACCATCCTGCGCGGCGTGGATTTTCAGGAGCCAGCCGGCCACTCCCAGCCACAGGCCCCCGAAAAAAACCACGGCCTTTTCCCTGGAAAACAAAACTCACCCGCCCCGCTTCTGGCTGGCAGATTGCATGAGCCACTTGGTAATATCAAACCAGCCCGACTCGGCACTGGTGCCACCTTTCATCTGGGAAACCTCCTGCGTATCCTCAATTTTCAGGAGCCAGCCTGCGACTCCCAGCCATAGTCCCCTGAACACAAACCACGGCCCTTTTCCATGGCAAACAAAAATCAGCTGCCCATCTTCTGGATGGTGGATTGCAGGAGCCACTTTGTGCTATCATACAGGCCGACTCGGAACTGGTGCCCCCTTGGGTCTGGGAACCCTCCTGCTCGGCGTGGATTTTCAGGAGCCAGCCGGCCACTCCCAGCCACAGGCTCCCAAACACTAACCACGGCCCTTTTCCCTGGCAAAAAAAAATCACCCACCCCGCTTCTGGCTGACAGATTGCAGGAGCCACTTCCCTGCATCAAACCAGCCTGACTCGGCACTGGTGCCCCCATTCATCTGCGAACCATCCTGCGTATCGTGGATTATCAGGAGCCAGCCGGCCACTTCCAGCCACAGGCCCCCAAACACAAACTTCGGCCCTTTTCCCTGGCAAACAAAACTCACCCGCCCCGCTTCTGGTTGGCAGATTGGACGAACCTCTTGGTACTATGAAACTAGCCCAGCTTGGCACTGGTGCCTCCTTTCATCTTGGAACCATCCTGCGTATCGTGGATTTTCAGGAGCCAGCCGGCCACTCCCAGCCACAGGCCCCCAAACACAAACAACGGCCCTTTTCCCTGGAAGTAAAACTGACCTGCACTTCTTCTGGCTGGCAGATTGCAGGAGCCACTTGGTACTATGAAACCAGTCTGACTTGGCACTGGTGCCACCTTTCATCTGGGAAACATCCTGCGCAGCGTGGATTTTCAGGAGCCAGACAGCCACTCCCAGGCACAGGCCCCCGCTAAAAAACCACGGCCCTTTTCCCTGGCAAACAAAACTCACCCGCCCCGCTTCTCGCTGGCAGATTGCAGGAGCCACTTGCCTCTATCAAACAAGCCTGACTTGGCACTGGTGCCCCCTTGGGTCTGCGAACCATCCTGCGCGGCATGGATTTTCAGGAGCCAGCCGGCCACTCCCAGCCACAGGCCCCCGAGCACAAACCACCGCCCTTTTCCCTGGGAAACAAAGCTAGACAAATCTGGGATTTTTTTACCAACTAAAATTGTTTGAATAATCTGGTCATAATAATTGATTTCTACAAGGAATTTTTGAAATCTTTCTTCGAGTTCAGAAATTCCTGGACTGAGGTCTTTTTCTTCCCTTATCAATATTGCAACGAAATTGATAAATAATGACCAACTCTTTATTTTTCTTTTTAACTCAAGTAGATAATTACTATTCATTAATCCATTTTGTGGACCAATATTTGCCTTTCTGACGTAAGTTGTCACTTCTTTACCATAGACATTCTGTGACTATGTTGACAAGTCTTGGGTGATGATCCTAACTGGTCTTAGATACACATAGGGGGAAATTTCCTCAACCAGTGTCAGTCCCAAGCATGCGTATCAGAAGGTCTTTCTATAGCTGGGAATTTTCCCATGAAAGGGATTCAGTTAGGGAAGAGACACTTGTCCCAGAGTTTTACATTCTTCTTGAACACTGCTTAAGGAACATGGATCCCATGTCCATTTGGATCTCTGTCTGCACAGAACTTTGTCATGCCAGTGCTTGAAATGCATCTCAAAGAGAATTCACTACACAGAATGAATGAGAGTGGTAGGGCTCAGTGGGGCTCACCAGGCCCAACCCCCCTGTTAAACCAGGATACCTAGAGCCTCTTGCCCGGGATTCTATCTGGGTGTACTTTTAATGTCTTCTAAGATCCAGGCTTCAGAAGCTTTATGGGCAGTCTGTGCCGCGGTTCAGTCACCGTCACAGTAAAACATCATTTGGTGATGTTCATAGGCAATCTCCTGTATTTCAGTGTGTGCCCACTGCCTCTTGTCTTTTCACTCAGCATCACTTAAAAGACACTGGTTCCCTCCCTTTTGCATTATTGCTTCCCGTATGTATGCGTGCAGCCATGTAGAGAAATGTAAAAAACCTCCCTGAAGGCCACGCAGACAATATTCCCTTCATCTACCAGTCAAGTTGATTCATCAGAGGTGTTGAAAAAGTTGTTCAGCATGAAATTCCCCAGGAAAATCCATGCCGAGTACATTGCTTTGTCCTCCTTCATATGCCAGGCAAGGCTTTCAGGAATAGCTGCCCCATCAACTTCGTGGGGATAAAAAAGAGGCTGGCTGATTGGTACTTTTCCGAGTCCTCCTAATTGCCATTTTTAAAGAGGGCAGTCTCTTGCTTTAATGCAGTCTTAGCTACAGAAAACTCCATACTTTCGTCTTTAGCGTTTCTTGTCCTCTCCAACTTCTCAAAAGGTTTTTCCACTATGTCTGGCAGGGAGAAACTGTGCCAGCCCAGAAAACATCTCCCATCGTGTTTTACATGTCGCAGAGAGGTTTGCAGAGTGTTTTGCAAGAAGAAAAACAAAGTTGTCCAAAACACCTTCCAATCGAATGTTCATGTGTTTGGAAAAGGTAGGAGAGTGGTAAGGTACTGTTTTCTATCAGTTTGCAAGCTGCGCACTCTATCCCAGTGTTGTGCAGCTTCATTCTCCACCTTTCAGAGGCAGCCGCACTCTCCAGCTGCCGGAGGCGAAGAAGCGGCTTCTTCGCGCAAAGGCGATTGTGCCGGTCACAGTGCACTCCAGTGCGGCGGCTTCCACCAAAATGTGCCGGGGACCGGCGGTTAGCTCTGGGGAGCTCCGTATTTCATCTTTAGCGTCTTTTGTGGTCTACATCATTGCAGAAAGGTTTTTCACTAGGTTAAGCACGGAGAAACTGTGCCACCCCAGAAAACATCTCCCATCGTTTTTTACATGTTGCAGAGAGGTTTGCAGAGTGTTTTGCAAGAAGAAAAACAAAGTTGTCCAAAACACCTTCCAACCGAATGTTCATGTGTTTGGAAAAGGTAGGAGAGTGGTAAGGTACTGTTTTCTATCAGTTTGCAAGCTGCGCACACTATCCCAGTGTTGTGCAGCTTCATTCTTCACCTTTCAGATGCAGCCGCTTTCTCCGGCTGGCGGAGGCGAAGAATCGGCTTCTTCGCGCAAAGGCGATTGTGCCGGTCACAGTGCACTCCAGTGCGGCGGCTTCTGCCGAAATGTGCCTGGGACCGGCGCTTAGCTCCGGGGACATCCGTACCTTCTCCTTTCGGGACTTTTGTGGTCTACATCATTGCAGAAAGGTTTTTCACTATCTTAGGCTAGGAGAAACAGTGCCAGCCCAGAAAACATCTCCGATCGTGTTTTACATGTTGCAGAGAGGTTTGCAGAGTGTTTTGCAAGAAGAAAAACAAAGTTGTCCAAAACAACTTCCAATCGAATGTTCATGTGTTTGGAAAAGGTAGGAGAGTGGTAAGGTACTGTTTTCTATCAGTTTGCAAGCTGCGCACACAATCCTAGTGATGTGCAGCTTCATTCTCACCTTTCCAAAGCAGCCGCTCTCTCCTGCTCGCGGAGACGAAGAAGCGGCTTCTTCGAGTAAAGGCAATTGTACCGGTCACAGTGCACTCCAGTGCGGCGGCTTCTGCCGAAATGTACCTGGAACCGGCGCTTAGCTCCGGGGACATCCGTACCTTCTTCTTTCTGGACTTTTGTGGTCTACATCATTGCAAAAAACTTTTCCACCATGTCTGGCAAGGAGAAACTGTGCCTGCACAGAAAACACCTCCCATCGTGTTTTACATGTTGCAGAGAGGTTTGCAGAGTGTTTTGCAAGAAGAAAAACAAAGTTGTCCAAAACACCTTCCAATCGAATGTTCATGTGTTTGGAAAAGGTAGGAGAGTGGTAAGGTACTGTTTTCTATCAGTTTGCAAGCTGCGCACTCTATCCCAGTGTTGTGCAGCTTCATTCTTTACCTTTCTGAAGCAGCCGTACTCTCCAGCTGCCGGAGGCGAAGAAGCGGCTTCTTCGAGCAAAGGCGATTGTGCCGGGCACAGTGCACTCCAGTGCGGCGGCTTCTGCCGAAATGTGCCCGGAACCGGCGCTTAGCTCCGGGGAGCTCCGTATTACGTCTTTAGCGTCTTCTGTGGTGTACATCTTGCAAAAATCCTTTCCAACTTGTCTGGCTTGGAGAACCTGTGCCACCCCAGAAAACATCTCCCATCGTTTTTTACATGTTGCAGAGTGGTTTGCAAGAAGAAAAACAAAGTTGTCCAAAACACCTTCCAATCGAATGTTCATGTGTTTGGAAAAGGTAGGAGAGTGGTAAGGTACTGTTTTCTATAAGTTTGCAAGCTGAGCACACAATCCTAGTGATGTGCAGCTTCATTCTTCACCTTTCTTAAAGAGTCGCACTCTCCAGCTGCCGGAGGCGAAGAAGCGGCTTCCTCGCGCAAAGGCGACTGTGCCGGTCACAGTGCTCTGCCGACGGCGGCTTCTACCGAAATGTGCCCCCAAACACAAACAATGGCCCTTTTATTCCTGTAAGTAAAACTGACCTGCCCATCTTCTGGCTGGCAGATTGCAGGAGCCACTTGGCTCTGACAAACCCGCCCGATTCGGCACTGGTGCCCCCTTTCATCTGGGAACCATATGCGCGGCGTGGATTTTCAGGAGCCAGACAGCCACTCCCAGCCACAGGCCCCCGAATACAAACCACGGCCCTTTTCCCTGGCAAACAAAACTCACCCGCCCCATCTTCTGGCTGGCAGATTGAAGGAGCCACTTGCCTCTCTCAAACCAGCCCGACTCAGCACTGGTGCCCCCTTGGATCTGGGAACCATCCAGCGCGGCGTGGATTTTCAGGAGCCAGCTGGCCACTCCCATCCACATGCCCCGAGACACAAACTACGGCCCTTTTCCCTGGAAGTAAAACTGACCTGTCTATCTTCTGGCTGGCAGATTGCAGTAGCCACTTTGTGCTATGAAACCAGCCCGTCTTGGCACTGGTGCAACCTTTCATCTGGGAACTATCCTGCGTATCGTGGATTTTCAGGAGCCAGCCGGCCAGTCCCAGCAACAGGCCCCCAAACACAAAGTGCTGCCCTATTCCCTGGAAAAAAAACTCAGCTGCCCCGCATCTGGATGGTACATTGCAGGAGCCACTTTGCACTATCAAACCAGCCCGACATGGCACTGGTGCCACCTTTCATCTGGGAACCATCCTGTGTATCGTGGATTTTCAGGAGCCAGACAGCCACTCCCAACCACAGGCCCCCGAAAAAAAACCACTGCCCTTTTCCCTGCCAAACAAAACTCACCCGCCGCACTTCTGGCTGGCTGATTGCAGGAGACACTTGGCTCTGTCAAACCCGCCCGACTCGGCACTGGTGCCCTCTTTCATCTCGGTACCCTATGCGTGGCGTGGATTTTCAGGAGCCATCCGGCCACTCCCAGCCACAGGCCGCCGAACACAAACCACGGCCCTTTTCCCTGGGAAACAAAACTCACCCGCCCCGCTTCTGGCTGGCAGATTGCAGGACCCACTTGGCTCTATCAAACCAGCCCGACGCGGAAGTGGTGCCCCCTTGGGTCTGCGAACCATCCTGCGCGGCGTGGATTTTCAGGAGCCAGCCGACCACTCCCAGCCACAGGCCCCCAAACACAAACCACGGCCCTTTTACCTGGAAAAAAAACTCAGCTGCCCCGCTTCTGGCTGGCAGATTGCATGAGCCACTTGGTACTATCAAACCAGCCCGACTCGGCACTGGTGCCCTTTTTCCTCTGGGAACCATCCTGCGTATCGTGGATTTTCAGGAGCCAGCCGGGCACTCCCAGCCACAGGCCCCCCCAAAAAATTACGGGTCTTTTCCCTGGAAGTAAAACCGACCTGCCCATCTTCTGGCTGGCATAGTGCAGGAGCCACTTGGTACGATCAAACCAGCCCGACTCAGCACTGGTGCCAGCATTCATCTGGAAACCATCCTGCGTATCGCGGATATTAAGGAGCCAGCCGGCTACTCCCAGCCACAGGCCCTAAAAAATATACCACGGCCCTTTTCCCTGGAAAAAAAAAAAACTCAGCTGCCCCGCTTCTGGCTGGCAGATTGCAGGAGTCACTTTGTACTATCATACCACTCCGACTTGGCAGTGGTGCCACCTTTTATCTGGGAACCATCCTGCTTATCGTGGATTTTCAGGAGCCAGCCGGCCACTCCCAGCCACAGGCCCCCGAACACAAACCACCGCCCTTTTCCCTGGCAAACAAAACTCACCCGTCCCGGTTCTGGATGCTAGATTGCAGGAGCCACTTTGTGATATCAATCCAGCCCGACTCGGCACTGGTGCCCCCTTCGGTCTGGAAACCATAATGCGTGGGGTAGATTTTCAGGAGCCAGCCGGCCACTCCCAGCCACAGGCACACAAACACAAACCACCGCCATTTCCCCTGGCAAACAAAACTCACCCGCCCCACCTTCTGGCTGGCAGATTGCAGGAGCCACTTCCCTCTATCAAACCAGCCCGACTCGGCACTTGTGCCACATTTGATCTGGGAACCATCCAGTGTATCGTGGATATTCAGGAGCTAGCCGGCCACTCCCAGCCACAGGCCCCCAAACAAAAACTATGGCCCTTTTTTTCCTGGAAGTAAAACTGACCTGCACATCTTCTGGCTGGCAGATTGCAGGAGCCACTTCGCTCTATCAAAACAGCACGACGTGGCACTGGTGCCACCTTTGATCTGGTAACCATCCTGCGTATCGTGGATTTTCAGGAGCCAGACAGCCACTCCCAGCCACAGGACCCGGAACACAAGCCACGGCCCTTTTCAGTGTCAAACAAAACTCACCCGCCCTGCTTCTCGCTGGCACATTGCAGGAGCCACTTGCGTCTATCAAACCAACCCGACTCGGCACTGGTGCCCCCTTGGGTCTGCGAACCATCCTGTGCGGCGTGGATTTTCAGGAGCCAACCAGCCACTCCCAGCCACAGGCCCCCAAACACAAACCACGGCCCTTTTCCCAGGCAAAATAAACTCAGCTGCCCCGCTTCTGGCTGGCAGATTGCATGAGCCACTTGGTACTATGAAACCAGCCCGACTCGGCACTGGTGCCCTTTTTCCTCTGGGAACCATCCTGCGTATCGTGGATTTTCAGGAGCCAACCAGCCACTCCCAGCCACAGGCCCCCAAACACAAACTATGGCCCTTTTCCCAGGAAGTAAAACTGACCTGCCCATCTTCAGGCGGGCAGATTGCAGGAGCCACTTGCCTCTATCAAACCAACCCGACTTGGCACTGGTGCCTCCTTTCATCTGGGCACCATCCTGCGTATTGTGGATTTTCAGGAGCCAGCTCGCCACGCCCAGCCACAGGCCCCCAAACACAAACCACTGCCCTTTTCCCTGGCAAACACAATTCACTCACCTCGCTTCTGGCTCGCAGATTGCAGGAGCCACTTTCCTCTAAAAAACAAGCCCGGCTCGGCACTTGTGCCACATTTGATCTGGGAACCATCCTGGTATTGTGGATTTTCAGGAGCCAGCCGGCCACTCCCAGCCACAGGCCGCCGAACACAAACCACGGCCCTTTTCCCTGGCAAACAAAACTCACCCGCCCCGCTTCGGGATGCTAGATTGCAGGAGCCACTTTGTGCTATCAATCCAGCCCGGCTCGCCGCTGGTGCCCCCTTGGGTCTGCGAACCATCCTGCGCGGCGTAGATTTTCCGGAGCCAGCCGGCCTGTCTCAGCCACAGGCACCCAAACACAAACTACGGCCCTATTCCCTGGAAAAAAAACTCAGCTGCCCTGCTTCTGGATGGTGGATTGCAGGAGTCACTTTGTGCTATCAAACCAGCCTGACTAGGCACTGGTGCCCTTTTTCCTCTGGGAACCATCCTGCGTATCGTGGATTTTCAGGAGCCAGCCCCCCACTCCCAGCCACAGGCCCCCAAACACAAACCACCGCCCTTTTCCCTGGCAAACAAAATTCACTCACCCCTCTTCTGGCTCGCAGATTGCAGGACCCACTTTCCTCTATATAACAAGCACGGCTCGGCACTTGTGCCACCTTTGATCTGGGAACCATCCTGCGTATCGTGGATTTTCAGGAGCCAGCCGGCCACTCCCAGCCACAGGCCCCCGAACGCAAATTACGGAACTTTTCCCTGGAAGTAAAACCGACCTGCTCATCTTCCGGCTGGTAGAGTGAAGGAGCCACTTGGTACTATCAAACCAGCCCGACTTGGCGCTGGTCCCAACTTTCATCTGGAAACCATCCAGCGTATCATGGATTTTCAGGAGCCAGCCGGCTACTCCCAGCCACAGGCCTCCAAACACCTACCACGGCCCTTTTCCCTGGAAAAAAAACTCAGCTACCCCGATTCTGGCTGGTAGATTGCAGGAGCTACTTGGCTCTATCAAACCAGCCCGACTTGGCACTGGTGCCCCCTTGGGTCTGGGAATCATCCTGCGCGGCGTGGATTTTCAGGAGCCAGCCCGCCACTCCCAGCCACAGGCACCGAACACAAACCACCGTGCTTTCCCCTGGCAAAAAAAACTCACCCGCCCCGCTTCTGGCTGGCAGATTGCAGGAGCCTCTTGGTACTATGAAAACAACCCGACTTGGCACTGGTGCCTCGTTTCATCTGGGAACCATACTGAGTATCTTGGATTTTCAGGAGCCAGCCGGCCACTCCCAGCCACAGGCCCCCGAATACAAACTACGGCCCTTTTCCTGGAACTAAAACTGACCTGCCCATCTTCTGGATGGCAGATTGCACGAGCCACTTGGTACTATGAAACAAGCCCGACTTGGCACTGGTGCCACCTTTCATCTGGGAACCCTCCTGCGTATCGTGTATTTTCAGGAGCCAGTCGGCCACTCCCAGCCACAGGCCCCCAAACACATACCACGGCTATTTTCCCTGGAAGAAAACACTCAGCTGCCCCGCTTCTGGATGGTGGATTGCAGGAGACACTTTGTGCTATCAAACCAGCCCGACTCGGCACTGGTGCCACCTTTCATCTGGGAACCATCCTGCGTATTGTGGATTTTCAGGAGCCAGCCGGCCACTCCCAGCCACAGGCCCCCAAACACAAACCACTGCCATTTTCCCAGACAAACAAAATTCACTCACCCGCTTCTGGCTCGCAGATTGCAGGACCCACTTTCCTCTATAAAACAAGAACGGCTCGGCACTTGTGCCACCTTTCATCTGGGAACCATCCTGCGCAGCTTGGATTTTCAGGAACCAGCCGGCCACTCCCAGCCACAGGCCCCCAAACACAAACCACGGCCCTTTTCCCTGTTAAAAAATCTCAGCTGCCCCGCATCCGGATGGTAGATTGCAGGAGTCACTTGCCTCTATCAAACCAGCCCGACTTGGCACTGGTCCCAACTTTCATCTGGGAACCATCCTGCGTATCGTGGAATTTCAGGAGCCAGCCAGCCACTCCCAGCCACAGGCCCCCGAAAAAAAACCACGGCCCTCTTCCCTGGCAAAAAAAACTCACCTGCCCCGCTTCTGGCTGGCAGATTGCATGAGCCACTTGGCTCTGTCAAACCCGCCCGACTCGGCACTGGTGCCCCCTTGGGTATGGGACACATCCTGCGCGGCGTGGATTTTCAGGAGCCAGCCGGCCACTCCCAGCCACAGGCCCCTAACACAGACTACGGCCCGTTTCCCTGGAAGTAAAAGTGACCTGCCCATCTTCTGGCTGGCAGATTGCAGGAGCCACTTGGTACTATCAAACCAGCCCGACTTCGCACTGGTGCCTCCTTTCATCTGGGAACCATACTGCGTATCGTAGAATTTCAGGAGCCAGCCGGCAACTCCCAGCCACAGGCCCCAAACACAAACCACGGCCCTTTTCCCTGGCAAACAAAACTCACCTGCCCCGCTTCTGGCTGGCAGATTGCAGGAGCCACTCGCCTCTATCAAACCAGCCCGACTCGGCACTGGTGCCCCCTTTGATCTGGGAACCATCCTGCGTATCGTGGATTTTCAGGAGCCAGCCGGCAACTCCCAGCCACAGGCCCCCGAACACAAACCACGGCCCTTTTCCCTGGAAAAAACACTCAGCTTCCCCGCTTCTGGATGGTGGATTGCAGGAGTCACTTTGTGCTATCAAACCAGCCCGACTCGGCACTGGTGCCACCTTTCATCTGGGAACCATCCTGCGTATCGTGGATTTTCAGGAGCCAGCCGGCCACTCCCAGCCACAGGCCCCCAACACAGACTACGGCCCGTTTCCCTGGAAGTAAAACTGACATGCCCATCTTCTGGCTGGCAGATTGCAGGAGCCACTTGGCTCTATCAAACCAGCCCGACTCGGCACTGGTGCCCCCTTGGGTATGGAACACATACTGCGCGGCGTGGATTTTCAGGAGCCAGCCGGCGACTCCCAGCCACAGGCCCCAAAAACATACCACGGCCCTTTTCCTTGGAAAAAAAACTTAGCTTCCCCGCATCTGGATGGCAGATTGCAGGAGCCACTTGGTACTATAAAACCAGCCTGACTTGGCACTGGTCCCAACTTTCATCTGGGAACCATCCTGCGTATCGTGGAATTTCAGGAGCCAGCCAGGCCCTCCCAGCCACAGGCCCCCAAACACAAACCACGGCCCTTTTCCCTAGTAAACAAAACTGACCCGCCCCGCTTCTCGCTGGCAGATTGCAGGAGCCACTTCGCTCTATCAAACCAGCCCGACTCGGCACTGGTGCCACCTTTCATCTGGGAACCGTCCTGCGTATCGTGGATTTTCAGGAGCCAGACAGCCACTCCCAGCCACAGGCCCCCGAAAAAAAACCACGGCCCTTTTCCCTGGGAAACAAAACTCACCTGCCCCGCTTCTGGCTGGCAGATTGCATGAGCCACTTGGCTCTGTCAAACCCGCCCGACTCGGCACTGGTGCCCTCTTTCATCTGGGAACCATATGCGTGGCGTGGATTTTCAGGAGCCAGACAGCCACTCGCATCCCCAGGCCCCCGAACACAAACTACGGCCCCTTTCCCTGGCAAAAAAAACTCACCCGATCCGCTTCTGGCTGGCAGATTGCATGAGCCACTTCGTACTATCAAACCAGCCCGACTTGGCACTGGTCCCAACTTTCATCTGGAAACCATCCAGCGTGTCATGAAATTTCAGGAGCCAGCCGGCCACTCCCAGCCACAGGACCCCAAACAGAAACCACGGCCCTTTCCCCTGGCAAACAAAACTCACTCAGCCCGCTTCTGGCTGGCAGATTGCAGGAGCCACTTGGCTCTATCAAAGCAGCCCGTCTCGGCACTTGTGCCACCTTTGATCTTGGAACCATCCTGCGTATCGTGGATTTTCAGGAGCCAGACGGCCACTCCCTGCCACAGGCCCCCAAACACAAATCACGGCCCTTTTCCCTGGAAAAAACACTCAGCTGCCCCGCTTCTGGATGGTGGATTGCAGGAGTCACTTTGTCCTATCAAACCGGCCCGACTCGGCACTGGTGCCACCTTTGATCTGGGAACCATCCTGCGTATCGTGGATTTTCAGGAGCCAGCCAGCCACTCCCAGCCACCGGCCCCCAAACACAATCCACGGCCCTTTTCCCTGGCAAAAAAAACTCACTCACCCCGCTTCTGGCTCGCAGATTGCAGGAGCCACTTTCCTCTGTAAAACAAGCAGGGCTCGGCACTTGTGCCGCCTTTGATCTGGAAACCATCCTCCGTATCGTGGATTTTCAGGAGCCAGCCCGCGACTCCCAGCCACAGGCCCCTAAACACAAATCACGGCCCTTTTCCTCGGAAAAAACACTCAGCTGCCCCGCTTCTGGATGGTGGATTGCAGGAGTCACTTTGTGCTATTAAACCAGCCCGACTCGGCACTGGTGCCACCTTTCATCTGGGAACCATCCTGCGTATCGTGGATTTTCAGGAGCCAGCCGGCCACTCCCAGCCACAGGCCCCCAAACACAAACCACCGCCCTTTTCCCTGGCAAACAAAATTCACTCACCCCGCTTCTGGCTCGCAGATTGCAGGACCCTCTTTCCTCTATAAAACAAGCACGGCTCGGCACTTGTGCCACCTTTGATCTGGGAACCATCCTCCGTATCGTGGATTTTCAGGAGCCAGCCAGCCACTCCCAGCCACAGGCCCCCAAACACAAACTATGGCCCTTTTTTTCCTGGAAGGAAAACTGACCTGCCCATCTTCTGGCTGGCAGATTGCAGGAGCCACTTCGCTCTGACAACCCCGCCCGATTCGGCACTGGTGCCCCCTTTCATCCGGGAACCATTGCGTGGCGTGGATTTTCAGGAGCCAGACAGCCACTCCCAGGCACAGGCCCTGGAAAACAAACCACGGCCATTTTGCCTGGCAAACAAAACTCACCCGCCCCGCTTCTGGCTGGCGGATTGCAGGAGCCACCTGGCTGTATAAACCAGCCCAACTCGGCACTGGTGCCCACTTGGGTCTGCAAACCATCCTGCGCGGCGTGGATTTTCAGGAACCAGCCGGCCACTCCCAGCCACAGGCCCCTAAAAACAAACCACGGCCCTTTTCCCTGGCAAAAAAAACTCAGCTGCCCCGCTTCTGGATGGTAGATTGCCGGAGCCACTATGTACTATCATACCTGTCTGCCTGGGCACTAGTGCCACCTTTCATCTGGGAACCCTCCTGTGTATCATGGATTTTCAGGAGCCAGCCGGCCACTCCCAGCCACAGGCTCCCAAACACAAACCACGGCCCTTTTCCCTGGAAAAAAAACTCAGCTGCCCCGCTTCTGGATGGTAGATTGCAGGAGCCACTTTGTACTATCATGCCAGTCCGATTTGGCACTGGTGCCACCTTTCATCTGGGAACCATCCTGCGCATCTTGGATTTTCAGGAGCCAGCCGGCCACTCCCAGCCACAGGACCCCAAACACAAACTACGGCCCTTTTCCCTTGAAGTAAAACTGACCTGCCCGTCTTCTGGCTGGCAGATTGCAGGAGCCACGTGGCTCTATCAAACCAGCCCGACTTGGCACTGCTGCCTCCTTTCATCTGGGAACCATCCTGCGTATCGTGCAATTTCAGGAGCCAGCCGGGCACTCCCAGCCACAGGCCCCCAACACATACCACGGCCCTTTTCCCTGGAAAAAAAACTCAGCTGCCCCGCTTCTGGCTGGTAGATTGCAGGAGCCACTTTGTACTATAATACCAGTCCGACTTGGCAGTGGTGCCACCTTTCATCTAGGAACCATCCTGCTTATAGTGGATTTTCAGGAGCCAGCCGGCCACTCCCAGCCACAGGCCCCCAAACACATACCACGTCCCTTTTCCCTGGAAAAAAAACTCAGCTGCCCCGCTTCTGGATGGTAGATTGCAGGAGCCACTATGTACTATCATACCAGTCTGACTTGGCACTAGTGCCACCTTTCATCTGGGAACCCTCCTGTGTATCCTGGATTTTCAGGAGCCAGTCGGCCACTCCCAGCCACAGGCCCCCAAACACATACTACGGCCCTTTTCCCTGGAAAAAAACCTCAGCTGCCCCGCTTCTGGATGGTAGATTGCAGGAGACACTTTGTACTGTCATACCTGTCCGATTTGGCACTGGTGCCACCTTTCATCAGGGAACCATCCTGTGCATCTTGGATTTTCAGGAGCCAGCCGGCCACTCCAAGCCACAGGCCCCCAAACACATACCACGGCCCTTTTCCCTGGAAAAAACACTCAGCCGCCCCGCTTCTGGATGGTGGATTGCAGGAGTCACTTTGTGCTATCAAACCAGCCCGACTCGGCACTGGTGCCACCTTTCATCTGGGAACCATCCTGCGTATTGTGGATTTTCAGGAGCCAGCCGGCCACTCCCAGCCACAGGCCCCCAAACACAAACCACTGCCATTTTCCCAGGCAAACAAAATTCACTCACCCCGCTTCTGGCTCGCAGATTGCAGGACCCACTTTCCTCTATAAAGCAAGAACGGCTCGGCACTTGTGCCACCTTTCATCTGGGAACCATCCTGTGCAGCGTGGATTTTCAGGAACCAGCCGGCCACGCCCAGCCACAGGCCCCCAAACACAAACCACGGCCCTTTTCCCTGTTAAAAAATCTCAGCTGCCCCGCATCTGGACGATAGATTGCAGGAGCCACTTGCCTCTATCAAACCAGCCCGACTTGGCACTGGTCCCAACTTTCATCTGGGAACCATCCTGCGTATCGTGGAATTTCAGGAGCCAGCCAGGCACTGCCAGCCACAGGCCCCCAAACACAATCCACGGCCCTTTTCCCTGGCAAACAAAACTCATCCGCCCCGCTTCTCGCTGGCAGATTGCAGGAGTCACTTTGTGCTATCAAACCAGCCCGACTCGGCACTGGTGCCACCTGTCATCTGGGAACCGTCCTGCGTATCGTGGATTTTCAGGAGCCAGACAGCCACTCCCAGCCACAGGCCCCCGAAAAAAAACCACGGCCCTTTTCCCTGGGAAACAAAACTCACCTGCCCCGCTTCTGGCTGGCAGATTGCATGAGCCACTTGGCTCTGTCAAACCCGCCCGACTCGGCACTGGTGCCCTCTTTCATCTGGGAACCATATGCGTTGCGTGGATTTTCAGGAGCCAGAAAGCCACTCCCAGCCCCAGGCCCCCGAACACAAACCACGGCCCTTTTCCCTGGCAAACAAAACTCACCCGCCCCACTTCTGGCTGGCAGATTGCAGGCGCCACTTGGCTCTATCAAACCAGCCCGACTCGGCACTGGTGCCCCCTTGGGTATGGGACACATCCTGCGCGGCGTGGATTTTCAGGAGCCAGCCGGCCACTCCCAGCCACAGGCCCCTAACACAGACTACGGCCCGTTTCCCTGGAAGTAAAAGTGACCTGCCCATCTTCTGGCTGCCAGATTGCAGGAGCCACTTGGTACTATCAAACCAGCCCGACTTCGCACTGGTGCCTCCTTTCATCTGGGAACCATCCTGCGTATCGTGGAATTTCAGGAGCCAGCCGGCAACTCCCAGCCACAGGCCCCAAACACAAACCACGGCCCTTTTCCCTGGCAAACAAAACTCACCTGCCCCGCTTCTGGCTGGCAGATTGCAGGAGCCACTTGCCTCTATCAAACCAGCCCGACTCGGCACTGGTGCCCCCTTTGATCTGGGAACCATCCTGCGTATCGTGGATTTTCAGGAGCCAGCCGGCAACTCCCAGCCACAGGCCCCCAAGCACAAACCACGGCCCTTTTCCCTGGAAAAACACTCAGCTTCCCCGCTTCTGGATGGTGGATTGCAGGAGTCACTTTGTGCTATCAAACCAGCCCGACTCGGCACTGGTGCCACCTTTCATCTGGGAACCATCCTGCGTATCGTGGATTTTCAGGAGCCAGCCGGCCACTCCCAGCCACAGGCCCCCAACACAGACTACGGCCCGTTTCCCTGGAAGTAAAACTGACATGCCCATCTTCTGGCTGGCAGATTGCAGGAGCCACTTGGCTCTATCAAACCAGCCCGACTCGGCACTGGTGCCCCCTTGGGTATGGAACACATACTGCGCGGCGTGGATTTTCAGGAGCCAGCCGGCGACTCCCGGCCACAGGCCCCCAAAAACATACCACGGCCCTTTTCCGTGGAAAAAAAACTTAGCTGCCCCGCATCTGGATGGCAGATTGCAGGAGCCACTTGGTACTATAAAACCAGCCTGACTTGGCACTGGTCCCAACTTTCATCTGGGAACCATCCTGCGTATCGTGGAATTTCAGGAGCCAGCCAGGCCCTCCCAGCCACAGGCCCCCAAACACAAACCACTGCCCTTTTCCCTAGTAAACAAAACTGACCCGCCCCGCTTCTCGCTGGCAGATTGCAGGAGCCACTTCGCTCTATCAAACCAGCCCGACTCGGCACTGGTGCCACCTTTCATCTGGGAACCGTCCTGCGTATCGTGGATTTTCAGGAGCCAGACAGCCACTCCCAGCCACAGGCCCCCGAAAAAAAACCACGGCCCTTTTCCCTGGGAAACAAAACTCACCTGCCCCGCTTCTGGCTGGCAGATTGCATGAGCCACTTGGCTCTGTCAAACCCGCCCGACTCGGCACTGGTGCCCTCTTTCATCTGGGAACCATATGCGTGGCGTGGATTTTCAGGAGCCAGACAGCCACTCGCATCCCCAGGCCCCCGAACACAAACTACGGCCCCTTTCCCTGGCAAAAAAAACTCACCCGATCCGCTTCTGGCTGGCAGATTGCATGAGCCACTTCGTACTATCAAACCAGCCCGACTTGGCACTGGTCCCAACTTTCATCTGGAAACCATCCAGCGTGTCATGAAATTTCAGGAGCCAGCCGGCCACTCCCAGCCACAGGACCCCAAACAGAAACCACGGCCCTTTTCCCTGGCAAACAAAACTCACTCAGCCCGCTTCTGGCTGGCAGATTGCAGGAGCCACTTTCCTCTGTAAAACAAGCAGGGCTCGGCACTTGTGCCGCCTTTGATCTGGGAACCATCCTGCGTATCGTGGATTTTCAGGAGCCAGCCGGCCACTCCCAGCCACAGGCCCCCAACACAGACTACGGCCCGTTTCCCTGGAAGTAAAACTGACATGCCCATCTTCTGGCTGGCAGATTGCAGGAGCCACTTGGCTCTATCAAACCAGCCCGACTCGGCACTGGTGCCCCCTTGGGTATGGAACACATACTGCGCGGCGTGGATTTTCTGGAGCCAGCCGGTGACTCCCAGCCACAGGCCCCAAAAACATACCACGGCCCTTTTCCTTGGCAAAAAAACTTAGCTGCCCCGCATCTGGATGGCAGATTGCAGGAGCCACTTGGTACTATAAAACCAGCCTGACTTGGCACTGGTCCCAACTTTTATCTGGGAACCATCCTGCGTATCGTGGAATTTCAGGAGCCAGCCAGGCCCTCCCAGCCACAGGCCCCCAAACACAAACCACGGCCCTTTTCCCTAGTAAACAAAACTGACCCGCCCCGCTTCTCGCTGGCAGATTGCAGGAGCCACTTCGCTCTATCAAACCAGCCCGACTCGGCACTGGTGCCACCTTTCATCTGGGAACCGTCCTGCGTATCGTGGATTTTCAGGAGCCAGACAGCCACTCCCAGCCACAGGCCCCCGAAAAAAAACCACGGCCCTTTTCCCTGGGAAACAAAACTCACCTGCCCCGCTTCTGGCTGGCAGATTGCATGAGCCACTTGGCTCTGTCAAACCCGCCCGACTCGGCACTGGTGCCCTCTTTCATCTGGGAACCATATGCGTGGCGTGGATTTTCAGGAGCCAGACAGCCACTCGCATCCCCAGGCCCCCGAACACAAACTACGGCCCCTTTCCCTGGCAAAAAAAACTCACCCGATCCGCTTCTGGCTGGCAGATTGCATGAGCCACTTCGTACTATCAAACCAGCCCGACTTGGCACTGGTCCCAACTTTCATCTGGAAACCATCCAGCGTGTCATGAAATTTCAGGAGCCAGCCGGCCACTCCCAGCCACAGGACCCCAAACAGAAACCACGGCCCTTTCCCCTGGCAAACAAAACTCACTCAGCCTGCTTCTGGCTGGCAGATTGCAGGAGCCACTTGGCTCTATCAAAGCAGCCCGTCTCGGCACTTGTGCCACCTTTGATCTTGGAACCATCCTGCGTATCGTGGATTTTCAGGAGCCAGACGGCCACTCCCTGCCACAGGCCCCCAAACACAAATCACGGCCCTTTTCCCTGGAAAAAACACTCAGCTGCCCCGCTTCTGGATGGTGGATTGCAGGAGTCACTTTGTCCTATCAAACCGGCCCGACTCGGCACTGGTGCCACCTTTGATCTGGGAACCATCCTGCGTATCGTGGATTTTCAGGAGCCAGCCAGCCACTCCCAGCCACCGGCCCCCAAACACAATCCACGGCCCTTTTCCCTGGCAAAAAAAACTCACTCACCCCGCTTCTGGCTCGCAGATTGCAGGAGCCACTTTCCTCTGTAAAACAAGCAGGGCTCGGCACTTGTGCCGCCTTTGATCTGGAAACCATCCTCCGTATCGTGGATTTTCAGGAGCCAGCCCGCGACTCCCAGCCACAGGCCCCTAAACACAAATCACGGCCCTTTTCCTCGGAAAAAACACTCAGCTGCCCCGCTTCTGGATGGTGGATTGCAGGAGTCACTTTGTGCTATTAAACCAGCCCGACTCGGCACTGGTGCCACCTTTCATCTGGGAACCATCCTGCGTATTGTGGATTTTCAGGAGCCAGCCGGCCACTCCCAGCCACAGGCCCCCAAACACAAACCACCGCCCTTTTCCCTGGCAAACAAAATTCACTCACCCCGCTTCTGGCTCGCAGATTGCAGGACCCTCTTGCCTCTATAAAACAAGCACGGCTCGGCACTTGTGCCACCTTTGATCTGGGAACCATCCTCCGTATCGTGGATTTTCAGGAGCCAGCCAGCCACTCCCAGCCACAGGCCCCCAAACACAAACTATGGCCCTTTTTTTCCTGGAAGGAAAACTGACCTGCCCATCTTCTGGCTGGCAGATTGCAGGAGCCACTTCGCTCTGACAACCCCGCCCGATTCGGCACTGGTGCCCCCTTTCATCCGGGAACCATTGCGTGGCGTGGATTTTCAGGAGCCAGACAGCCACTCCCAGGCACAGGCCCTGGAAAACAAACCACGGCCATTTTGCCTGGCAAACAAAACTCACCCGCCCCGCTTCTGGCTGGCGGATTGCAGGAGCCACCTGGCTGTATAAACCAGCCCAACTCGGCACTGGTGCCCACTTGGGTCTGCAAACCATCCTGCGCGGCGTGGATTTTCAGGAACCAGCCGGCCACTCCCAGCCACAGGCCCCTAAAAACAAACCACGGCCCTTTTCCCTGGCAAAAAAAACTCAGCTGCCCCGCTTCTGGATGGTAGATTGCCGGAGCCACTATGTACTATCATACCTGTCTGACTGGGCACTAGTGCCACCTTTCATCTGGGAACCCTCCTGTGTATAATGGATTTTCAGGAGCCAGCCGGCCACTCCCAGCCACAGGCTCCCAAACACAAACCACGGCCCTTTTCCCTGGAAAAAAAACTCAGCTGCCCCGCTTCTGGATGGTAGATTGCAGGAGCCACTTTGTACTATCATGCCTGTCCGATTTGGCACTGGTGCCACCTTTCATCTGGGAACCATCCTGCGCATCTTGGATTTTCAGGAGCCAGCCGGCCACTCCCAGCCACAGGACCCCAATCAAAAACTACGGCCCTTTTCCCTTGAAGTAAAACTGACCTGCCCGTCTTCTGGCTGGCAGATTGCAGGAGCCACGTGGCTCTATCAAACCAGCCCGACTTGGCACTGCTGCCTCCTTTCATCTGGGAACCATCCTGCGTATCGTGCAATTTCAGGAGCCAGCCGGGCACTCCCAGCCACAGGCCCCCAACACATACCACGGCCCTTTTCCCTGGAAAAAAAACTCAGCTGCCCCGCTTCTGGCTGGCAGATTGCAGGAGCCACTTTGTACTATAATACCAGTCCGACTTGGCAGTGGTGCCACCTTTCATCTAGGAACCATCCTGCTTATAGTGGATTTTCAGGAGCCAGCCGGCCACTCCCAGCCACAGGCCCCCAAACACATACCACGTCCCTTTTCCCTGGAAAAAAAACTCAGCTGCCCCGCTTCTGGATGGTAGATTGCAGGAGCCACTATGTACTCTCATCCCAGTCTGACTTGGCACTAGTGCCACCTTTCATCTGGGAACCCTCCTGTGTATCATGGATTTTCAGGAGCCAGCCGGCCACTCCCAGCCACAGGCCCCCAAACACATACTACGGCCCTTTTCCCTGGAAAAAAACCTCAGCTGCCCCGCTTCTGGATGGTAGATTGCAGGAGACACTTTGTACTGTCATACCTGTCCGATTTGGCACTGGTGCCACCTTTCATCAGGGAACCATCCTGTGCATCTTGGATTTTCAGGAGCCAGCCGGCCACTCCCAGCCACAGGCCCCCAAACACATACCACGGCCCTTTTCCCTGGAAAAAACACTCAGCCGCCCCGCTTCTGGATGGTGGATTGCAGGAGTCACTTTGTGCTATCAAACCAGCCCGACTCGGCACTGGTGCCACCTTTCATCTGGGAACCATCCTGCGTATTGTGGATTTTCAGGAGCCAGCCGGCCACTCCCAGCCACAGGCCCCCAACACAAACCACTGCCATTTTCCCAGGCAAACAAAATTCACTCACCCCGCTTCTGGCTCGCAGATTGCAGGACCCACTTTCCTCTATAAAGCAAGAACGGCTCGGCACTTGTGCCACCTTTCATCTGGGAACCATCCTGTGCAGCGTGGATTTTCAGGAACCAGCCGGCCACGCCCAGCCACAGGCCCCCAAACACAAACCACGGCCCTTTTCCCTGTTAAAAAATCTCAGCTGCCCCGCATCTGGATGGTAGATTGCAGGAGCCACTTGCCTCTATCAAACCAGCCCGACTTGGCACTGGTCCCAACTTTCATCTGGGAACCATCCTGCGTATCGTGGAATTTCAGGAGCCAGCCAGGCACTGCCAGCCACAGGCCCCCAAACACAAACCACGGCCCTTTTCCCTGGCAAACAAAACTCACCCGCCCCGCTTCTCGCTGGCAGATTGCAGGAGTCACTTTGTGCTATCAAACCAGCCCGACTCGGCACTGGTGCCACCTTTCATCTGGGAACCGTCCTGCGTATCGTGGATTTTCAGGAGCCAGACAGCCACTCCCAGCCACAGGCCCCCGAAAAAAAACCACGGCCCTTTTCCCTGGCAAACAAAACTCAGCTGCCCCGCTTCTGGCTGGCAGATTGCATGAGCCACTTGGCTCTGTCAAACCCGCCCGACTCGGCACTGGTGCCCTCTTTCATCTGGGAACCATATGCGTTGCGTGGATTTTCAGGAGCCAGAAAGCCACTCCCAGCCCCAGGCCCCCGAACACAAACCACGGCCCTTTTCCCTGGCAAACAAAACTCACCCGCCCCACTTCTGGCTGGCAGATTGCAGGCGCCACTTGGCTCTATCAAACCAGCCCGACTCGGCACTGGTGCCCCCTTGGGTATGGGACACATCCTGCGCGGCGTGGATTTTCAGGAGCCAGCCGGCCACTCCCAGCCACAGGCCCCTAACACAGACTACGGCCCGTTTCCCTGGAAGTAAAAGTGACCTGCCCATCTTCTGGCTGCCAGATTGCAGGAGCCACTTGGTACTATAAAACCAGCCCGACTTCGCACTGGTGCCTCCTTTCATCTGGGAACCATCCTGCGTATCGTGGAATTTCAGGAGCCAGCCGGCCACTCCCAGCCACAGGCCCCAAACACAAACCACGGCCCTTTTCCCTGGAAAAACACTCAGCTGCCCCGCTTCTGGATGGTGGATTGCAGGAGTCACTTTGTGCTATCAAACCAGCCCGACTCGGCACTGGTGCCACCTTTCATCTGGGAACCATCCTGCGTATCGTGGATTTTCAGGAGCCAGCCGGCCACTCCCAGCCACAGGCCCCCAACACAGACTACGGCCCGTTTCCCTGGAAGTAAAACTGACATGCCCATCTTCTGGCTGGCAGATTGCAGGAGCCACTTGGCTCTATCAAACCAGCCCGACTCGGCACTGCTGCCCCCTTGGGTATGGAACACATACTGCGCGGCGTGGATTTTCAGGAGCCAGCCGGCGACTCCCGGCCACAGGCCCCCAAAAACATACCACGGCCCTTTTCCGTGGAAAAAAAACTTAGCTGCCCCGCATCTGGATGGCAGATTGCAGGAGCCACTTGGTACTATAAAACCAGCCTGACTTGGCACTGGTCCCAACTTTCATCTGGGAACCATCCTGCGTATCGTGGAATTTCAGGAGCCAGCCAGGCCCTCCCAGCCACAGGCCCCCAAACACAAACCACTGCCCTTTTCCCTAGTAAACAAAACTGACCCGCCCCGCTTCTCGCTGGCAGATTGCAGGAGCCACTTCGCTCTATCAAACCAGCCCGACTCGGCACTGGTGCCACCTTTCATCTGGGAACCGTCCTGCGTATCGTGGATTTTCAGGAGCCAGACAGCCACTCCCAGCCACAGGCCCCCGAAAAAAAACCACGGCCCTTTTCCCTGGGAAACAAAACTCACCTGCCCCGCTTCTGGCTGGCAGATTGCATGAGCCACTTGGCTCTGTCAAACCCGCCCGACTCGGCACTGGTGCCCTCTTTCATCTGGGAACCATATGCGTGGCGTGGATTTTCAGGAGCCAGACAGCCACTCGCATCCCCAGGCCCCCGAACACAAACTACGGCCCCTTTCCCTGGCAAAAAAAACTCACCCGATCCGCTTCTGGCTGGCAGATTGCATGAGCCACTTCGTACTATCAAACCAGCCCGACTTGGCACTGGTCCCAACTTTCATCTGGAAACCATCCAGCGTGTCATGAAATTTCAGGAGCCAGCCGGCCACTCCCAGCCACAGGACCCCAAACAGAAACCACGGCCCTTTTCCCTGGCAAACAAAACTCACTCAGCCCGCTTCTGGCTGGCAGATTGCAGGAGCCACTTTCCTCTGTAAAACAAGCAGGGCTCGGCACTTGTGCCGCCTTTGATCAGGGAACCATCCTGCGTATCGTGGATTTTCAGGAGCCAGCCGGCCACTCCCAGCCACAGGCCCCCAACACAGACTACGGCCCGTTTCCCTGGAAGTAAAACTGACATGCCCATCTTCTGGCTGGCAGATTGCAGGAGCCACTTGGCTCTATCAAACCAGCCCGACTCGGCACTGGTGCCCCCTTGGGTATGGAACACATACTGCGCGGTGTGGATTTTCAGGAGCCAGCCGGCGACTCCCAGCCACAGGCCCCAAAAACATACCACGGCCCTTTTCCTTGGAAAAAAAACTTAGCTGCCCCGCATCTGGATGGCAGATTGCAGGAGCCACTTGGTACTATAAAACCAGCCTGACTTGGCACTGGTCCCAACTTTCATCTGGGAACCATCCTGCGTATCGTGGAATTTCAGGAGCCAGCCAGGCCCTCCCAGCCACAGGCCCCCAAACACAAACCACGGCCCTTTTCCCTAGTAAACAAAACTGACCCGCCCCGCTTCTCGCTGGCAGATTGCAGGAGCCACTTCGCTCTATCAAACCAGCCCGACTCGGCACTGGTGCCACCTTTCATCTGGGAACCGTCCTGCGTATCGTGGATTTTCAGGAGCCAGACAGCCACTCCCAGCCACAGGCCCCCGAAAAAAAACCACGGCCCTTTTCCCTGGGAAACAAAACTCACCTGCCCCGCTTCTGGCTGGCAGATTGCATGAGCCACTTGGCTCTGTCAAACCCGCCCGACTCGGCACTGGTGCCCTCTTTCATCTGGGAACCATATGCGTGGCGTGGATTTTCAGGAGCCAGACAGCCACTCGCATCCCCAGGCCCCCGAACACAAACTACGGCCCCTTTCCCTGGCAAAAAAAACTCACCCGATCCGCTTCTGGCTGGCAGATTGCATGAGCCACTTCGTACTATCAAACCAGCCCGACTTGGCACTGGTCCCAACTTTCATCTGGAAACCATCCAGCGTGTCATGAAATTTCAGGAGCCAGCCGGCCACTCCCAGCCACAGGACCCCAAACAGAAACCACGGCCCTTTCCCCTGGCAAACAAAACTCACTCAGCCCGCTTCTGGCTGGCAGATTGCAGGAGCCACTTGGCTCTATCAAAGCAGCCCGTCTCGGCACTTGTGCCACCTTTGATCTTGGAACCATCCTGCGTATCGTGGATTTTCAGGAGCCAGACGGCCACTCCCTGCCACAGGCCCCCAAACACAAATCACGGCCCTTTTCCCTGGAAAAAACACTCAGCTGCCCCGCTTCTGGATGGTGGATTGCAGGAGTCACTTTGTCCTATCAAACCGGCCCGACTCGGCACTGGTGCCACCTTTGATCTGGGAACCATCCTGCGTATCGTGGATTTTCAGGAGCCAGCCGGCCACTCCCAGCCACCGGCCCCCAAACACAATCCACGGCCCTTTTCCCTGGCAAAAAAAACTCACTCACCCCGCTTCTGGCTCGCAGATTGCAGGAGCCACTTTCCTCTGTAAAACAAGCAGGGCTCGGCACTTGTGCCGCCTTTGATCTGGAAACCATCCTCCGTATCGTGGATTTTCAGGAGTCAGCCCGCGACTCCCAGCCACAGGCCCCTAAACACAAATCACGGCCCTTTTCCTCAGAAAAAACACTCAGCTGCCCCGCTTCTGGATGGTGGATTGCAGGAGTCACTTTGTGCTATTAAACCAGCCCGACTCGGCACTGGTGCCACCTTTCATCTGGGAACCATCCTGCGTATTGTGGATTTTCAGGAGCCAGCCGGCCACTCCCAGCCACAGGCCCCCAAACACAAACCACCGCCCTTTTCCCTGGCAAACAAAATTCACTCACCCCGCTTCTGGCTCGCAGATTGCAGGACCCTCTTTCCTCTATAAAACAAGCACGGCTCGGCACTTGTGCCACCTTTGATCTGGGAACCATCCTCCGTATCGTGGATTTTCAGGAGCCAGCCAGCCACTCCCAGCCACAGGCCCCCAAACACAAACTATGGCCCTTTTTTTCCTGGAAGGAAAACTGACCTGCCCATCTTCTGGCTGGCAGATTGCAGGAGCCACTTCGCTCTGACAACCCCGCCCGATTCGGCACTGGTGCCCCCTTTCATCCGGGAACCATTGCGTGGCGTGGATTTTCAGGAGCCAGACAGCCACTCCCAGGCACAGGCCCTGGAAAACAAACCACGGCCATTTTGCCTGGCAAACAAAACTCACCCGCCCCGCTTCTGGCTGGCGGATTGCAGGAGCCACCTGGCTGTATAAACCAGCCCGACTCGGCACTGGTGCCCACTTGGGTCTGCAAACCATCCTGCGCGGCGTGGATTTTCAGGAACCAGCCGGCCACTCCCAGCCACAGGCCCCTAAAAACAAACCACGGCCCTTTTCCCTGGCAAAAAAAACTCAGCTGCCCCGCTTCTGGATGGTAGATTGCCGGAACCACTATGTACTATCATACCTGTCTGACTGGGCACTAGTGCCACCTTTCATCTGGGAACCCTCCTGTGTATAATGGATTTTCAGGAGCCAGCCGGCCACTCCCAGCCACAGGCTCCCAAACACAAACCACGGCCCTTTTCCCTGGAAAAAAACTCAGCTGCCCCGCTTCTGGATGGTAGTTTGCAGGAGCCACTTTGTACTATCATGCCAGTCCGATTTGGCACTGGTGCCACCTTTCATCTGGGAACCATCCTGCGCATCTTGGATTTTCAGGAGCCAGCCGGCCACTCCCAGCCACAGGACCCCAAACACAAACTACGGCCCTTTTCCCTTGAAGTAAAACTGACCTGCCCGTCTTCTGGCTGGCAGATTGCAGGAGCCACGTGGCTCTATCAAACCAGCCCGACTTGGCACTGCTGCCTCCTTTCATCTGGGAACCATCCTGCGTATCGTGCAATTTCAGGAGCCAGCCGGGCACTCCCAGCCACAGGCCCCCAACACATACCACGGCCCTTTTCCCTGGAAAAAAACCTCAGCTGCCCCGCTTCTGGCTGGTAGATTGCAGGAGCCACTTTGTACTATAATACCAGTCCGACTTGGCAGTGGTGCCACCTTTCATCTAGGAACCATCCTGCTTATAGTGGATTTTCAGGAGCCAGCCGGCCACTCCCAGCCACAGGCCCCCAAACACATACCACGTCCCTTTTCCCTGGAAAAAAAACTCAGCTGCCCCGCTTCTGGATGGTAGATTGCAGGAGCCACTATGTACTATCATACCAGTCTGACTTGGCACTAGTGCCACCTTTCATCTGGGAACCCTCCTGTGTATCATGGATTTTCAGGAGCCAGCCGGCCACTCCCAGCCACAGGCCCCCAAACACATACTACGGCCCTTTTCCCTGGAAAAAAACCTCAGCTGCCCCGCTTCTGGATGGTAGATTGCAGGAGACACTTTGTACTGTCATACCTGTCCGATTTGGCACTGGTGCCACCTTTCATCAGGGAACCATCCTGTGCATCTTGGATTTTCAGGAGCCAGCCGGCCACTCCCAGCCACAGGCCCCCAAACACATACCACGGCCCTTTTCCCTGGAAAAAACACTCAGCCGCCCCGCTTCTGGATGGTGGATTGCAGGAGTCACTTTGTGCTATCAAACCAGCCCGACTCGGCACTGGTGCCACCTTTCATCTGGGAACCATCCTGCGTATTGTGGATTTTCAGGAGCCAGCCGGCCACTCCCAGCCACAGGCCCCCAAACACAAACCACTGCCATTTTCCCTGGAAAAAACACTCAGCCGCCCCGCTTCTGGATGGTGGATTGCAGGAGTCACTTTGTGCTATCAAACCAGCCCGACTTGGCACTGCTGCCTCCTTTCATCTGGGAACCATCCTGCGTATCGTGCAATTTCAGGAGCCAGCCGGGCACTCCCAGCCACAGGCCCCCAACACATACCACGGCCCTTTTCCCTGGAAAAAAAACTCAGCTGCCCCGCTTCTGGCTGGTAGTTTGCAGGAGCCACTTTGTACTATAATACCAGTCCGACTTGGCAGTGGTGCCACCTTTCATCTAGGAACCATCCTGCTTATAGTGGATTTTCAGGAGCCAGCCGGCCACTCCCAGCCACAGGCCCCCAAACACATACCACGGCCCTTTTCCCTGGAAAAAAAACTCAGCTGCCCCGCTTCTGGATGGTAGATTGCAGGAGCCACTATGTACTATCATACCAGTCTGACTTGGCACTAGTGCCACCTTTCATCTGGGAACCATCCTGCTTATAGTGGATTTTCAGGAGCCAGCCGGCCACTCCCAGCCACAGGCCCCCAAACACATACTACGGCCCTTTTCCCTGGAAAAAAACCTCAGCTGCCCCGCTTCTGGATGGTAGATTGCAGGAGACACTTTGTACTGTCATACCTGTCCGATTTGGCACTGGTGCCACCTTTCATCAGGGAACCATCCTGTGCATCTTGGATTTTCAGGAGCCAGCCGGCCACTCCCAGCCACAGGCCCCCAAACACATACCACGGCCCTTTTCCCTGGAAAAAACACTCAGCCGCCCCGCTTCTGGATGGTGGATTGCAGGAGTCACTTTGTGCTATCAAACCAGCCCGACTCGGCACTGGTGCCACCTTTCATCTGGGAACCATCCTGCGTATTGTGGATTTTCAGGAGCCAGCCGGCCACTCCCATCCACAGGCCCCCAAACACAAACCACTGCCATTTTCCCAGGCAAACAAAATTCACTCACCCCGCTTCTGGCTCGCAGATTGCAGGACCCACTTTCCTCTATAAAACAAGAACGGCTCGGCACTTGTGCCACCTTTCATCTGGGAACCATCCTGTGCAGCGTGGATTTTCAGGAACCAGCCGGCCACGCCCAGCCACAGGCCCCCAAACACAAACCACGACCCTTTTCCCTGTTAAAAAATCTCAGCTGCCCCGCATCTGGATGGTAGATTGCAGGAGCCACTTTCCTCTATCAAACCAGCCCGACTTGGCACTGGTCCCAACTTTCATCTGGGAACCATCCTGCGTATCGTGGAATTTCAGGAGCCAGCCAGGCACTGCCAGCCACAGGCCCCCAAACACAAACCACGGCCCTTTTCCCTGGCAAACAAAACTCAGCTGCCCCGCTTCTGGCTGGCAGATTGCATGAGCCACTTGGCTCTGTCAAACCCGCCCGACTCGGCACTGGTGCCCTCTTTCATCTGGGAACCATATGCGTTGCGTGGATTTTCAGGAGCCAGAAAGCCACTCCCAGCCACAGGCCCCCGAACACAAACCACGGCCCTTTTCCCTGGCAAACAAAACTCACCCGCCCCACTTCTGGCTGGCAGATTGCAGGCGCCACTTGGCTCTATCAAACCAGCCCGACTCAGCACTGGTGCCCCCTTGGGTATGGGACACATCCTGCGCGGCGTGGATTTTCAGGAGCCAGCCGGCCACTCCCAGCCACAGGCCCCTAACACAGACTACGGCCCGTTTCCCTGGAAGTAAAAGTGACCTGCCCATCTTCTGGCTGCCAGATTGCAGGAGCCACTTGGTACTATCAAACCAGCCCGACTTCGCACTGGTGCCTCCTTTCATCTGGGAACCATCCTGCGTATCGTGGAATTTCAGGAGCCAGCCGGCCACTCCCAGCCACAGGCCCCAAACACAAACCACGGCCCTTTTCCCTGGCAAACAAAACTCACTCAGCCCGCTTCTGGCTGGCAGATTGCAGGAGCCACTTGCCTCTATGAAACCAGCCCGACTCGGCACTGGTGCCCCCTTTGATCTGGGAACCATCCTGCGTATCGTGGATTTTCAGGAGCCAGCCGGCAACTCCCAGCCACAGGCCCCCAAACACAAACCACGGCCCTTTTCCCTGGAAAAACACTCAGCTTCCCCGCTTCTGGATGGTGGATTGCAGGAGTCACTTTGTGCTATCAAACCAGCCCGACTCGGCACTGGTGCCACCTTTCATCTGGGAACCATCCTGCGTATCGTGGATTTTCAGGAGCCAGCCGGCCACTCCCAGCCACAGGCCCCCAACACAGACTACGGCCCGTTTCCCTGGAAGTAAAACTGACATGCCCATCTTCTGGCTGGCAGATTGCAGGAGCCACTTGGCTCTATCAAACCAGCCCGACTCGGCACTGGTGCCCACTTGGGTATGGAACACATACTGCGCGGCGTGGATTTTCAGGAGCCAGCCGGCGACTCCCGGCCACAGGCCCCCAAAAACATACCACGGCCCTTTTCCGTGGAAAAAAAACTTAGCTGCCCCGCATCTGGATGGCAGATTGCAGGAGCCACTTGGTACTATAAAACCAGCCTGACTTGGCACTGGTCCCAACTTTCATCTGGGAACCATCCTGCGTATCGTGGAATTTCAGGAGCCAGCCAGGCCCTCCCAGCCACAGGCCCCCAAACACAAACCACGGCCCTTTTCCCTAGTAAACAAAACTGACCCGCCCCGCTTCTCGCTGGCAGATTGCAGGAGCCACTTCGCTCTATCAAACCAGCCCGACTCGGCACTGGTGCCACCTTTCATCTGGGAACCATCCTGCGTATCGTGGATTTTCAGGAGCCAGACAGCCACTCCCAGCCACAGGCCCCCGAAAAAAAACCACGGCCCTTTTCCCTGGGAAACAAAACTCACCTGCCCCGCTTCTGGCTGGCAGATTGCATGAGCCACTTGGCTCTGTCAAACCCGCCCGACTCGGCACTGGTGCCCTCTTTCATCTGGGAACCATATGCGTGGCGTGGATTTTCAGGAGCCAGAAAGCCACTCGCATCCCCAGGCCCCCGAACACAAACTACGGCCCCTTTCCCTGGCAAAAAAAACTCACCCGATCCGCTTCTGGCTGGCAGATTGCATGAGCCACTTCGTACTATCAAACCAGCCCGACTTGGCACTGGTCCAAACTTTCATCTGGAAACCATCCAGCGTGTCATGAAATTTCAGGAGCCAGCCGGCCACTCCCAGGCACAGGACCCCAAACAGAAACCACGGCCCTTTTCCCTGGCAAACAAAACTCACTCAGCCCGCTTCTGGCTGGCAGATTGCAGGAGCCACTTGGCTCTATCAAAGCAGCCCGTCTCGGCACTTGTGCCACCTTTGATCTTGGAACCATCCTGCGTACCGTGGATTTTCAGGAGCCAGACGGCCACTCCCTGCCACAGGCCCCCAAACACAAATCACGGCCCTTTTCCCTGGAAAAAACACTCAGCTGCCCCGCTTCTGGATGGTAGATTGCAGGAGCCACTTTGTACTATCATGCCAGTCCGATTTGGCACTGGTGCCACCTTTCATCTGGGAACCATCCTGCGCATCTTGGATTTTCAGGAGCCAGCCGGCCACTCCCAGCCACAGGACCCCAAACACAAACTACGGCCCTTTTCCCTTGAAGTAAAACTGACCTGCCCGTCTTCTGGCTGGCAGATTGCAGGAGCCACTTGGCTCTATCAAACCAGCCCGACTTGGCACTGCTGCCTCCTTTCATCTGGGAACCATCCAGCGTATCGTGGAATTTCAGGAGCCAGCCGGCCACTCCCAGCCACAGGCCCCCAAACACATACCACGGCCCTTTTCCCTGGAAAAGAAACTCACCTGCCCCGCTTCTGGCTGGTAGATTGCAGGAGCCACTTTGTACTATAATACCAGTCCGACTTGGCAGTGGTGCCACCTTTCATCTAGGAACCATCCTGCTTATAGTGGATTTTCAGGAGCCAGCCGGCCACTCCCAGCCACAGGCCCCCAAACACAAACCACGGCCCTTTTCCCTAGCAAACAAAACTGACCTGCCCCGCTTCTGGATGGTAGATTGCAGGAGCCACTATGTACTATCATACCAGTCTGACTTGGCACTAGTGCCACCTTTCATCTGGGAACCCTCCTGTGTATCATGGATTTTCAGGAGCCAGCCGGCCACTCCCAGCCACAGGCCCCAAAACACAAACCACTGCCATTTTCCCAGGCAAACAAAATTCACTCACCCGCTTCTGGCTCGCAGATTGCAGGACCCACTTTCCTCTATAAAACAAGAACGGCTCGGCACTTGTGCCACCTTTCATCTGGGAACCATCCTGCGCAGCTTGGATTTTCAGGAACCAGCCGGCCACTCCCAGCCACAGGCCCCCAAACACAAACCACGGCCCTTTTCCCAGGAAAAAACACTCAGCTTCCCCGCTTCTGGATGGTGGATTGCAGGAGTCACTTTGTGCTATCAAACCAGCCCGACTCGGCACTGGTGCCACCTTTCATCTGGGAACCATCCTGCGTATCGTGGATTTTCAGGAGCCAGCCGGCCACTCCCAGCCACAGGCCCCCAACACAGACTACGGCCCGTTTCCCTGGAAGTAAAACTGACCTGCCCATCTTCTGGCTGGCAGATTGCAGGAGCCACTTGGCTCTATCAAACCAGCCCGACTCGGCACTGGTGCCCCCTTGGGTATGGAACACATACTGCGCGGCGTGGATTTTCAGGAGCCAGCCGGCCACTCCCAGCCACAGGCCCCCAAAAACATACCACGGCCCTTTTCCGTGGAAAAAAAACTTAGCTTCCCCGCATCTGGATGGCAGATTGCAGGAGCCACTTGGTACTATAAAACCAGCCTGACTTGGCACTGGTCCCAACTTTCATCTGGGAACCATCCTGCGTATCGTGGATTTTCAGGAGCCAGACAGCCACTCCCAGCCACAGGCCCCCGAAAAAAAACCACGGCCCTTTTCCCTGGGAAACAAAACTCACCTGCCCCGCTTCTGGCTGGCAGATTGCATGAGCCACTTGGCTCTGTCAAACCCGCCCGACTCGGCACTGGTGCCCTCTTTCATCTGGGAACAATATGCGTGGCGTGGATTTTCAGGAGCCAGACAGCCACTCCCATCCCCAGGCCCCCGAACACAAACTACGGCCCCTTTCCCTGGCAAAAAAAACTCACCCGATCCGCTTCTGGCTGGCAGATTGCATGAGCCACTTCGTACTATCAAACCAGCCCGACTTGGCACTGGTCCCAACTTTCATCTGGAAACCATCCTGCGTATCGTGGATTTTCAGGAGCCAGCCGGCCACTCCCAACCACAGGCCCCCAAACACAATCCACGGCCCTTTTCCCTGGCAAAAAAAACTCACTCACCCCGCTTCTTGCTCGCAGATTGCAGGAGCCACTTTCCTCTGTAAAACAAGCAGGGCTCGGCACTTGTGCCGCCTTTGATCTGGGAACCATCCTGCGTATCGTGGATTTTCAGGAGCCAGCCGGCCACTCCCAGCCACAGGCCCCCAACACAGACTACGGCCCGTTTCCCTGGAAGTAAAACTGACATGCCCATCTTCTGGCTGGCAGATTGCAGGAGCCACTTGGCTCTATCAAACCAGCCCGACTCGGCACTGGTGCCCCCTTGGGTATGGAACACATACTGCGCGGCGTGGATTTTCAGGAGCCAGACAGCCACTCCCAGCCACAGGCCCCCAAAAACATACCACGGCCCTTCTCCGTGGAAAAAAAACTTAGCTGCCCCGCTTCTCGCTGGCAGATTGCAGGAGCCACTTGGCTCTGTCAAACCCGCCCGACTCGGCACTGGTGCCACCTTTCATCTGGGAACCGTCCTGCGTATCGTGGATTTTCAGGAGCCAGACAGCCACTCCCAGCCACAGGCCCCCGAAAAAAAACCACGGCCCTTTTCCCTGGCAAACAAAACTCACCTGCCCCGCTTCTGGCTGGCAGATTGCATGAGCCACTTGGCTCTGTCAAACCCGCCCGACTCGGCACTGGTGCCCTCTTTCATCTGGGAACCATATGCGTGGCGTGGATTTTCAGGAGCCAGACAGCCACTCGCATCCCCAGGCCCCCGAACACAAACTACGGCCCCTTTCCCTGGCAAAAAAAACTCACCCGATCCGCTTCTGGCTGGCAGATTGCATGAGCCACTTCGTACTATCAAACCAGCCCGACTTGGCACTGGTCCCAACTTTCATCTGGAAACCATCCAGCGTGTCATGAAATTTCAGGAGCCAGCCGGCCACTCCCAGGCACAGGACCCCAAACAGAAACCACGGCCCTTTTCCCTGGCAAACAAAACTCACTCAGCCCGCTTCTGGCTGGCAGATTGCAGGAGCCACTTGGCTCTATCAAAGCAGCCCGTCTCGGCACTTGTGCCACCTTTGATCTTGGAACCATCCTGCGTACCGTGGATTTTCAGGAGCCAGACGGCCACTCCCTGCCACAGGCCCCCAAACACAAATCACGGCCCTTTTCCCTAGAAAAAACACTCAGCTGCCCCGCTTCTGGATGGTAGATTGCAGGAGCCACTTTGTACTATCATGCCAGTCCGATTTGGCACTGGTGCCACCTTTCATCTGGGAACCATCCTGCGCATCTTGGATTTTCAGGAGCCAGCCGGCCACTCCCAGCCACAGGACCCCAAACACAAACTACGGCGCTTTTCCCTTGAAGTAAAACTGACCTGCCCTTCTTCTGGCTGGCAGATTGCAGGAGCCACGTGGCTCTATCAAACCAGCCCGACTTGGCACTGCTGCCTCCTTTCATCTGGGAACCATCCAGCGTATCGTGGAATTTCAGGAGCCAGCCGGCCACTCCCAGCCACAGGCCCCCAAACACATACCACGGCCCTTTTCCCTGGAAAAGAAACTCAGCTGCCCCGCTTCTGGCTGGTAGATTGCAGGAGCCACTTTGTACTATAATACCAGTCCGACTTGGCAGTGGTGCCACCTTTCATCTAGGAACCATCCTGCTTATAGTGGATTTTCAGGAGCCAGCCGGCCACTCCCAGCCACAGGCCCCCAAACACAAACCACGGCCCTTTTCCCTAGCAAACAAAACTGACCTGCCCCGCTTCTGGATGGTAGATTGCAGGAGCCACTATGTACTATCATACCAGTCTGACTTGGCACTAGTGCCACCTTTCATCTGGGAACCCTCCTGTGTATCATGGATTTTCAGGAGCCAGCCGGCCACTCCCAGCCACAGGCCCCCAAACACATACCACGGCCCTTTTCCCTGGAAAAAAACCTCAGCTGCCCCGCTTCTGGATGGTAGATTGCAGGAGACACTTTGTACTATCATGCCTGTCCGATTTGGCACTGGTGCCACCTTTCATCAGGGAACCATCCTGTGCATCTTGGATTTTCAGGAGCCAGCCGGCCACTCCCAGCCACAGGCCCCCAAACACATACCACGGCCCTTTTCCCTGGAAGAAAACACTCAGCTGCCCCGCTTCTGGATGGTGGATTGCAGGAGTCACTTTGTGCTATCAAACCAGCCCGACTCGGCACTGGTGCCACCTTTCATCTGGGAACCATCCTGCGTATTGTGGATTTTCAGGAGCCAGCCGGCCACTCCCAGCCACAGGCCCCAAAACACAAACCACTGCCATTTTCCCAGGCAAACAAAATTCACTCACCCGCTTCTGGCTCGCAGATTGCAGGACCCACTTTCCTCTATAAAACAAGAACGGCTCGGCACTTGTGCCACCTTTCATCTGGGAACCATCCTGCGCAGCTTGGATTTTCAGGAACCAGCCGGCCACTCCCAGCCACAGGCCCCCAAACACAAACCACGGCCCTTTTCCCTGTTAAAAAATCTCAGCTGCCCCGCATCTGGATGGTAGATTGCAGGAGCCACTTGCCTCTATCAAACCAGCCCGACTTGGCACTGGTCCCAACTTTCATCTGGGAACCATCCTGCGTATCGTGGAATTTCAGGAGCCAGCCAGCCACTCCCAGCCACAGGCCCCCGAAAAAAAACCACGGCCCTCTTCCCTGGCAAACAAAACTCACCTGCCCCGCTTCTGGCTGGCAGATTGCATGAGCCACTTGGCTCTGTCAAACCCGCCCGACTCGGCACTGGTGCCCCCTTGGGTATGGGACACATCCTGCGCGGCGTGGATTTTCAGGAGCCAGCCGGCCACTCCCAGCCACAGGCCCCTAACACAGACTACGGCCCGTTTCCCTGGAAGTAAAAGTGACCTGCCCATCTTCTGGCTGGCAGATTGCAGGAGCCACTAGGTACTATCAAACCAGCCCGACTTCGCACTGGTGCCTCCTTTCATCTGGGAACCATACTGCGTATCGTAGAATTTCAGGAGCCAGCCGGCAACTCCCAGCCACAGGCCCCAAACACAAACCACGGCCCTTTTCCCTGGCAAACAAAACTCACCTGCCCCGCTTCTGGCTGGCAGATTGCAGGAGCCACTCGCCTCTATCAAACCAGCCCGACTCGGCACTGGTGCCCCCTTTGATCTGGGAACCATCCTGCGTATCGTGGATTTTCAGGAGCCAGCCGGCCACTCCCAGCCACAGGCCCCCAAACACAAACCACGGCCCTTTTCCCTGGAAAAAACACTCAGCTTCCCCGCTTCTGGATGGTGGATTGCAGGAGTCACTTTGTGCTATCAAACCAGCCCGACTCGGCACTGGTGCCACCTTTCATCTGGGAACCATCCTGCGTATCGTGGATTTTCAGGAGCCAGCCGGCCACTCCCAGCCACAGGCCCCCAACACAGACTACGGCCCGTTTCCCTGGAAGTAAAACTGACCTGCCCATCTTCTGGCTGGCAGATTGCAGGAGCCACTTGGCTCTATCAAACCAGCCCAACTCGGCACTGGTGCCCCCTTGGGTATGGAACACATACTGCGCGGCGTGGATTTTCAGGAGCCAGCCGGCCACTCCCAGCCACAGGCCCCCAAAAACATACCACGGCCCTTTTCCGTGGAAAAAAAACTTAGCTGCCCCGCATCTGGATGGCAGATTGCAGGAGCCACTTGGTACTATAAAACCAGCCTGACTTGGCACTGGTGCCACCTTTCATCTGGGAACCATCCTGCGTATTGTGGATTTTCAGGAGCCAGCCGGCCACTCCCAGCCACAGGCCCCAAAACACAAACCACTGCCATTTTCCCAGGCAAACAAAATTCACTCACCCGCTTCTGGCTCGCAGATTGCAGGACCCACTTTCCTCTATAAAACAAGAACGGCTCGGCACTTGTGCCACCTTTCATCTGGGAACCATCCTGCGCAGCTTGGATTTTCAGGAACCAGCCGGCCACTCCCAGCCACAGGCCCCCAAACACAAACCACGGCCCTTTTCCCTGTTAAAAAATCTCAGCTGCCCCGCATCTGGATGGTAGATTGCAGGAGCCACTTGCCTCTATCAAACCAGCCCGACTTGGCACTGGTCCCAACTTTCATCTGGGAACCATCCTGCGTATCGTGGAATTTCAGGAGCCAGCCAGCCACTCCCAGCCACAGGCCCCCGAAAAAAAACCACGGCCCTCTTCCCTGGCAAACAAAACTCACCTGCCCCGCTTCTGGCTGGCAGATTGCATGAGCCACTTGGCTCTGTCAAACCCGCCCGACTCGGCACTGGTGCCCCCTTGGGTATGGGACACATCCTGCGCGGCGTGGATTTTCAGGAGCCAGCCGGCCACTCCCAGCCACAGGCCCCTAACACAGACTACGGCCCGTTTCCCTGGAAGTAAAAGTGACCTGCCCATCTTCTGGCTGGCAGATTGCAGGAGCCACTAGGTACTATCAAACCAGCCCGACTTCGCACTGGTGCCTCCTTTCATCTGGGAACCATACTGCGTATCGTAGAATTTCAGGAGCCAGCCGGCAACTCCCAGCCACAGGCCCCAAACACAAACCACGGCCCTTTTCCCTGGCAAACAAAACTCACCTGCCCCGCTTCTGGCTGGCAGATTGCAGGAGCCACTCGCCTCTATCAAACCAGCCCGACTCGGCACTGGTGCCCCCTTTGATCTGGGAACCATCCTGCGTATCGTGGATTTTCAGGAGCCAGCCGGCCACTCCCAGCCACAGGCCCCCAAACACAAACCACGGCCCTTTTCCCTGGAAAAAACACTCAGCTTCCCCGCTTCTGGATGGTGGATTGCAGGAGTCACTTTGTGCTATCAAACCAGCCCGACTCGGCACTGGTGCCACCTTTCATCTGGGAACCATCCTGCGTATCGTGGATTTTCAGGAGCCAGCCGGCCACTCCCAGCCACAGGCCCCCAACACAGACTACGGCCCGTTTCCCTGGAAGTAAAACTGACCTGCCCATCTTCTGGCTGGCAGATTGCAGGAGCCACTTCGCTCTATCAAACCAGCCCAACTCGGCACTGGTGCCCCCTTGGGTATGGAACACATACTGCGCGGCGTGGATTTTCAGGAGCCAGCCGGCCACTCCCAGCCACAGGCCCCCAAAAACATACCACGGCCCTTTTCCGTGGAAAAAAAACTTAGCTTCCCCGCATCTGGATGGCAGATTGCAGGAGCCACTTGGTACTATAAAACCAGCCTGACTTGGCACTGGTCCCAACTTTCATCTGGGAACCATCCTGCGTATCGTGGATTTTCAGGAGCCAGACAGCCACTCCCAGCCACAGGCCCCCGAAAAAAAACCACGGCCCTTTTCCCTGGGAAACAAAACTCACCTGCCCCGCTTCTGGCTGGCAGATTGCATGAGCCACTTGGCTCTGTCAAACCCGCCCGACTCGGCACTGGTGCCCTCTTTCATCTGGGAACAATATGCGTGGCGTGGATTTTCAGGAGCCAGACAGCCACTCCCATCCCCAGGCCCCCGAACACAAACTACGGCCCCTTTCCCTGGCAAAAAAAACTCACCCGATCCGCTTCTGGCTGGCAGATTGCATGAGCCACTTCGTACTATCAAACCAGCCCGACTTGGCACTGGTCCCAACTTTCATCTGGAAACCATCCTGCGTATCGTGGATTTTCAGGAGCCAGCCGGCCACTCCCAGCCACAGGCCCCCAAACACAATCCACGGCCCTTTTCCCTGGCAAAAAAAACTCACTCACCCCGCTTCTTGCTGGCAGATTGCAGGAGCCACTTTCCTCTGTAAAACAAGCAGGGCTCGGCACTTGTGCCGCCTTTGATCTGGGAACCATCCTGCGTATCGTGGATTTTCAGGAGCCAGCCGGCCACTCCCAGCCACAGGCCCCCAACACAGACTACGGCCCGTTTCCCTGGAAGTAAAACTGACATGCCCATCTTCTGGCTGGCAGATTGCAGGAGCCACTTGGCTCTATCAAACCAGCCCGACTCGGCACTGGTGCCCTCTTGGGTATGGAACACATACTGCGCGGCGTGGATTTTCAGGAGCCAGCCGGCGACTCCCAGCCACAGGCCCCCAAAAACATACCACGGCCCTTTTCCGTGGAAAAAAAACTTAGCTGCCCCGCATCTGGATGGCAGATTGCAGGAGCCACTTGGTACTATAAAACCAGCCTGACTTGGCACTGGTCCCAACTTTCATCTGGGAACCATCCTGCGTATCGTGGAATTTCAGGAGCCAGCCAGGCCCTCCCAGCCACAGGCCCCCAAACACAAACCACGGCCCTTTTCCCTAGTAAACAAAACTGACCCGCCCCGCTTCTCGCTGGCAGATTGCAGGAGCCACTTCGCTCTATCAAACCAGCCCGACTCGGCACTGGTGCCACCTTTCATCTGGGAACCGTCCTGCGTATCGTGGATTTTCAGGAGCCAGACAGCCACTCCCAGCCACAGGCCCCCGAAAAAAAACCACGGCCCTTTTCCCTGGGAAACAAAACTCACCTGCCCCGCTTCTGGCTGGCAGATTGCATGAGCCACTTGGCTCTGTCAAACCCGCCCGACTCGGCACTGGTGCCCTCTTTCATCTGGGAACCATATGCGTGGCGTGGATTTTCAGGAGCCAGACAGCCACTCGCATCCCCAGGCCCCCGAACACAAACTACGGCCCCTTTCCCTGGCAAAAAAAACTCACCCGATCCGCTTCTGGCTGGCAGATTGCATGAGCCACTTCGTACTATCAAACCAGCCCGACTTGGCACTGGTCCCAACTTTCATCTGGAAACCATCCAGCGTGTCATGAAATTTCAGGAGCCAGCCGGCCACTCCCAGCCACAGGACCCCAAACAGAAACCACGGCCCTTTTCCCTGGCAAACAAAACTCACTCAGCCCGCTTCTGGCTGGCAGATTGCAGGAGCCACTTGGCTCTATCAAAGCAGCCCGTCTCGGCACTTGTGCCACCTTTGATCTTGGAACCATCCTGCGTACCGTGGATTTTCAGGAGCCAGACGGCCACTCCCTGCCACAGGCCCCCAAACACAAATCACGGCCCTTTTCCCTGGAAAAAACACTCAGCTGCCCCGCTTCTGGATGGTAGATTGCAGGAGCCACTTTGTACTATCATGCCAGTCCGATTTGGCACTGGTGCCACCTTTCATCTGGGAACCATCCTGCGCATCTTGGATTTTCAGGAGCCAGCCGGCCACTCCCAGCCACAGGACCCCAAACACAAACTACGGCCCTTTTCCCTTGAAGTAAAACTGACCTGCCCGTCTTCTGGCTGGCAGATTGCAGGAGCCACGTGGCTCTATCAAACCAGCCCGACTTGGCACTGCTGCCTCCTTTCATCTGGGAACCATCCAGCGTATCGTGGAATTTCAGGAGCCAGCCGGGCACTCCCAGCCACAGGCCCCCAAACACATACCACGGCCCATTTCCCTGGAAAAGAAACTCAGCTGCCCCGCTTCTGGCTGGTAGATTGCAGGAGCCACTTTGTACTATAATACCAGTCCGACTTGGCAGTGGTGCCACCTTTCATCTAGGAACCATCCTGCTTATAGTGGATTTTCAGGAGCCAGCCGGCCACTCCCATCCACAGGCCCCCAAACACAAACCACGGCCCTTTTCCCTAGCAAACAAAACTGACCTGCCCCGCTTCTGGATGGTAGATTGCAGGAGCCACTATGTACTATCATACCAGTCTGACTTGGCACTAGTGCCACCTTTCATCTGGGAACCCTCCTGTGTATCATGGATTTTCAGGAGCCAGCCGGCCACTCCCAGCCACAGGCCCCCAAACACATACCACGGCCCTTTTCCCTGGAAAAAAACCTCAGCTGCCCCGCTTCTGGATGGTAGATTGCAGGAGACACTTTGTACTATCATGCCTGTCCGATTTGGCACTGGTGCCACCTTTCATCAGGGAACCATCCTGTGCATCTTGGATTTTCAGGAGCCAGCCGGCCACTCCCAGCCACAGGCCCCCAAACACATACCACGGCCCTTTTCCCTGGAAGAAAACACTCAGCTGCCCCGCTTCTGGATGGTGGATTGCAGGAGTCACTTTGTGCTATCAAACCAGCCCGACTCGGCACTGGTGCCACCTTTCATCTGGGAACCATCCTGCGTATTGTGGATTTTCAGGAGCCAGCCGGCCACTCCCAGCCACAGGCCCCAAAACACAAACCACTGCCATTTTCCCAGGCAAACAAAATTCACTCACCCGCTTCTGGCTCGCAGATTGCAGGACCCACTTTCCTCTATAAAACAAGAACGGCTCGGCACTTGTGCCACCTTTCATCTGGGAACCATCCTGCGCAGCTTGGATTTTCAGGAACCAGCCGGCCACTCCCAGCCACAGGCCCCCAAACACAAACCACGGCCCTTTTCCCTGTTAAAAAATCTCAGCTGCCCCGCATCTGGATGGTAGATTGCAGGAGCCACTTGCCTCTATCAAACCAGCCCGACTTGGCACTGGTCCCAACTTTCATCTGGGAACCATCCTGCGTATCGTGGAATTTCAGGAGCCAGCCAGCCACTCCCAGCCACAGACCCCGAAAAAAAACCACGGCCCTCTTCCCTGGCAAACAAAACTCACCTGCCCCGCTTCTGGCTGGCAGATTGCATGAGCCACTTGGCTCTGTCAAACCCGCCCGACTCGGCACTGGTGCCCCCTTGGGTATGGGACACATCCTGCGCGGCGTGGATTTTCAGGAGCCAGCCGGCCACTCCCAGCCACAGGCCCCTAACACAGACTACGGCCCGTTTCCCTGGAAGTAAAAGTGACCTGCCCATCTTCTGGCTGGCAGATTGCAGGAGCCACTTGGTACTATCAAACCAGCCCGACTTCGCACTGGTGCCTCCTTTCATCTGGGAACCATCCTGCGTATCGTGGAATTTCAGGAGCCAGCCGGCAACTCCCAGCCACAGGCCCCAAACACAAACCACGGCCCTTTTCCCTGGCAAACAAAACTCACCTGCCCCGCTTCTGGCTGGCAGATTGCAGGAGCCACTCGCCTCTATCAAACCAGCCCGACTCGGCACTGGTGCCCCCTTTGATCTGGGAACCATCCTGCGTATCGTGGATTTTCAGGAGCCAGCCGGGCACTCCCAGCCACAGGCCCCCAAACACATACCACGGCCCTTTTCCCTGGAAGAAAACACTCAGCTGCCCCGCTTCTGGATGGTGGATTGCAGGAGTCACTTTGTGCTATCAAACCAGCCCGACTCGGCACTGGTGCCACCTTTCATCTGGGAACCATCCTGCGTATCGTGGATTTTCAGGAGCCAGCCGGCCACTCCCAGCCACAGGCCCCCAACACAGACTACGGCCCGTTTCCCTGGAAGTAAAACTGACATGCCCATCTTCTGGCTGGCAGATTGCAGGAGCCACTTGGCTCTATCAAACCAGCCCGACTCGGCACTGGTGCCCCTTGGGTATGGAACACATACTGCGCGGCGTGGATTTTCAGGAGCCAGCCGGCGACTCCCAGCCACAGGCCCCCAAAAACATACCACGGCCCTTTTCCGTGGAAAAAAAACTTAGCTGCCCCGCATCTGGATGGCAGATTGCAGGAGCCACTTGGTACTATAAAACCAGCCTGACTTGGCACTGGTCCCAACTTTCATCTGGGAACCATCCTGCGTATCGTGGAATTTCAAAAGCCAGCCAGGCCCTCCCAGCCACAGGCCCCCAAACACAAACCACGGCCCTTTTCCCTAGTAAACAAAACTGACCCGCCCCGCTTCTCGCTGGCAGATTGCAGGAGCCACTTCGCTCTATCAAACCAGCCCGACTCGGCACTGGTGCCACCTTTCATCTGGGAACCGTCCTGCGTATCGTGGATTTTCAGGAGCCAGACGGCCACTCCCAGCCACAGGCCCCCGAAAAAAAACCACGGCCCTTTTCCCTGGGAAACAAAACTCACCTGCCCCGCTTCTGGCTGGCAGATTGCATGAGCCACTTGGCTCTGTCAAACCCGCCCGACTCGGCACTGGTGCCCTCTTTCATCTGGGAACCATATGCGTGGCGTGGATTTTCAGGAGCCAGACAGCCACTCGCATCCCCAGGCCCCCGAACACAAACTACGGCCCCTTTCCCTGGCAAAAAAAACTCACCCGATCCGCTTCTGGCTGGCAGATTGCATGAGCCACTTCGTACTATCAAACCAGCCCGACTTGGCACTGGTCCCAACTTTCATCTGGAAACCATCCAGCGTGTCATGAAATTTCAGGAGCCAGCCGGCCACTCCCAGCCACAGGACCCCAAACAGAAACCACGGCCCTTTCCCCTGGCAAACAAAACTCACTCAGCCCGCTTCTGGCTGGCAGATTGCAGGAGCCACTTGGCTCTATCAAAGCAGCCCGTCTCGGCACTTGTGCCACCTTTGATCTTGGAACCATCCTGCGTATCGTGGATTTTCAGGAGCCAGACGGCCACTCCCTGCCACAGGCCCCCAAACACAAATCACGGCCCTTTTCCCTGGAAAAAACACTTAGCTGCCCCGCTTCTGGATGGTGGATTGCAGGAGTCACTTTGTCCTATCAAACCGGCCCGACTCGGCACTGGTGCCACCTTTGATCTGGGAACCATCCTGCGTATCGTGGATTTTCAGGAGCCAGCCGGCCACTCCCAGCCACCGGCCCCGAAACACAATCCACGGCCCTTTTCCCTGGCAAAAAAAACTCACTCACCCCGCTTCTGGCTCGCAGATTGCAGGAGCCACTTTCCTCTGTAAAACAAGCAGGGCTCGGCACTTGTGCCGCCTTTGATCTGGAAACCATCCTCCGTATCGTGGATTTTCAGGAGCCAGCCCGCGACTCCCAGCCACAGGCCCCTAAACACAAATCACGGCCCTTTTCCTCAGAAAAAACACTCAGCTGCCCCGCTTCTGGATGGTGGATTGCAGGAGTCACTTTGTGCTATTAAACCAGCCCGACTCGGCACTGGTGCCACCTTTCATCTGGGAACCATCCTGCGTATTGTGGATTTTCAGGAGCCAGCCGGCCACTCCCAGCCACAGGCCCCCAAACACAAACCACCGCCCTTTTCCCTGGCAAACAAAATTCACTCACCCCGCTTCTGGCTCGCAGATTGCAGGACCCTCTTTCCTCTATAAAACAAGCACGGCTCGGCACTTGTGCCACCTTTGATCTGGGAACCATCCTCCGTATCGTGGATTTTCAGGAGCCAGCCAGCCACTCCCAGCCACAGGCCCCCAAACACAAACTATGGCCCTTTTTTTCCTGGAAGGAAAACTGACCTGCCCATCTTCTGGCTGGCAGATTGCAGGAGCCACGTGGCTCTATCAAACCAGCCCGACTTGGCACTGCTGCCTCCTTTCATCTGGGAACCATCCTGCGTATCGTGCAATTTCAGGAGCCAGCCGGGCACTCCCAGCCACAGGCCCCCAACACATACCACGGCCCTTTTCCCTGGAAAAAAAACTCAGCTGCCCCGCTTCTGGCTGGTAGATTGCAGGAGCCACTTTGTACTATAATACCAGTACGACTTGGCAGTGGTGCCACCTTTCATCTAGGAACCATCCTGCTTATAGTGGATTTTCAGGAGCCAGCCGGCCACTCCCAGCCACAGGCCCCCAAACACATACCACCGCCCTTTTCCCTGGAAAAAAAACTCAGCTGCCCCGCTTCTGGATGGTAGATTGCAGGAGCCACTATGTACTATCATACCAGTCTGACTTGGCACTAGTGCCACCTTTCATCTGGGAACCCTCCTGTGTATCATGGATTTTCAGGAGCCAGCCGGCCACTCCCAGCCACAGGCCCCCAAACACATACTACGGCCCTTTTCCCTGGAAAAAAACCTCAGCTGCCCCGCTTCTGGATGGTAGATTGCAGGAGACACTTTGTACTGTCATACCTGTCCGATTTGGCACTGGTGCCACATTTCATCAGGGAACCATCCTGTGCATCTTGGATTTTCAGGAGCCAGCCGGCCACTCCCAGCCACAGGCCCCCAAACACATACCACGGCCCTTTTCCCTGGAAAAAACACTCAGCCGCCCCGCTTCTGGATGGTGGATTGCAGGAGTCACTTTGTGCTATCAAACCAGCCCGACTCGGCACTGGTGCCACCTTTCATCTGGGAACCATCCTGCGTATTGTGGATTTTCAGGAGCCAGCCGGCCACTCCCAGCCACAGGCCCCCAAACACAAACCACTGCCATTTTCCCAGGCAAACAAAATTCACTCACCCCGCTTCTGGCTCGCAGATTGCAGGACCCACTTTCCTCTATAAAACAAGAACGGCTCGGCACTTGTGCCACCTTTCATCTGGGAACCATCCTGTGCAGCGTGGATTTTCAGGAACCAGCCGGCCACGCCCAGCCACAGGCCCCCAAACACAAACCACGGCCCTTTTCCCTGTTAAAAAATCTCAGCTGCCCCGCATCTGGATGGTAGATTGCAGGAGCCACTTGCCTCTATCAAACCAGCCCGACTTGGCACTGGTCCCAACTTTCATCTGGGAACCATCCTGCGTATCGTGGAATTTCAGGAGCCAGCCAGGCACTGCCAGCCACAGGCCCCCAAACACAAACCACGGCCCTTTTCCCTGGCAAACAAAACTCACCCGCCCCGCTTCTCGCTGGCAGATTGCAGGAGTCACTTTGTGCTATCAAACCAGCCCGACTCGGCACTGGTGCCACCTTTCATCTGGGAACCGTCCTGCGTATCGTGGATTTTCAGGAGCCAGACAGCCACTCCCAGCCACAGGCCCCCGAAAAAAAACCACGGCCCTTTTCCCTGGGAAACAAAACTCACCTGCCCCGCTTCTGGCTGGCAGATTGCATGAGCCACTTGGCTCGGTCAAACCCGCCCGACTCGGCACTGGTGCCCTCTTTCATCTGGGAACCATATGCGTTGCGTGGATTTTCAGGAGCCAGAAAGCCACTCCCAGCCACAGGCCCCCGAACACAAACCACGGCCCTTTTCCCTGGCAAACAAAACTCACCCGCCCCACTTCTGGCTGGCAGATTGCAGGCGCCACTTGGCTCTATCAAACCAGCCCGACTCGGCACTGGTGCCCCCTTGGGTATGGGACACATCCTGCGCGGCGTGGATTTTCAGGAGCCAGCCGGCCACTCCCAGCCACAGGCCCCTAACACAGACTACGGCCCGTTTCCCTGGAAGTAAAAGTGACCTGCCCATCTTCTGGCTGGCAGATTGCAGGAGCCACTAGGTACTATCAAACCAGCCCGACTTCGCACTGGTGCCTCCTTTCATCTGGGAACCATCCTGCGTATCGTGGAATTTCAGGAGCCAGCCGGCAACTCCCAGCCACAGGCCCCAAACACAAACCACGGCCCTTTTCCCTGGCAAACAAAACTCACCTGCCCCGCTTCTGGCTGGCAGATTGCAGGAGCCACTTGCCTCTATCAAACCAGCCCGACTCGGCACTGGTGCCCCCTTTGATCTGGGAACCATCCTGCGTATCGTGGATTTTCAGGAGCCAGCCGGCCACTCCCAGCCACAGGCCCCCAAACACAAACCACGGCCCTTTTCCCTGGAAAAAACACTCAGCTTCCCCGCTTCTGGATGGTGGATTGCAGGAGTCACTTTGTGCTATCAAACCAGCCCGACTCGGCACTGGTGCCACCTTTCATCTGGGAACCATCCTGCGTATCGTGGATTTTCAGGAGCCAGCCGGCCACTCCCAGCCACAGGCCCCCAACACAGACTACGGCCCGTTTCCCTGGAAGTAAAACTGACCTGCCCATCTTCTGGCTGGCAGATTGCAGGAGCCACTTGGCTCTATCAAACCAGCCCGACTCGGCACTGGTGCCCCCTTGGGTATGGAACACATACTGCGCGGCGTGGATTTTCAGGAGCCAGCCGGCCACTCCCAGCCACAGGCCCCCAAAAACATACCACGGCCCTTTTCCGTGGAAAAAAAACTTAGCTGCCCCGCATCTGGATGGCAGATTGCAGGAGCCACTTGGTACTATAAAACCAGCCTGACTTGGCACTGGTCCCAACTTTCATCTGGGAACCATCCTGCGTATCGTGGAATTTCAGGAGCCAGCCAGGCACTCCCAGCCACAGGCCCCCAAACACAAACCACGGCCCTTTTCCCTAGCAAACAAAACTGACCCGCCCCGCTTCTCGCTGGCAGATTGCAGGAGCCACTTCGCTCTATCAAACCAGCCCGACTCGGCACTGGTGCCACCTTTCATCTGGGAACCGTCTTGCGTATCGTGGATTTTCAGGAGCCAGACAGCCACTCCCAGCCACAGGCCCCCGAAAAAAAACCACGGCCCTTTTCCCTGGGAAACAAAACTCACCTGCCCCGCTTCTGGCTGGCAGATTGCATGAGCCACTTGGCTCTGTCAAACCCGCCCGACTCGGCACTGGTGCCCTCTTTCATCTGGGAACAATATGCGTGGCGTGGATTTTCAGGAGCCAGACAGCCACTCCCATCCCCAGGCCCCCGAACACAAACTACGGCCCCTTTCCCTGGCAAAAAAAACTCACCCGATCCACTTCTGGCTGGCAGATTGCATGAGCCACTTCGTACTATCAAACCAGCCCGACTTGGCACTGGTCCCAACTTTCATCTGGAAACCATCCTGCGTATCGTGGATTTTCAGGAGCCAGCCGGCCACTCCCAGCCACAGGCCCCCAAACACAATCCACGGTCCTTTTCCCTGGCAAAAAAAACTCACTCACCCCGCTTCTGGCTCGCAGATTGCAGGAGCCACTTTCCTCTGTAAAACAAGCAGGGCTCGGCACTTGTGCCGCCTTTGATCTGGGAACCATCCTGCGTATCGTGGATTTTCAGGAGCCAGCCGGCCACTCCCAGCCACAGGCCCCCAACACAGACTACGGCCCGTTTCCCTGGAAGTAAAACTGACATGCCCATCTTCTGGCTGGCAGATTGCAGGAGCCACTTGGCTCTATCAAACCAGCCCGACTCGGCACTGGTGCCCTCTTGGGTATGGAACACATACTGCGCGGCGTGGATTTTCAGGAGCCAGCCGGCCACTCCCAGCCACAGGCCCCCAAAAACATGCCACGGCCCTTTTCCGTGGAAAAAAAACTTAGCTGCCCCGCATCTGGATGGCAGATTGCAGGAGCCACTTGGTACTATAAAACCAGCCTGACTTGGCACTGGTCCCAACTTTCATCTGGGAACCATCCTGCGTATCGTGGAATTTCAGGAGCCAGCCAGGCACTCCCAGCCACAGGCCCCCAAACACAAACCACGGCCCTTTTCCCTAGCAAACAAAACTGACCCGCCCCGCTTCTCGCTGGCAGATTGCAGGAGCCACTTCGCTCTATCAAACCAGCCCGACTCGGCACTGGTGCCACCTTTCATCTGGGAACCGTCCTGCGTGGCGTGGATTTTCAGGAGCCAGACAGCCACTCCCAGCCACAGGCCCCCAAACACAAACCACGGCCCTTTTCCCTAGTAAACAAAACTGACCCGCCCCGCTTCTGGCTGGCAGATTGCATGAGCCACTTGGCTCTGTCAAACCCGCCCGACTCGGCACTGGTGCCCTCTTTCATCTGGGAACCATATGCGTGGCGTGGATTTTCAGGAGCCAGACAGCCACTCGCATCCCCAGGCCCCCGAACACAAACTACGGCCCCTTTCCCTGGCAAAAAAAACTCACCCGATCCGCTTCTGGCTGGCAGATTGCATGAGCCACTTCGTACTATCAAACCAGCCCGACTTGGCACTGGTCCCAACTTTCATCTGGAAACCATCCAGCGTGTCATGAAATTTCAGGAGCCAGCCGGCCACTCCCAGCCACAGGACCCCAAACAGAAACCACGGCCCTTTTCCCTGGCAAACAAAACTCACTCAGCCCGCTTCTGGCTGGCAGATTGCAGGAGCCACTTGGCTCTATCAAAGCAGCCCGTCTCGGCACTTGTGCCACCTTTGATCTTGGAACCATCCTGCGTACCGTGGATTTTCAGGAGCCAGACGGCCACTCCCTGCCACAGGCCCCCAAACACAAATCACGGCCCTTTTCCCTGGAAAAAACACTCAGCTGCCCCGCTTCTGGATGGTAGATTGCAGGAGCCACTTTGTACTATCATGCCAGTCCGATTTGGCACTGGTGCCACCTTTCATCTGGGAACCATCCTGCGCATCTTGGATTTTCAGGAGCCAGCCGGCCACTCCCAGCCACAGGACCCCAAACACAAACTACGGCCCTTTTCCCTTGAAGTAAAACTGACCTGCCCGTCTTCTGGCTGGCAGATTGCAGGAGCCACGTGGCTCTATCAAACCAGCCCGACTTGGCACTGCTGCCTCCTTTCATCTGGGAACCATCCAGCGTATCGTGGAATTTCAGGAGCCAGCCGGGCACTCCCAGCCACAGGCCCCCAAACACATACCACGGCCCTTTTCCCTGGAAAAGAAACTCAGCTGCCCCGCTTCTGGCTGGTAGATTGCAGGAGCCACTTTGTACTATAATACCAGTCCGACTTGGCAGTGGTGCCACCTTTCATCTAGGAACCATCCTGCTTATAGTGGATTTTCAGGAGCCAGCCGGCCACTCCCATCCACAGGCCCCCGAACACAAACTACGGCCCCTTTCCCTGGCAAAAAAAACTCACCCGATCCACTTCTGGCTGGCAGATTGCATGAGCCACTTCGTACTATCAAACCAGCCCGACTTGGCACTGGTCCCAACTTTCATCTGGAAACCATCCTGCGTATCGTGGATTTTCAGGAGCCAGCCGGCCACTCCCAGCCACAGGCCCCCAAACACAATCCACGGTCCTTTTCCCTGGCAAAAAAAACTCACTCACCCCGCTTCTGGCTCGCAGATTGCAGGAGCCACTTTCCTCTGTAAAACAAGCAGGGCTCGGCACTTGTGCCGCCTTTGATCTGGGAACCATCCTGCGTATCGTGGATTTTCAGGAGCCAGCCGGCCACTCCCAGCCACAGGCCCCCAACACAGACTACGGCCCGTTTCCCTGGAAGTAAAACTGACATGCCCATCTTCTGGCTGGCAGATTGCAGGAGCCACTTGGCTCTATCAAACCAGCCCGACTCGGCACTGGTGCCCTCTTGGGTATGGAACACATACTGCGCGGCGTGGATTTTCAGGAGCCAGCCGGCCACTCCCAGCCACAGGCCCCCAAAAACATGCCACGGCCCTTTTCCGTGGAAAAAAAACTTAGCTGCCCCGCATCTGGATGGCAGATTGCAGGAGCCACTTGGTACTATAAAACCAGCCTGACTTGGCACTGGTCCCAACTTTCATCTGGGAACCATCCTGCGTATCGTGGAATTTCAGGAGCCAGCCAGGCACTCCCAGCCACAGGCCCCCAAACACAAACCACGGCCCTTTTCCCTAGCAAACAAAACTGACCCGCCCCGCTTCTCGCTGGCAGATTGCAGGAGCCACTTCGCTCTATCAAACCAGCCCGACTCGGCACTGGTGCCACCTTTCATCTGGGAACCGTCCTGCGTGGCGTGGATTTTCAGGAGCCAGACAGCCACTCCCAGCCACAGGCCCCCAAACACAAACCACGGCCCTTTTCCCTAGTAAACAAAACTGACCCGCCCCGCTTCTGGCTGGCAGATTGCATGAGCCACTTGGCTCTGTCAAACCCGCCCGACTCGGCACTGGTGCCCTCTTTCATCTGGGAACCATATGCGTGGCGTGGATTTTCAGGAGCCAGACAGCCACTCGCATCCCCAGGCCCCCGAACACAAACTACGGCCCCTTTCCCTGGCAAAAAAAACTCACCCGATCCGCTTCTGGCTGGCAGATTGCATGAGCCACTTCGTACTATCAAACCAGCCCGACTTGGCACTGGTCCCAACTTTCATCTGGAAACCATCCAGCGTGTCATGAAATTTCAGGAGCCAGCCGGCCACTCCCAGCCACAGGACCCCAAACAGAAACCACGGCCCTTTTCCCTGGCAAACAAAACTCACTCAGCCCGCTTCTGGCTGGCAGATTGCAGGAGCCACTTGGCTCTATCAAAGCAGCCCGTCTCGGCACTTGTGCCACCTTTGATCTTGGAACCATCCTGCGTACCGTGGATTTTCAGGAGCCAGACGGCCACTCCCTGCCACAGGCCCCCAAACACAAATCACGGCCCTTTTCCCTGGAAAAAACACTCAGCTGCCCCGCTTCTGGATGGTAGATTGCAGGAGCCACTTTGTACTATCATGCCAGTCCGATTTGGCACTGGTGCCACCTTTCATCTGGGAACCATCCTGCGCATCTTGGATTTTCAGGAGCCAGCCGGCCACTCCCAGCCACAGGACCCCAAACACAAACTACGGCCCTTTTCCCTTGAAGTAAAACTGACCTGCCCGTCTTCTGGCTGGCAGATTGCAGGAGCCACGTGGCTCTATCAAACCAGCCCGACTTGGCACTGCTGCCTCCTTTCATCTGGGAACCATCCAGCGTATCGTGGAATTTCAGGAGCCAGCCGGGCACTCCCAGCCACAGGCCCCCAAACACATACCACGGCCCTTTTCCCTGGAAAAGAAACTCAGCTGCCCCGCTTCTGGCTGGTAGATTGCAGGAGCCACTTTGTACTATAATACCAGTCCGACTTGGCAGTGGTGCCACCTTTCATCTAGGAACCATCCTGCTTATAGTGGATTTTCAGGAGCCAGCCGGCCACTCCCATCCACAGGCCCCCAAACACAAACCACGGCCCTTTTCCCTAGCAAACAAAACTGACCTGCCCCGCTTCTGGATGGTAGATTGCAGGAGCCACTATGTACTATCATACCAGTCTGACTTGGCACTAGTGCCACCTTTCATCTGGGAACCCTCCTGTGTATCATGGATTTTCAGGAGCCAGCCGGCCACTCCCAGCCACAGGCCCCCAAACACATACCACGGCCCTTTTCCCTGGAAAAAAACCTCAGCTGCCCCGCTTCTGGATGGTAGATTGCAGGAGACACTTTGTACTATCATGCCTGTCCGATTTGGCACTGGTGCCACCTTTCATCAGGGAACCATCCTGCGCATCTTGGATTTTCAGGAGCCAGCCGGCCACTCCCAGCCACAGGCCCCTAAACACAAACCACGGCCCTTTTCCCTGGAAAAAAACCTCAGCTGCCCCGCTTCTGGATGGTAGATTGCAGGAGACACTTTGTACTATCATGCCTGTCCGATTTGGCACTGGTGCCACCTTTCATCAGGGAACCATCCTGCGCATCTTGGATTTTCAGGAGCCAGCCGGCCACTCCCAGCCACAGGCCCCTAAACACATACCACGGCCCTTTTCCCTGGAAGAAAACACTCAGCTGCCCCGCTTCTGGATGGTGGATTGCAGGAGTCACTTTGTGCTATCAAACCAGCCCGACTCGGCACTGGTGCCACCTTTCATCTGGGAACCATCCTGCGTATTGTGGATTTTCAGGAGCCAGCCGGCCACTCCCAGCCACAGGCCCCCAAACACAAACCACTGCCATTTTCCCAGGCAAACAAAATTCACTCACCCGCTTCTGGCTCGCAGATTGCAGGACCCACTTTCCTCTATAAAACAAGAACGGCTCGGCACTTGTGCCACCTTTCATCTGGGAACCATCCTGCGCAGCTTGGATTTTCAGGAACCAGCCGGCCACTCCCAGCCACAGGCCCCCAAACACAAACCACGGCCCTTTTCCCTGTTAAAAAATCTCAGCTGCCCCGCATCTGGATGGTAGATTGCAGGAGCCACTTGCCTCTATCAAACCAGCCCGACTTGGCACTGGTCCCAACTTTCATCTGGGAACCATCCTGCGTATCGTGGAATTTCAGGAGCCAGCCAGCCACTCCCAGCCACAGGCCCCCGAAAAAAAACCACGGCCCTCTTCCCTGGCAAACAAAACTCACTCACCCCGCTTCTGGCTGGCAGATTGCATGAGCCACTTGGCTCTGTCAAACCCGCCCGACTCGGCACTGGTGCCCCCTTGGGTATGGGACACATCCTGCGCGGCGTGGATTTTCAGGAGCCAGCCGGCCACTCCCAGCCACAGGCCCCTAACACAGACTACGGCCCATTTCCCTGGAAGTAAAAGTGACCTGCCCATCTTCTGGCTGGCAGATTGCAGGAGCCACTTGGTACTATCAAACCAGCCCGACTTCGCACTGGTGCCTCCTTTCATCTGGGAACCATACTGCGTATCGTGGAATTTCAGGAGCCAGCCGGCAACTCCCAGCCACAGGCCCCAAACACAAACCACGGCCCTTTTCCCTGGCAAACAAAACTCACCTGCCCCGCTTCTGGCTGGCAGATTGCAGGAGCCACTCGCCTCTATCAAACCAGCCCGACTCGGCACTGGTGCCCCCTTTGATCTGGGAACCATCCTGCGTATCGTGGATTTTCAGGAGCCAGCCGGCCACTCCCAGCCACAGGCCCCCAAACACAAACCACGGCCCTTTTCCCTGGAAAAAACACTCAGCTTCCCCGCTTCTGGATGGTGGATTGCAGGAGTCACTTTGTGCTATCAAACCAGCCCGACTCGGCACTGGTGCCACCTTTCATCTGGGAACCATCCTGCGTATTGTGGATTTTCAGGAGCCAGCCGGCCACTCCCAGCCACAGGCCCCCAACACAGACTACGGCCCGTTTCCCTGGAAGTAAAACTGACATGCCCATCTTCTGGCTGGCAGATTGCAGGAGCCACTTGGCTCTATCAAACCAGCCCGACTCGGCACTGGTGCCCCCTTGGGTATGGAACACATACTGCGCGGCGTGGATTTTCAGGAGCCAGCCGGCCACTCCCAGCCACAGGCCCCCAAAAACATACCACGGCCCTTTTCCGTGGAAAAAAAACTTAGCTGCCCCGCATCTGGATGGCAGATTGCAGGAGCCACTTGGTACTATAAAACCAGCCTGACTTGGCACTGGTCCCAACTTTCATCTGGGAACCATCCTGCGTATCGTGGAATTTCAGGAGCCAGCCAGGCACTCCCAGCCACAGGCCCCCAAACACAAACCACGGCCCTTTTCCCTAGCAAACAAAACTGACCTGCCCCGCTTCTCGCTGGCAGATTGCAGGAGCCACTTCGCTCTATCAAACCAGCCCGACTCGGCACTGGTGCCACCTTTCATCTGGGAACCGTCTTGCGTATCGTGGATTTTCAGGAGCCAGACAGCCACTCCCAGCCACAGGCCCCCGAAAAAAAACCACGGCCCTTTTCCCTGGGAAACAAAACTCACCTGCCCCGCTTCTGGCTGGCAGATTGCATGAGCCACTTGGCTCTGTCAAACCCACGCGACTCGGCACTGGTGCCCTCTTTCATCTGGGAACCATATGCGTGGCGTGGATTTTCAGGAGCCAGACAGCCACTCCCATCCCCAGGCCCCCGAACACAAACTACGGCCCCTTTCCCTGGCAAAAAAAACTCACCCGATCCGCTTCTGGCTGGCAGATTGCATGAGCCACTTCGTACTATCAAACCAGCCCGACTTGGCACTGGTCCCAACTTTCATCTGGAAACCATCCTGCGTATCGTGGATTTTCAGGAGCCAGCCGGCCACTCCCAGCCACAGGCCCCCAAACACAATCCACGGCCCTTTTCCCTGGCAAAAAAAACTCACTCACCCCGCTTCTGGCTCGCAGATTGCAGGAGCCACTTTCCTCTGTAAAACAAGCAGGGCTCGGCACTTGTGCCGCCTTTCATCTGGGAACCATCCTGCGTATCGTGGATTTTCAGGAGCCAGCCGGCCACTCCCAGCCACAGGCCCCCAACACAGACTACGGCCCGTTTCCCTGGAAGTAAAACTGACATGCCCATCTTCTGGCTGGCAGATTGCAGGAGCCACTTGGCTCTATCAAACCAGCCCGACTCGGCACTGGTGCCCCCTTGGGTATGGAACACATACTGCGCGGCGTGGATTTTCAGGAGCCAGCCGGCCACTCCCAGCCACAGGCCCCCAAAAACATACCACGGCCCTTTTCCGTGGAAAAAAAACTTAGCTGCCCCGCATCTGGATGGCAGATTGCAGGAGCCACTTGGTACTATAAAACCAGCCTGACTTGGCACTGGTCCCAACTTTCATCTGGGAACCATCCTGCGTATCGTGGAATTTCAGGAGCCAGCCAGGCCCTCCCAGCCACAGGCCCCCAAACACAAACCACGGCCCTTTTCCCTAGTAAACAAAACTGACCCGCCCCGCTTCTGGCTGGCAGATTGCATGAGCCACTTGGCTCTGTCAAACCCGCCCGACTCGGCACTGGTGCCCTCTTTCATCTGGGAACCATATGCGTGGCGTGGATTTTCAGGAGCCAGACAGCCACTCGCATCCCCAGGCCCCCGAACACAAACTACGGCCCCTTTCCCTGGCAAAAAAAACTCACCCGATCCGCTTCTGGCTGGCAGATTGCATGAGCCACTTCGTACTATCAAACCAGCCCGACTTGGCACTGGTCCCAACTTTCATCTGGAAACCATCCAGCGTGTCATGAAATTTCAGGAGCCAGCCCGCCACTCCCAGCCACAGGACCCCAAACAGAAACCACGGCCCTTTTCCCTGGCAAACAAAACTCACTCAGCCCGCTTCTGGCTGGCAGATTGCAGGAGCCACTTGGCTCTATCAAAGCAGCCCGTCTCGGCACTTGTGCCACCTTTGATCTTGGAACCATCCTGCGTATCGTGGATTTTCAGGAGCCAGACGGCCACTCCCTGCCACAGGCCCCCAAACACAAATCACGGCCCTTTTCCCTGGAAAAAACACTCAGCTGGCCCGCTTCTGGATGGTGGATTGCAGGAGTCACTTTGTGCTATTAAACCAGCCCGACTCGGCACTGGTGCCACCTTTCATCTGGGAACCATCCTGCGTATTGCGGATTTTCAGGAGCCAGCCGGCCACTCCCAGCCACAGGCCCCCAAACACAAACCACCGCCCTTTTCCCTGGCAAACAAAATTCACTCACCCCGCTTCTGGCTCGCAGATTGCAGGACCCTCTTTCCTCTATAAAACAAGCACGGCTCGGCACTTGTGCCACCTTTGATCTGGGAACCATCCTCCGTATCGTGGATTTTCAGGAGCCAGCCAGCCACTCCCAGCCACAGGCCCCCAAACACAAACTATGGCAATTTTTTTCCTGGAAGGAAAACTGACCTGCCCATCTTCTGGCTGGCAGATTGCAGGAGCCACGTGGCTCTATCAAACCAGCCCGACTTGGCACTGCTGCCTCCTTTCATCTGGGAACCATCCTGCGTATCGTGCAATTTCAGGAGCCAGCCGGGCACTCCCAGCCACAGGCCCCCAACACATACCACAGCCCTTTTCCCTGGAAAAAAAACTCAGCTGCCCCGCTTCTGGCTGGCAGATTGCAGGAGCCACTTTGTACTATAATACCAGTCCGACTTGGCAGTGGTGCCACCTTTCATCTAGGAACCATCCTGCTTATAGTGGATTTTCAGGAGCCAGCCGGCCACTCCCAGCCACAGGCCCCCAAACACATACCACGGCCCTTTTCCCTGGAAAAAAAACTCAGCTGCCCCGCTTCTGGATGGTAGATTGCAGGAGCCACTATGTACTATCATACCAGTCTGACTTGGCACTAGTGCCACCTTTCATCTGGGAACCCTCCTGTGTATCATGGATTTTCAGGAGCCAGCCGGCCACTCCCAGCCACAGGCCCCAAAACACATACTACGGCCCTTTTCCCTGGAAAAAAACCTCAGCTGCCCCGCTTCTGGATGGTAGATTGCAGGAGACACTTTGTACTGTCATACCTGTCCGATTTGGCACTGGTGCCACCTTTCATCAGGGAACCATCCTGTGCATGTTGGATTTTCAGGAGCCAGCCGGCCACTCCCAGCCACAGGCCCCCAAACACATACCACGGCCCTTTTCCCTGGAAAAAACACTCAGCCGCTCCGCTTCTGGATGGTGGATTGCAGGAGTCACTTTGTGCTATCAAACCAGCCCGACTCGGCACTGGTGCCACCTTTCATCTGGGAACCATCCTGCGTATTGTGGATTTTCAGGAGCCAGCCGGCCACTCCCAGCCACAGGCCCCCAAACACAAACCACTGCCATTTTCCCAGGCAAACAAAATTCACGCACCCCGCTTCTGGCTCGCAGATTGCAGGACCCACTTTCCTCTATAAAACAAGAACGGCTCGGCACTTGTGCCACCTTTCATCTGGGAACCATCCTGTGCAGCGTGGATTTTCAGGAACCAGCCGGCCACGCCCAGCCACAGGCCCCCGAAAAAAAACCACGGCCCTTTTCCCTGGGAAACAAAACTCACCTGCCCCGCTTCTGGCTGGCAGATTGCATGAGCCACTTGGCTCGGTCAAACCCGCCCGACTCGGCACTGGTGCCCTCTTTCATCTGGGAACCATATGCGTTGCGTGGATTTTCAGGAGCCCGAAAGCCACTCCCAGCCACAGGCCCCCGAACACAAACCACGGCCCTTTTCCCTGGCAAACAAAACTCACCCGCCCCACTTCTGGCTGGCAGATTGCAGGCGCCACTTGGCTCTATCAAACCCGCCCGACTCGGCACTGGTGCCCCCTTGGGTATGGGACACATCCTGCGCGGCGTGGATTTTCAGGAGCCAGCCGGCCACTCCCAGCCACAGGCCCCTAACACAGACTACGGCCCGTTTCCCTGGAAGTAAAAGTGACCTGCCCATCTTCTGGCTGCCAGATTGCAGGAGCCACTTGGTACTATCAAACCAGCCCGACTTCGCACTGGTGCCTCCTTTCATCTGGGAACCATCCTGCGTATCGTGGAATTTCAGGAGCCAGCCGGCAACTCCCAGCCACAGGCCCCAAACACAAACCACGGCCCTTTTCCCTGGCAAACAAAACTCACCTGCCCCGCTTCTGGCTGGCAGATTGCAGGAGCCACTTGCCTCTATCAAACCAGCCCGACTCGGCACTGGTGCCCCCTTTGATCTGGGAACCATCCTGCGTATCGTGGATTTTCAGGAGCCAGCCGGCAACTCCCAGCCACAGGCCCCCAAACACAAACCACGGCCCTTTTCCCTGGAAAAAACACTCAGCTTCCCCGCTTCTGGATGGTGGATTGCAGGAGTCACTTTGTGCTATCAAACCAGCCCGACTCGGCACTGGTGCCACCTTTCATCTGGGAACCATCCTGCGTATTGTGGATTTTCAGGAGCCAGCCGGCCACTCCCAGCCACAGGCCCCCAACACAGACTACGGCCCGTTTCCCTGGAAGTAAAACTGACATGCCCATCTTCTGGCTGGCAGATTGCAGGAGCCACTTGGCTCTATCAAACCAGCCCGACTCGGCACTGGTGCCCCCTTGGGTATGGAACACATACTGCGCGGCGTGGATTTTCAGGAGCCAGCCGGCCACTCCCAGCCACAGGCCCCCAAAAACATACCACGGCCCTTTTCCGTGGAAAAAAAACTTAGCTGCCCCGCATCTGGATGGCAGATTGCAGGAGCCACTTGGTACTATAAAACCAGCCTGACTTGGCACTGGTCCCAACTTTCATCTGGGAACCATCCTGCGTATCGTGGAATTTCAGGAGCCAGCCAGGCACTCCCAGCCACAGGCCCCCAAACACAAACCACGGCCCTTTTCCCTAGCAAACAAAACTGACCCGCCCCGCTTCTCGCTGGCAGATTGCAGGAGCCACTTCGCTCTATCAAACCAGCCCGACTCGGCACTGGTGCCACCTTTCATCTGGGAACCGTCTTGCGTATCGTGGATTTTCAGGAGCCAGACAGCCACTCCCAGCCACAGGCCCCCGAAAAAAAACCACGGCCCTTTTCCCTGGGAAACAAAACTCACCTGCCCCGCTTCTGGCTGGCAGATTGCATGAGCCACTTGGCTCTGTCAAACCCGCCCGACTCGGCACTGGTGCCCTCTTTCATCAGGGAACAATATGCGTGGCATGGATTTTCAGGAGCCAGACAGCCACTCCCATCCCCAGGCCCCCGAACACAAACTACGGCCCCTTTCCCTGGCAAAAAAAACTCACCCGATCCACTTCTGGCTGGCAGATTGCATGAGCCACTTCGTACTATCAAACCAGCCCGACTTGGCACTGGTCCCAACTTTCATCTGGAAACCATCCTGCGTATCGTGGATTTTCAGGAGCCAGCCGGCCACTCCCAGCCACAGGCCCCCAAACACAATCCACGGTCCTTTTCCCTGGCAAAAAAAACTCACTCACCCCGCTTCTGGCTCGCAGATTGCAGGAGCCACTTTCCTCTGTAAAACAAGCAGGGCTCGGCACTAGTGCCGCCTTTGATCTGGGAACCATCCTGCGTATCGTGGATTTTCAGGAGCCAGCCGGCCACTCCCAGCCACAGGCCCCCAACACAGACTACGGCCCGTTTCCCTGGAAGTAAAACTGACATGCCCATCTTCTGGCTGGCAGATTGCAGGAGCCACTTGGCTCTATCAAACCAGCCCGACTCGGCACTGCTGCCCTCTTGGGTATGGAACACATACTGCGCGGCGTGGATTTTCAGGAGCCAGCCGGCCACTCCCAGCCACAGGCCCCCAAAAACATACCACGGCCCTTTTCCGTGGAAAAAAAACTTAGCTGCCCCGCATCTGGATGGCAGATTGCAGGAGCCACTTGGTACTATAAAACCAGCCTGACTTGGCACTGGTCCCAACTTTCATCTGGGAACCATCCTGCGTATCGTGGAATTTCAGGAGCCAGCCAGGCCCTCCCAGCCACAGGCCCCCAAACACAAACCACGGCCCTTTTCCCTAGTAAACAAAACTGACCCGCCCCGCTTCTCGCTGGCAGATTGCAGGAGCCACTTCGCTCTATCAAACCAGCCCGACTCGGCACTGGTGCCACCTTTCATCTGGGAACCGTCCTGCGTATCGTGGATTTTCAGGAGCCAGACAGCCACTCCCAGCCACAGGCCCCCGAAAAAAAACCACGGCCCTTTTCCCTGGGAAACAAAACTCACCTGCCCCGCTTCTGGCTGGCAGATTGCATGAGCCACTTGGCTCTGTCAAACCCGCCCGACTCGGCACTGGTGCCCTCTTTCATCTGGGAACCATATGCGTGGCGTGGATTTTCAGGAGCCAGACAGCCACTCGCATCCCCAGGCCCCCGAACACAAACTACGGCCCCTTTCCCTGGATAAAAAAAACTCACCCGATCCGCTTCTGGCTGGCAGATTGCATGAGCCACTTCGTACTATCAAACCAGCCCGACTTGGCACTGGTCCCAACTTTCATCTGGAAACCATCCAGCGTGTCATGAAATTTCAGGAGCCAGCCGGCCACTCCCAGCCACAGGACCCCAAACAGAAACCACGGCCCTTTTCCCTGGCAAACAAAACTCACTCAGCCCGCTTCTGGCTGGCAGATTGCAGGAGCCACTTGGCTCTATCAAAGCAGCCCGTCTCGGCACTTGTGCCACCTTTGATCTTGGAACCATCCTGCGTACCGTGGATTTTCAGGAGCCAGACGGCCACTCCCTGCCACAGGCCCCCAAACACAAATCACGGCCCTTTTCCCTGGAAAAAACACTCAGCTGCCCCGCTTCTGGATGGTAGATTGCAGGAGCCACTTTGTACTATCATGCCAGTCCGATTTGGCACTGGTGCCACCTTTCATCTGGGAACCATCCTGCGCATCTTGGATTTTCAGGAGCCAGCCGGCCACTCCCAGCCACAGGACCCCAAACACAAACTACGGCCCTTTTCCCTTGAAGTAAAACTGACCTGCCCGTCTTCTGGCTGGCAGATTGCAGGAGCCACGTGGCTCTATCAAACCAGCCCGACTTGGCACTGCTGCCTCCTTTCATCTGGGAACCATCCAGCGTATCGTGGAATTTCAGGAGCCAGCCGGGCACTCCCAGCCACAGGCCCCCAAACACATACCACGGCCCTTTTCCCTGGAAAAGAAACTCAGCTGCCCCGCTTCTGGCTGGTAGATTGCAGGAGCCACTTTGTACTATAATACCAGTCCGACTTGGCAGTGGTGCCACCTTTCATCTAGGAACCATCCTGCTTATAGTGGATTTTCAGGAGCCAGCCGGCCACTCCCATCCACAGGCCCCCAAACACAAACCACGGCCCTTTTCCCTAGCAAACAAAACTGACCTGCCCCGCTTCTGGATGGTAGATTGCAGGAGCCACTATGTACTATCATACCAGTCTGACTTGGCACTAGTGCCACCTTTCATCTGGGAACCCTCCTGTGTATCATGGATTTTCAGGAGCCAGCCGGCCACTCCCAGCCACAGGCCCCCAAACACATACCACGGCCCTTTTCCCTGGAAAAAAACCTCAGCTGCCCCGCTTCTGGATGGTAGATTGCAGGAGACACTTTGTACTATCATGCCTGTCCGATTTGGCACTGGTGCCACCTTTCATCAGGGAACCATCCTGTGCATCTTGGATTTTCAGGAGCCAGCCGGCCACTCCCAGCCACAGGCCCCCAAACACATACCACGGCCCTTTTCCCTGGAAGAAAACACTCAGCTGCCCCGCTTCTGGATGGTGGATTGCAGGAGTCACTTTGTGCTATCAAACCAGCCCGACTCGGCACTGGTGCCACCTTTCATCTGGGAACCATCCTGCGTATTGTGGATTTTCAGGAGCCAGCCGGCCACTCCCAGCCACAGGCCCCCAAACACAAACCACTGCCATTTTCCCAGGCAAACAAAATTCACTCACCCGCTTCTGGCTCGCAGATTGCAGGACCCACTTTCCTCTATAAAACAAGAACGGCTCGGCACTTGTGCCACCTTTCATCTGGGAACCATCCTGCGCAGCTTGGATTTTCAGGAACCAGCCGGCCACTCCCAGCCACAGGCCCCCAAACACAAACCACGGCCCTTTTCCCTGTTAAAAAATCTCAGCTGCCCCGCATCTGGATGGTAGATTGCAGGAGCCACTTGCCTCTATCAAACCAGCCCGACTTGGCACTGGTCCCAACTTTCATCTGGGAACCATCCTGCGTATCGTGGAATTTCAGGAGCCAGCCAGCCACTCCCAGCCACAGGCCCCCGAAAAAAAACCACGGCCCTCTTCCCTGGCAAACAAAACTCACTCACCCCGCTTCTGGCTGGCAGATTGCATGAGCCACTTGGCTCTGTCAAACCCGCCCGACTCGGCACTGGTGCCCCCTTGGGTATCGGACACATCCTGCGCGGCGTGGATTTTCAGGAGCCAGCCGGCCACTCCCAGCCACAGGCCCCTAACACAGACTACGGCCCGTTTCCCTGGAAGTAAAAGTGACCTGCCCATCTTCTGGCTGGCAGATTGCAGGAGCCACTTGGTACTATCAAAGCAGCCCGACTTCGCACTGGTGCCTCCTTTCATCTGGGAACCATACTGCGTATCGTGGAATTTCAGGAGCCAGCCGGCAACTCCCAGCCACAGGCCCCAAACACAAACCACGGCCCTTTTCCCTGGCAAACAAAACTCACCTGCCCCGCTTCTGGCTGGCAGATTGCAGGAGCCACTCGCCTCTATCAAACCAGCCCGACTCGGCACTGGTGCCCCCTTTGATCTGGGAACCATCCTGCGTATCGTGGATTTTCAGGAGCCAGCCGGCCACTCCCAGCCACAGGCCCCCAAACACAAACCACGGCCCTTTTCCCTGGAAAAAACACTCAGCTTCCCCGCTTCTGGATGGTGGATTGCAGGAGTCACTTTGTGCTATCAAACCAGCCCGACTCGGCACTGGTGCCACCTTTCATCTGGGAACCATCCTGCGCATCTTGGATTTTCAGGAGCCAGCCGGCCACTCCCAGCCACAGGCCCCCAACACAGACTACGGCCCGTTTCCCTGGAAGTAAAACTGACATGCCCATCTTCTGGCTGGCAGATTGCAGGAGCCACTTGGCTCTATCAAACCAGCCCGACTCGGCACTGGTGCCCCCTTGGGTATGGAACACATACTGCGCGGCGTGGATTTTCAGGAGCCAGACAGCCACTCCCAGCCACAGGCCCCCAAAAACATACCACGGCCCTTTTCCGTGGAAAAAAAACTTAGCTGCCCCGCATCTGGATGGCAGATTGCAGGAGCCACTTGGTACTATAAAACCAGCCTGACTTGGCACTGGTCCCAACTTTCATCTGGGAACCATCCTGCGTATCGTGGAATTTCAGGAGCCAGCCAGGCACTCCCAGCCACAGGCCCCCAAACACAAACCACGGCCCTTTTCCCTAGCAAACAAAACTGACCCGCCCCGCTTCTCGCTGGCAGATTGCAGGAGCCACTTCGCTCTATCAAAGCAGCCCGACTCGGCACTGGTGCCACCTTTCATCTGGGAACCGTCTTGCGTATCGTGGATTTTCAGGAGCCAGACAGCCACTCCCAGCCACAGGCCCCCGAAAAAAAACCACGGCCCTTTTCCCTGGGAAACAAAACTCACCTGCCCCGCTTCTGGCTGGCAGATTGCATGAGCCACTTCGTACTATCAAACCAGCCCGACTTGGCACTGGTCCCAACTTTCATCTGGAAACCATCCTGCGTATCGTGGATTTTCAGGAGCCAGCCGGCCACTCCCAGCCACAGGCCCCCAAACACAATCCACGGCCCTTTTCCCTGGCAAAAAAAACTCACTCACCCCGCTTCTGGCTCGCAGATTGCAGGAGCCACTTTCCTCTGTAAAACAAGCAGGGCTCGGCACTTGTGCCGCCTTTCATCTGGGAACCATCCTGCGTATCGTGGATTTTCAGGAGCCAGCCGGCCACTCCCAGCCACAGGCCCCCAACACAGACTACGGCCCGTTTCCCTGGAAGTAAAACTGACATGCCCATCTTCTGGCTGGCAGATTGCAGGAGCCACTTGGCTCTATCAAACCAGCCCGACTCGGCACTGGTGCCCCCTTGGGTATGGAACACATACTGCGCGGCGTGGATTTTCAGGAGCCAGCCGGCCACTCTCAGCCACTGGCCCCCAAAAACATACCACGGCCCTTTTCCGTGGAAAAAAAACTTAGCTGCCCCGCATCTGGATGGCAGATTGCAGGAGCCACTTGGTACTATAAAACCAGCCTGACTTGGCACTGGTCCCAACTTTCATCTGGGAACCATCCTGCGTATCGTGGAATTTCAGGAGCCAGCCAGGCCCTCCCAGCCACAGGCCCCCAAACACAAACCACGGCCCTTTTCCCTAGTAAACAAAACTGACCCGCCCCGCTTCTCGCTGGCAGATTGCAGGAGCCACTTCGCTCTATCAAACCAGCCCGACTCGGCACTGGTGCCACCTTTCATCTGGGAACCGTCCTGCGTATCGTGGATTTTCAGGAGCCAGACAGCCACTCCCAGCCACAGGCCCCCGAAAAAGAACCACGGCCCTTTTCCCTGGGAAACAAAACTCACCTGCCCCGCTTCTGGCTGGCAGATTGCATGAGCCACTTGGCTCTGTCAAACCCGCCCGACTCGGCACTGGTGCCCTCTTTCATCTGGGAACCATATGCGTGGCGTGGATTTTCAGGAGCCAGACAGCCACTCGCATCCCCAGGCCCCCGAACACAAACTACGGCCCCTTTCCCTGGCAAAAAAAACTCACCCGATCCGCTTCTGGCTGGCAGATTGCATGAGCCACTTCGTACTATCAAACCAGCCCGACTTGGCACTGGTCCCAACTTTCATCTGGAAACCATCCAGCGTGTCATGAAATTTCAGGAGCCAGCCGGCCACTCCCAGCCACAGGACCCCAAACAGAAACCACGGCCCTTTCCCCTGGCAAACAAAACTCACTCAGCCCGCTTCTGGCTGGCAGATTGCAGGAGCCACTTGGCTCTATCAAAGCAGCCCGTCTCGGCACTTGTGCCACCTTTGATCTTGGAACCATCCTGCGTATCGTGGATTTTCAGGAGCCAGACGGCCACTCCCAGCCACAGGCCCCCAAACACATACCACGGCCCTTTTCCCTGGAAAAGAAACTCAGCTGCCCCGCTTCTGGCTGGTAGATTGCAGGAGCCACTTTGTACTATAATACCAGTCCGACTTGGCAGTGGTGCCACCTTTCATCTAGGAACCATCCTGCTTATAGTGGATTTTCAGGAGCCAGCCGGCCACTCCCATCCACAGGCCCCCAAACACAAACCACGGCCCTTTTCCCTAGCAAACAAAACTGACCTGCCCCGCTTCTGGATGGTAGATTGCAGGAGCCACTATGTACTATCATACCAGTCTGACTTGGCACTAGTGCCACCTTTCATCTGGGAACCCTCCTGTGTATCATGGATTTTCAGGAGCCAGCCGGCCACTCCCAGCCACAGGCCCCCAAACACATACCACGGCCCTTTTCCCTGGAAAAAAACCTCAGCTGCCCCGCTTCTGGATGGTAGATTGCAGGAGACACTTTGTACTATCATGCCTGTCCGATTTGGCACTGGTGCCACCTTTCATCAGGGAACCATCCTGTGCATCTTGGATTTTCAGGAGCCAGCCGGCCACTCCCAGCCACAGGCCCCCAAACACATACCACGGCCCTTTTCCCTGGAAGAAAACACTCAGCTGCCCCGCTTCTGGATGGTGGATTGCAGGAGTCACTTTGTGCTATCAAACCAGCCCGACTCGGCACTGGTGCCACCTTTCATCTGGGAACCATCCTGCGTATTGTGGATTTTCAGGAGCCAGCCGGCCACTCCCAGCCACAGGCCCCCAAACACAAACCACTGCCATTTTCCCAGGCAAACAAAATTCACTCACCCGCTTCTGGCTCGCAGATTGCAGGACCCACTTTCCTCTATAAAACAAGAACGGCTCGGCACTTGTGCCACCTTTCATCTGGGAACCATCCTGCGCAGCTTGGATTTTCAGGAACCAGCCGGCCACTCCCAGCCACAGGCCCCCAAACACAAACCACGGCCCTTTTCCCTGTTAAAAAATCTCAGCTGCCCCGCATCTGGATGGTAGATTGCAGGAGCCACTTGCCTCTATCAAACCAGCCCGACTTGGCACTGGTCCCAACTTTCATCTGGGAACCATCCTGCGTATCGTGGAATTTCAGGAGCCAGCCAGCCACTCCCAGCCACAGGCCCCCGAAAAAAAACCACGGCCCTCTTCCCTGGCAAACAAAACTCACTCACCCCGCTTCTGGCTGGCAGATTGCATGAGCCACTTGGCTCTGTCAAACCCGCCCGACTCGGCACTGGTGCCCCCTTGGGTATGGGACACATCCTGCGCGGCGTGGATTTTCAGGAGCCAGCCGGCCACTCCCAGCCACAGGCCCCTAACACAGACTACGGCCCGTTTCCCTGGAAGTAAAAGTGACCTGCCCATCTTCTGGCTGGCAGATTGCAGGAGCCACTTGGTACTATCAAACCAGCCCGACTTCGCACTGGTGCCTCCTTTCATCTGGGAACCATACTGCGTATCGTGGAATTTCAGGAGCCAGCCGGCAACTCCCAGCCACAGGCCCCAAACACAAACCACGGCCCTTTTCCCTGGCAAACAAAACTCACCTGACCCGCTTCTGGCTGGCAGATTGCAGGAGCCACTCGCCTCTATCAAACCAGCCCGACTCGGCACTGGTGCCCCCTTTGATCTGGGAACCATCCTGCGTATCGTGGATTTTCAGGAGCCAGCCGGCCACTCCCAGCCACAGGCCCCCAAACACAAACCACGGCCCTTTTCCCTGGAAAAAACACTCAGCTTCCCCGCTTCTGGATGGTGGATTGCAGGAGTCACTTTGTGCTATCAAACCAGCCCGACTCGGCACTGGTGCCACCTTTCATCTGGGAACCATCCTGCGCATCTTGGATTTTCAGGAGCCAGCCGGCCACTCCCAGCCACAGGCCCCCAACACAGACTACGGCCCGTTTCCCTGGAAGTAAAACTGACATGCCCATCTTCTGGCTGGCAGATTGCAGGAGCCACTTGGCTCTATCAAACCAGCCCGACTCGGCACTGGTGCCCCCTTGGGTATGGAACACATACTGCGCGGCGTGGATTTTCAGGAGCCAGCCGGCCACTCCCAGCCACAGGCCCCCAAAAACATACCACGGCCCTTTTCCGTGGAAAAAAAACTTAGCTGCCCCGCATCTGGATGGCAGATTGCAGGAGCCACTTGGTACTATAAAACCAGCCTGACTTGGCACTGGTCCCAACTTTCATCTGGGAACCATCCTGCGTATCGTGGAATTTCAGGAGCCAGCCAGGCACTCCCAGCCACAGGCCCCCAAACACAAACCACGGCCCTTTTCCCTAGCAAACAAAACTGACCCGCCCCGCTTCTCGCTGGCAGATTGCAGGAGCCACTTCGCTCTATCAAACCAGCCCGACTCGGCACTGGTGCCACCTTTCATCTGGGAACCGTCTTGCGTATCGTGGATTTTCAGGAGCCAGACAGCCACTCCCAGCCACAGGCCCCCGAAAAAAAACCACGGCCCTTTTCCCTGGGAAACAAAACTCACCTGCCCCGCTTCTGGCTGGCAGATTGCATGAGCCACTTCGTACTATCAAACCAGCCCGACTTGGCACTGGTCCCAACTTTCATCTGGAAACCATCCTGCGTATCGTGGATTTTCAGGAGCCAGCCGGCCACTCCCAGCCACAGGCCCCCAAACACAATCCACGGTCCTTTTCCCTGGCAAAAAAAACTCACTCACCCCGCTTCTGGCTCGCAGATTGCAGGAGCCACTTTCCTCTGTAAAACAAGCAGGGCTCGGCACTTGTGCCGCCTTTCATCTGGGAACCATCCTGCGTATCGTGGATTTTCAGGAGCCAGCCGGCCACTCCCAGCCACAGGCCCCCAACACAGACTACGGCCCGTTTCCCTGGAAGTAAAACTGACATGCCCATCTTCTGGCTGGCAGATTGCAGGAGCCACTTGGCTCTATCAAACCAGCCCGACTCGGCACTGGTGCCCCCTTGGGTATGGAACACATACTGCGCGGCGTGGATTTTCAGGAGCCAGCCGGCCACTCCCAGCCACAGGCCCCCAAAAACATACCACGGCCCTTTTCCGTGGAAAAAAAACTTAGCTGCCCCGCATCTGGATGGCAGATTGCAGGAGCCACTTGGTACTATAAAACCAGCCTGACTTGGCACTGGTCCCAACTTTCATCTGGGAACCATCCTGCGTATCGTGGAATTTCAGGAGCCAGCCAGGCCCTCCCAGCCACAGGCCCCCAAACACAAACCACGGCCCTTTTCCCTAGTAAACAAAACTGACCCGCCCCGCTTCTCGCTGGCAGATTGCAGGAGCCACTTCGCTCTATCAAACCAGCCCGACTCGGCACTGGTGCCACCTTTCATCTGGGAACCGTCCTGCGTATCGTGGATTTTCAGGAGCCAGACAGCCACTCCCAGCCACAGGCCCCCGAAAAAGAACCACGGCCCTTTTCCCTGGGAAACAAAACTCACCTGCCCCGCTTCTGGCTGGCAGATTGCATGAGCCACTTGGCTCTGTCAAACCCGCCCGACTCGGCACTGGTGCCCTCTTTCATCTGGGAACCATATGCGTGGCGTGGATTTTCAGGAGCCAGACAGCCACTCGCATCCCCAGGCCCCCGAACACAAACTACGGCCCCTTTCCCTGGCAAAAAAAACTCACCCGATCCGCTTCTGGCTGGCAGATTGCATGAGCCACTTCGTACTATCAAACCAGCCCGACTTGGCACTGGTCCCAACTTTCATCTGGAAACCATCCAGCGTGTCATGAAATTTCAGGAGCCAGCCGGCCACTCCCAGCCACAGGACCCCAAACAGAAACCACGGCCCTTTCCCCTGGCAAACAAAACTCACTCAGCCCGCTTCTGGCTGGCAGATTGCAGGAGCCACTTGGCTCTATCAAAGCAGCCCGTCTCGGCACTTGTGCCACCTTTGATCTTGGAACCATCCTGCGTATCGTGGATTTTCAGGAGCCAGACGGCCACTCCCTGCCACAGGCCCCCAAACACAAATCACGGCCCTTTTCCCTGGAAAAAACACTCAGCTGCCCCGCTTCTGGATGGTGGATTGCAGGAGTCACTTTGTCCTATCAAACCGGCCCGACTCGGCACTGGTGCCACCTTTGATCTGGGAACCATCCTGCGTATCGTGGATTTTCAGGAGCCAGCCGGCCACTCCCAGCCACCGGCCCCCAAACACAATCCACGGCCCTTTTCCCTGGCAAAAAAAACTCACTCACCCCGCTTCTGGCTCCCAGATTGCAGGAGCCACTTTCCTCTGTAAAACAAGCAGGGCTCGGCACTTGTGCCGCCTTTGATCTGGAAACCATCCTCCGTATCGTGGATTTTCAGGAGCCAGCCCGCGACTCCCAGCCACAGGCCCCTAAACACAAATCACGGCCCTTTTCCTCAGAAAAAACACTCAGCTGCCCCGCTTCTGGATGGTGGATTGCAGGAGTCACTTTGTGCTATTAAACCAGCCCGACTCGGCACTGGTGCCACCTTTCATCTGGGAACCATCCTGCGTATTGTGGATTTTCAGGAGCCAGCCGGACACTCCCAGCCACAGGCCCCCAAACACAAACCACCGCCCTTTTCCCTGGCAAACAAAATTCACTCACCCCGCTTCTGGCTCGCAGATTGCAGGACCCTCTTTCCTCTATAAAACAAGCACGGCTCGGCACTTGTGCCACCTTTGATCTGGGAACCATCCTCCGTATCGTGGATTTTCAGGAGCCAGCCAGCCACTCCCAGCCACAGGCCCCCAAACACAAACTATGGCCCTTTTTTTCCTGGAAGGAAAACTGACCTGCCCATCTTCTGGCTGGCAGATTGCAGGAGCCACGTGGCTCTATCAAACCAGCCCGACTTGGCACTGCTGCCTCCTTTCATCTGGGAACCATCCTCCGTATCGTGCAATTTCAGGAGCCAGCCGGGCACTCCCAGCCACAGGCCCCCAACACATACCACGGCCCTTTTCCCTGGAAAAAAAACTCAGCTGCCCCGCTTCTGGCTGGTAGATTGCAGGAGCCACTTTGTACTATAATACCAATCCGACTTGGCAGTGGTGCCACCTTTCATCTAGGAACCATCCTGCTTATAGTGGATTTTCAGGAGCCAGCCGGCCACTCCCAGCCACAGGCCCCCAAACACATACCACCGCCCTTTTCCCTGGAAAAAAAACTCAGCTGCCCCGCTTCTGGATGGTAGATTGCAGGAGCCACTATGTACTATCATACCAGTCTGACTTGGCACTAGTGCCACCTTTCATCTGGGAACCCTCCTGTGTATCATGGATTTTCAGGAGCCAGCCGGCCACTCCCAGCCACAGGCCCCCAAACACATACCACGGTCCTTTTCCCTGGAAAAAACACTCAGCCGCCCCGCTTCTGGATGGTGGATTGCAGGAGTCACTTTGTGCTATCAAACCAGCCCGACTCGGCACTGGTGCCACCTTTCATCTGGGAACCATCCTGCGTATTGTGGATTTTCAGGAGCCAGCCGGCCACTCCCAGCCACAGGCCCCCAAATACAAACCACTGCCATTTTCCCAGGCAAACAAAATTCACTCACCCCGCTTCTGGCTCGCAGATTGCAGGACCCACTTTCCTCTATAAAACAAGAACGGCTCGGCACTTGTGCCACCTTTCATCTGGGAACCATCCTGTGCAGCGTGGATTTTCAGGAACCAGCCGGCCACGCCCAGCCACAGGCCCCCAAACACAAACCACGGCCCTTTTCCCTGTTAAAAAATCTCAGCTGCCCCGCATCTGGATGGTAGATTGCAGGAGCCACTTGCCTCTATCAAACTAGCCCGACTTGGCTCTGGTCCCAACTTTCATCTGGGAACCATCCTGCGTATCGTGGAATTTCAGGAGCCAGCCAGGCACTGCCAGCCACAAGCCCCCAAACACAAACCTCGGCCCTTTTCCCTGGCAAACAAAACTCACCCGCCCCGCTTCTCGCTGGCAGATTGCAGGAGTCACTTTGTGCTATCAAACCAGCCCGACTCGGCACTGGTGCCACCTTTCATCTGGGAACCGTCCTGCGTATCGTGGATTTTCAGGAGCCAGACAGCCACTCCCAGCCACAGGCCCCCGAAAAAAAACCACGGCCCTTTTCCCTGGCAAACAAAACTCAGCTGCCCCGCTTCTGGCTGGCAGATTGCATGAGCCACTTGGCTCTGTCAAACCCGCCCGACTCGGCACTGGTGCCCTCTTTCATCTGGGAACCATATGCGTTGCGTGGATTTTCAGGAGCCAGAAAGCCACTCCCAGCCACAGGCCCCCGAACACAAACCACGGCCCTTTTCCCTGGCAAACAAAACTCACCCGCCCCACTTCTGGCTGGCAGATTGCAGGCGCCACTTGGCTCTATCAAACCAGCCCGACTCGGCACTGGTGCCCCCTTGGGTATGGGACACATCCTGCGCGGCGTGGATTTTCAGGAGCCAGCCGGCCACTCCCAGCCACAGGCCCCTAACACAGACTACGGCCCGTTTCCCTGGAAGTAAAAGTGACCTGCCCATCTTCTGGCTGCCAGATTGCAGGAGCCACTTGGTACTATCAAACCAGCCCGACTTCGCACTGGTGCCTCCTTTCATCTGGGAACCATCCTGCGTATCGTGGAATTTCAGGAGCCAGCCGGCAACTCCCAGCCACAGGCCCCAAACACAAACCACGGCCCTTTTCCCTAGTAAACAAAACTGACCCGCCCCGCTTCTCGCTGGCAGATTGCAGGAGCCACTTCGCTCTATCAAACCAGCCCGACTCGGCACTGGTGCCACCTTTCATCTGGGAACCGTCCTGCGTATCGTGGATTTTCAGGAGCCAGACAGCCACTCCCAGCCACAGGCCCCCGAAAAAAAACCACGGCCCTTTTCCCTGGGAAACAAAACTCACCTGCCCCGCTTCTGGCTGGCAGATTGCATGAGCCACTTGGCTCTGTCAAACCCGCCCGACTCGGCACTGGTGCCCTCTTTCATCTGGGAACCATATGCGTGGCGTGGATTTTCAGGAGCCAGACAGCCACTCGCATCCCCAGGCCCCCGAACACAAACTACGGCCCCTTTCCCTGGCAAAAAAAACTCACCCGATCCGCTTCTGGCTGGCAGATTGCATGAGCCACTTCGTACTATCAAACCAGCCCGACTTGGCACTGGTCCCAACTTTCATCTGGAAACCATCCAGCGTGTCATGAAATTTCAGGAGCCAGCCGGCCACTCCCAGCCACAGGACCCCAAACAGAAACCACGGCCCTTTTCCCGGGCAAACAAAACTCACTCAGCCCGCTTCTGGCTGGCAGATTGCAGGAGCCACTTGGCTCTATCAAAGCAGCCCGTCTCGGCACTTGTGCCACCTTTGATCTTGGAACCATCCTGCGTATCGTGGATTTTCAGGAGCCAGACGGCCACTCCCTGCCACAGGCCCCCAAACACAAATCACGGCCCTTTTCCCTGGAAAAAACACTCAGCTGCCCCGCTTCTGGATGGTGGATTGCAGGAGTCACTTTGTCCTATCAAACCGGCCCGACTCGGCACTGGTGCCACCTTTGATCTGGGAACCATCCTGCGTATCGTGGATTTTCAGGAGCCAGCCGGCCACTCCCAGCCACCGGCCCCCAAACACAATCCACGGCCCTTTTCCCTGGCAAAAAAAACTCACTCACCCCGCTTCTGGCTCGCAGATTGCAGGAGCCACTTTCCTCTGTAAAACAAGCAGGGCTCGGCACTTGTGCCGCCTTTGATCTGGGAACCATCCTCCGTATCGTGGATTTTCAGGAGCCAGCCCGCGACTCCCAGCCACAGGCCCCTAAACACAAATCACGGCCCTTTTCCTCGGAAAAAACACTCAGCTGCCCCGCTTCTGGATGGTGGATTGCAGGAGTCACTTTGTGCTATTAAACCAGCCCGACTCGGCACTGGTGCCACCTTTCATCTGGGAACCATCCTGCGTATTGTGGATTTTCAGGAGCCAGCCGGCCACTCCCAGCCACAGGCCCCCAAACACAAACCACCGCCCTTTTCCCTGGAAAACAAAATTCACTCACCCCGCTTCTGGCTCGCAGATTGCAGGACCCTCTTTGCTCTATAAAACAAGCACGGCTCGGCACTTGTGCCACCTTTGATCTGGGAACCATCCTCCGTATCGTGGATTTTCAGGAGCCAGCCAGCCACTCCCAGCCACAGGCCCCCAAACACAAACTATGGCCCTTTTTTTCCTGGAAGGAAAACTGACCTGCCCATCTTCTGGCTGGCAGATTGCAGGAGCCACTTCGCTCTGACAACCCCGCCCGATTCGGCACTGGTGCCCCCTTTCATCCGGGAAACATATGCGTGGCGTGGATTTTCAGGAGCCAGACAGCCACTCCCAGGCACAGGCACTGGAAAACAAACCACGGCCATTTTGCCTGGCAAACAAAACTCACCCGCCCCGCTTCTGGCTGGCGGATTGCAGGAGCCACCTGGCTGTATAAACCAGCCCGACTCGGCACTGGTGCCCACTTGGGTCTGCAAACCATCCTGCGCGGCGTGGATTTTCAGGAACCAGCCGGCCACTCCCAGCCACAGGCCCCTAAAAACAAACCACGGCCCTTTTCCCTGGCAAAAAAAACTCAGCTGCCCCGCTTCTGGATGGTAGATTGCCGGAGCCACTATGTACTATCATACCTGTCTGCCTGGGCACTAGTGCCACCTTTCATCTGGGAACCCTCCTGTGTATCATGGATTTTCAGGAGCCAGCCGGCCACTCCCAGCCACAGGCTCCCAAACACAAACCACGGCCCTTTTCCCTGGAAAAAAAACTCAGCTGCCCCGCTTCTGGATGGTAGATTGCAGGAGCCACTTTGTACTATCATGCCAGTCCGATTTGGCACTGGTGCAACCTTTCATCTGGGAACCATCCTGCGCATCTTGGATTTTCAGGAGCCAGCCGGCCACTCCCAGCCACAGGACCCCAAACACAAACTACGGCCCTTTTCCCTTGAAGTAAAACTGACCTGCCCGTCTTCTGGCTGGCAGATTGCAGGAGCCACGTGGCTCTATCAAACCAGCCCGACTTGGCACTGCTGCCTCCTTTCATCTGGGAACCATCCTGCGTATCGTGCAATTTCAGGAGCCAGCCGGGCACTCCCAGCCACAGGCCCCCAACACATACCACGGCCCTTTTCCCTGGAAAAAAAACTCAGCTGCCCCGCTTCTGGATGGTAGATTGCAGGAGCCACTTTGTACTATAATACCAGTCCGACTTGGCAGTGGTGCCACCTTTCATCTAGGAACCATCCTGCTTATAGTGGATTTTCAGGAGCCAGCCGGCCACTCCCAGCCACAGGCCCCCAAACACAAACCACGGTCCTTTTCCGTGTTAAAAAATCTCAGCTGCCCCGCTTCTGGCTGGTAGATTGCATGAGCCACTTGCCTCTATCAAACCAGCCCGACTTGGCACTGGTCCCAACTTTCATCTGGGAACCATCCTGCGTATCGTGGAATTTCAGGAGCCAGCCAGGCACAGCCAGCCACAGGCCCCCAAACACAAACCACTGCCCTTTTCCCTGGCAAACAAAACTCACCCGCCCCGCTTCTCGCTGGCAGATTGCAGGAGCCACTTGGCTCTATCAAACCAGCCCGACTCGGCACTGGTGCTACCTTTCATCTGGGAACCGTCCTGCGTATCGTGGATTTTCAGGAGCCAGACAGCCACTCCCAGCCACAGGCCCCCGAAAAAAAACCACGGCCCTTTTCCCTGGCAAACAAAACTCACCTGCCCCGCTTCTGGCTGGCAGATTGCATGAGCCACTTGGCTCTGTCAAACCCGCCCGACTCGGCACTGGTGCCCTCTTTCATCTGGGAACCATATGCGTTGCGTGGATTTTCAGGAGCCAGACAGCCACTCCCAGCCCCAGGCCCCCGAACACAAACCACGGCCCTTTTCCCTGGCAAACAAAACTCACCCGCCCCACTTCTGGCTGGCAGATTGCAGGAGCCACTTGGCTCTATCAAAGCAGCCCGACTCGGCACTGGTGCCACCTTTCATCTGGGACCCATCCTGCGTATCGTGGATTTTCAGGAGCCAGACGGCCACTCCCAGCCACAGGCCCCCAAACACAAACCACCGCCCTTTTCCCTGGCAAACAAAATTCACTCACCCCGCTTCTGGCTCGCAGATTGCAGGACCCTCTTTCCTCTATAAAACAAGCACGGCTCGGCACTTGTGCCACCTTTGATCTGGGAACCATCCTGCGTATCGTGGATTTTCAGGAGCCAGCCGGCCACTCCCAGCCACAGGGCCCCGAAACACAAACTATGGCCCTTTTTTTCCTGGAAGGAAAACTGACCTGCCCATCTTCTGGCTGGCAGATTGCAGGAGCCACTTGCCTCTGACAACCCCGCCCGATTCGTCACTGGTGCCCCCTTTAATCCGGGAACCATATGCGTGGCGTGGATTTTCAGGAGCCAGACAGCCACTCCCAGGCACAGGCCCTGGAAAACAAACCACGGCCATTTTGCCTGGAAAACAAAACTCACCCGCCCCGCTTCTGGCTGGCAGATTGCAGGAGCCACCTGGCTGTATAAACCAGCCCGACTCGGCACTGGTGCCCACTTGGGTCTGCAAACCATCCTGCGCGGCGTGGATTTTCAGGAACAAGCCGGCCACTCCCAGCCACAGGCCCCTAAAATCAAACCACGGCCCTTTTCCCTGGCAAAAAAAACTCAGCTGCCCCGCTTCTGGCTGGCAGATTGCATGAGCCACTTGGTACTATCAAACCAGCCCGACTCGGCACTGGTGCCCTTTTTCCTCTGGGAACCATCCAGCGTATGATGAATTTTCAGGAGCCTGCCGGCGACTCCCAGCCACACGCCCCCGAACACAAACCACAGCACTGTTCCCTGGCAAACACAACTCACCCGCCCCGCTTCTGGCTTGCAGATTACAGGAGCCACTTTGTGCTATCATTCCAGTCCGACTCGGCAGTTGTGCCACATTTCATATGGGAACCATCCTGCTTATAGTGGATTTTCAGGAGCCAGCCGGCCACTCCCAGCCACAGGCCCCCAAACACATACCACGGCCCTTTTCCCTGGAAAAAAAACTCAGCTGCCCCGCTTCTGGATGGTAGATTGCCGGAGCCACTATGTACTATCATACCTGTCTGACTGGGCACTAGTGCCACCTTTCATCTGAGAACCCTCCTGTGTATCATGGATTTTCAGGAGCCAGCCGGCCACTCCCAGCCACAGGCTCCCAAACACAAACCACGGCCCTTTTCCCTGGAAAAAAAACTCAGCTGCCCCGCTTCTGGATGGTAGATTGCAGGAGCCACTTTGTACTATCATGCCTGTCCGATTTGGCACTGGTGCCACCTTTCATCTGGGAACCATCCTGCGCATCTTGGATTTTCAGGAGCCAGCCGGCCACTCCCAGCCACAGGACCCCAATCAAAAACTACGGCCCTTTTCCCTTGAAGTAAAACTGACCTGCCCGTCTTCTGGCTGGCAGATTGCAGGAGCCACGTGGCTCTATCAAACCAGCCCGACTTGGCACTGCTGCCTCCTTTCATCTGGGAACCATCCTGCGTATCGTGCAATTTCAGGAGCCAGCCGGGCACTCCCAGCCACAGGCCCCCAACACATACCACGGCCCTTTTCCCTGGAAAAAAAACTCAGCTGCCCCGCTTCTGGCTGGCAGATTGCAGGAGCCACTTTGTACTATAATACCAGTCCGACTTGGCAGTGGTGCCACCTTTCATCTAGGAACCATCCTGCTTATAGTGGATTTTCAGGAGCCAGCCGGCCACTCCCAGCCACAGGCCCCCAAACACATACCACGTCCCTTTTCCCTGGAAAAAAAACTCAGCTGCCCCGCTTCTGGATGGTAGATTGCAGGAGCCACTATGTACTCTCATCCCAGTCTGACTTGGCACTAGTGCCACCTTTCATCTGGGAACCTTCCTGTGTATCATGGATTTTCAGCAGCCAGTCGGCCACTCCCAGCCACAGGCCCCCAAACACAAACCACTGCCATTTTCCCAGGCAAACAAAATTCACTCACCCTGCTTCTGGCTCGCAGATTGCAGGACCCACTTTCCTCTATAAAGCAAGAACGGCTCGGCACTTGTGCCACCTTTCATCTGGGAACCATCCTGCGCGGCGTGGATTTTCAGGAACCAGCCGGCCACTCCCAGCCACAGGCCCCCAAACACAAACCACGGTCCTTTTCCGTGTTAAAAAATCTCAGCTGCCCCGCTTCTGGATGGTAGATTGCAGGAGACACTTTGTACATTCATGCCAGTCTGATTTGGCACTGGTGCCACCTTTCATCAGGGAACCATCCTGTGCATCTTGGAATTTCAGGAGCCAGCCTGCCACTCCCAGCCACAGGCCCCCAAACACAAACCACGGCCCTTTTCCCTGGCAAACAAAACTGACCCGCCCCACTTCTCGCTGGCAGATTGCAGGAGCCACTTGGTACTATCAAACCAGCCCGACTCGGCACTGGTGCCACCTTTCATCTGGGAACCGTCCTGCGTATTGTGGATTTTCAGGAGCCAGACAGCCACTCCCAGCCACAGGCCCCCGAAAAAAAACCACGGCCCTTTTCCCTGGCAAACAAAACTCAGCTGCCCCGCTTCTGGCTGGCAGATTGCATGAGCCACTTGGCTCTGTCAAACCCGCCCGACTCCGCACTGGTGGCCTCTTTCATCTGGGAACCATATGCGAGGCGTGGATTTTCAGGAGCCAGACAGCCACTCCCAGCCCCAGGCCCCCGAACACAAACCACGGCCCTTTTCCCTGGCAAACAAAACTCACCCGCCCCACTTCTGGCTGGCAGATTGCAGGAGCCACTTGGCTCTATCAAACCAGCCCGACTCGGCACTGGTGCCACCTTTCATCTGGGAACCATCCTGCGTATCGTGGATTTTCAGGAGCCAGCCGGCCACTCCCAGCCACAGGCCCCCAAACACAAACCACTGCCCTTTTCCCTGGCAAACACAATTCACTCACCCCGCTTCTGGCTCGCAGATTGCAGGACCCTCTTTCCTCTATAAAACAAGCACGTCTCGGCACTTGTGCCACATTTGATCTGGGAACCATCCTGCGTATCGTGGATTTTCAGGAGCCAGCCGGCCACTCCCAGCCACAGGCCCCCAAACACAAACTATGGCCCTTTTTTTCCTGGAAGGAAAACTGACCTGCCCATCTTCTGGCTGGCAGATTGCAGGAGCCACTTGCCTCTGACAACCCCGCCCGATTCGGCACTGGTGCCCCCTTTCATCCGGGAACCATATGCGTGGCGTGGATTTTCAGGAGCCAGACAGCCACTCCCAGGCACAGGCCCTGGAAAACAAACCACGGCCATTTTGCCTGGCAAACAAAACTCACCTGCCCCGCTTCTGGCTGGCGGATTGCAGGAGCCACCTGGCTGTATAAACCAGCCCTACTCAGCACTGGTGCCCACTTGGGTCTGCAAACCATCCTGCGCGGCGTGGATTTTCAGGAACCAGCCGGCCACTCCCAGCCACAGGCCCCTAAAATCAAACCACGGCCCTTTTCCCTGGCAAAAAAAACTCAGCTGCCCCGCTTCTGGCTGGCAGATTGCATGAGCCACTTGGTACTATCAAACCAGTCCGACTCGGCACTGGTGCCCTTTTTCCTCTGGGAACCATCCAGCGTATGATGAATTTTCAGGAGCCAGCCGGCGACTCCCAGCCACAGGCTCCCAAACACAAACCACAGCCCTGTTCCCTGGCAAACACAACTCACCCGCCCCGCTTCTGGCTTGCAGATTACAGGAGCCACTTTGTGCTATCATTCCTGTCCGACTCGGCAGTTGTGCCACCTTTCATATGGGAACCATCCTGCTTATAGTGGATTTTCAGGAGCCAGCCGGCCACTCCAAGCCACAGGCCCCCAAACACAAACCACGGCCCTTTTCCCTGGAAAAAAAACTCAGCTGCCCCGCTTCTGGATGGTAGATTGCAGGAGCCACGTTATACTATCATGCCAGTCCGATTTGGCACTGGTGCCACCTTTCATCTGGGAACCATCCTGCGCATCTTGGATTTTCAGGAGCCAGCCGGCCACTCCCAGCCCCAGGCCCCCGAACACAAACCACGGCCCTTTTCCCTGGCAAACAAAACTCACCCGCCCCACTTCTGGCTGGCAGATTGCAGGAGCCACTTGGCTCTATCAAACCAGCCCGACTCGGCACTGGTGCCACCTTTCATCTGGGACCCATCCGGCGTATCGTGGATTTTCAGGAGCCAGACGGCCACTCCCAGCCACAGGCCCCCAAACACAAACCACCGCCCTTTACCCTGGCAAACAAAATTCACTCACCCCGCTTCTGGCTCGCAGATTGCAGGACCCACTTTCCTCTATAAAACAAGCACGGCTCGGCACTTGTGCCACCTTTGATCTGGGAACCATCCTGCGTATGGTGGATTTTCAGGAGCCAGCCGGCCACTCCCAGCCACAGGCCCCCAAACACAAACTATGGCCCTTTTTTTTCCTGGAAGGAAAACTGACCTGCCCATCTTCTGGCTGGCAGATTGCAGGAGCCACTTGCCTCTGACAACCCCGCCCGATTCGTCACTGGTGCCCCCTTTAATCCGGGAACCATATGCGTGGCGTGGATTTTCAGGAGCCAGACAGCCACTCCCAGGCACAGGCCCTGGAAAACAAACCACGGCCATTTTGCCTGGAAAACAAAACTCACCCGCCCCGCTTCTGGCTGGCGGATTGCAGGAGCCACCTGGCTGTATAAACCAGCCCGACTCAGCACTGGTGCCCACTTGGGTCTGCAAACCATCCTGCGCGGCGTGGATTTTCAGGAACCAGCCGGCCACTCCCAGCCACAGGCCCCTAAAATCAAACCACGGCCCTTTTCCCTGGCAAAAAAAACTCAGCTGCCCCGCTTCTGGCTGGCAGATTGCATGAGCCACTTGGTACTATCAAACCAGCCCGACTCGGCACTGGTGCCCTTTTTCCTCTGGGAACCATCCAGCGTATGATGAATTTTCAGGAGCCTGCCGGCGACTCCCAGCCACACGCCCCCGAACACAAACCACAGCACTGTTCCCTGGCAAACACAACTCACCCGCCCCGCTTCTGGCTTGCAGATTACAGGAGCCACTTTGTGCTATCATTCCTGTCCGACTCGGCAGTTGTGCCACATTTCATATGGGAACCATCCTGCTTATAGTGGATTTTCAGGAGCCAGCCGGCCACTCCCAGCCACAGGCCCCCAAACACATACCACGGCCCTTTTCCCTGGAAAAAAAACTCAGCTGCCCCGCTTCTGGATGGTAGATTGCCGGAGCCACTATGTACTATCATACCTGTCTGACTGGGCACTAGTGCCACCTTTCATCTGAGAACCCTCCTGTGTATCATGGATTTTCAGGAGCCAGCCGGCCACTCCCAGCCACAGGCTCCCAAACACAAACCACGGCCCTTTTCCCTGGAAAAAAAACTCAGCTGCCCCGCTTCTGGATGGTAGATTGCAGGAGCCACTTTGTACTATCATGCCTGTCCGATTTGGCACTGGTGCCACCTTTCATCTGGGAACCATCCTGCGCATCTTGGATTTTCAGGAGCCAGCCGGCCACTCCCAGCCACAGGACCCCAAACAAAAACTACGGCCCTTTTCCCTTGAAGTAAAACTGACCTGCCCGTCTTCTGGCTGGCAGATTGCAGGAGCCACGTGGCTCTATCAAACCAGCCCGACTTGGCACTGCTGCCTCCTTTCATCTGGGAACCATCCTGCGTATCGTGCAATTTCAGGAGCCAGACGGCCACTCCCAGCCACAGGCCCCCAAACACAAACCACCGCCCTTTTCCCTGGAAAACAAAATTCACTCACCCCGCTTCTGGCTCGCAGATTGCAGGACCCTCTTTCCTCTATAAAACAAGCACGGCTCGGCACTTGTGCCACCTTTCATCTAAGAACCATCCTGCGTATCGTGGATTTTCAGGAGCCAGCCGGCCACTCCCAGCCACTGGCCCCCAAACACAAACTATGGCCCTTTTTTTCCTGGAAGGAAAACTGACCTGCCCATCTTCTGGCTGGCAGATTGCAGGAGCCACTTGCCTCTGACAACCCCGCCCGATTCGTCACTGGTGCCCCCTTTAATCCGGGAACCATATGCGTGGCGTGGATTTTCAGGAGCCAGACAGCCACTCCCAGGCACAGGCCCTGGAAAACAAACCACGGCCATTTTGCCTGGAAAACAAAACCCACCCGCCCCGCTTCTGGCTGGCGGATTGCAGGAGCCACCTGGCTGTATAAACCAGCCCGACTCGGCACTGGTGCCCACTTGGGTCTGCAAACCATCCTGCGCGGCGTGGATTTTCAGGAACCAGCCGGCCACTCCCAGCCACAGGCCCCTAAAATCAAACCACGGCCCTTTTCCCTGGCAAAAAAAACTCAGCTGCCCCGCTTCTGGCTGGCAGATTGCATGAGCCACTTGGTACTATCAAACCAGCCCGACTCGGCACTGGTGCCCTTTTTCCTCTGGGAACCATCCAGCGTATGATGAATTTTCAGGAGCCTGCCGGCGACTCCCAGCCACACGCCCCCGAACACAAACCACAGCACTGTTCCCTGGCAAACACAACTCACCCGCCCCGCTTCTGGCTTGCAGATTACAGGAGCCACTTTGGGCTATCATTCCAGTCCGACTCGGCAGTTGTGCCACATTTCATATGGGAACCATCCTGCTTATAGTGGATTTTCAGGAGCCAGCCGGCCACTCCCAGCCACAGGCCCCCAAACACAAACCACGGCCCTTTTCCCTGGAAAAAAAACTCAGCTGCCCCGCTTCTGGATGGTAGATTGCAGGAGCCACGTTATACTATCATGCCAGTCCGATTTGGCACTGGTGCCACCTTTCATCTGGGAACCATCCTGCGCATCTTGGATTTTCAGGAGCCAGCCGGCCACTCCCAGCCCCAGGCCCCCGAACACAAACCACGGCCCTTTTCCCTGGCAAACAAAACTCACCCGCCCCACTTCTGGCTGGCAGATTGCAGGAGCCACTTGGCTCTATCAAACCAGCCCGACTCGGCACTGGTGCCACCTTTCATCTGGGAACCATCCTGCGCATCTTGGATTTTCAGGAGCCAGCCGGCCACTCCCAGCCACAGGACCCCAAACACAAACTACGGCCCTTTTCCCTTGAAGTAAAACTGACCTGCCCGTCTTCTGGCTGGCAGATTGCAGGAGCCACGTGGCTCTATCAAACCAGCCCGACTTGGCACTGCTGCCTCCTTTCATCTGGGAACCATCCTGCGTATCGTGCAATTTCAGGAGCCAGCCGGGCACTCCCAGCCACAGGCCCCCAACACATACCACGGCCCTTTTCCCTGGAAAAAAAACTCAGCTGCCCCGCTTCTGGCTGGTAGATTGCATGAGCCACTTGCCTCTATCAAACCAGCCCGACTTGGCACTGGTCCCAACTTTCATCTGGGAACCATCCTGCGTATCGTGGAATTTCAGGAGCCAGCCAGGCACAGCCAGCCACAGGCCCCCAAACACAAACCACTGCCCTTTTCCCTGGCAAACAAAACTCACCCGCCCCGCTTCTCGCTGGCAGATTGCAGGAGCCACTTGGCTCTATCAAACCAGCCCGACTCGGCACTGGTGCTACCTTTCATCTGGGAACCGTCCTGCGTATCGTGGATTTTCAGGAGCCAGACAGCCACTCCCAGCCACAGGCCCCCGAAAAAAAACCACGGCCCTTTTCCCTGGCAAACAAAACTCACCTGCCCCGCTTCTGGCTGGCAGATTGCATGAGCCACTTGGCTCTGTCAAACCCGCCCGACTCGGCACTGGTGCCCTCTTTCATCTGGGAACCATATGCGTTGCGTGGATTTTCAGGAGCCAGACAGCCACTCCCAGCCCCAGGCCCCCGAACACAAACCACGGCCCTTTTCCCTGGCAAACAAAACTCACCCGCCCCACTTCTGGCTGGCAGATTGCAGGAGCCACTTGGCTCTATCAAAGCAGCCCGACTCGGCACTGGTGCCACCTTTCATCTGGGACCCATCCTGCGTATCGTGGATTTTCAGGAGCCAGACGGCCACTCCCAGCCACAGGCCCCCAAACACAAACCACCGCCCTTTTCCCTGGCAAACAAAATTCACTCACCCCGCTTCTGGCTCGCAGATTGCAGGACCCTCTTTCCTCTATAAAACAAGCACGGCTCGGCACTTGTGCCACCTTTGATCTGGGAACCATCCTGCGTATCGTGGATTTTCAGGAGCCAGCCGGCCACTCCCAGCCACAGGGCCCCGAAACACAAACTATGGCCCTTTTTTTCCTGGAAGGAAAACTGACCTGCCCATCTTCTGGCTGGCAGATTGCAGGAGCCACTTGCCTCTGACAACCCCGCCCGATTCGTCACTGGTGCCCCCTTTAATCCGGGAACCATATGCGTGGCGTGGATTTTCAGGAGCCAGACAGCCACTCCCAGGCACAGGCCCTGGAAAACAAACCACGGCCATTTTGCCTGGAAAACAAAACTCACCCGCCCCGCTTCTGGCTGGCGGATTGCAGGAGCCACCTGGCTGTATAAACCAGCCCGACTCGGCACTGGTGCCCACTTGGGTCTGCAAACCATCCTGCGCGGCGTGGATTTTCAGGAACCAGCCGGCCACTCCCAGCCACAGGCCCCTAAAATCAAACCACGGCCCTTTTCCCTGGCAAAAAAAACTCAGCTGCCCCGCTTCTGGCTGGCAGATTGCATGAGCCACTTGGTACTATCAAACCAGCCCGACTCGGCACTGGTGCCCTTTTTCCTCTGGGAACCATCCAGCGTATGATGAATTTTCAGGAGCCTGCCGGCGACTCCCAGCCACACGCCCCCGAACACAAACCACAGCACTGTTCCCTGGCAAACACAACTCACCCGCCCCGCTTCTGGCTTGCAGATTACAGGAGCCACTTTGTGCTATCATTCCAGTCCGACTCGGCAGTTGTGCCACATTTCATATGGGAACCATCCTGCTTATAGTGGATTTTCAGGAGCCAGCCGGCCACTCCCAGCCACAGGCCCCCAAACACATACCACGGCCCTTTTCCCTGGAAAAAAAACTCAGCTGCCCCGCTTCTGGATGGTAGATTGCCGGAGCCACTATGTACTATCATACCTGTCTGACTGGGCACTAGTGCCACCTTTCATCTGAGAACCCTCCTGTGTATCATGGATTTTCAGGAGCCAGCCGGCCACTCCCAGCCACAGGCTCCCAAACACAAACCACGGCCCTTTTCCCTGGAAAAAAAACTCAGCTGCCCCGCTTCTGGATGGTAGATTGCAGGAGCCACTTTGTACTATCATGCCTGTCCGATTTGGCACTGGTGCCACCTTTCATCTGGGAACCATCCTGCGCATCTTGGATTTTCAGGAGCCAGCCGGCCACTCCCAGCCACAGGACCCCAATCAAAAACTACGGCCCTTTTCCCTTGAAGTAAAACTGACCTGCCCGTCTTCTGGCTGGCAGATTGCAGGAGCCACGTGGCTCTATCAAACCAGCCCGACTTGGCACTGCTGCCTCCTTTCATCTGGGAACCATCCTGCGTATCGTGCAATTTCAGGAGCCAGCCGGGCACTCCCAGCCACAGGCCCCCAACACATACCACGGCCCTTTTCCCTGGAAAAAAAACTCAGCTGCCCCGCTTCTGGCTGGCAGATTGCAGGAGCCACTTTGTACTATAATACCAGTCCGACTTGGCAGTGGTGCCACCTTTCATCTAGGAACCATCCTGCTTATAGTGGATTTTCAGGAGCCAGCCGGCCACTCCCAGCCACAGGCCCCCAAACACATACCACGTCCCTTTTCCCTGGAAAAAAAACTCAGCTGCCCCGCTTCTGGATGGTAGATTGCAGGAGCCACTATGTACTCTCATCCCAGTCTGACTTGGCACTAGTGCCACCTTTCATCTGGGAACCTTCCTGTGTATCATGGATTTTCAGCAGCCAGTCGGCCACTCCCAGCCACAGGCCCCCAAACACAAACCACTGCCATTTTCCCAGGCAAACAAAATTCACTCACCCTGCTTCTGGCTCGCAGATTGCAGGACCCACTTTCCTCTATAAAGCAAGAACGGCTCGGCACTTGTGCCACCTTTCATCTGGGAACCATCCTGCGCGGCGTGGATTTTCAGGAACCAGCCGGCCACTCCCAGCCACAGGCCCCCAAACACAAACCACGGTCCTTTTCCGTGTTAAAAAATCTCAGCTGCCCCGCTTGTGGATGGTAGATTGCAGGAGACACTTTGTACATTCATGCCAGTCTGATTTGGCACTGGTGCCACCTTTCATCAGGGAACCATCCGGCGTATCGTGGATTTTCAGGAGCCAGACGGCCACTCCCAGCCACAGGCCCCCAAACACAAACCACCGCCCTTTACCCTGGCAAACAAAATTCACTCACCCCGCTTCTGGCTCGCAGATTGCAGGACCCACTTTCCTCTATAAAACAAGCACGGCTCGGCACTTGTGCCACCTTTGATCTGGGAACCATCCTGCGTATCGTGGATTTTCAGGAGCCAGCCGGCCACTCCCAGCCACAGGCCCCCAAACACAAACTATGGCCCTTTTTTTTCCTGGAAGGAAAACTGACCTGCCCATCTTCTGGCTGGCAGATTGCAGGAGCCACTTGCCTCTGACAACCCCGCCCGATTCGTCACTGGTGCCCCCTTTAATCCGGGAACCATATGCGTGGCGTGGATTTTCAGGAGCCAGACAGCCACTCCCAGGCACAGGCCCTGGAAAACAAACCACGGCCATTTTGCCTGGAAAACAAAACTCACCCGCCCCGCTTCTGGCTGGCGGATTGCAGGAGCCACCTGGCTGTATAAACCAGCCCGACTCAGCACTGGTGCCCACTTGGGTCTGCAAACCATCCTGCGCGGCGTGGATTTTCAGGAACCAGCCGGCCACTCCCAGCCACAGGCCCCTAAAATCAAACCACGGCCCTTTTCCCTGGCAAAAAAAACTCAGCTGCCCCGCTTCTGGCTGGCAGATTGCATGAGCCACTTGGTACTATCAAACCAGCCCGACTCGGCACTGGTGCCCTTTTTCCTCTGGGAACCATCCAGCGTATGATGAATTTTCAGGAGCCTGCCGGCGACTCCCAGCCACACGCCCCCGAACACAAACCACAGCACTGTTCCCTGGCAAACACAACTCACCCGCCCCTCTTCTGGCTTGCAGATTACAGGAGCCACTTTGTGCTATCATTCCAGTCCGACTCGGCAGTTGTGCCACATTTCATATGGGAACCATCCTGCTTATAGTGGATTTTCAGGAGCCAGCCGGCCACTCCCAGCCACAGGCCCCCAAACACATACCACGGCCCTTTTCCCTGGAAAAAAAACTCAGCTGCCCCGCTTCTGGATGGTAGATTGCCGGAGCCACTATGTACTATCATACCTGTCTGACTGGGCACTAGTGCCACCTTTCATCTGAGAACCCTCCTGTGTATCATGGATTTTCAGGAGCCAGCCGGCCACTCCCAGCCACAGGCTCCCAAACACAAACCACGGCCCTTTTCCCTGGAAAAAAAACTCAGCTGCCCCGCTTCTGGATGGTAGATTGCAGGAGCCACTTTGTACTATCATGCCTGTCCGATTTGGCACTGGTGCCACCTTTCATCTGGGAACCATCCTGCGCATCTTGGATTTTCAGGAGCCAGCCGGCCACTCCCAGCCACAGGACCCCAAACAAAAACTACGGCCCTTTTCCCTTGAAGTAAAACTGACCTGCCCGTCTTCTGGCTGGCAGATTGCAGGAGCCACGTGGCTCTATCAAACCAGCCCGACTTGGCACTGCTGCCTCCTTTCATCTGGGAACCATCCTGCGTATCGTGCAATTTCAGGAGCCAGACGGCCACTCCCAGCCACAGGCCCCCAAACACAAACCACCGCCCTTTTCCCTGGAAAACAAAATTCACTCACCCCGCTTCTGGCTCGCAGATTGCAGGACCCTCTTTCCTCTATAAAACAAGCACGGCTCGGCACTTGTGCCACCTTTCATCTAAGAACCATCCTGCGTATCGTGGATTTTCAGGAGCCAGCCGGCCACTCCCAGCCACTGGCCCCCAAACACAAACTATGGCCCTTTTTTTCCTGGAAGGAAAACTGACCTGCCCATCTTCTGGCTGGCAGATTGCAGGAGCCACTTGCCTCTGACAACCCCGCCCGATTCGTCACTGGTGCCCCCTTTAATCCGGGAACCATATGCGTGGCGTGGATTTTCAGGAGCCAGACAGCCACTCCCAGGCACAGGCCCTGGAAAACAAACCACGGCCATTTTGCCTGGAAAACAAAACCCACCCGCCCCGCTTCTGGCTGGCGGATTGCAGGAGCCACCTGGCTGTATAAACCAGCCCGACTCGGCACTGGTGCCCACTTGGGTCTGCAAACCATCCTGCGCGGCGTGGATTTTCAGGAACCAGCCGGCCACTCCCAGCCACAGGCCCCTAAAATCAAACCACGGCCCTTTTCCCTGGCAAAAAAAACTCAGCTGCCCCGCTTCTGGCTGGCAGATTGCATGAGCCACTTGGTACTATCAAACCAGCCCGACTCGGCACTGGTGCCCTTTTTCCTCTGGGAACCATCCAGCGTATGATGAATTTTCAGGAGCCTGCCGGCGACTCCCAGCCACACGCCCCCGAACACAAACCACAGCACTGTTCCCTGGCAAACACAACTCACCCGCCCCGCTTCTGGCTTGCAGATTACAGGAGCCACTTTGGGCTATCATTCCAGTCCGACTCGGCAGTTGTGCCACATTTCATATGGGAACCATCCTGCTTATAGTGGATTTTCAGGAGCCAGCCGGCCACTCCCAGCCACAGGCCCCCAAACACAAACCACGGCCCTTTTCCCTGGAAAAAAAACTCAGCTGCCCCGCTTCTGGATGGTAGATTGCAGGAGCCACGTTATACTATCATGCCAGTCCGATTTGGCACTGGTGCCACCTTTCATCTGGGAACCATCCTGCGCATCTTGGATTTTCAGGAGCCAGCCGGCCACTCCCAGCCCCAGGCCCCCGAACACAAACCACGGCCCTTTTCCCTGGCAAACAAAACTCACCCGCCCCACTTCTGGCTGGCAGATTGCAGGAGCCACTTGGCTCTATCAAACCAGCCCGACTCGGCACTGGTGCCACCTTTCATCTGGGAACCATCCTGCGCATCTTGGATTTTCAGGAGCCAGCCGGCCACTCCCAGCCACAGGACCCCAAACACAAACTACGGCCCTTTTCCCTTGAAGTAAAACTGACCTGCCCGTCTTCTGGCTGGCAGATTGCAGGAGCCACGTGGCTCTATCAAACCAGCCCGACTTGGCACTGCTGCCTCCTTTCATCTGGGAACCATCCTGCGTATCGTGCAATTTCAGGAGCCAGCCGGGCACTCCCAGCCACAGGCCCCCAACACATACCACGGCCCTTTTCCCTGGAAAAAAAACTCAGCTGCCCCGCTTCTGGCTGGTAGATTGCATGAGCCACTTGCCTCTATCAAACCAGCCCGACTTGGCACTGGTCCCAACTTTCATCTGGGAACCATCCTGCGTATCGTGGAATTTCAGGAGCCAGCCAGGCACAGCCAGCCACAGGCCCCCAAACACAAACCACTGCCCTTTTCCCTGGCAAACAAAACTCACCCGCCCCGCTTCTCGCTGGCAGATTGCAGGAGCCACTTGGCTCTATCAAACCAGCCCGACTCGGCACTGGTGCTACCTTTCATCTGGGAACCGTCCTGCGTATCGTGGATTTTCAGGAGCCAGACAGCCACTCCCAGCCACAGGCCCCCGAAAAAAAACCACGGCCCTTTTCCCTGGCAAACAAAACTCACCTGCCCCGCTTCTGGCTGGCAGATTGCATGAGCCACTTGGCTCTGTCAAACCCGCCCGACTCGGCACTGGTGCCCTCTTTCATCTGGGAACCATATGCGTTGCGTGGATTTTCAGGAGCCAGAAAGCCACTCCCAGCCCCAGGCCCCCGAACACAAACCACGGCCCTTTTCCCTGGCAAACAAAACTCACCCGCCCCACTTCTGGCTGGCAGATTGCAGGAGCCACTTGGCTCTATCAAAGCAGCCCGACTCGGCACTGGTGCCACCTTTCATCTGGGACCCATCCTGCGTATCGTGGATTTTCAGGAGCCAGACGGCCACTCCCAGCCACAGGCCCCCAAACACAAACCACCGCCCTTTTCCCTGGCAAACAAAATTCACTCACCCCGCTTCTGGCTCGCAGATTGCAGGACCCTCTTTCCTCTATAAAACAAGCACGGCTCGGCACTTGTGCCACCTTTGATCTGGGAACCATCCTGCGTATCGTGGATTTTCAGGAGCCAGCCGGCCACTCCCAGCCACAGGGCCCCCAAACACAAACTATGGCCCTTTTTTTCCTGGAAGGAAAACTGACCTGCCCATCTTCTGGCTGGCAGATTGCAGGAGCCACTTGCCTCTGACAACCCCGCCCGATTCGTCACTGGTGCCCCCTTTAATCCGGGAACCATATGCGTGGCGTGGATTTTCAGGAGCCAGACAGCCACTCCCAGGCACAGGCCCTGGAAAACAAACCACGGCCATTTTGCCTGGAAAACAAAACTCACCCGCCCCGCTTCTGGCTGGCGGATTGCAGGAGCCACCTGGCTGTATAAACCAGCCCGACTCGGCACTGGTGCCCACTTGGGTCTGCAAACCATCCTGCGCGGCGTGGATTTTCAGGAACCAGCCGGCCACTCCCAGCCACAGGCCCCTAAAATCAAACCACGGCCCTTTTCCCTGGCAAAAAAAACTCAGCTGCCCCGCTTCTGGCTGGCAGATTGCATGAGCCACTTGGTACTATCAAACCAGCCCGACTCGGCACTGGTGCCCTTTTTCCTCTGGGAACCATCCAGCGTATGATGAATTTTCAGGAGCCTGCCGGCGACTCCCAGCCACACGCCCCCGAACACAAACCACAGCACTGTTCCCTGGCAAACACAACTCACCCGCCCCGCTTCTGGCTTGCAGATTACAGGAGCCACTTTGTGCTATCATTCCAGTCCGACTCGGCAGTTGTGCCACATTTCATATGGGAACCATCCTGCTTATAGTGGATTTTCAGGAGCCAGCCGGCCACTCCCAGCCACAGGCCCCCAAACACATACCACGGCCCTTTTCCCTGGAAAAAAAACTCAGCTGCCCCGCTTCTGGATGGTAGATTGCCGGAGCCACTATGTACTATCATACCTGTCTGACTGGGCACTAGTGCCACCTTTCATCTGAGAACCCTCCTGTGTATCATGGATTTTCAGGAGCCAGCCGGCCACTCCCAGCCACAGGCTCCCAAACACAAACCACGGCCCTTTTCCCTGGAAAAAAAACTCAGCTGCCCCGCTTCTGGATGGTAGATTGCAGGAGCCACTTTGTACTATCATGCCTGTCCGATTTGGCACTGGTGCCACCTTTCATCTGGGAACCATCCTGCGCATCTTGGATTTTCAGGAGCCAGCCGGCCACTCCCAGCCACAGGACCCCAATCAAAAACTACGGCCCTTTTCCCTTGAAGTAAAACTGACCTGCCCGTCTTCTGGCTGGCAGATTGCAGGAGCCACGTGGCTCTATCAAACCAGCCCGACTTGGCACTGCTGCCTCCTTTCATCTGGGAACCATCCTGCGTATCGTGCAATTTCAGGAGCCAGCCGGGCACTCCCAGCCACAGGCCCCCAACACATACCACGGCCCTTTTCCCTGGAAAAAAAACTCAGCTGCCCCGCTTCTGGCTGGCAGATTGCAGGAGCCACTTTGTACTATAATACCAGTCCGACTTGGCAGTGGTGCCACCTTTCATCTAGGAACCATCCTGCTTATAGTGGATTTTCAGGAGCCAGCCGGCCACTCCCAGCCACAGGCCCCCAAACACATACCACGTCCCTTTTCCCTGGAAAAAAAACTCAGCTGCCCCGCTTCTGGATGGTAGATTGCAGGAGCCACTATGTACTCTCATCCCAGTCTGACTTGGCACTAGTGCCACCTTTCATCTGGGAACCTTCCTGTGTATCATGGATTTTCAGCAGCCAGTCGGCCACTCCCAGCCACAGGCCCCCAAACACAAACCACTGCCATTTTCCCAGGCAAACAAAATTCACTCACCCTGCTTCTGGCTCGCAGATTGCAGGACCCACTTTCCTCTATAAAGCAAGAACGGCTCGGCACTTGTGCCACCTTTCATCTGGGAACCATCCTGCGCGGCGTGGATTTTCAGGAACCAGCCGGCCACTCCCAGCCACAGGCCCCCAAACACAAACCACGGTCCTTTTCCGTGTTAAAAAATCTCAGCTGCCCCGCTTCTGGATGGTAGATTGCAGGAGACACTTTGTACATTCATGCCAGTCTGATTTGGCACTGGTGCCACCTTTCATCAGGGAACCATCCTGTGCATCTTGGAATTTCAGGAGCCAGCCTGCCACTCCCAGCCACAGGCCCCCAAACACAAACCACGGCCCTTTTCCCTGGCAAACAAAACTGACCCGCCCCACTTCTCGCTGGCAGATTGCAGGAGCCACTTGGTACTATCAAACCAGCCCGACTCGGCACTGGTGCCACCTTTCATCTGGGAACCATCCTGCGTATTGTGGATTTTCAGGAGCCAGACAGCCACTCCCAGCCACAGGCCCCCGAAAAAAAACCACGGCCCTTTTCCCTGGCAAACAAAACTCAGCTGCCCCGCTTCTGGCTGGCAGATTGCATGAGCCACTTGGCTCTGTCAAACCCGCCCGACTCCGCACTGGTGGCCTCTTTCATCTGGGAACCATATGCGAGGCGTGGATTTTCAGGAGCCAGACAGCCACTCCCAGCCCCAGGCCCCCGAACACAAACCACGGCCCTTTTCCCTGGCAAACAAAACTCACCCGCCCCACTTCTGGCTGGCAGATTGCAGGAGCTACTTGGCTCTATCAAACCAGCCCGACTCGGCACTGGTGCCACCTTTCATCTGGGAACCATCCTGCGTATCGTGGATTTTCAGGAGCCAGCCGGCCACTCCCAGCCACAGGCCCCCAAACACAAACCACTGCCCTTTTCCCTGGCAAACACAATTCACTCACCCCGCTTCTGGCTCGCAGATTGCAGGACCCTCTTTCCTCTATAAAACAAGCACGTCTCGGCACTTGTGCCACATTTGATCTGGGAACCATCCTGCGTATCGTGGATTTTCAGGAGCCAGCCGGCCACTCCCAGCCACAGGCCCCCAAACACAAACTATGGCCCTTTTTTTCCTGGAAGGAAAACTGACCTGCCCATCTTCTGGCTGGCAGATTGCAGGAGCCACTTGCCTCTGACAACCCCGCCCGATTCGGCACTGGTGCCCCCTTTCATCCGGGAACCATATGCGTGGCGTGGATTTTCAGGAGCCAGACAGCCACTCCCAGGCACAGGCCCTGGAAAACAAACCACGGCCATTTTGCCTGGCAAACAAAACTCACCTGCCCCGCTTCTGGCTGGCGGATTGCAGGAGCCACCTGGCTGTATAAACCAGCCCTACTCAGCACTGGTGCCCACTTGGGTCTGCAAACCATCCTGCGCGGCGTGGATTTTCAGGAACCAGCCGGCCACTCCCAGCCACAGGCCCCTAAAATCAAACCACGGCCCTTTTCCCTGGCAAAAAAAACTCAGCTGCCCCGCTTCTGGCTGGCAGATTGCATGAGCCACTTGGTACTATCAAACCAGCCCGACTCGGCACTGGTGCCCTTTTTCCTCTGGGAACCATCCAGCGTATGATGAATTTTCAGGAGCCTGCCGGCGACTCCCAGCCACACGCCCCCGAACACAAACCACAGCACTGTTCCCTGGCAAACACAACTCACCCGCCCCGCTTCTGGCTTGCAGATTACAGGAGCCACTTTGTGCTATCATTCCAGTCCGACTCGGCAGTTGTGCCACATTTCATATGGGAACCATCCTGCTTATAGTGGATTTTCAGGAGCCAGCCGGCCACTCCCAGCCACAGGCCCCCAAACACATACCACGGCCCTTTTCCCTGGAAAAAAAACTCAGCTGCCCCGCTTCTGGATGGTAGATTGCCGGAGCCACTATGTACTATCATACCTGTCTGACTGGGCACTAGTGCCACCTTTCATCTGAGAACCCTCCTGTGTATCATGGATTTTCAGGAGCCAGCCGGCCACTCCCAGCCACAGGCTCCCAAACACAAACCACGGCCCTTTTCCCTGGAAAAAAAACTCAGCTGCCCCGCTTCTGGATGGTAGATTGCAGGAGCCACTTTGTACTATCATGCCTGTCCGATTTGGCACTGGTGCCACCTTTCATCTGGGAACCATCCTGCGCATCTTGGATTTTCAGGAGCCAGCCGGCCACTCCCAGCCACAGGACCCCAATCAAAAACTACGGCCCTTTTCCCTTGAAGTAAAACTGACCTGCCCGTCTTCTGGCTGGCAGATTGCAGGAGCCACGTGGCTCTATCAAACCAGCCCGACTTGGCACTGCTGCCTCCTTTCATCTGGGAACCATCCTGCGTATCGTGCAATTTCAGGAGCCAGCCGGGCACTCCCAGCCACAGGCCCCCAACACATACCACGGCCCTTTTCCCTGGAAAAAAAACTCAGCTGCCCCGCTTCTGGCTGGCAGATTGCAGGAGCCACTTTGTACTATAATACCAGTCCGACTTGGCAGTGGTGCCACCTTTCATCTAGGAACCATCCTGCTTATAGTGGATTTTCAGGAGCCAGCCGGCCACTCCCAGCCACAGGCCCCCAAACACATACCACGTCCCTTTTCCCTGGAAAAAAAACTCAGCTGCCCCGCTTCTGGATGGTAGATTGCAGGAGCCACTATGTACTCTCATCCCAGTCTGACTTGGCACTAGTGCCACCTTTCATCTGGGAACCTTCCTGTGTATCATGGATTTTCAGCAGCCAGTCGGCCACTCCCAGCCACAGGCCCCCAAACACAAACCACTGCCATTTTCCCAGGCAAACAAAATTCACTCACCCTGCTTCTGGCTCGCAGATTGCAGGACCCACTTTCCTCTATAAAGCAAGAACGGCTCGGCACTTGTGCCACCTTTCATCTGGGAACCATCCTGCGCGGCGTGGATTTTCAGGAACCAGCCGGCCACTCCCAGCCACAGGCCCCCAAACACAAACCACGGTCCTTTTCCGTGTTAAAAAATCTCAGCTGCCCCGCTTCTGGATGGTAGATTGCAGGAGACACTTTGTACATTCATGCCAGTCTGATTTGGCACTGGTGCCACCTTTCATCAGGGAACCATCCTGTGCATCTTGGAATTTCAGGAGCCAGCCTGCCACTCCCAGCCACAGGCCCCCAAACACAAACCACGGCCCTTTTCCCTGGCAAACAAAACTGACCCGCCCCACTTCTCGCTGGCAGATTGCAGGAGCCACTTGGTACTATCAAACCAGCCCGACTCGGCACTGGTGCCACCTTTCATCTGGGAACCATCCTGCGTATTGTGGATTTTCAGGAGCCAGACAGCCACTCCCAGCCACAGGCCCCCGAAAAAAAACCACGGCCCTTTTCCCTGGCAAACAAAACTCAGCTGCCCCGCTTCTGGCTGGCAGATTGCATGAGCCACTTGGCTCTGTCAAACCCGCCCGACTCCGCACTGGTGGCCTCTTTCATCTGGGAACCATATGCGAGGCGTGGATTTTCAGGAGCCAGACAGCCACTCCCAGCCCCAGGCCCCCGAACACAAACCACGGCCCTTTTCCCTGGCAAACAAAACTCACCCGCCCCACTTCTGGCTGGCAGATTGCAGGAGCTACTTGGCTCTATCAAACCAGCCCGACTCGGCACTGGTGCCACCTTTCATCTGGGAACCATCCTGCGTATCGTGGATTTTCAGGAGCCAGCCGGCCACTCCCAGCCACAGGCCCCCAAACACAAACCACTGCCCTTTTCCCTGGCAAACACAATTCACTCACCCCGCTTCTGGCTCGCAGATTGCAGGACCCTCTTTCCTCTATAAAACAAGCACGTCTCGGCACTTGTGCCACATTTGATCTGGGAACCATCCTGCGTATCGTGGATTTTCAGGAGCCAGCCGGCCACTCCCAGCCACAGGCCCCCAAACACAAACTATGGCCCTTTTTTTCCTGGAAGGAAAACTGACCTGCCCATCTTCTGGCTGGCAGATTGCAGGAGCCACTTGCCTCTGACAACCCCGCCCGATTCGGCACTGGTGCCCCCTTTCATCCGGGAACCATATGCGTGGCGTGGATTTTCAGGAGCCAGACAGCCACTCCCAGGCACAGGCCCTGGAAAACAAACCACGGCCATTTTGCCTGGCAAACAAAACTCACCTGCCCCGCTTCTGGCTGGCGGATTGCAGGAGCCACCTGGCTGTATAAACCAGCCCTACTCAGCACTGGTGCCCACTTGGGTCTGCAAACCATCCTGCGCGGCGTGGATTTTCAGGAACCAGCCGGCCACTCCCAGCCACAGGCCCCTAAAATCAAACCACGGCCCTTTTCCCTGGCAAAAAAAACTCAGCTGCCCCGCTTCTGGCTGGCAGATTGCATGAGCCACTTGGTACTATCAAACCAGCCCGACTCGGCACTGGTGCCCTTTTTCCTCTGGGAACCATCCAGCGTATGATGAATTTTCAGGAGCCTGCCGGCGACTCCCAGCCACACGCCCCCGAACACAAACCACAGCACTGTTCCCTGGCAAACACAACTCACCCGCCCCGCTTCTGGCTTGCAGATTACAGGAGCCACTTTGTGCTATCATTCCAGTCCGACTCGGCAGTTGTGCCACATTTCATATGGGAACCATCCTGCTTATAGTGGATTTTCAGGAGCCAGCCGGCCACTCCCAGCCACAGGCCCCCAAACACATACCACGGCCCTTTTCCCTGGAAAAAAAACTCAGCTGCCCCGCTTCTGGATGGTAGATTGCCGGAGCCACTATGTACTATCATACCTGTCTGACTGGGCACTAGTGCCACCTTTCATCTGAGAACCCTCCTGTGTATCATGGATTTTCAGGAGCCAGCCGGCCACTCCCAGCCACAGGCTCCCGAACACAAACCACGGCCCTTTTCCCTGGAAAAAAAACTCAGCTGCCCCGCTTCTGGATGGTAGATTGCAGGAGCCACTTTGTACTATCATGCCTGTCCGATTTGGCACTGGTGCCACCTTTCATCTGGGAACCATCCTGCGCATCTTGGATTTTCAGGAGCCAGCCGGCCACTCCCAGCCACAGGACCCCAATCAAAAACTACGGCCCTTTTCCCTTGAAGTAAAACTGACCTGCCCGTCTTCTGGCTGGCAGATTGCAGGAGCCACGTGGCTCTATCAAACCAGCCCGACTTGGCACTGCTGCCTCCTTTCATCTGGGAACCATCCTGCGTATCGTGCAATTTCAGGAGCCAGCCGGGCACTCCCAGCCACAGGCCCCCAACACATACCACGGCCCTTTTCCCTGGAAAAAAAACTCAGCTGCCCCGCTTCTGGCTGGCAGATTGCAGGAGCCACTTTGTACTATAATACCAGTCCGACTTGGCAGTGGTGCCACCTTTCATCTAGGAACCATCCTGCTTATAGTGGATTTTCAGGAGCCAGCCGGCCACTCCCAGCCACAGGCCCCCAAACACATACCACGTCCCTTTTCCCTGGAAAAAAAACTCAGCTGCCCCGCTTCTGGATGGTAGATTGCAGGAGCCACTATGTACTCTCATCCCAGTCTGACTTGGCACTAGTGCCACCTTTCATCTGGGAACCTTCCTGTGTATCATGGATTTTCAGCAGCCAGTCGGCCACTCCCAGCCACAGGCCCCCAAACACAAACCACTGCCATTTTCCCAGGCAAACAAAATTCACTCACCCTGCTTCTGGCTCGCAGATTGCAGGACCCACTTTCCTCTATAAAGCAAGAACGGCTCGGCACTTGTGCCACCTTTCATCTGGGAACCATCCTGCGCGGCGTGGATTTTCAGGAACCAGCCGGCCACTCCCAGCCACAGGCCCCCAAACACAAACCACGGTCCTTTTCCGTGTTAAAAAATCTCAGCTGCCCCGCTTCTGGATGGTAGATTGCAGGAGACACTTTGTACATTCATGCCAGTCTGATTTGGCACTGGTGCCACCTTTCATCAGGGAACCATCCTGAGCATCTTGGAATTTCAGGAGCCAGCCTGCCACTCCCAGCCACAGGCCCCCAAACACAAACCACGGCCCTTTTCCCTGGCAAACAAAACTGACCCGCCCCACTTCTCGCTGGCAGATTGCAGGAGCCACTTGGTACTATCAAACCAGCCCGACTCGGCACTGGTGCCACCTTTCATCTGGGAACCATCCTGCGTATTGTGGATTTTCAGGAGCCAGACAGCCACTCCCAGCCACAGGCCCCCGAAAAAAAACCACGGCCCTTTTCCCTGGCAAACAAAACTCAGCTGCCCCGCTTCTGGCTGGCAGATTGCATGAGCCACTTGGCTCTGTCAAACCCGCCCGACTCCGCACTGGTGGCCTCTTTCATCTGGGAACCATATGCGAGGCGTGGATTTTCAGGAGCCAGACAGCCACTCCCAGCCCCAGGCCCCCGAACACAAACCACGGCCCTTTTCCCTGGCAAACAAAACTCACCCGCCCCACTTCTGGCTGGCAGATTGCAGGAGCTACTTGGCTCTATCAAACCAGCCCGACTCGGCACTGGTGCCACCTTTCATCTGGGAACCATCCTGCGTATCGTGGATTTTCAGGAGCCAGCCGGCCACTCCCAGCCACAGGCCCCCAAACACAAACCACTGCCCTTTTCCCTGGCAAACACAATTCACTCACCCCGCTTCTGGCTCGCAGATTGCAGGACCCTCTTTCCTCTATAAAACAAGCACGTCTCGGCACTTGTGCCACATTTGATCTGGGAACCATCCTGCGTATCGTGGATTTTCAGGAGCCAGCCGGCCACTCCCAGCCACAGGCCCCCAAACACAAACTATGGCCCTTTTTTTCCTGGAAGGAAAACTGACCTGCCCATCTTCTGGCTGGCAGATTGCAGGAGCCACTTGCCTCTGACAACCCCGCCCGATTCGGCACTGGTGCCCCCTTTCATCCGGGAACCATATGCGTGGCGTGGATTTTCAGGAGCCAGACAGCCACTCCCAGGCACAGGCCCTGGAAAACAAACCACGGCCATTTTGCCTGGCAAACAAAACTCACCTGCCCCGCTTCTGGCTGGCGGATTGCAGGAGCCACCTGGCTGTATAAACCAGCCCTACTCAGCACTGGTGCCCACTTGGGTCTGCAAACCATCCTGCGCGGCGTGGATTTTCAGGAACCAGCCGGCCACTCCCAGCCACAGGCCCCTAAAATCAAACCACGGCCCTTTTCCCTGGCAAAAAAAACTCAGCTGCCCCGCTTCTGGCTGGCAGATTGCATGAGCCACTTGGTACTATCAAACCAGCCCGACTCGGCACTGGTGCCCTTTTTCCTCTGGGAACCATCCAGCGTATGATGAATTTTCAGGAGCCTGCCGGCGACTCCCAGCCACAGGCCCCCGAACACAAACCACAGCCCTGTTCCCTGGCAAACACAACTCACCCGCCCCGCTTCTGGCTTGCAGATTACAGGAGCCACTTTGTGCTATCATTCCTGTCCGACTCGGCAGTTGTGCCACCTTTCATATGGGAACCATCCTGCTTATAGTGGATTTTCAGGAGCCAGCCGGCCACTCCCAGCCACAGGCCCCCAAACACATACCACGGCCCTTTTCCCTGGAAAAAAAACTCAGCTGCCCCGCTTCTGGATGGTAGATTGCCGGAGCCACTATGTACTATCATACCTGTCTGACTGGGCACTAGTGCCACCTTTCATCTGAGAACCCTCCTGCGTATCATGGATTTTCAGGAGCCAGCCGGCCACTCCCAGCCACAGGCTCCCGAACACAAACCACGGCCCTTTTCCCTGGAAAAAAAACTCAGCTGCCCCGCTTCTGGATGGTAGATTGCAGGAGCCACTTTGTACTATCATGCCTGTCCGATTTGGCACTGGTGCCACCTTTCATCTGGGAACCATCCTGCGCATCTTGGATTTTCAGGAGCCAGCCGGCCACTCCCAGCCACAGGACCCCAATCAAAAACTACGGCCCTTTTCCCTTGAAGTAAAACTGACCTGCCCGTCTTCTGGCTGGCAGATTGCAGGAGCCACGTGGCTCTATCAAACCAGCCCGACTTGGCACTGCTGCCTCCTTTCATCTGGGAACCATCCTGCGTATCGTGCAATTTCAGGAGCCAGCCGGGCACTCCCAGCCACAGGCCCCCAACACATACCACGGCCCTTTTCCCTGGAAAAAAAACTCAGCTGCCCCGCTTCTGGCTGGCAGATTGCAGGAGCCACTTTGTACTATAATACCAGTCCGACTTGGCAGTGGTGCCACCTTTCATCTAGGAACCATCCTGCTTATAGTGGATTTTCAGGAGCCAGCCGGCCACTCCCAGCCACAGGCCCCCAAACACATACCACGTCCCTTTTCCCTGGAAAAAAAACTCAGCTGCCCCACTTCTGGATGGTAGATTGCAGGAGCCACTATGTACTCTCATCCCAGTCTGACTTGGCACTAGTGCCACCTTTCATCTGGGAACCTTCCTGTGTATCATGGATTTTCAGCAGCCAGTCGGCCACTCCCAGCCACAGGCCCCCAAACACAAACCACTGCCATTTTCCCAGGCAAACAAAATTCACTCACCCTGCTTCTGGCTCGCAGATTGCAGGACCCACTTTCCTCTATAAAGCAAGAACGGCTCGGCACTTGTGCCACCTTTCATCTGGGAACCATCCTGCGCGGCGTGGATTTTCAGGAACCAGCCGGCCACTCCCAGCCACAGGCCCCCAAACACAAACCACGGTCCTTTTCCGTGTTAAAAAATCTCAGCTGCCCCGCTTCTGGATGGTAGATTGCAGGAGACACTTTGTACATTCATGCCAGTCTGATTTGGCACTGGTGCCACCTTTCATCAGGGAACCATCCTGTGCATCTTGGAATTTCAGGAGCCAGCCTGCCACTCCCAGCCACAGGCCCCCAAACACAAACCACGGCCCTTTTCCCTGGCAAACAAAACTGACCCGCCCCACTTCTCGCTGGCAGATTGCAGGAGCCACTTGGTACTATCAAACCAGCCCGACTCGGCACTGGTGCCACCTTTCATCTGGGAACCATCCTGCGTATTGTGGATTTTCAGGAGCCAGACAGCCACTCCCAGCCACAGGCCCCCGAAAAAAAACCACGGCCCTTTTCCCTGGCAAACAAAACTCAGCTGCCCCGCTTCTGGCTGGCAGATTGCATGAGCCACTTGGCTCTGTCAAACCCGCCCGACTCCGCACTGGTGGCCTCTTTCATCTGGGAACCATATGCGAGGCGTGGATTTTCAGGAGCCAGACAGCCACTCCCAGCCCCAGGCCCCCGAACACAAACCACGGCCCTTTTCCCTGGCAAACAAAACTCACCCGCCCCACTTCTGGCTGGCAGATTGCAGGAGCCACTTGGCTCTATCAAACCAGCCCGACTCGGCACTGGTGCCACCTTTCATCTGGGAACCATCCTGCGTATCGTGGATTTTCAGGAGCCAGCCGGCCACTCCCAGCCACAGGCCCCCAAACACAAACCACTGCCCTTTTCCCTGGCAAACACAATTCACTCACCCCGCTTCTGGCTCGCAGATTGCAGGACCCTCTTTCCTCTATAAAACAAGCACGTCTCGGCACTTGTGCCACATTTGATCTGGGAACCATCCTGCGTATCGTGGATTTTCAGGAGCCAGCCGGCCACTCCCAGCCACAGGCCCCCAAACACAAACTATGGCCCTTTTTTTCCTGGAAGGAAAACTGACCTGCACATCTTCTGGCTGGCAGATTGCAGGAGCCACTTGCCTCTGACAACCCCGCCCGATTCGGCACTGGTGCCCCCTTTCATCCGGGAACCATATGCGTGGCGTGGATTTTCAGGAGCCAGACAGCCACTCCCAGGCACAGGCCCTGGAAAACAAACCACGGCCATTTTGCCTGGCAAACAAAACTCACCTGCCCCGCTTCTGGCTGGCGGATTGCAGGAGCCACCTGGCTGTATAAACCAGCCCTACTCAGCACTGGTGCCCACTTGGGTCTGCAAACCATCCTGCGCGGCGTGGATTTTCAGGAACCAGCCGGCCACTCCCAGCCACAGGCCCCTAAAATCAAACCACGGCCCTTTTCCCTGGCAAAAAAAACTCAGCTGCCCCGCTTCTGGCTGGCAGATTGCATGAGCCACTTGGTACTATCAAACCAGTCCGACTCGGCACTGGTGCCCTTTTTCCTCTGGGAACCATCCAGCGTATGATGAATTTTCAGGAGCCAGCCGGCGACTCCCAGCCACAGGCTCCCAAACACAAACCACAGCCCTGTTCCCTGGCAAACACAACTCACCCGCCCCGCTTCTGGCTTGCAGATTACAGGAGCCACTTTGTGCTATCATTCCTGTCCGACTCGGCAGTTGTGCCACCTTTCATATGGGAACCATCCTGCTTATAGTGGATTTTCAGGAGCCAGCCGGCCACTCCAAGCCACAGGCCCCCAAACACAAACCACGGCCCTTTTCCCTGGAAAAAAAACTCAGCTGCCCCGCTTCTGGATGGTAGATTGCAGGAGCCACGTTATACTATCATGCCAGTCCGATTTGGCACTGGTGCCACCTTTCATCTGGGAACCATCCTGCGCATCTTGGATTTTCAGGAGCCAGCCGGCCACTCCCAGCCCCAGGCCCCCGAACACAAACCACGGCCCTTTTCCCTGGCAAACAAAACTCACCCGCCCCACTTCTGGCTGGCAGATTGCAGGAGCCACTTGGCTCTATCAAACCAGCCCGACTCGGCACTGGTGCCACCTTTCATCTGGGACCCATCCGGCGTATCGTGGATTTTCAGGAGCCAGACGGCCACTCCCAGCCACAGGCCCCCAAACACAAACCACCGCCCTTTACCCTGGCAAACAAAATTCACTCACCCCGCTTCTGGCTCGCAGATTGCAGGACCCACTTTCCTCTATAAAACAAGCACGGCTCGGCACTTGTGCCACCTTTGATCTGGGAACCATCCTGCGTATCGTGGATTTTCAGGAGCCAGCCGGCCACTCCCAGCCACAGGCCCCCAAACACAAATTATGGCCCTTTTTTTTCCTGGAAGGAAAACTGACCTGCCCATCTTCTGGCTGGCAGATTGCAGGAGCCACTTGCCTCTGACAACCCCGCCCGATTCGTCACTGGTGCCCCCTTTAATCCGGGAACCATATGCGTGGCGTGGATTTTCAGGAGCCAGACAGCCACTCCCAGGCACAGGCCCTGGAAAACAAACCACGGCCATTTTGCCTGGAAAACAAAACTCACCCGCCCCGCTTCTGGCTGGCGGATTGCAGGAGCCACCTGGCTGTATAAACCAGCCCGACTCAGCACTGGTGCCCACTTGGGTCTGCAAACCATCCTGCGCGGCGTGGATTTTCAGGAACCAGCCGGCCACTCCCAGCCACAGGCCCCTAAAATCAAACCACGGCCCTTTTCCCTGGCAAAAAAAACTCAGCTGCCCCGCTTCTGGCTGGCAGATTGCATGAGCCACTTGGTACTATCAAACCAGCCCGACTCGGCACTGGTGCCCTTTTTCCTCTGGGAACCATCCAGCGTATGATGAATTTTCAGGAGCCTGCCGGCGACTCCCAGCCACACGCCCCCGAACACAAACCACAGCACTGTTCCCTGGCAAACACAACTCACCCGCCCCGCTTCTGGCTTGCAGATTACAGGAGCCACTTTGTGCTATCATTCCAGTCCGACTCGGCAGTTGTGCCACATTTCATATGGGAACCATCCTGCTTATAGTGGATTTTCAGGAGCCAGCCGGCCACTCCCAGCCACAGGCCCCCAAACACATACCACGGCCCTTTTCCCTGGAAAAAAAACTCAGCTGCCCCGCTTCTGGATGGTAGATTGCCGGAGCCACTATGTACTATCATACCTGTCTGACTGGGCACTAGTGCCACCTTTCATCTGAGAACCCTCCTGTGTATCATGGATTTTCAGGAGCCAGCCGGACACTCCCAGCCACAGGCTCCCAAACACAAACCACGGCCCTTTTCCCTGGAAAAAAAACTCAGCTGCCCCGCTTCTGGATGGTAGATTGCAGGAGCCACTTTGTACTATCATGCCTGTCCGATTTGGCACTGGTGCCACCTTTCATCTGGGAACCATCCTGCGCATCTTGGATTTTCAGGAGCCAGCCGGCCACTCCCAGCCACAGGACCCCAAACAAAAACTACGGCCCTTTTCCCTTGAAGTTAAACTGACCTGCCCGTCTTCTGGCTGGCAGATTGCAGGAGCCACGTGGCTCTATCAAACCAGCCCGACTTGGCACTGCTGCCTCCTTTCATCTGGGAACCATCCTGCGTATCGTGCAATTTCAGGAGCCAGACGGCCACTCCCAGCCACAGGCCCCCAAACACAAACCACCGCCCTTTTCCCTGGAAAACAAAATTCACTCACCCCGCTTCTGGCTCGCAGATTGCAGGACCCTCTTTCCTCTATAAAACAAGCACGGCTCGGCACTTGTGCCACCTTTCATCTGGGAACCATCCTGCGTATCGTGGATTTTCAGGAGCCAGCCGGCCACTCCCAGCCACTGGCCCCCAAACACAAACTATGGCCCTTTTTTTCCTGGAAGGAAAACTGACCTGCCCATCTTCTGGCTGGCAGATTGCAGGAGCCACTTGCCTCTGACAACCCCGCCCGATTCGTCACTGGTGCCCCCTTTAATCCGGGAACCATATGCGTGGCGTGGATTTTCAGGAGCCAGACAGCCACTCCCAGGCACAGGCCCTGGAAAACAAACCACGGCCATTTTCCCTGGAAAACAAAACCCACCCGCCCCGCTTCTGGCTGGCGGATTGCAGGAGCCACCTGGCTGTATAAACCAGCCCGACTCGGCACTGGTGCCCACTTGGGTCTGCAAACCATCCTGCGCGGCGTGGATTTTCAGGAACCAGCCGGCCACTCCCAGCCACAGGCCCCTAAAATCAAACCACGGCCCTTTTCCCTGGCAAAAAAAACTCAGCTGCCCCGCTTCTGGCTGGCAGATTGCATGAGCCACTTGGTACTATCAAACCAGCCCGACTCGGCACTGGTGCCCTTTTTCCTCTGGGAACCATCCAGCGTATGATGAATTTTCAGGAGCCTGCCGGCGACTCCCAGCCACACGCCCCCGAACACAAACCACAGCACTGTTCCCTGGCAAACACAACTCACCCGCCCCGCTTCTGGCTTGCAGATTACAGGAGCCACTTTGTGCTATCATTCCAGTCCGACTCGGCAGTTGTGCCACATTTCATATGGGAACCATCCTGCTTATAGTGGATTTTCAGGAGCCAGCCGGCCACTCCCAGCCACAGGCCCCCAAACACATACCACGGCCCTTTTCCCTGGAAAAAAAACTCAGCTGCCCCGCTTCTGGATGGTAGATTGCCGGAGCCACTATGTACTATCATACCTGTCTGACTGGGCACTAGTGCCACCTTTCATCTGAGAACCCTCCTGTGTATCATGGATTTTCAGGAGCCAGCCGGACACTCCCAGCCACAGGCTCCCAAACACAAACCACGGCCCTTTTCCCTGGAAAAAAAACTCAGCTGCCCCGCTTCTGGATGGTAGATTGCAGGAGCCACTTTGTACTATCATGCCTGTCCGATTTGGCACTGGTGCCACCTTTCATCTGGGAACCATCCTGCGCATCTTGGATTTTCAGGAGCCAGCCGGCCACTCCCAGCCACAGGACCCCAATCAAAAACTACGGCCCTTTTCCCTTGAAGTAAAACTGACCTGCCCGTCTTCTGGCTGGCAGATTGCAGGAGCCACGTGGCTCTATCAAACCAGCCCGACTTGGCACTGCTGCCTCCTTTCATCTGGGAACCATCCTGCGTATCGTGCAATTTCAGGAGCCAGACGGCCACTCCCAGCCACAGGCCCCCAACACATACCACGGCCCTTTTCCCTGGAAAAAAAACTCAGCTGCCCCGCTTCTGGCTGGCAGATTGCAGGAGCCACTTTGTACTATAATACCAGTCTGACTTGGCAGTGGTGCCACCTTTCATCTAGGAACCATCCTGCTTATAGTGGATTTTCAGGAGCCAGCCGGCCACTCCCAGCCACAGGCCCCCAAACACATACCACGTCCCTTTTCCCTGGAAAAAAAACTCAGCTGCCCCGCTTCTGGATGGTAGATTGCAGGAGCCACTATGTACTATCATCCCAGTCTGACTTGGCACTAGTGCCACCTTTCATCTGGGAACCTTCCTGTGTATCATGGATTTTCAGCAGCCAGTCGGCCACTCCCAGCCACAGGCCCCCAAACACAAACCACTGCCATTTTCCCAGGCAAACAAAATTCACTCACCCTGCTTCTGGCTCGCAGATTGCAGGACCCACTTTCCTCTATAAAGCAAGAACGGCTCGGCACTTGTGCCACCTTTCATCTGGGAACCATTCTGCGCGGCGTGGATTTTCAGGAACCAGCCGGCCACTCCCAGCCACAGGCCCCCAAGCACAAACCACGGTCCTTTTCCGTGTTAAAAAATCTCAGCTGCCCCGCTTCTGGATGGTAGATTGCAGGAGACACTTTGTACATTCATGCCAGTCTGATTTGGCACTGGTGCCACCTTTCATCAGGGAACCATCCTGTGCATCTTGGAATTTCAGGAGCCAGCCTGCCACTCCCAGCCACAGGCCCCCAAACACAAACCACGGCCCTTTTCCCTGGCAAACAAAACTGACCCGCCCCACTTCTCGCTGGCAGATTGCAGGAGCCACTTGGTACTATCAAACCAGCCCGACTCGGCACTGGTGCCACCTTTCATCTGGGAACCGTCCTGCGTATTGTGGATTTTCAGGAGCCAGACAGCCACTCCCAGCCACAGGCCCCCGAAAAAAAACCACGGCCCTTTTCCCTGGCAAACAAAACTCAGCTGCCCCGCTTCTGGCTGGCAGATTGCATGAGCCACTTGGCTCTGTCAAACCCGCCCGACTCCGCACTGGTGGCCTCTTTCATCTGGGAACCATATGCGAGGCGTGGATTTTCAGGAGCCAGACAGCCACTCCCAGCCCCAGGCCCCCGAACACAAACCACGGCCCTTTTCCCTGGCAAACAAAACTCACCCGCCCCACTTCTGGCTGGCAGATTGCAGGAGCCACTTGGCTCTATCAAACCAGCCCGACTCGGCACTGGTGCCACCTTTCATCTTGGAACCATCCTGCGTATCGTGGATTTTCAGGAGCCAGCCGGCCACTCCCAGCCACAGGCCCCCAAACACAAACCACTGCCCTTTTCCCTGGCAAACACAATTCACTCACCCCGCTTCTGGCTCGCAGATTGCAGGACCCTCTTTCCTCTATAAAACAAGCACGTCACGGCACTTGTGCCACATTTGATCTGGGAACCATCCTGCGTATCGTGGATTTTCAGGAGCCAGCCGGCCACTCCCAGCCACAGGCCCCCAAACACAAACTATGGCCCTTTTTTTCCTGGAAGGAAAACTGACCTGCCCATCTTCTGGCTGGCAGATTGCAGGAGCCACTTGCCTCTGACAACCCCGCCCGATTCGGCACTGGTGCCCCCTTTCATCCGGGAACCATATGCGTGGCGTGGATTTTCAGGAGCCAGACAGCCACTCCCAGGCACAGGCCCTGGAAAACAAACCACGGCCGTTTTGCCTGGCAAACAAAACTCACCTGCCCCGCTTCTGGCTGGCGGATTGCAGGAGCCACCTGGCTGTATAAACCAGCCCGACTCGGCACTGGTGCCCACTTGGGTCTGCAAACCATCCTGCGCGGCGTGGATTTTCAGGAACCAGCCGGCCACTCCCAGCCACAGGCCCCTAAAATCAAACCACGGCCCTTTTCCCTGGCAAAAAAAACTCAGCTGCCCCGCTTCTGGCTGGCAGATTGCATGAGCCACTTGGCTCTGTCAAACCCGCCCGACTCCGCACTGGTGGCCTCTTTCATCTGGGAACCATATGCGAGGCGTGGATTTTCAGGAGCCAGACAGCCACTCCCAGCCCCAGGCCCCCGAACACAAACCACGGCCCTTTTCCCTGGCAAACAAAACTCACCCGCCCCACTTCTGGCTGGCAGATTGCAGGAGCCACTTGGCTCTATCAAACCAGCCCGACTCGGCACTGGTGCCACCTTTCATCTGGGAACCATCCTGCGTATCGTGGATTTTCAGGAGCCAGCCGGCCACTCCCAGCCACAGGCCCCCAAACACAAACCACTGCCCTTTTCCCTGGCAAACACAATTCACTCACCCCGCTTCTGGCTCGCAGATTGCAGGACCCTCTTTCCTCTATAAAACAAGCATGTCTCGGCACTTGTGCCACATTTGATCTGGGAACCATCCTGCGTATCGTGGATTTTCAGGAGCCAGCCGGCCACTCCCAGCCACAGGCCCCCAAACACAAACTATGGCCCTTTTTTTCCTGGAAGGAAAACTGACCTGCCCATCTTCTGGCTGGCAGATTGCAGGAGCCACTTGCCTCTGACAACCCCGCCCGATTCGGCACTGGTGCCCCCTTTCATCCGGGAACCATATGCGTGGCGTGGATTTTCAGGAGCCAGACAGCCACTCCCAGGCACAGGCCCTGGAAAACAAACCACGGCCGTTTTGCCTGGCAAACAAAACTCACCTGCCCCGCTTCTGGCTGGCGGATTGCAGGAGCCACCTGGCTGTATAAACCAGCCCGACTCGGCACTGGTGCCCACTTGGGTCTGCAAACCATCCTGCGCGGCGTGGATTTTCAGGAACCAGCCGGCCACTCCCAGCCACAGGCCCCTAAAATCAAACCACGGCCCTTTTCCCTGGCAAAAAAAACTCAGCTGCCCCGCTTCTGGCTGGCAGATTGCATGAGCCACTTGGTACTATCAAACCAGTCCGACTCGGCACTGGTGCCCTTTTTCCTCTGGGAACCATCCAGCGTATGATGAATTTTCAGGAGCCAGCCGGCGACTCCCAGCCACAGGCTCCCAAACACAAACCACAGCCCTGTTCCCTGGCAAACACAACTCACCCGCCCCGCTTCTGGCTTGCAGATTACAGGAGCCACTTTGTGCTATCATTCCTGTCCGACTCGGCAGTTGTGCCACCTTTCATATGGGAACCATCCTGCTTATAGTGGATTTTCAGGAGCCAGCCGGCCACTCCAAGCCACAGGCCCCCAAACACAAACCACGGCCCTTTTCCCTGGAAAAAAAACTCAGCTGCCCCGCTTCTGGATGGTAGATTGCAGGAGCCACGTTATACTATCATGCCAGTCCGATTTGGCACTGGTGCCACCTTTCATCTGGGAACCATCCTGCGCATCTTGGATTTTCAGGAGCCAGCCGGCCACTCCCAGCCCCAGGCCCCCGAACACAAACCACGGCCCTTTTCCCTGGCAAACAAAACTCACCCGCCCCACTTCTGGCTGGCAGATTGCAGGAGCCACTTGGCTCTATCAAACCAGCCCGACTCGGCACTGGTGCCACCTTATATCTGGGACCCATCCGGCGTATCGTGGATTTTCAGGAGCCAGACGGCCACTCCCAGCCACAGGCCCCCAAACACAAACCACCGCCCTTTTCCCTGGCAAACAAAATTCACTCACCCCGCTTCTGGCTCGCAGATTGCAGGACCCTCTTTCCTCTATAAAACAAGCACGGCTCGGCACTTGTGCCACCTTTGATCTGGGAACCATCCTCCGTATCGTGGATTTTCAGGAGCCAGCCGGCCACTCCCAGCCACAGGCCCCCAAACACAAACTATGGCCCTTTATTTCCTGGAAGGAAAACTGACCTGCCCATCTTCTGGCTGGCAGATTGCAGGAGCCACTTGCCTCTGACAACCCCGCCCGATTCGGCACTGGTGCCCCCTTTCATCCGGGAACCATATGCGTGGCGTGGATTTTCAGGAGCCAGACAGCCACTCCCAGGCACAGGCCCTGGAAAACAAACCACGGCCATTTTGCCTGGAAAACAAAACTCACGCGCCCCGCTTCTGGCTGGCGGATTGCAGGAGCCACCTGGCTGTATAAACCAGCCCGACTCGGCACTGGTGCCCACTTGGGTCTGCAAACCATCCTGCGCGGCGTGGATTTTCAGGAACCAGCCGGCCACTCCCAGCCACAGGCCCCTAAAATCAAACCACGGCCCTTTTCCCTGGCAAAAAAAAACTCAGCTGCCCCGCTTCTGGCTGGCAGATTGCATGAGCCACTTGGTACTATCAAACCAGCCCGACTCGGCACTGGTGCCCTTTTTCCTCTGGGAACCATCCAGCGTATGATGAATTTTCAGGAGCCTGCCGGCGACTCCCAGCCACACGCCCCCGAACACAAACCACAGCACTGTTCCCTGGCAAACACAACTCACCCGCCCCGCTTCTGGCTTGCAGATTACAGGAGCCACTTTGTGCTATCATTCCAGTCCGACTCGGCAGTTGTGCCACATTTCATATGGGAACCATCCTGCTTATAGAGGATTTTCAGGAGCCAGCCGGCCACTCCCAGCCACAGGCCCCCAAACACATACCACGGCCCTTTTCCCTGGAAAAAAAACTCAGCTGCCCCGCTTCTGGATGGTAGATTGCCGGAGCCACTATGTACTATCATACCTGTCTGACTGGGCACTAGTGCCACTTTTCATCTGAGAACCCTCCTGTGTATCATGGATTTTCAGGAGCCAGCCGGCCACTCCCAGCCACAGGCTCCCAAACACAAACCACGGCCCTTTTCCCTGGAAAAAAAACTCAGCTGCCCCGCTTCTGGATGGTAGATTGCAGGAGCCACTTTGTACTATCATGCCTGTCCGATTTGGCACTGGTGCCACCTTTCATCTGGGAACCATCCTGCGCATCTTGGATTTTCAGGAGCCAGCCGGCCACTCCCAGCCACAGGACCCCAAACAAAAACTACGGCCCTTTTCCCTTGAAGTAAAACTGACCTGCCCGTCTTCTGGCTGGCAGATTGCAGGAGCCACGTGGCTCTATGAAACCAGCCCGACTTGGCACTGCTGCCTCCTTTCATCTGGGAACCATCCTGCGTATCGTGCAATTTCAGGAGCCAGCCGGCCACTCCCAGCCACAGGCCCCCAACACATACCACGGCCCTTTTCCCTGGAAAAAAAACTCAGCTGCCCCGCTTCTGGCTGGCAGATTGCAGGAGCCACTTTGTACTATAATACCAGTCCGACTTGGCAGTGGTGCCACCTTTCATCTAGGAACCATCCTGCTTATAGTGGATTTTCAGGAGCCAGCCGGCCACTCCCAGCCACAGGCCCCCAAACACATACCACGTCCCTTTTCCCTGGAAAAAAAACTCAGCTGCCCCGCTTCTGGATGGTAGATTGCAGGAGCCACTATGTACTATCATCCCAGTCTGACTTGGCACTAGTGCCACCTTTCATCTGGGAACCTTCCTGTCTATCATGGATTTTCAGCAGCCAGTCGGCCACTCCCAGCCACAGGATCCCAAACACAAACCACTGCCATTTTCCCAGGCAAACAAAATTCACTCACCCCGCTTCTGGCTCGCAGATTGCAGGACCCACTTTCCTCTATAAAACAAGAACGTCTCGGCACTTGTGCCACCTTTCATCTGGGAACCATCCTGCGCGGCGTGGATTTTCAGGAACCAGCCGGCCACTCCCAGCCACAGGCCCCCAAACACAAACCACGGTCCTTTTCCGTGTTAAAAAATCTCAGCTGCCCCGCTTCTGGATGGTAGATTGCAGGAGACACTTTGTACATTCATGCCAGTCTGATTTGGCACTGGTGCCACCTTTCATCAGGGAACCATCCTGTGCATCTTGGAATTTCAGGAGCCAGCCTGCCACTCCCAGCCACAGGCCCCCAAACACAAACCACGGCCCTTTTCCCTGGCAAACAAAACTGACCCGCCCCACTTCTCGCTGGCAGATTGCAGGAGCCACTTGGTACTATCAAACCAGCCCGACTCGGCACTGGTGCCACCTTTCATCTGGGAACCGTCCTGCGTATTGTGGATTTTCAGGAGCCAGACAGCCACTCCCAGCCACAGGCCCCCGAAAAAAAACCACGGCCCTTTTCCCTGGCAAACAAAACTCAGCTGCCCCGCTTCTGGCTGGCAGATTGCATGAGCCACTTGGCTCTGTCAAACCCGCCCGACTCGGCACTGGTGGCCTCTTTCATCTGGGAACCATATGCGAGGCGTGGATTTTCAGGAGCCAGACAGCCACTCCCAGCCCCAGGCCCCCGAACACAAACCACGGCCCTTTTCCCTGGCAAACAAAACTCACCCGCCCCACTTCTGGCTGGCAGATTGCAGGAGCCACTTGGCTCTATCAAACCAGCCCGACTCGGCACTGGTGCCACCTTTCATCTGGGAACCATCCTGCGTATCGTGGATTTTCAGGAGCCAGCCGGCCACTCCCAGCCACAGGCCCCCAAACACAAACCACTGCCCTTTTCCCTGGCAAACACAATTCACTCACCCCGCTTCTGGCTCGCAGATTGCAGGACCCTCTTTCCTCTATAAAACAAGCACGTCTCGGCACTTGTGCCACATTTGATCTGGGAACCATCCTGCGTATCGTGGATTTTCAGGAGCCAGCCGGCCACTCCCAGCCACAGGCCCCCAAACACAAACTATGGCCCTTTTTTTCCTGGAAGGAAAACTGACCTGCCCATCTTCTGGCTGGCAGATTGCAGGAGCCACTTGCCTCTGACAACCCCGCCCGATTCGGCACTGGTGCCCCCTTTCATCCGGGAACCATATGCGTGGCGTGGATTTTCAGGAGCCAGACAGCCACTCCCAGGCACAGGCCCTGGAAAACAAACCACGGCCATTTTGCCTGGCAAACAAAACTCACCTGCCCCGCTTCTGGCTGGCGGATTGCAGGAGCCACCTGGCTGTATAAACCAGCCCGACTCGGCACTGGTGCCCACTTGGGTCTGCAAACCATCCTGCGCGGCGTGGATTTTCAGGAACCAGCCGGCCACTCCCAGCCACAGGCCCCTAAAATCAAACCACGGCCCTTTTCCCTGGCAAAAAAAACTCAGCTGCCCCGCTTCTGGCTGGCAGATTGCATGAGCCACTTGGCTCTGTCAAACCCGCCCGACTCCGCACTGGTGGCCTCTTTCATCTGGGAACCATATGCGAGGCGTGGATTTTCAGGAGCCAGACAGCCACTCCCAGCCCCAGGCCCCCGAACACAAACCACGGCCCTTTTCCCTGGCAAACAAAACTCACCCGCCCCACTTCTGGCTGGCAGATTGCAGGAGCCACTTGGCTCTATCAAACCAGCCCGACTCGGCACTGGTGCCACCTTTCATCTGGTAACCATCCTGCGTATCGTGGATTTTCAGGAGCCAGCCGGCCACTCCCAGCCACAGGCCCCCAAACACAAACCACTGCCCTTTTCCCTGGCAAACACAATTCACTCACCCCGCTTCTGGCTCGCAGATTGCAGGACCCTCTTTCCTCTATAAAACAAGCACGTCTCGGCACTTGTGCCACATTTGATCTGGGAACCATCCTGCGTATCGTGGATTTTCAGGAGCCAGCCGGCCACTCCCAGCCACAGGCCCCCAAACACAAACTATGGCCCTTTTTTTCCTGGAAGGAAAACTGACCTGCACATCTTCTGGCTGGCAGATTGCAGGAGCCACTTGCCTCTGACAACCCCGCCCGATTCGGCACTGGTGCCCCCTTTCATCCGGGAACCATATGCGTGGCGTGGATTTTCAGGAGCCAGACAGCCACTCCCAGGCACAGGCCCTGGAAAACAAACCACGGCCGTTTTGCCTGGCAAACAAAACTCACCTGCCCCGCTTCTGGCTGGCGGATTGCAGGAGCCACCTGGCTGTATAAACCAGCCCGACTCGGCACTGGTGCCCACTTGGGTCTGCAAACCATCCTGCGCGGCGTGGATTTTCAGGAACCAGCCGGCCACTCCCAGCCACAGGCCCCTAAAATCAAACCACGGCCCTTTTCCCTGGCAAAAAAAACTCAGCTGCCCCGCTTCTGGCTGGCAGATTGCATGAGCCACTTGGTACTATCAAACCAGTCCGACTCGGCACTGGTGCCCTTTTTCCTCTGGGAACCATCCAGCGTATGATGAATTTTCAGGAGCCAGCCGGCGACTCCCAGCCACAGGCTCCCAAACACAAACCACAGCCCTGTTCCCTGGCAAACACAACTCACCCGCCCCGCTTCTGGCTTGCAGATTACAGGAGCCACTTTGTGCTATCATTCCTGTCCGACTCGGCAGTTGTGCCACCTTTCATATGGGAACCATCCTGCTTATAGTGGATTTTCAGGAGCCAGCCGGCCACTCCAAGCCACAGGCCCCCAAACACAAACCACGGCCCTTTTCCCTGGAAAAAAAACTCAGCTGCCCCGCTTCTGGATGGTAGATTGCAGGAGCCACGTTATACTATCATGCCAGTCCGATTTGGCACTGGTGCCACCTTTCATCTGGGAACCATCCTGCGCATCTTGGATTTTCAGGAGCCAGCCGGCCACTCCCAGCCCCAGGCCCCCGAACACAAACCACGGCCCTTTTCCCTGGCAAACAAAACTCACCCGCCCCACTTCTGGCTGGCAGATTGCAGGAGCCACTTGGCTCTATCAAACCAGCCCGACTCGGCACTGGTGCCACCTTACATCTGGGACCCATCCGGCGTATCGTGGATTTTCAGGAGCCAGACGGCCACTCCCAGCCACAGGCCCCCAAACACAAACCACCGCCCTTTTCCCTGGCAAACAAAATTCACTCACCCCGCTTCTGGCTCGCAGATTGCAGGACCCTCTTTCCTCTATAAAACAAGCACGGCTCGGCACTTGTGCCACCTTTGATCTGGGAACCATCCTGCGTATCGTGGATTTTCAGGAGCCAGCCGGCCACTCCCAGCCACAGGCCCCCGAAAAAAAACCACGGCCCTTTTCCCTGGCAAACAAAACTCAGCTGCCCCGCTTCTGGCTGGCAGATTGCATGAGCCACTTGGCTCTGTCAAACCCGCCCGATTCGGCACTGGTGCCCCCTTTCATCCGGGAACCATATGCGTGGCGTGGATTTTCAGGAGCCAGACAGCCACTCCCAGGCCCTGGAAAACAAACCACGGCCATTTTGCCTGGAAAACAAAACTCACCCGCCCCGCTTCTGGCTGGCGGATTGCAGGAGCCACCTGGCTGTATAAACCAGCCCGACTCGGCACTGGTGCCCACTTGGGTCTGCAAACCATCCTGCGCGGCGTGGATTTTCAGGAACCAGCCGGCCACTCCCAGCCACAGGCCCCTAAAATCAAACCACGGCCCTTTTCCCTGGCAAAAAAAACTCAGCTGCCCCGCTTCTGGCTGGCAGATTGCATGAGCCACTTGGTACTATCAAACCAGCCCGACTCGGCACTGGTGCCCTTTTTCCTCTGGGAACCATCCAGCGTATGATGAATTTTCAGGAGCCTGCCGGCGCCTCCCAGCCACAGGCTCCCCGAACACAAACCACAGCCCTGTTCCCTGGCAAACACAACTCACCCGCCCCGCTTCTGGCTTGCAGATTACAGGAGCCACTTTGTGCTATCATTCCAGTCCGACTCGGCAGTTGTGCCACCTTTGATCTGGGAACCATCCTGCGTATCGTGGATTTTCAGGAGCCAGCCGGCCACTCCCAGCCACAGGCCCCCAAACACATACCACGGCCCTTTTCCCTGGAAAAAACACTCAGCTTCCCCGCTTCTGGATGGTGGATTGCAGGAGTCACTTTGTGCTATCCAACCAGCCCGACTCGGCACTGGTGCCACCTTTCATCTGGGAACCATCCTGCGTATCGTGGAATTTCAGGAGCCAGCCGGCCACTCCCAGCCACAGGCCCCCAACACAGACTACGGCCCGTTTCCCTGGAAGTAAAACTGACCTGCCCATCTTCTGGCTGGCAGATTGCAGGAGCCACTTGGCTCTATCAAACCAGCCCGACTCGGCACTGGTGCCCCCTTGGGTGTGGAACACATACTGCGCGGCGTGGATTTTCAGGAGCCAGCCGGCGACTCCCAGCCACAGGCCCCCAAAAACATACCACGGCCCTTTTCCGTGGAAAAAAAACTTAGCTGCCCCGCATCTGGATGGCAGATTGCAGGAGCCACTTGGTACTATAAAACCAGCCTGACTTGGCACTGGTCCCAACTTTCATCTGGGAACCATCCTGCGTATCGTGGAATTTCAGGAGCCAGCCAGGCACTCCCAGCCACAGGCCCCCGAAAAAAAACCACGGCCCTTTTCCCTGGGAAACAAAACTCACCTGCCCCGCTTCTGGCTGGCAGATTGCATGAGCCACTTGGCTCTGTCAAACACGCCCGACTAGGCACTGGTGCCCTCTTTTATCTGGGAACCATATGCGTGGCGTGGATTTTCAGGAGCCAGACAGCCACTCCCAGCCACAGGCCCCTAAAATCAAACCACGGCCCTTTTCCCTGGCAAAAAAAACTCAGCTGCCCCGCTTCTGGCTGGCAGATTGCATGAGCCACTTGGTACTATCAAACCAGCCCGACTCGGCACTGGTGCCCTTTTTCCTCTGGGAACCATCCAGCGTATGATGAATTTTCAGGAGCCAGCCGGCGCCTCCCAGCCACAGGCTCCCAAACACAAACCACAGCCCTGTTCCCTGGCAAACACAACTCACCCGCCCCGCTTCTGGCTTGCAGATTACAGGAGCCACTTTGTGCTATCATTCCTGTCCGACTCGGCAGTTGTGCCACCTTTCATATGGGAACCATCCTGCTTATAGTGGATTTTCAGGAGCCAGCCGGCCACTCCAAGCCACAGGCCCCCAAACACAAACCACGGCCCTTTTCCCTGGAAAAAAAAATCAGCTGCCCCGCTTCTGGATGGTAGATTGCAGGAGCCACTTTATACTATCATGCCAGTCCGATTTGGCACTGGTGCCACCTTTCATCTGGGAACCATCCTGCGCATCTTGGATTTTCAGGAGCCAGCCGGCCACTCCCAGCCACAGGCCCCCAAACACATACCACGGCCCTTTTCCCTGGAAAAAACACTCAGCTGCCCCGCTTCTGGATGGTGGATTGCAGGAGTCACTTTGTGCTATCAAACCAGCCCGACTCGGCACTGGTGCCACCTTTGATCTGGTAACCATCCTGCGTATCGTGGATTTTCAGGAGCCAGCCGGCCACTCCCAGCCACAGCCCCCAAACACAATCCACGGCCGTTTTCCCTGGCAAACAATACTCACCCGCCCCGCTTCTGGCTGGCAGATTGCAGGAGCCACTTGGCTCTATCAAACCAGCCCGACTCGGCAGTGGTGCCACCTTTCATCTGGGAACCATCCTGCGTATCGTGGATTTTCAGGAGCCAGTAGGCCACTCCCAGCCACTGGCCCCCAAACACAAACCACCGCCCCTTTTTTCCTGGAAGTAAAACTGACCTGCCCATCTTCTGGCTGGCAGATTGCAGGAGCCACTTGCCTCTGACAAACCCGCCCGATTCGGCACTGGTGCCACCTTTCATCTGGGAACCATCCTGTGTATAGTGGATTTTCAGGAGCCAGACAGCCACTCCCAGCCCCAGGCCCCTGAACACAAACCACGGCCCTTTTCCCTGGCAAACAAAACCCACCCGCCCCACTTCCGGCTGGCAGATTGCAGGAGCCAGTTGGCTCTATCAAACCAGCCCGACTCGGCACTGGAGCCCTGTCATGGTTTGAGCCTGGCACAGAGCCAGTGCCCCCCATGAAAATGCCTCACCCTGGTGTCTGCTGTGAGATGTGACCAGGAATAAGCAAAACAGGCTCCAACTTAAACATAAAGAACACTTTATTACCTAAACTACAGGAAAATAGGGAAAGACTATAAGGAAAAGAAAAAAAAATTGAAAACCTTACAAAAACCATTTTCCTCCTCCCCACTACCTGACTTTCCCAATCCGATACATTCTCCCAAATCATCAACTGCCCAGCCTTGGCTCCACACTTTAGTATACTCAAACTGCAGTTCATGAAGAGGAAAGGAGTCCTTCTTGTTCCATAGGCTTCCCCTGGAAACACACTGAAACCTCGTGTGCTTCCCTGTCACTTCGGCACCGCCCGGAAAAAGTCCTTTTGCCGCTTGTGACATCTTCCTTCCATGCCCAGTGCTCTCACCACTGACGCATGGCCAGAGCTGCTCTTAGGGTTGTCTTTCAAGGATGCCTTGTCTCACTCCAAAAAGGCACAGTCTCTGCTTTGGGACATCTGTCCCCCCCATATTTTTCCAACCCCCTGGGGCCGGGGGGTCCTCACGAAGAACCCTCCTGGGTTTGAGCCACTGCTTCCCCCTAAGTGCAGTCTGTGTCACAGGAACAACTGAGTCCATGGCCACAAGAAAAGTCCAGCCAAAAGGCCACTCCAAATCATCTCTTCCCATTCAATCATCTCCACGTTCTTCGGGCCAGGTCCTTGTCTCATCTCATCTCTTATCTCCCTTCTTATTCAGCTTCGAGGAGGATTAGCATTTTTGCAAGGCCCCAATCATGAAAGAAAGGGTTAAAAGTTTTCAGTCTCTGTCTGTCCCTGAATGCTGGTACTCCCACAGGTGCTGCTGCTCCGCCGGCCAGGCTGCACTCTTCTCCCCCCTTTCTCCTCCCGGGCTGGCTGCTATCACATTCAGACGCCGGCTCTCCTCTCTCTCCCTCCGGGGGAGGGGAATGACTACCCGATGTCTCTTGGGGCTCCTCCACCCTTCCATCCTTGAAGCCCCCTCAACCCCCATCTCTGTCCAGGCCCCGGGCCTACCGCAAGGCTGCCCCTCCCCCGCCCAGCAGCAAGGCTGGACAGGGGAGGGTGATCTGACCTCTTCGAAGCGACGTCCCAAGAGAGAGTGCCAAGGGCAGTGCCCTGCTTTTAACCCCTGTGTATTCTCGGAGGTGTGTCCAAACCCCACTGGCTACACCAGGTGCCAGTCTCAAACCCAAAACCTTCATTGGTTTGACCACAGCTTCCCAGAATTCCCACTCCTTCCTGGTCAAACCACCACAAGCCCCCTTGGGTATAGGACACATACAGCGCGGCGTGGATTTTCAGGAGCCAGCCGGCCACTCCCAGCCACAGGCCCCCAAACAAATACCACGGCCCTTTTCCCTGGAAAAAAAACTCACCCGCCCCACTTCTGGCTGGCAGATTGCAGGAGCCACTTGTTACTATCAAACCAGCACGGCTTGGCACTGGTCCCAGCTTTCATCTGGAAACCATCCAGCGTATCATGGATTTTCAGGAGCCAGCCGGACACACCCAGCCACAGGCCCCCAAACACATACCACGGCCCTTTTCCCTGGAAAAAAAACTCAGCTGCCCCGCTTCTGGATGGTAGATTGCAGGAGCCACTTTGTACTATAATACCAGTCCGACTTGGCAGTGGTGCCTCCTTTCATCTGGGAACCATCCTGCTTAACGTGGATTTTCAGGAGCCAGCCGGCCACTCCCAGCCACAGGCCCCCAAACACAAACCACGGCCCTTTTCCCTGGCAAACAAAATTCACTCAGCCCGCTTCTGGCTGGCAGATTGCAGGAGCCACTTGGCTCTATCAAAGCAGCCCGACTCGGTACTGGTGCCTCCTTTCATCTGGGAACCATCCTGCGTATCGTGGATTTTCAGGAGCCAGCCGGCCACTCCCAGCCACAGGCCCCCAAACACAAATCACGGCCCTTTTCCCTGGAAAAAAAACTCAGCTTTCCCGCTTCTGGATGGTGGATTGCAGATGTCACTTTGTGCTATTAAACCAGCCCGACACGGCACTGGTGCCACCGTTCATCTGGGAACCATCCTGCGTATCGTGGATTTTCAGGAGCCAGCAGGCCACTCCCAGCCACAGGCCCCCAAACACAAACCACCGCCCTTTTCCCTGGCAAAAAAAATTCACTCACCCCGCTTCTGGCTGGCAGATTGCAGGACCCACTTTCCTCTATAAAACAAGAAAGGCTCGGCACTTGTGCCACCTTTGATCTGGGAACCATCCTGTGCGGCGTGGATTTTCAGGAACCAGCAGGCCACTCCCAGCCACAGGCCCCCAAACACATACCACGGCCCTTTTCCCTGGAAAAAAAACTCAGCTGCCCCGCATCTGGATGGTAGATTGCATGAGCCACTTGGTATTATCAAACCAGCTCGACTTGGCACTGGTCCCAGCTTTAATCTGGAAACCATCCAGTGTACCATGGATTTTCAGGAGCCAGCCGGCGACTCCCAGCCACAGGCCCCCAAACACATACCACGGCCCTTTTCCCTGGAAAAAAAACTCACCCGCCCCGCATCTGCATGGCAGATTGCAGGAGGTACTTGGTACTATCAAACCAGCCCGACTTGGCACTGGTCCCAACTTTCATCTGGGAACCATCCTGCGTATCGTGGAATTTCAGGAGCCAGCCAGGCACTCCCAGCCACAGGCCCCCAAACTCAAACCACGGCCCTTTTCCCTGGCAAACAAAACTCACCCGCCCCGCTTCTCGCTGGCAGATTGCAGGAGCCACTTGGCTCTATCAAACAAGTCCGACTTGGCAGTGGTGCCACCTTTCATCTGGGAACCATCCTGCGTATCGTGGATTTTCAGGAGCCAGCCTGCCACTCCCAGCCACTGGCCCCCAAACACAAACCACCGCCCTTTTTTTCCTGGAAGGAAACTGACCTGCCCATCTTCTGGCTGGCAGATTGCAGGAGCCACTTGCCTCTGACAAACCCGCCCGATTCGGCACTGGGGCCACCTTTCATCTGGGAACCATCCTGTGTATCGTGGATATTCAGGAACCAGACAGCCACTCCAAGCCCCAGGCCCCCGAACAAAAACCACAGCCCTATTCCCTGGAAACAAAACTCACCCGCCCCACTTCTGGCTGGCAGATTGCAGGAGCCAGTTGTCTCTATCAAACCAGCCCGACTCGGCACTGGTGCCCCCTTGGGTATAGGACACATACTGCGCGGCGTGGATTTTCAGGAGCCAGACGGCCACTCCCACCCACAGGCCCCCAAACAAATACCATGGCCCTTTTCCCTGGAAAAAAAACTCACCCGCCCTGCTTCTGGCTGGCAGATTGCAGGAGCCACTTGTTACTATCAAACCAGCACGGCTTGGCACTGGTCCCAGCTTTCATCTGGAAACCATCCAGCGTATCATGGATTTTAAGGAGCCAGCCGGCCACTCCCAGCCACAGGCCCCAAAACACATACCACGGCCCTTTTCCCTGGAAAAAAAACTCAGCTGCCCTGCTTCTGGATGGTAGATTGCAGGAGACACTTTGTACTATAATACCAGTCCGACTTGGCACTGGTGCCACCTTACATCTGGGAACCATCCTGCTTAACGTGGATTTTCAGGAGCCAGCCGGCCACTCCCAGCCACAGGCCTCCGAACAAAAACCACGGCCCTTTTCCCTGGCAAACAAAACTCACTCAGCCCGCTTCTGGCTGGCAGATTGCAGGAGCCACTTGGCTCTATCAAAGCAGCCCGACTCGGTACTGGTGACACCTTTCATCTGGGAACCATACTGCGTATCGTGGATTTTCAGGAGCCAGCCGGCCACTCCCAGCCACAGGCCCCCAAACACAAACTATGGCCCTTTTTTTCCTGGAAGTAAAACTCACCTGCCCATCTTCTGGCTGGCAGATTGCAGGAGCCACTTGCCTCTGACAAACCCGCCCGATTCGGCTCTGGTGCCCCCTTTCATCTGGGAACCATATGCGCGGCGTGGATTTTCAGGAGCCAGCCGGCCACTCCCAGCCACAGGCCCCCAAACACAAACCACGGCCCTTTTCCCTGGCAAACAAAACTCACCTGCCCCATCTTCTGGCTGGCAGATTGCAGGAGCCACTTGCCTCTATCAAACCAGCCCGACTCGGCACTGGTGCCACCTTGGATCTGGGAACCATCCTGCGCGGTGTGGATTTTCAGGAACCAGCCGGCCACTCCCAGCCACAGGCCCCCAAACAAATACCACAGCCTTTTTCCCTGGAAAAAAAACTCAGCTGCCCCGCTTCTGGATGGTAGATTGCAGGAGACACTTTGTACTATCATACCAGTCTGACTTGGCACTAGTGCCACCTTTCATCTGGGAACCCTCCTGTGTATCATGGATTTTCAGGAGCCAGCCGGCGACTCCTAGCCACAGGCCCCCAAACACATACCACGGCCCTTTTCCCTGGAAAAAAAACTCAGCTGCCCCGCTTCTGGATTGTAGATAGCAGGAGCCACTTTGTACTATCATGCCAGTCCGATTTGGCGCTGGTGCCACCTTTCATCTGGGAACCATCCTGCGCAACTTGGATTTTCAGGAGCCAGCCGGCCACTCCCAGCCACAGGACCCCAAAGAAAAAGTACGGCCCTTTTCCCTGGAAGTAAAACTGACCCGCCCATCTTCTGGCTGGCAGATTGCAGGAGCCACTTGGCTCTATCAAACCAGCCCGACTTGGCAATGGTGCCTCCTTTCATCTGGGAACCATCCTGCGTATCGTGGATTTTCAGGAGCCAGCCGGCCACTCCCAGCCACAGGCCCCCAAACACCAACTATGGCCCTTTATTTCCTGGAAGTAAAACTGGCCTGCCCATCTTCCGGCTGGCAGATGGCAGGAGCCACTTGGTTATGACAAACCCGCCCGATTCGGCACTGGTGCCACCTTTCATCTGGGAACCATATGCGCGGCGTGGATTTTCAGGAGCCAGCCGGCCACTCCCAGCCACAGGCCCCCAAACACAAACCACGGCCCTTTTCCCTGGCAAACAAAACTGACTCAGCCCGCTTCTGGCTGGCAGATTGCAGGAGCCACTTGGCTCTATCAAAGCAGCCCGACTCGGCACTGGTGCCACCTTTGATCTGGTAACCATCCTGCGTATCGTGGATTTTCAGGAGCCAGCCGGCCACTCCCAGCCACAGGCCCCCAAACACATACCACGGCCCTTTTCCCTGGAAAAAAAACTCGGCTGCCCCGCATCTGGATGGTAGATTGCAAGAGCCACTTGGTACTATCAAACCAGCCCGACTCGGCACTGGTGCCATCTTTCATCTGGGAACCATCCTGCATATCGTGGATTTTCAGGAGCCAGCCGGCCACTCCCAGCCACAGGCCTCCGAACAAAAACCACGGCCCTTTTCCCTGGCAAACAAAACTCACTCAGCCCGCTTCTGGCTGGCAGATTGCAGGAGCCACTTGGCTCTATCAAAGCAGCCCGACTCGGTACTGGTGACACCTTTCATCTGGGAACCATACTGCGTATCGTGGATTTTCAGGAGCCAGCCGGCCACTCCCAGCCACAGGCCCCCAAACACAAACTATGGCCCTTTTTTTCCTGGAAGTAAAACTCACCTGCCCATCTTCTGGCTGGCAGATTGCAGGAGCCACTTGCCTCTGACAAACCCGCCCGATTCGGCTCTGGTGCCCCCTTTCATCTGGGAACCATATGCGCGGCGTGGATTTTCAGGAGCCAGCCGGCCACTCCCAGCCACAGGCCCCCAAACAAAAACCACGGCCCTTTTCCCTGGCAAACAAAACTCACCTGCCCCATCTTCTGGCTGGCAGATTGCAGGAGCCACTTGCCTCTATCAAACCAGCCCGACTCGGCACTGGTGCCACCTTGGATCTGGGAACCATCCTGCGCGGTGTGGATTTTCAGGAACGAGCCGGCCACTCCCAGCCACAGGCCCCCAAACAAATACCACAGCCTTTTTCCCTGGAAAAAAAACTCAACTCCCCGCTTCTGGATGGTAGATTGCAGGAGACACTTTGTACTATCATACCAGTCTGACTTGGCACTAGTGCCACCTTTCATCTGGGAACCCTCCTGTGTATCATGGATTTTCAGGAGCCAGCCGGCGACTCCTAGCCACAGGCCCCCAAACACATACCACGGCCCTTTTCCCTGGAAAAAAAACTCAGCTGCCCCGCTTCTGGATTGTAGATAGCAGGAGCCTCTTTGTACTATCATGCCAGTCCGATTTGGCGCTGGTGCCACCTTTCATCTGGGAACCATCCTGCGCAACTTGGATTTTCAGGAGCCAGCCGGCCACTCCCAGCCACAGGACCCCAAAGAAAAAGTACGGCCCTTTTCCCTGGAAGTAAAACTGACCCGCCCATCTTCTGGCTGGCAGATTGCAGGAGCCACTTGGCTCTATCAAACCAGCCCGACTTGGCACTGGTGCCTCCTTTCATCTGGGAACCATCTTGCGTATCGTGGATTTTCAGGAGCCAGCCGGCCACTCCCAGCCACAGGCCCCCAAACACCAACTATGGCCCTTTATTTCCTGGAAGTAAAACTGGCCTGCCCATCTTCCGGCTGGCAGATGGCAGGAGCCACTTGGTTCTGACAAACCCGCCCGATTCGGCACTGGTGCCACCTTTCATCTGGGAACCATATGCGCGGCGTGGATTTTCAGGAGCCAGCCGGCCACTCCCAGCCACAGGCCCCCAAACACAAACCACGGCCCTTTTCCCTGGCAAACAAAACTCACCCAGCCCACTTCTGGCTGTCAGATTGCAGGAGCCACTTTCCTCTATAAAACAAGAACGCCTCGGCACTTGTGCCACCTTTCATCTGGGAACCATCCTGCGCGGCGTGGATTTTCAGGAACCAGCAGGCCACTCCCAGCCACAGGCCCCCAAACATAAACCACGGCCTTTTTCCCTGGTAAAAAAACTCAGCTGCCCCGCATCTGGATGGTAGATTGCAGAAGCCACGTGGCTCTATCAAACCAGCCCGACTTGGCACTGGTCCCAACTTTCATCTGTGAACCATCCTGCGTATCGTGGAATTTCAGGAGCCAGCCAGGCACTCCCAGCCACCGGCCCCCAAACACAAACCACGGCCCTTTTCCCTGGCAAACAAAACTGACCCGCCCCACTTCTCGCTGGCAGATTGCAGGAGCCACTTGCCTCTATCAAACCAGCCCGACTCGGCACTGGTGCCACCTTTCATCTGGGAACCATCCTGCGTATCGTGGATTTTCAGGAGCCAGACAGCCACTCCCAGCCACAGGCCCCCGAAAAAAAACCACGGCCCTTTTCCCTGGCAAACAAAACTCACCTGCTCCGCTTCTGGCTTGCAGATTGCATGAGCCACTTGGCTCTGTCAAACCCGCCCGACTCGGCACTGGTGCCCTCTTTCATCTGGGAACCATATGCGTTGCGTGGATTTTCAGGAGCCAGACAGCCACTCCCAGCCCCAGGCCCCCGAACACAAACCACGGCCCTTTTCCCTGGCAAACAAAACTCACCCGCCCCACTTCTGGCTGGCAGATTGCAGGAGCCACTTGGCTCTATCAAAGCAGCCCGACTCGGCACTGGTGCCACCTTTGATCTGGGAACCATCCTGCGTATCGTGGATTTTCAGGAGCCAGCCGGCCACTCCCAGCCACAGGCCCCCAAACACAATCCACGGCCCTTTTCCCTGGCAAACAAAATTCACTCATCCTGCTTCTGGCTCGCAGATTGCAGGACGCTCTTTCCTCTATAAAACAAGCACCTCTCGGCACTTGTGCCACATTTGATCTGGGAACCATCCTGCGTATCGTGGATTTTCAGGAGCCAGCCGGCCACTCCCAGCCACAGGCCCCCAAACACAAACTATGGCCCTTTTTTTCCTGGAAGGAAAACTGACCTGCCCATCTTCTGGCTGGCAGATTGCATGAGCCACTTGGCTCTGACAACCCCGCCCAATTCGGCACTGGTGCCCCCTTTCATCCGGGAACCATATGCGTGGCGTGGATTTTCAGGAGCCAGACAGCCACTCCCAGGCACAGGCCCTGGAAAACAAACCACGGCATTTTGCCTGGAAAACAAAACTCACCCGCCCCGCTTCTGGCTGGCGGATTGCAGGAGCCACCTGGCTGTATAAACCAGCCCGACTCGGCACTGGTGCCCACTTGGGTCTGCAAACCATCCTGCGCGGCGTGGATTTTCAGGAACTGCCGGCCACTCCCAGCCACAGGCCCCTAAAATCAAACCACGGCCCTTTTCCCTGTCAAAAAAAACTCAGCTGCCCCGCTTCTGGAGGGCAGATTGCATGAGCCACTTGGTACTATCAAACCAGCCCGACTCGGCTCTGGTGCCCTTTTTCCTCTGGGAACCATCCAGCGTATGATGAATTTTCAGGAGCCAGCCGGTGACTCCCAGCCACAGGCTCCCAAACACAAACCACAGCCCTGTTCCCTGGCAAACACAACTCACCCTCCCCGCTTCTGGCTTGCAGATTACAGGAGCCACTTTGTGCTATCATTCCTGTCCGACTCGGCAGTTGTGCCACCTTTCATATGGGAACCATCCTGCTTATAGTGGATTTTCAGGAGCCAGCCGGCCACTCCCAGCCACAGGCCCCCAAACACATACCACGGCCCTTTTCCCTGGAAAAAAAACTCAGTTGCCCCGCTTCTGGATGGTAGATTGCAGGAGCCACTTTATACTATCATGCCAGTCCGATTTGGCACTGGTGCCACCTTTCATCTGGGAACCATCCTGCGCATCTTGGATTTTCAGGAGCCAGCCGGCCACTCCCAGCCACAGGCCCCCAAACACATACCACGGCCCTTTTCCCTGGAAAAAACACTCAGCTGCCCCGCTTCTGGATGGTGGATTGCAGGAGTCACTTTGTGCTATCAAACCAGCCCGACTCGGCACTGGTGCCACCTTTGATCTGGTAACCATCCTGCGTATCGTGGATTTTCAGGAGCCAGCCGGCCACTCCCAGCCACAGGCCCCCGAACACAATCCACGGCCCTTTTCCCTGGCAAACAAAACTCACCCGCCACATCTTCTGGCTGGCAGATGGCAGGAGCCACTTGCCTCTACCAAAGCAGCCCGACTCGGCACTGGTGCCACCTTTCATCTGGGAACCATCCTGCGTATCGTGGATTTTCAGGAGCCAGACAGCCACTCCCAGCCACAGGCCCCCGAAAAAAAACCACGGCCCTTTTCCCTGGCAAACAAAACTCACCTGCTCCGCTTCTGGCTGGCAGATTGCATGAGCCACTTGGCTCTGTCAAACCCGCCCGACTCGGCACTGGTGCCCTCTTTCATCTGGGAACCATATGCGTTGCGTGGATTTTCAGGAGCCAGACAGCCACTCCCAGCCCCAGGCCCCCGAACACAAACCACGGCCCTTTTCCCTGGCAAACAAAACTCACCCGCCCCACTTCTGGCTGGCAGATTGAAGGAGCCACTTGGCTCTATCAAAGCAGCCCGACTCGGCACTGGTGCCACCTTTGATCTGGGAACCATCCTGCGTATCGTGGATTTTCAGGAGCCAGCCGGCCACTCCCAGCCACAGGCCCCCAAACACAAACCACTGCCCTTTTCCCTGGCAAACAAAACTGACTCATCCTGCTTCTGGCTCGCAGATTGCAGGACCCTCTTTCCTCTATAAAACAAGCACCTCTCGGCACTTGTGCCACATTTGATCTGGGAACCATCCTGCGTATCGTGGATTTTCAGGAGCCAGCCGGCCACTCCCAGCCACAGGCCCCCAAACACAAACTATGGCCCTTTTTTTCCTGGAAGGAAAACTGACCTGCCCATCTTCTGGCTGGCAGATTGCATGAGCCACTTGGCTCTGACAACCCCGCCCGATTCGGCACTGGTGCCCCCTTTCATCCGGGAACCATATGCGTGGCGTGGATTTTCAGGAGCCAGACAGCCACTCCCAGGCACAGGCCCTGGAAAACAAACCACGGCATTTTGCCTGGAAAACAAAACTCACCCGCCCCGCTTCTGGCTGGCGGATTGCAGGAGCCACCTGGCTGTATAAACCAGCCCGACTCGGCACTGGTGCCCACTTGGGTCTGCAAACCATCCTGCGCGGCGTGGATTTTCAGGAACTGCCGGCCACTCCCAGCCACAGGCCCCTAAAATCAAACCACGGCCCTTTTCCCTGTCAAAAAAAACTCAGCTGCCCCGCTTCTGGAGGGCAGATTGCATGAGCCACTTGGTACTATCAAACCAGCCCGACTCGGCTCTGGTGCCCTTTTTCCTCTGGGAACCATCCAGCGTATGATGAATTTTCAGGAGCCTGCCGGTGACTCCCAGCCACAGGCTCCCAAACACAAACCACAGCCCTGTTCCCTGGCAAACACAACTCACCCTCCCCGCTTCTGGCTTGCAGATTACAGGAGCCACTTTGTGCTATCATTCCTGTCCGACTCGGCAGTTGTGCCACCTTTCATATGGGAACCATCCTGCTTATAGTGGATTTTCAGGAGCCAGCCGGCCACTCCCAGCCACAGGCCCCCAAACACATACCACGGCCCTTTTCCCTGGAAAAAAAACTCAGTTGCCCCGCTTCTGGATGGTAGATTGCAGGAGCCACTTTATACTATCATGCCAGTCCGATTTGGCACTGGTGCCACCTTTCATCTGGGAACCATCCTGCGCATCTTGGATTTTCAGGAGCCAGCCGGCCACTCCCAGCCACAGGCCCCCAAACACATACCACGGCCCTTTTCCCTGGAAAAAACACTCAGCTGCCCCGCTTCTGGATGGTGGATTGCAGGAGTCACTTTGTGCTATCAAACCAGCCCGACTCGGCACTGGTGCCACCTTTGATCTGGTAACCATCCTGCGTATCGTGGATTTTCAGGAGCCAGCCGGCCACTCCCAGCCACAGGCCCCCGAACACAATCCACGGCCCTTTTCCCTGGCAAACAAAACTCACCCGCCACATCTTCTGGCTGGCAGATGGCAGGAGCCACTTGCCTCTACCAAACCAGCCCGACTCGGCACTGGTGCCCCCTTGGATCTGGGAACCATCCTGCGTGGCGTGGATTTTCAGGAACCAGCCGGCCACTCCCAGCCACAGGCACTCAAACACAAACAACGGCCCATTTCCCTGGAAAAAAAACTCACCCACCCCGCATGTGGATGGCAGATTGCAGGAGCTACTTTGTACTATCAAACCAGCCCGACTTGGCACTGGTCCCAACTTTCATCTGGGAACCATCCTGCGTATCCTGGAATTTCAGGAGCCAGCCAGGCACTCCCAGCCACAGGCCCCCAAACACAAACCACGGCCCTTTTCCCTGGCAAACAAAACTCACCCGCCCCGCTTCTGGCTGGCAGATTGCAGGAGCCACTTGGCTCTATCAAACCAGCCCGACTCGGCAGTGGTGCCACCTTTCATCTGGGAACCATCCTGCGTATCGTGGATTTTCAGGAGCCAGCCGGCCACTCCCAGCCACTGGCCCCCAAACACAAACCACCGCCCCTTTTTTCCTGGAAGTAAAACTGACCTGCCCATCTTCTGGCTGGCAGATTGCAGGAGCCACTTGCCTCTGACAAACCCGCCCGATTCGGCACTGGTGCCACCTTTCATCTGGGAACCATCCTGTGTATAGTGGATTTTCAGGAGCCAGACAGCCACTCCCAGCGCCAGGCCCCCAAACACATACCACGGCCCTTTTCCCTGGAAAAAAAAATCACCCGCCCCGCATCTGCATGGCAGATTGCAGGAGGTACTTGGTACTATCAAACCAGCCCGACTTGGCAGTGGTGCCACCTTTCATCTGGGAACCATCCTGCGTATCGTGGAATTTCAGGAGCCAGCCAGGCACTCCCAGCCACAGGCCCCCAAACTCAAACCACTACCTTTTCCCTGGCAAACAAAACTCACCCGCCCCGCTTCTCGCTGGCAGATTGCAGGAGCCACTTGGCTCTATCAAACAAGCCCGACTTGGCAGTGGTGCCACCTTTCATCTGGGAACCATCCTGCGTATCGTGGATTTTCAGGAGCCAGCCGGCCACTCCCAGCCACTGGCCCCCAAACACAAACCACCGCCCTTTTTTTCCTGGAAGGAAACTGACCTGCCCATCTTCTGGCTGGCAGATTGCAGGAGCCACTTGCCTCTGACAAACCCGCCCGATTCGGCACTGGTGCCACCTTTCATCTGGGAACCATCCTGCGTATCATGGATTTTCAGGAGCCAGCCGGCCACTCCCAGCCCCAGGCCCCCGAACACAAACCACAGCCCTATTCCCTGGAAACAAAACTCACCCGCCCCACTTCTGGCTGGCAGATTGCAGGAGCCAGTTGTCTCTATCAAATCAGCCCGACTCGGCATTGGTGCCCCCTTGGGTATAGGACACATACTGCGCGGCGTGGATTTTCAGAAGCCAGCCGGCCACTCCCAGCCACAGGCCCCCAAACACACACCACGGCCCTTTTCCCTGGCAAACAAAACTGACTCACCCCGCTTCTGGCTGGCAGATTGCAGGAGCCACTTGGCTCTATCAAAGCAGCCCGACTCGGCACTGGTGCCACCTTTGATCTGGTAACCATCCTGCGTATCGTGGATTTTCAGGAGCCAGCCGGCCACTCCCAGCCACAGGCCCCCAAACACATACCACGGCCCTTTTCCCTGGAAAAAAAACTCGGCTGCCCCGCATCTGGATGGTAGATTGCAAGAGCCACTTGGTACTATCAAACCAGCACGACTTGGCACTGGTGCCATCTTTCATCTGGGAACCATCCTGCATATCGTGGATTTTCAGGATCCAGCCGGCCACTCCCAGCCACAGGCCCCCAAACACAAACCAACCCCCTTTTCCCTGGCCAACAAAATTCACTCACCCCACTTCTGGCTGGCAGATTGCAGGAGCCACTTGGCTCTGTCAAACCTGCCCGACTCGGCACTGGTGCCCTCTTTCATCTGGGTACCATATGCGTATGGTGGATTTTCAGGAGCCAGCCAGCCACTCCCAGCCACAGGCCCCCAAACACAAACCACGGCCCTTTTCCCAGGCAAAAAAAACTCAGCTGCCCCGCTTCTCGCTAGCAGATTGCATGAGCCACTTGGTACTATCAAACCAGTCCGACTCGGCACTGGTGCCCTTTTTCCTCTGGGAACCATCCTGCGTATCGTGGATTTTCAGGAGCCAGCCGAGCACTCCCAGCCACAGACCCCCAAAAACAAATTACAGGTCTTTTCCCTGAAGTAAAACCGACCTGCCCATCTTCTGGCTGGCAGAGTGCAGGTGCCACTTGGTACTATCAAACCAGCCCGACTTGGTACTGGTCCCAATTTTCATCTGGAAACCATCGAGCGTATCATGGATTTTCAGGAGCCAGCCGGCCACTCCCAGCCACAGGCCCCCAAACACATACCACGGCCCTTTTCCCTGGCAAACAAAACTCACCCAGCCCACTTCTGGCTGTCAGATTGCAGGAGCCACTTTCCTAGATCAAACCAGCCCGATTTGGGACTGGTGCCCCCTTGGGTCTGGGAATCATCCTGCGTATCCTGGATTTTCAGGACACAGCCAGCCACTCCCAGCCACAGGTCCCCAAACACAGACTACGGCCCTTTTCCCTGGAAGTAAAACCGACCTGCCCATCTTCTGGCTGGCAGATTGCAGGAGCCACTTGCCTGTCAAACCAGCCGGACTTGGCCCTGGTGCCACCTTTCATCTGGGAACCATCCTGTGTATCCTGGATTTTCAGGAGCCAGCCGGACACTCCCAGCCACAGGCCCCCGAACAGAAGCCACGGCCCTTTCCCCTGGCAAACAAAACTCACCCGTCCCATCTTCTGGCTCGCAGATTGCAGGAGCCACTTGCCTCTGTCAAACCAGCCGGACTTGGCCCTGGTGCCACCTTTCATCTGGGAACCCTCCTGCGTATCGTGGAATTTCAGGAGCCAGCCGCCAACCCTCAGCATTACGCCCCAAACACAACTACGGCCCTTTTCCCTGGCAAACAAAACTCACCCGCCCCGCTTCTGGCTGGCGGATTGCAGGAGCCACCTGGCTGTATAAACCAGCCCGACTCGGCACTGGTGCCCACTTGGGTCTGCAAACCATCCTGCGCGGCGTGGATTTTAAGGAACCAGCCGGCCACTCCCAGCCACAGGCCCCTAAAATCAAACCACGGCCCTTTTCCCTGGAAAAAAAACTCAGCTGCCCCGCTTCTGGATGGTAGATTGCAGGAGCCACTTTATACTATCATGCCAGTCCGATTTGGCACTGGTGCCACCTTTCATCTGGGAACCATCCTGCGCATCTTGGATTTTCAGGAGCCAGCCGGCCACTCCCAGCCACAGGCCCCCAAACACATACCACGGCCCTTTTCCCTGGAAAAAACACTCAGCTGCCCCGCTTCTGGATGGTGGATTGCAGGAGTCACTTTGTGCTATCAAACCAGCCCGACTCGGCACTGGTGCCACCTTTGATCGGGGAACCATCCTGCGTATCGTGGATTTTCAGGAGCCAGCCGGCCACTCCCAGCCACAGGCCCCCGAACACAATCCACGGCCCTTTTCCCTGGCAAACAAAACTCACCCGCCACATCTTCTGGCTGGCAGATGGCAGGAGCCACTTGCCTCTATCAAACCAGCCCGACTCGGCACTGGTGCCCCCTTGGATCTGGGAACCATCCTGCGTGGCGTGGATTTTCAGGAACCAGCCGGCCACTCCCAGCCACAGGCACTCAAACACAAACAACGGCCCATTTCCCTGGAAAAAAAACTCACCCACCCCGCATGTGGATGGCAGATTGCAGGAGCTACTTTGTACTATCAAACCAGCCCGACTTGGCACTGGTCCCAACTTTCATCTGGGAACCATCCTGCGTATCCTGGAATTTCAGGAGCCAGCCAGGCACTCCCAGCCACAGGCCCCCAAACACAAACCACGGCCCTTTTCCCTGGCAAACAAAACTCACCCGCCCCGCTTCTGGCTGGCAGATTGCAGGAGCCACTTGGCTCTATCAAACCAGCCCGACTCGGCAGTGGTGCCACCTTTCATCTGGGAACCATCCTGCGTATCGTGGATTTTCAGGAGCCAGCCGGCCACTCCCAGCCACTGGCCCCCAAACACAAACCACCGCCCCTTTTTTCCTGGAAGTAAAACTGACCTGCCCATCTTCTGGCTGGCAGATTGCAGGAGCCACTTGCCTCTGACAAACCCGCCCGATTCGGCACTGGTGCCACCTTTCATCTGGGAACCATCCTGTGTATAGTGGATTTTCAGGAGCCAGACAGCCACTCCCAGCGCCAGGCCCCCAAACACATACCACGGCCCTTTTCCCTGGAAAAAAAAATCACCCGCCCCGCATCTGCATGGCAGATTGCAGGAGGTACTTGGTACTATCAAACCAGCCCGACTTGGCAGTGGTCAAAACTTTCATCTGGGAACCATCCTGCGTATCGTGGAATTTCAGGAGCCAGCCAGGCACTCCCAGCCACAGGCCCCCAAACTCAAACCACTACCTTTTCCCTGGCAAACAAAACTCACCCGCCCCGCTTCTCGCTGGCAGATTGCAGGAGCCACTTGGCTCTATCAAACAAGCCCGACTTGGCAGTGGTGCCACCTTTCATCTGGGAACCATCCTGCGTATCGTGGATTTTCAGGAGCCAGCCGGCCACTCCCAGCCACTGGCCCCCAAACACAAACCACCGCCCTTTTTTTCCTGGAAGGAAACTGACCTGCCCATCTTCTGGCTGGCAGATTGCAGGAGCCACTTGCCTCTGACAAACCCGCCCGATTCGGCACTGGTGCCACCTTTCATCTGGGAACCATCCTGCGTATCATGGATTTTCAGGAGCCAGCCGGCCACTCCCAGCCCCAGGCCCCCGAACACAAACCACAGCCCTATTCCCTGGAAACAAAACTCACCCGCCCCACTTCTGGCTGGCAGATTGCAGGAGCCAGTTGTCTCTATCAAATCAGCCCGACTCGGCATTGGTGCCCCCTTGGGTATAGGACACATACTGCGCGGCGTGGATTTTCAGAAGCCAGCCGGCCACTCCCAGCCACAGGCCCCCAAACACACACCACGGCCCTTTTCCCTGGCAAACAAAACTGACTCACCCCGCTTCTGGCTGGCAGATTGCAGGAGCCACTTGGCTCTATCAAAGCAGCCCGACTCGGCACTGGTGCCACCTTTGATCTGGTAACCATCCTGCGTATCGTGGATTTTCAGGAGCCAGCCGGCCACTCCCAGCCACAGGCCCCCAAACACATACCACGGCCCTTTTCCCTGGAAAAAAAACTCGGCTGCCCCGCATCTGGATGGTAGATTGCAAGAGCCACTTGGTACTATCAAACCAGCACGACTTGGCACTGGTGCCATCTTTCATCTGGGAACCATCCTGCATATCGTGGATTTTCAGGATCCAGCCGGCCACTCCCAGCCACAGGCCCCCAAACACAAACCAACCCCCTTTTCCCTGGCCAACAAAATTCACTCACCCCACTTCTGGCTGGCAGATTGCAGGAGCCACTTGGCTCTGTCAAACCTGCCCGACTCGGCACTGGTGCCCTCTTTCATCTGGGTACCATATGCGTATGGTGGATTTTCAGGAGCCAGCCAGCCACTCCCAGCCACAGGCCCCCAAACACAAACCACGGCCCTTTTCCCAGGCAAAAAAAACTCAGCTGCCCCGCTTCTCGCTAGCAGATTGCATGAGCCACTTGGTACTATCAAACCAGTCCGACTCGGCACTGGTGCCCTTTTTCCTCTGGGAACCATCCTGCGTATCGTGGATTTTCAGGAGCCAGCCGAGCACTCCCAGCCACAGACCCCCAAAAACAAATTACAGGTCTTTTCCCTGAAGTAAAACCGACCTGCCCATCTTCTGGCTGGCAGAGTGCAGGTGCCACTTGGTACTATCAAACCAGCCCGACTTGGTACTGGTCCCAATTTTCATCTGGAAACCATCGAGCGTATCATGGATTTTCAGGAGCCAGCCGGCCACTCCCAGCCACAGGCCCCCAAACACATACCACGGCCCTTTTCCCTGGCAAACAAAACTCACCCAGCCCACTTCTGGCTGTCAGATTGCAGGAGCCACTTTCCTAGATCAAACCAGCCCGATTTGGGACTGGTGCCCCCTTGGGTCTGGGAATCATCCTGCGTATCCTGGATTTTCAGGACACAGCCAGCCACTCCCAGCCACAGGTCCCCAAACACAGACTACGGCCCTTTTCCCTGGAAGTAAAACCGACCTGCCCATCTTCTGGCTGGCAGATTGCAGGAGCCACTTGCCTGTCAAACCAGCCGGACTTGGCCCTGGTGCCACCTTTCATCTGGGAACCATCCTGTGTATCCTGGATTTTCAGGAGCCAGCCGGACACTCCCAGCCACAGGCCCCCGAACAGAAGCCACGGCCCTTTCCCCTGGCAAACAAAACTCACCCGTCCCATCTTCTGGCTCGCAGATTGCAGGAGCCACTTGCCTCTGTCAAACCAGCCGGACTTGGCCCTGGTGCCACCTTTCATCTGGGAACCCTCCTGCGTATCGTGCAATTTCAGGAGCCAGCCGCCAACCCTCAGCATTACGCCCCAAACACAACTACGGCCCTTTTCCCTGGCAAACAAAACTCACCCGCCCCGCTTCTGGCTGGCGGATTGCAGGAGCCACCTGGCTGTATAAACCAGCCCGACTCGGCACTGGTGCCCACTTGGGTCTGCAAACCATCCTGCGCGGCGTGGATTTTAAGGAACCAGCCGGCCACTCCCAGCCACAGGCCCCTAAAATCAAACCACGGCCCTTTTCCCTGGAAAAAAAACTCAGCTGCCCCGCTTCTGGATGGTAGATTGCAGGAGACACTTTATACTATCATGCCAGTCCGATTTGGCACTGGTGCCACCTTTCATCTGGGAACCATCCTGCGCATCTTGGATTTTCAGGAGCCAGCCGGCCACTCCCAGCCACAGGCCCCCAAACACATACCACGGCCCTTTTCCCTGGAAAAAACACTCAGCTGCCCCGCTTCTGGATGGTGGATTGCAGGAGTCACTTTGTGCTATCAAACCAGCCCGACTCGGCACTGGTGCCACCTTTGATCGGGGAACCATCCTGCGTATGGTGGATTTTCAGGAGCCAGCCGGCCACTCCCAGCCACAGGCCCCCGAACACAATCCACGGCCCTTTTCCCTGGCAAACAAAACTCACCCGCCACATCTTCTGGCTGGCAGATGGCAGGAGCCACTTGCCTCTATCAAACCAGCCCGACTCGGCACTGGTGCCCCCTTGGATCTGGGAACCATCCTGCGTGGCGTGGATTTTCAGGAACCAGCCGGCCACTCCCAGCCACAGGCCCCTAAAATCAAACCACGGCCCTTTTCCCTGTCAAAAAAAACTCAGCTGCCCCGCTTCTGGAGGGCAGATTGCATGAGCCACTTGGTACTATCAAACCAGCCCGACTCGGCTCTGGTGCCCTTTTTCCTCTGGGAACCATCCAGCGTATGATGAATTTTCAGGAGCCAGCCGGTGACTCCCAGCCACAGGCTCCCAAACACAAACCACAGCCCTGTTCCCTGGCAAACACAACTCACCCTCCCCGCTTCTGGCTTGCAGATTACAGGAGCCACTTTGTGCTATCATTCCTATCCGACTCGGCAGTTGTGCCACCTTTCATATGGGAACCATCCTGCTTATAGTGGATTTTCAGGAGCCAGCCGGCCACTCCCAGCCACAGGCCCCCAAACACATACCACGGCCCTTTTCCCTGGAAAAAAAACTCAGCTGCCCCGCTTCTGGATGGTAGATTGCAGGAGCCACTTTATACTATCATGCCAGTCCGATTTGGCACTGGTGCCACCTTTCATCTGGGAATCATCCTGCGCATCTTGGATTTTCAGGAGCCAGCCGGCCACTCGCAGCCACAGGCCCCCAAACACATACCACGGCCCTTTTCCCTGGAAAAAACACTCAGCTGCCCCGCTTCTGGATGGTGGATTGCAGGAGTCACTTTGTGCTATCAAACCAGCCCGACTCGGCACTGGTGCCACCTTTGATCTGGGAACCATCCTGCGTATCGTGGATTTTCAGGAGCCAGCCGGCCACTCCCAGCCACAGGCCCCCGAACACAATCCACGGCCCTTTTCCCTGGCAAACAAAACTCACCCGCCACATCTTCTGGCTGGCAGATGGCAGGAGCCACTTGCCTCTATCAAACCAGCCCGACTCGGCACTGGTGCCCCCTTGGATCTGGGAACCATCCTGCGTGGCGTGGATTTTCAGGAACCAGCCGGCCACTCCCAGCCACAGGCACTCAAACACAAACAACGGCCCATTTCCCTGGAAAAAAAACTCACCCACCCCGCATGTGGATGGCAGATTGCAGGAGCTACTTTGTACTATCAAACCAGCCCGACTTGGCACTGGTCCCAACTTTCATCTGGGAACCATCCTGCGTATCCTGGAATTTCAGGAGCCAGCCAGGCACTCCCAGCCACAGGCCCCCAAACACAAACCACGGCCCTTTTCCCTGGCAAACAAAACTCACCCGCCCCGCTTCTGGCTGGCAGATTGCAGGAGCCACTTGGCTCTATCAAACCAGCCCGACTCTGCAGTGGTGCCACCTTTCATCTGGGAACCATCCTGCGTATCGTGGATTTTCAGGAGCCAGCCGGCCAATCCCAGCCACTGGCCCCCAAACACAAACCACCGCCCCTTTTTTCCTGGAAGTAAAACTGACCTGCCCATCTTCTGGCTGGCAGATTGCAGGAGCCACTTGCCTCTGACAAACCCGCCCGATTCGGCACTGGTGCCACCTTTCATCTGGGAACCATCCTGTGTATAGTGGATTTTCAGGAGCCAGACAGCCACTCCCAGCCCCAGGCCCCCAAACACATACCACGGCCCTTTTCCCTGAAAAAACACTCAGCTTCCCCGCTTCTGGATGGTGGATTGTAGATGTCACTTTGTGCTATTAAACCAGCCCGACACGGCACTGGTGCCACTTTTCATCTGGGAACCATCCAGCGTATTGTGGATTTTCAGGAGCCAGCCGGCCACTCCCAGCCACAGGCCCCCAAACACAAACCACCGCCCTTTTCCCTGGCAAAAAAAATTCACTCACCCCGCTTCTGGCTCGCAGATTGCAGGACCCCCTTTCCTCTATAAAACAAGAAAGTGTCGGCACTTGTGCCACCTTTGATCTGGGAACCATCCTGTGCGGTGTGGATTTTCAGGAGCCAGCCGGCGACTCCCAGCCACAGGCCCCCAAACACATACCACGGCCCTTTTCCCTGGAAAAAAAACTCACCCGCCCCGCATCTGCATGGCAGATTGCAGGAGGTACTTGGTACTATCAAACCAGCCCGACTTGGCAGTGGTCCCAACTTTCATCTGGGAACCATCCTGCGTATCGTGGAATTTCAGGAGCCAGCCAGGCACTCCCAGCCACAGGCCCCCAAACTCAAACCACTACCTTTTCCCTGGCAAACAAAACTCACCCGTCCCGCTTCTCGCTGGCAGATTGCAGGAGCCACTTGGCTCTATCAAACAAGCCCGACTTGGCAGTGGTGCCACCTTTCATCTGGGAACCATCCTGCGTATCGTGGATTTTCAGGAGCCAGCCGGCCACTCCCAGCCACTGGCCCCCAAACACAAACCACCGCCCTTTTTTTCCTGGAAGGAAACTGACCTGCCCATCTTCTGGCTGGCAGATTGCAGGAGCCACTTGCCTCTGACAAACCCGCCCGATTCGGCACTGGTGCCACCTTTCATCTGGGAACCATCCTGTGTATCGTGGATTTTCAGGAGCCAGACAGCCACTCCCAGCCACTGGCCCCCGAACACAAACCTCGGCCCATTTCCCTGGCAAACACAATTCACTCACCCCGCTTCTGGCTCGCAGATTGCAGGACCCACTTTCCTCTATAAAACAAGCCCGGATCGGCGCTTGTGCCACATTTGATATGGGAACCATCCTGCGTATCCTGGATTTTCAGGAGCCATCCAACCACTCCCAGCCACAGGCCCCCAAACACAAACTATGGTCCTTTTTTCCTGGAAGTAAAACTGACCTGCCCATCTTCTGGCTGGCAGATTGCAGGAGCCACTTCGCTCTATCAAACCAGCCCGACTTGGCACTGGTGCCAGCTTTCATCTGGGAACCATCCTGCGTATCATGGATTTTCAGGAGCCAGCCGGCCACTCCCAGCCACAGCCCCCAAACACAAACCACGGCCCTTTTCCCTGGCAAGCAAAACTCACCCGCCCCGCTTCGGGATGCTAGATTGCAGGAGCCAGTTTGTGCTATCAATCCAGCCCGACTCGGCGCTGGTGCCCCCTTGGGTCTGGGAACCATCCTGCGCGGCGTAGATTTTCAGGAGCCAGCCGGCCACTCCCAGCCACAGGCCCCCAAAAAAAATTAGGGGTCTTTTCCCTGGATGCAAAACCGACCTGCCCATCTTCTGGCTGGGAGAGTGTAGGAGCCACTTGGTACTATCAAACCAGCCCGACTTGGCACTGGTCCAAACTTTCATCTGGAAACCATCCTGCGCGGCGTGGATTTCAGGAGCCAGCCGGCCACTCCCAGCCACAGGCCCCCAAACATATACCACCCCCCTTATCCCTGGAAGAAAAACTGCCCTGCCCATCTTCTGGCTGGCAGATTGCAGGAGACACTTCGCTCTATCAAACCAGCCCGACATGGCGCTGGTGCCACCATTCATCTGGGAACCATCCTGCGTATCGTGGATTTTCAGGAGCCAGCCGGCCACTCCCAGCCACAGGTACCCGAACACAAACCACGGCCCTTTTCCCTGGCAAAATAAACTCAGCTGCCCCGCTTCTGGCTGGCAGATTGCAGGAGCCACTTCGCTCTATCAAACCAGCCCGACTTGGCACTGGTGCCAGCTTTCATCTGGGAACCATCCTGCGTATCATGGATTTTCAGGAGCCAGCCGGCCACTCCCAGCCACAGCCCCCAAACACAAACCACTGCCCTTTTCCCTGGCAAACACAATTCACTCACCCCGCTTCTGGCTCGCAGATTGCAGGACCCACTTTCCTCTATAAAACAAGCCCGGATCGGCGCTTGTGCCACATTTGATATGGGAACCATCCTGCGTATCCTGGATTTTCAGGAGCCATCCAACCACTCCCAGCCACAGGCCCCCAAACACAAACTATGGTCCTTTTTTCCTGGAAGTAAAACTGACCTGCCCATCTTCTGGCTGGCAGATTGCAGGAGCCACTTCGCTCTATCAAACCAGCCCGACTTGGCACTGGTGCCAGCTTTCATCTGGGAACCATCCTGCGTATCATGGATTTTCAGGAGCCAGCCGGCCACTCCCAGCCACAGCCCCCAAACACAAACCACGGCCCTTTTCCCTGGCAAACAAAACTCACCCGCCCCGCTTCGGGATGCTAGATTGCAGGAGCCAGTTTGTGCTATCAATCCAGCCCGACTCGGCGCTGGTGCCCCCTTGGGTCTGGGAACCATCCTGCGCGGCGTAGATTTTCAGGAGCCAGCCAGCCACTCCCAGCCACAGGCCCCCAAAAAAAATTAGGGGTCTTTTCCCTGGATGCAAAACCGACCTGCCCATCTTCTGGCTGGGAGAGTGTAGGAGCCACTTGGTACTATCAAACCAGCCCGACTTGGCACTGGTCCAAACTTTCATCTGGAAACCATCCTGCGCGGCGTGGATTTCAGGAGCCAGCCGGCCACTCCCAGCCACAGGCCCCCAAACATATACCACACCCCTTATCCCTGGAAGAAAAACTGCCCTGCCCATCTTCTGGCTGGCAGATTGCAGGAGACACTTCGCTCTATCAAACCAGCCCGACATGGCGCTGGTGCCACCATTCATCTGGGAACCATCCTGCGTATTGTGGATTTTCAGGAGCCAGCCGGCCACTCCCAGCCACAGGTACCCGAACACAAACCACGGCCCTTTTCCCTGGCAAAATAAACTCAGCTGCCCCGCTTCTGGCTGGCAGATTGCAGGAGCCACTTGGCTCTCTCAAACCAGCCCGACTCGTCACTGGTGCCCTCTTTCATCTGGGAACCATATGCGTGGCGTGGATTTTCAGAAGACAGCCAGACACTCCCAGCCACAGGCCCCCAAACACAAACCACGTCCCATTTCCCTGGCAAACAAAACTTACCCGCCCTGCTTCTGGCTGGCAGATTGCATGAGCCACTTGGTACTATCAAACCAGTCCGACTCGGCACTGGTTCCCTTTTTCCTCTGGGAACCATCCTGCGTATCGTGTATTTTCAGGAACCAGCCGGCCACTCGCAGCCACAGGCCCCCAAACACATACCACGGCCCTTTTCCCTGGAAAAAAAACTCAGCTGCCCCGCTTCTGGATGGTAGATTGCAGGAGACACTTTGTACAATCATGCCAGTCTGATTTGGCACTGGTGCCACCCTTCATCAGGGAACCATCCTGCGTATCGTGGATTTTCAGGAGCCAGCCTGCCACTCCCAGCCACAGGCCCCCAAACACATACCACGGCCCTTTTCCCTGGAAAAAACACTCAGCTGCCCCGCTTCTGGATGGTGGATTGCAGGAGTCACTTTGTGCTATCAAACCAGCCCGACTCGGCACTGGTGCCACCTTTCATCTGGGAACCATCCTGCGTATTGTGGATTTTCAGGAGCCAGCCGGCCACTCCCAGCCACAGGCCCCCAAACACAAACCACTGTCCTTTTCCCTGGCAAACAAAATTCACTCACTCCGCTTCTGGCACGCAGATTGCAGGACCCACTTTCCTCTATAAAACAAGAACGCCTCGGCACTTGTGCCACCTTTCATCTGGGAACCATCCTGCGCGGCGTGGATTTTCAGGAACCAGCAGGCCACTCCCAGCCACAGGCCCCCAAACACAAACCACGGCCTTTTTCCCTCGTAAAAAAACTCAGCTGCCCCGCATCTGGATGGTAGATTGCAGAAGCCACTTGCCTCTATCAAACCAGCCCGACTTGGCACTGGTCCCAACTTTCATCTGTGAACCATCCTGCGTATCGTGGAATTTCAGGAGCCAGCCAGGCACTCCCAGCCACCGGCCCCCAAACACAAACCACGGCCCTTTTCCCTGGCAAACAAAACTGACCCGCCCCACTTCTCGCTGGCAGATTGCAGGAGCCACTTGCCTCTATCAAACCAGCCCGACTCGGCACTGGTGCCACCTTTCATCTGGGAACCATCCTGCGTATCGTGGATTTTCAGGAGCCAGACAGCCACTCCCAGCCACAGGCCCCCAAACACAAACCACGGCCCTTTTCCCAGGCAAAAAAAACTCAGCTGCCCCGCTTCTCGCTAGCAGATTGCATGAGCCACTTGGTACTATCAAACCAGCCCGACTCGGCACTGGTGCCCTTTTTCCTCTGGGAACCATCCTGCGTATCGTGGATTTTCAGGAGCCAGCCGAGCACTCCCAGCCACAGACCCCCAAAAACAAATTACGGGTCATTTCCCTGAAGTAAAACCGACCTGCCCATCTTCTGGCTGGCAGAGTGCAGGTGCCACTTGGTACTATCAAACCAGCCCGACTTGGTACTGGTCCCAATTTTCATCTGGAAACCATCGAGCGTATCATGGATTTTCAGGAGCCAGCCGGCCACTCCCAGCCACAGGCCCCCAAACACATACCACGGCCCTTTTCCCTGGCAAACAAAACTCACCCAGCCCACTTCTGGCTGTCAGATTGCAGGAGCCACTTTCCTAGATCAAACCAGCCCGATTTGGGACTGGTGCCCCCTTGGGTCGGGGAATCATCCTGCGTATCCTGGATTTTCAGGACACAGCCAGCCACTCCCAGCCACAGGTCCCCAAACACAGACTACGGCCCATTTCCCTGGAAGTAAAACCGACCTGCCCATCTTCTGGCTGGCAGATGGCAGGAGTCACTTCGCTCTATCAAACCAGCCCGACATGGCACTGGTGCCACCTTTGATCTGGTAACCATCCTGCGTATCGTGGATTTTCAGGAGCCAGCCAGCCACTCCCAGCCACAAGCCCCCGAACACAGACCACGGCCCATTTCCCTGGCAAACAAAACTCACCCGTCCCATCTTCTGGCTGGCAGATTGCAGGAGCCACTTGCCTCTGTCAAACCAGCCGGACTTGGCCCTGGTGCCACCTTTCATCTGGGAACCCTCCTGCGTATCGTGGAATTTCAGGAGCCAGCCGGCAACTCTCAGCATTACGCCCCAAACACAACTACGGCCCTTTTCCCTGGCAAACAAAACTCACCCGCCCCGCTTCTGGCTGGCAGATTGAAGGAGCCACTTGGTACTATCAAACCAGTCCGACACGGCACTGGTGCCTCCTTTCATCTGGGAACCATCCTGCTTATAGTGGATTTTCAGGAGCCAGCCGGCCACTCCCAGCCACAGGCCCCCAAACACATACTACGGCTTTTTTCCCTGGAAAAAAAACTCAGCTGCCCCGCTTCTGGATGGTAGATTGCAGGAGCCACTATGTACTATCATACCAGTCTGACTTGGCACTAGTGCCACCTTTCATCTTGGAACCCTCCTGTGTTTCATGGATTTTCAGGAGCCAGCAGGCCACTCCCAGCCACAGGCCCCAAAACACATACCACGGCCCTTTTCCCTGGCAAACATAACTCAGCTGCCCCGCGTCTGGATGGTAGATTGCAGGAGACACTTTGTACTATCATGCCAGTCAGATTTGGCACGGGTGCCACCTTTCATCTGGGAACCATCCTGCGCATCTTGGATTTTCAGGAGCCAGCCGGCCACTCCCAGCCACAGGACCCCAAACACAAACTACGGCCCGTTTCCCTGGAAGTAAAACTGACCTGCCCATCTTCTGGCTGGCAGATTGCAGGAGCCACTTGGCTCTATCAAACCAGTCCGACTTGGCACTGGTGCCTCCTTTCATCTGGGAACCATCCTGCGTATCGTGGAATTTCAGGAGCCAGCCGGCCACTCCCAGCCACAGGCCCCCGAACACAAACCACGGCCCTTTTCCCTGGCAAACAAAACTCACCCGCCCTGCTTCTCTCTGGCAGATTGCAGGAGCCACTTGGCTCTATCAAACCAGCCCGACTTGGCACTGGTGCCACCTTTCATCTGGGAACCATCCTGCGTATCGTGGAATTTCAGGAGCCAGCCGGCCACTCCCAGCCACAGGCCCCCAAACACAAACCACGGCCCTTTTCCCTGGTAAAAAAACTCACTCAGCCCGCTTCTGGCTGGCAGATTGCAGGAGCCACTTGGCTCTATCAAAGCAGCCCGACTCGGCACTGGTGCCACCTTTGATCTGGGAACCATCCTGCGTATCGTGGATTTTCAGGAGCCAGCCGGCCACTCCCAGCCACAGGCCCCCAAACACAAACCACGGCCCTTTTCCCTGGAGGTAAAACAGACCTGCCTATCTTCTAGCTGGCAGATTGCAGTAGCCACTTTGTGCTATGAAACCAGTACGACTCGGCACTGGTGCCATCTTTCATCTGGGAACCATCCTGCCTATCGTGGATTATCAGGATCCAGCCGGCCACTCCCAGCCACAGGTACCCGAACACAAACCACGGCCCTTTTCCCTGGCAAAATAAACTCAGCTGCCCCGCTTCTGGCTGGCAGATTGCATGAGCCACTTGGTACTATCAAACCAGTCTGACTCGGCACTGGTTCCCTTTTTCCTCTGGGAACCATCCTGCGTATCGTGGATTTTCAGGAGCCAACCGGCCACTCCCAGCCACAGGCCTCCAAACACATACCACGGCTTTTTTCCCTGGAAAAAAAACTCAGCTGCCCCCCTTCTGGATGGTAGATTGCAGGAGCCACTATGTACTATCATACCAGTCTGACTTGGCACTAGTGCCACCTTTCATCTGGGAACCCTCCTGTGTTTCATGGATTTTCAGGAGCCAGCAGGCCACTCCCAGCCACAGGCCCCCAAACACATACCACGGCCCTTTTCCCTGGCAAACATAACTCAGCTGCCCCGCTTCTGGATGGTAGATTGCAGGAGCCACTTTGTACTATCATGGCAGTCAGATTTGGCACGGGTGCCACCTTTCATCTGGGAACCATCCTGCGCATCTTGGATTTTCAGGAGCCAGCCAGCCACTCCCAGCCACAGGACCCCAAACACAAACTACGGCCCTTTTCCCTGGAAGTAAAACTGACCTGCCCATCTTCTGGCTGGCAGATTGCAGGAGCCACTTGGCTCTATCAAACCAGCCCGACTTGGCACTGGTGCCTCCTTTCATCTGGGAACCATCCTGCGTATCGTGGAATTTCAGGAGCCAGCCAGGCACTCCCAGGCACAGGCCCCCGAACACAAACCACGGCCCTTTTCCCTGGCAAACAAAACTCACCCGCCCTGCTTCTCTCTGGCAGATTGCAGGAGCCACTTGGCTCTATCAAACCAGCCCGACTCGGCACTGGTGCCACCTTTCATCTGGGAACCATCCTGCGTATCGTGGAATTTCAGGAGCCAGCCGGCCACTCCCAGCCACAGGCCCCCAAACACAAACCACGGCCCTTTTCCCTGGAGGTAAAACAGACCTGCCTATCTTCTAGCTGGCAGATTGCAGTAGCCACTTTGTGCTATGAAACCAGCACGACTCGGCACTGGTGCCATCTTTCATCTGGGAACCATCCTGCATATCGTGGATTATCAGGATCCAGCCGGCCACTCCCAGCCACTGGCCCCCAAACACAAACCACTGCCCTTTTCCCTGGCAAACACAATTCACTCACCCCGCTTCTGGCTCGCAGATTGCAGGACCCACTTTCCTCTATAAAACAAGCCTGGATCGGCGCTTGTGCCACATTTGATATGGGAACCATCCTGCGTATCCTGGATTTTCAGGAGCCATCCAACCACTCCCAGCCACAGGCCCCCAAACACAAACTATGGTCCATTTTTCCTGGAAGTAAAACTGACCTGCCCATCTTCTGGCTGGCAGACTGCAGGAGCCACTTGGCTCTATCAAACCAGCCCGACTTGGCACGGGTGCCAGCTTTCATCTGGGAACCATCCTGCGTATCATGGATTTTCAGGAGCCAGCCGGCCACTCCCAGCCACAGGTACCCGAACACAAACCACGGCCCTTTTCCCTGGCAAAATAAACTCAGCTGCCCCGCTTCTGGCTGGCAGATTGCAGGAGCCACTTGGCTCTCTCAAACCAGCCCGACTCGTCACTGGTGCCCTCTTTCATCTGGGAACCATATGCGTGGCGTGGATTTTCAGAAGACAGCCAGACACTCCCAGCCACAGGCCCCCAAACACAAACCACGTCCCATTTCCCTGGCAAACAAAACTTACCCGCCCTGCTTCTGGCTGGCAGATTGCATGAGCCACTTGGTACTATCAAACCAGTCCGACTCGGCACTGGTTCCCTTTTTCCTCTGGGAACCATCCTGCGTATCGTGTATTTTCAGGAACCAGCCGGCCACTCGCAGCCACAGGCCCCCAAACACATACCACGGCCCTTTTCCCTGGAAAAAAAACTCAGCTGCCCCGCTTCTGGATGGTAGATTGCAGGAGACACTTTGTACAATCATGCCAGTCTGATTTGGCACTGGTGCCACCCTTCATCAGGGAACCATCCTGCGTATCGTGGATTTTCAGGAGCCAGCCTGCCACTCCCAGCCACAGGCCCCCAAACACATACCACGGCCCTTTTCCCTGGAAAAAACACTCAGCTGCCCCGCTTCTGGATGGTGGATTGCAGGAGTCACTTTGTGCTATCAAACCAGCCCGACTCGGCACTGGTGCCACCTTTCATCTGGGAACCATCCTGCGTATTGTGGATTTTCAGGAGCCAGCCGGCCACTCCCAGCCACAGGCCCCCAAACACAAACCACTGTCCTTTTCCCTGGCAAACAAAATTCACTCACTCCGCTTCTGGCACGCAGATTGCAGGACCCACTTTCCTCTATAAAACAAGAACGCCTCGGCACTTGTGCCACCTTTCATCTGGGAACCATCCTGCGCGGCGTGGATTTTCAGGAACCAGCAGGCCACTCCCAGCCACAGGCCCCCAAACACAAACCACGGCCTTTTTCCCTCGTAAAAAAACTCAGCTGCCCCGCATCTGGATGGTAGATTGCAGAAGCCACTTGCCTCTATCAAACCAGCCCGACTTGGCACTGGTCCCAACTTTCATCTGTGAACCATCCTGCGTATCGTGGAATTTCAGGAGCCAGCCAGGCACTCCCAGCCACCGGCCCCCAAACACAAACCACGGCCCTTTTCCCTGGCAAACAAAACTGACCCGCCCCACTTCTCGCTGGCAGATTGCAGGAGCCACTTGCCTCTATCAAACCAGCCCGACTCGGCACTGGTGCCACCTTTCATCTGGGAACCATCCTGCGTATCGTGGATTTTCAGGAGCCAGACAGCCACTCCCAGCCACAGGCCCCCAAACACAAACCACGGCCCTTTTCCCAGGCAAAAAAAACTCAGCTGCCCCGCTTCTCGCTAGCAGATTGCATGAGCCACTTGGTACTATCAAACCAGCCCGACTCGGCACTGGTGCCCTTTTTCCTCTGGGAACCATCCTGCGTATCGTGGATTTTCAGGAGCCAGCCGAGCACTCCCAGCCACAGACCCCCAAAAACAAATTACGGGTCATTTCCCTGAAGTAAAACCGACCTGCCCATCTTCTGGCTGGCAGAGTGCAGGTGCCACTTGGTACTATCAAACCAGCCCGACTTGGTACTGGTCCCAATTTTCATCTGGAAACCATCGAGCGTATCATGGATTTTCAGGAGCCAGCCGGCCACTCCCAGCCACAGGCCCCCAAACACATACCACGGCCCTTTTCCCTGGCAAACAAAACTCACCCAGCCCACTTCTGGCTGTCAGATTGCAGGAGCCACTTTCCTAGATCAAACCAGCCCGATTTGGGACTGGTGCCCCCTTGGGTCGGGGAATCATCCTGCGTATCCTGGATTTTCAGGACACAGCCAGCCACTCCCAGCCACAGGTCCCCAAACACAGACTACGGCCCATTTCCCTGGAAGTAAAACCGACCTGCCCATCTTCTGGCTGGCAGATGGCAGGAGTCACTTCGCTCTATCAAACCAGCCCGACATGGCACTGGTGCCACCTTTGATCTGGTAACCATCCTGCGTATCGTGGATTTTCAGGAGCCAGCCAGCCACTCCCAGCCACAAGCCCCCGAACACAGACCACGGCCCATTTCCCTGGCAAACAAAACTCACCCGTCCCATCTTCTGGCTGGCAGATTGCAGGAGCCACTTGCCTCTGTCAAACCAGCCGGACTTGGCCCTGGTGCCACCTTTCATCTGGGAACCCTCCTGCGTATCGTGGAATTTCAGGAGCCAGCCGGCAACTCTCAGCATTACGCCCCAAACACAACTACGGCCCTTTTCCCTGGCAAACAAAACTCACCCGCCCCGCTTCTGGCTGGCAGATTGAAGGAGCCACTTGGTACTATCAAACCAGTCCGACACGGCACTGGTGCCTCCTTTCATCTGGGAACCATCCTGCTTATAGTGGATTTTCAGGAGCCAGCCGGCCACTCCCAGCCACAGGCCCCCAAACACATACTACGGCTTTTTTCCCTGGAAAAAAAACTCAGCTGCCCCGCTTCTGGATGGTAGATTGCAGGAGCCACTATGTACTATCATACCAGTCTGACTTGGCACTAGTGCCACCTTTCATCTTGGAACCCTCCTGTGTTTCATGGATTTTCAGGAGCCAGCAGGCCACTCCCAGCCACAGGCCCCAAAACACATACCACGGCCCTTTTCCCTGGCAAACATAACTCAGCTGCCCCGCGTCTGGATGGTAGATTGCAGGAGACACTTTGTACTATCATGCCAGTCAGATTTGGCACGGGTGCCACCTTTCATCTGGGAACCATCCTGCGCATCTTGGATTTTCAGGAGCCAGCCGGCCACTCCCAGCCACAGGACCCCAAACACAAACTACGGCCCGTTTCCCTGGAAGTAAAACTGACCTGCCCATCTTCTGGCTGGCAGATTGCAGGAGCCACTTGGCTCTATCAAACCAGTCCGACTTGGCACTGGTGCCTCCTTTCATCTGGGAACCATCCTGCGTATCGTGGAATTTCAGGAGCCAGCCGGCCACTCCCAGCCACAGGCCCCCGAACACAAACCACGGCCCTTTTCCCTGGCAAACAAAACTCACCCGCCCTGCTTCTCTCTGGCAGATTGCAGGAGCCACTTGGCTCTATCAAACCAGCCCGACTTGGCACTGGTGCCACCTTTCATCTGGGAACCATCCTGCGTATCGTGGAATTTCAGGAGCCAGCCGGCCACTCCCAGCCACAGGCCCCCAAACACAAACCACGGCCCTTTTCCCTGGTAAAAAAACTCACTCAGCCCGCTTCTGGCTGGCAGATTGCAGGAGCCACTTGGCTCTATCAAAGCAGCCCGACTCGGCACTGGTGCCACCTTTGATCTGGGAACCATCCTGCGTATCGTGGATTTTCAGGAGCCAGCCGGCCACTCCCAGCCACAGGCCCCCAAACACAAACCACGGCCCTTTTCCCTGGAGGTAAAACAGACCTGCCTATCTTCTAGCTGGCAGATTGCAGTAGCCACTTTGTGCTATGAAACCAGTACGACTCGGCACTGGTGCCATCTTTCATCTGGGAACCATCCTGCCTATCGTGGATTATCAGGATCCAGCCGGCCACTCCCAGCCACAGGTACCCGAACACAAACCACGGCCCTTTTCCCTGGCAAAATAAACTCAGCTGCCCCGCTTCTGGCTGGCAGATTGCATGAGCCACTTGGTACTATCAAACCAGTCTGACTCGGCACTGGTTCCCTTTTTCCTCTGGGAACCATCCTGCGTATCGTGGATTTTCAGGAGCCAACCGGCCACTCCCAGCCACAGGCCTCCAAACACATACCACGGCTTTTTTCCCTGGAAAAAAAACTCAGCTGCCCCCCTTCTGGATGGTAGATTGCAGGAGCCACTATGTACTATCATACCAGTCTGACTTGGCACTAGTGCCACCTTTCATCTGGGAACCCTCCTGTGTTTCATGGATTTTCAGGAGCCAGCAGGCCACTCCCAGCCACAGGCCCCCAAACACATACCACGGCCCTTTTCCCTGGCAAACATAACTCAGCTGCCCCGCTTCTGGATGGTAGATTGCAGGAGCCACTTTGTACTATCATGCCAGTCAGATTTGGCACGGGTGCCACCTTTCATCTGGGAACCATCCTGCGCATCTTGGATTTTCAGGAGCCAGCCAGCCACTCCCAGCCACAGGACCCCAAACACAAACTACGGCCCTTTTCCCTGGAAGTAAAACTGACCTGCCCATCTTCTGGCTGGCAGATTGCAGGAGCCACTTGGCTCTATCAAACCAGCCCGACTTGGCACTGGTGCCTCCTTTCATCTGGGAACCATCCTGCGTATCGTGGAATTTCAGGAGCCAGCCGGCCACTCCCAGCCACAGGCCCCCGAACACAAACCACGGCCCTTTTCCCTGGCAAACAAAACTCACCCGCCCTGCTTCTCTCTGGCAGATTGCAGGAGCCACTTGGCTCTATCAAACCAGCCCGACTTGGCACTGGTGCCACCTTTCATCTGGGAACCATCCTGCGTATCGTGGAATTTCAGGAGCCAGCCGGCCACTCCCAGCCACAGGCCCCCAAACACAAACCACGGCCCTTTTCCCTGGTAAAAAAACTCACTCAGCCCGCTTCTGGCTGGCAGATTGCAGGAGCCACTTGGCTCTATCAAACCAGCCCGACTCGGCACTGGTGCCACCTTTGATCTGGGAACCATCCTGCGTATCGTGGATTTTCAGGAGCCAGCCGGCCACTCCCAGCCACAGGCCCCCAAACACAAACCACGGCCCTTTTCCCTGGAGGTAAAACAGACCTGCCTATCTTCTAGCTGGCAGATTGCAGTAGCCACTTTGTGCTATGAAACCAGTACGACTCGGCACTGGTGCCATCTTTCATCTGGGAACCATCCTGCCTATCGTGGATTATCAGGATCCAGCCGGCCACTCCCAGCCACAGGTACCCGAACACAAACCACGGCCCTTTTCCCTGGCAAAATAAACTCAGCTGCCCCGCTTCTGGCTGGCAGATTGCATGAGCCACTTGGTACTATCAAACCAGTCTGACTCGGCACTGGTTCCCTTTTTCCTCTGGGAACCATCCTGCGTATCGTGGATTTTCAGGAGCCAACCGGCCACTCCCAGCCACAGGCCTCCAAACACATACCACGGCTTTTTTCCCTGGAAAAAAAACTCAGCTGCCCCCCTTCTGGATGGTAGATTGCAGGAGCCACTATGTACTATCATACCAGTCTGACTTGGCACTAGTGCCACCTTTCATCTGGGAACCCTCCTGTGTTTCATGGATTTTCAGGAGCCAGCAGGCCACTCCCAGCCACAGGCCCCCAAACACATACCACGGCCCTTTTCCCTGGCAAACATAACTCAGCTGCCCCGCTTCTGGATGGTAGATTGCAGGAGCCACTTTGTACTATCATGCCAGTCAGATTTGGCACGGGTGCCACCTTTCATCTGGGAACCATCCTGCGCATCTTGGATTTTCAGGAGCCAGCCAGCCACTCCCAGCCACAGGACCCCAAACACAAACTACGGCCCTTTTCCCTGGAAGTAAAACTGACCTGCCCATCTTCTGGCTGGCAGATTGCAGGAGCCACTTGGCTCTATCAAACCAGCCCGACTTGGCACTGGTGCCTCCTTTCATCTGGGAACCATCCTGCGTATCGTGGAATTTCAGGAGCCAGCCAGGCACTCCCAGGCACAGGCCCCCGAACACAAACCACGGCCCTTTTCCCTGGCAAACAAAACTCACCCGCCCTGCTTCTCTCTGGCAGATTGCAGGAGCCACTTGGCTCTATCAAACCAGCCCGACTCGGCACTGGTGCCACCTTTCATCTGGGAACCATCCTGCGTATCGTGGAATTTCAGGAGCCAGCCGGCCACTCCCAGCCACAGGCCCCCAAACACAAACCACGGCCCTTTTCCCTGGAGGTAAAACAGACCTGCCTATCTTCTAGCTGGCAGATTGCAGTAGCCACTTTGTGCTATGAAACCAGCACGACTCGGCACTGGTGCCATCTTTCATCTGGGAACCATCCTGCATATCGTGGATTATCAGGATCCAGCCGGCCACTCCCAGCCACTGGCCCCCAAACACAAACCACTGCCCTTTTCCCTGGCAAACACAATTCACTCACCCCGCTTCTGGCTCGCAGATTGCAGGACCCACTTTCCTCTATAAAACAAGCCTGGATCGGCGCTTGTGCCACATTTGATATGGGAACCATCCTGCGTATCCTGGATTTTCAGGAGCCATCCAACCACTCCCAGCCACAGGCCCCCAAACACAAACTATGGTCCATTTTTCCTGGAAGTAAAACTGACCTGCCCATCTTCTGGCTGGCAGACTGCAGGAGCCACTTGGCTCTATCAAACCAGCCCGACTTGGCACGGGTGCCAGCTTTCATCTGGGAACCATCCTGCGTATCATGGATTTTCAGGAGCCAGCCGGCCACTCCCAGCCACAGGTACCCGAACACAAACCACGGCCCTTTTCCCTGGCAAAATAAACTCAGCTGCCCCGCTTCTGGCTGGCAGATTGCAGGAGCCACTTGGCTCTCTCAAACCAGCCCGACTCGTCACTGGTGCCCTCTTTCATCTGGGAACCATATGCGTGGCGTGGATTTTCAGAAGACAGCCAGACACTCCCAGCCACAGGCCCCCAAACACAAACCACGTCCCATTTCCCTGGCAAACAAAACTTACCCGCCCTGCTTCTGGCTGGCAGATTGCATGAGCCACTTGGTACTATCAAACCAGTCCGACTCGGCACTGGTTCCCTTTTTCCTCTGGGAACCATCCTGCGTATCGTGTATTTTCAGGAACCAGCCGGCCACTCGCAGCCACAGGCCCCCAAACACATACCACGGCCCTTTTCCCTGGAAAAAAAACTCAGCTGCCCCGCTTCTGGATGGTAGATTGCAGGAGACACTTTGTACAATCATGCCAGTCTGATTTGGCACTGGTGCCACCCTTCATCAGGGAACCATCCTGCGTATCGTGGATTTTCAGGAGCCAGCCTGCCACTCCCAGCCACAGGCCCCCAAACACATACCACGGCCCTTTTCCCTGGAAAAAACACTCAGCTGCCCCGCTTCTGGATGGTGGATTGCAGGAGTCACTTTGTGCTATCAAACCAGCCCGACTCGGCACTGGTGCCACCTTTCATCTGGGAACCATCCTGCGTATTGTGGATTTTCAGGAGCCAGCCGGCCACTCCCAGCCACAGGCCCCCAAACACAAACCACTGTCCTTTTCCCTGGCAAACAAAATTCACTCACTCCGCTTCTGGCACGCAGATTGCAGGACCCACTTTCCTCTATAAAACAAGAACGCCTCGGCACTTGTGCCACCTTTCATCTGGGAACCATCCTGCGCGGCGTGGATTTTCAGGAACCAGCAGGCCACTCCCAGCCACAGGCCCCCAAACACAAACCACGGCCTTTTTCCCTCGTAAAAAAACTCAGCTGCCCCGCATCTGGATGGTAGATTGCAGAAGCCACTTGCCTCTATCAAACCAGCCCGACTTGGCACTGGTCCCAACTTTCATCTGTGAACCATCCTGCGTATCGTGGAATTTCAGGAGCCAGCCAGGCACTCCCAGCCACCGGCCCCCAAACACAAACCACGGCCCTTTTCCCTGGCAAACAAAACTGACCCGCCCCACTTCTCGCTGGCAGATTGCAGGAGCCACTTGCCTCTATCAAACCAGCCCGACTCGGCACTGGTGCCACCTTTCATCTGGGAACCATCCTGCGTATCGTGGATTTTCAGGAGCCAGACAGCCACTCCCAGCCACAGGCCCCCAAACACAAACCACGGCCCTTTTCCCAGGCAAAAAAAACTCAGCTGCCCCGCTTCTCGCTAGCAGATTGCATGAGCCACTTGGTACTATCAAACCAGCCCGACTCGGCACTGGTGCCCTTTTTCCTCTGGGAACCATCCTGCGTATCGTGGATTTTCAGGAGCCAGCCGAGCACTCCCAGCCACAGACCCCCAAAAACAAATTACGGGTCATTTCCCTGAAGTAAAACCGACCTGCCCATCTTCTGGCTGGCAGAGTGCAGGTGCCACTTGGTACTATCAAACCAGCCCGACTTGGTACTGGTCCCAATTTTCATCTGGAAACCATCGAGCGTATCATGGATTTTCAGGAGCCAGCCGGCCACTCCCAGCCACAGGCCCCCAAACACATACCACGGCCCTTTTCCCTGGCAAACAAAACTCACCCAGCCCACTTCTGGCTGTCAGATTGCAGGAGCCACTTTCCTAGATCAAACCAGCCCGATTTGGGACTGGTGCCCCCTTGGGTCGGGGAATCATCCTGCGTATCCTGGATTTTCAGGACACAGCCAGCCACTCCCAGCCACAGGTCCCCAAACACAGACTACGGCCCATTTCCCTGGAAGTAAAACCGACCTGCCCATCTTCTGGCTGGCAGATGGCAGGAGTCACTTCGCTCTATCAAACCAGCCCGACATGGCACTGGTGCCACCTTTGATCTGGTAACCATCCTGCGTATCGTGGATTTTCAGGAGCCAGCCAGCCACTCCCAGCCACAAGCCCCCGAACACAGACCACGGCCCATTTCCCTGGCAAACAAAACTCACCCGTCCCATCTTCTGGCTGGCAGATTGCAGGAGCCACTTGCCTCTGTCAAACCAGCCGGACTTGGCCCTGGTGCCACCTTTCATCTGGGAACCCTCCTGCGTATCGTGGAATTTCAGGAGCCAGCCGGCAACTCTCAGCATTACGCCCCAAACACAACTACGGCCCTTTTCCCTGGCAAACAAAACTCACCCGCCCCGCTTCTGGCTGGCAGATTGAAGGAGCCACTTGGTACTATCAAACCAGTCCGACACGGCACTGGTGCCTCCTTTCATCTGGGAACCATCCTGCTTATAGTGGATTTTCAGGAGCCAGCCGGCCACTCCCAGCCACAGGCCCCCAAACACATACTACGGCTTTTTTCCCTGGAAAAAAAACTCAGCTGCCCCGCTTCTGGATGGTAGATTGCAGGAGCCACTATGTACTATCATACCAGTCTGACTTGGCACTAGTGCCACCTTTCATCTTGGAACCCTCCTGTGTTTCATGGATTTTCAGGAGCCAGCAGGCCACTCCCAGCCACAGGCCCCAAAACACATACCACGGCCCTTTTCCCTGGCAAACATAACTCAGCTGCCCCGCGTCTGGATGGTAGATTGCAGGAGACACTTTGTACTATCATGCCAGTCAGATTTGGCACGGGTGCCACCTTTCATCTGGGAACCATCCTGCGCATCTTGGATTTTCAGGAGCCAGCCGGCCACTCCCAGCCACAGGACCCCAAACACAAACTACGGCCCGTTTCCCTGGAAGTAAAACTGACCTGCCCATCTTCTGGCTGGCAGATTGCAGGAGCCACTTGGCTCTATCAAACCAGTCCGACTTGGCACTGGTGCCTCCTTTCATCTGGGAACCATCCTGCGTATCGTGGAATTTCAGGAGCCAGCCGGCCACTCCCAGCCACAGGCCCCCGAACACAAACCACGGCCCTTTTCCCTGGCAAACAAAACTCACCCGCCCTGCTTCTCTCTGGCAGATTGCAGGAGCCACTTGGCTCTATCAAACCAGCCCGACTTGGCACTGGTGCCACCTTTCATCTGGGAACCATCCTGCGTATCGTGGAATTTCAGGAGCCAGCCGGCCACTCCCAGCCACAGGCCCCCAAACACAAACCACGGCCCTTTTCCCTGGTAAAAAAACTCACTCAGCCCGCTTCTGGCTGGCAGATTGCAGGAGCCACTTGGCTCTATCAAAGCAGCCCGACTCGGCACTGGTGCCACCTTTGATCTGGGAACCATCCTGCGTATCGTGGATTTTCAGGAGCCAGCCGGCCACTCCCAGCCACAGGCCCCCAAACACAAACCACGGCCCTTTTCCCTGGAGGTAAAACAGACCTGCCTATCTTCTAGCTGGCAGATTGCAGTAGCCACTTTGTGCTATGAAACCAGTACGACTCGGCACTGGTGCCATCTTTCATCTGGGAACCATCCTGCCTATCGTGGATTATCAGGATCCAGCCGGCCACTCCCAGCCACAGGTACCCGAACACAAACCACGGCCCTTTTCCCTGGCAAAATAAACTCAGCTGCCCCGCTTCTGGCTGGCAGATTGCATGAGCCACTTGGTACTATCAAACCAGTCTGACTCGGCACTGGTTCCCTTTTTCCTCTGGGAACCATCCTGCGTATCGTGGATTTTCAGGAGCCAACCGGCCACTCCCAGCCACAGGCCTCCAAACACATACCACGGCTTTTTTCCCTGGAAAAAAAACTCAGCTGCCCCCCTTCTGGATGGTAGATTGCAGGAGCCACTATGTACTATCATACCAGTCTGACTTGGCACTAGTGCCACCTTTCATCTGGGAACCCTCCTGTGTTTCATGGATTTTCAGGAGCCAGCAGGCCACTCCCAGCCACAGGCCCCCAAACACATACCACGGCCCTTTTCCCTGGCAAACATAACTCAGCTGCCCCGCGTCTGGATGGTAGATTGCAGGAGACACTTTGTACTATCATGCCAGTCAGATTTGGCACGGGTGCCACCTTTCATCTGGGAACCATCCTGCGCATCTTGGATTTTCAGGAGCCAGCCAGCCACTCCCAGCCACAGGACCCCAAACACAAACTACGGCCCTTTTCCCTGGAAGTAAAACTGACCTGCCCATCTTCTGGCTGGCAGATTGCAGGAGCCACTTGGCTCTATCAAACCAGCCCGACTTGGCACTGGTGCCTCCTTTCATCTGGGAACCATCCTGCGTATCGTGGAATTTCAGGAGCCAGCCAGGCACTCCCAGGCACAGGCCCCCGAACACAAACCACGGCCCTTTTCCCTGGCAAACAAAACTCACCCGCCCTGCTTCTCTCTGGCAGATTGCAGGAGCCACTTGGCTCTATCAAACCAGCCCGACTCGGCACTGGTGCCACCTTTCATCTGGGAACCATCCTGCGTATCGTGGAATTTCAGGAGCCAGCCGGCCACTCCCAGCCACAGGCCCCCAAACACAAACCACGGCCCTTTTCCCTGGAGGTAAAACAGACCTGCCTATCTTCTAGCTGGCAGATTGCAGTAGCCACTTTGTGCTATGAAACCAGCACGACTCGGCACTGGTGCCATCTTTCATCTGGGAACCATCCTGCATATCGTGGATTATCAGGATCCAGCCGGCCACTCCCAGCCACTGGCCCCCAAACACAAACCACTGCCCTTTTCCCTGGCAAACACAATTCACTCACCCCGCTTCTGGCTCGCAGATTGCAGGACCCACTTTCCTCTATAAAACAAGCCTGGATCGGCGCTTGTGCCACATTTGATATGGGAACCATCCTGCGTATCCTGGATTTTCAGGAGCCATCCAACCACTCCCAGCCACAGGCCCCCAAACACAAACTATGGTCCATTTTTCCTGGAAGTAAAACTGACCTGCCCATCTTCTGGCTGGCAGACTGCAGGAGCCACTTGGCTCTATCAAACCAGCCCGACTTGGCACGGGTGCCAGCTTTCATCTGGGAACCATCCTGCGTATCATGGATTTTCAGGAGCCAGCCGGCCACTCCCAGCCACAGGTACCCGAACACAAACCACGGCCCTTTTCCCTGGCAAAATAAACTCAGCTGCCCCGCTTCTGGCTGGCAGATTGCAGGAGCCACTTGGCTCTCTCAAACCAGCCCGACTCGTCACTGGTGCCCTCTTTCATCTGGGAACCATATGCGTGGCGTGGATTTTCAGAAGACAGCCAGACACTCCCAGCCACAGGCCCCCAAACACAAACCACGTCCCATTTCCCTGGCAAACAAAACTTACCCGCCCTGCTTCTGGCTGGCAGATTGCATGAGCCACTTGGTACTATCAAACCAGTCCGACTCGGCACTGGTTCCCTTTTTCCTCTGGGAACCATCCTGCGTATCGTGTATTTTCAGGAACCAGCCGGCCACTCGCAGCCACAGGCCCCCAAACACATACCACGGCCCTTTTCCCTGGAAAAAAAACTCAGCTGCCCCGCTTCTGGATGGTAGATTGCAGGAGACACTTTGTACAATCATGCCAGTCTGATTTGGCACTGGTGCCACCCTTCATCAGGGAACCATCCTGCGTATCGTGGATTTTCAGGAGCCAGCCTGCCACTCCCAGCCACAGGCCCCCAAACACATACCACGGCCCTTTTCCCTGGAAAAAACACTCAGCTGCCCCGCTTCTGGATGGTGGATTGCAGGAGTCACTTTGTGCTATCAAACCAGCCCGACTCGGCACTGGTGCCACCTTTCATCTGGGAACCATCCTGCGTATTGTGGATTTTCAGGAGCCAGCCGGCCACTCCCAGCCACAGGCCCCCAAACACAAACCACTGTCCTTTTCCCTGGCAAACAAAATTCACTCACTCCGCTTCTGGCACGCAGATTGCAGGACCCACTTTCCTCTATAAAACAAGAACGCCTCGGCACTTGTGCCACCTTTCATCTGGGAACCATCCTGCGCGGCGTGGATTTTCAGGAACCAGCAGGCCACTCCCAGCCACAGGCCCCCAAACACAAACCACGGCCTTTTTCCCTCGTAAAAAAACTCAGCTGCCCCGCATCTGGATGGTAGATTGCAGAAGCCACTTGCCTCTATCAAACCAGCCCGACTTGGCACTGGTCCCAACTTTCATCTGTGAACCATCCTGCGTATCGTGGAATTTCAGGAGCCAGCCAGGCACTCCCAGCCACCGGCCCCCAAACACAAACCACGGCCCTTTTCCCTGGCAAACAAAACTGACCCGCCCCACTTCTCGCTGGCAGATTGCAGGAGCCACTTGCCTCTATCAAACCAGCCCGACTCGGCACTGGTGCCACCTTTCATCTGGGAACCATCCTGCGTATCGTGGATTTTCAGGAGCCAGACAGCCACTCCCAGCCACAGGCCCCCAAACACAAACCACGGCCCTTTTCCCAGGCAAAAAAAACTCAGCTGCCCCGCTTCTCGCTAGCAGATTGCATGAGCCACTTGGTACTATCAAACCAGCCCGACTCGGCACTGGTGCCCTTTTTCCTCTGGGAACCATCCTGCGTATCGTGGATTTTCAGGAGCCAGCCGAGCACTCCCAGCCACAGACCCCCAAAAACAAATTACGGGTCATTTCCCTGAAGTAAAACCGACCTGCCCATCTTCTGGCTGGCAGAGTGCAGGTGCCACTTGGTACTATCAAACCAGCCCGACTTGGTACTGGTCCCAATTTTCATCTGGAAACCATCGAGCGTATCATGGATTTTCAGGAGCCAGCCGGCCACTCCCAGCCACAGGCCCCCAAACACATACCACGGCCCTTTTCCCTGGCAAACAAAACTCACTCAGCCCACTTCTGGCTGTCAGATTGCAGGAGCCACTTTCCTAGATCAAACCAGCCCGATTTGGGACTGGTGCCCCCTTGGGTCGGGGAATCATCCTGCGTATCCTGGATTTTCAGGACACAGCCAGCCACTCCCAGCCACAGGTCCCCAAACACAGACTACGGCCCATTTCCCTGGAAGTAAAACCGACCTGCCCATCTTCTGGCTGGCAGATGGCAGGAGTCACTTCGCTCTATCAAACCAGCCCGACATGGCACTGGTGCCACCTTTGATCTGGTAACCATCCTGCGTATCGTGGATTTTCAGGAGCCAGCCAGCCACTCCCAGCCACAAGCCCCCGAACACAGACCACGGCCCATTTCCCTGGCAAACAAAACTCACCCGTCCCATCTTCTGGCTGGCAGATTGCAGGAGCCACTTGCCTCTGTCAAACCAGCCGGACTTGGCCCTGGTGCCACCTTTCATCTGGGAACCCTCCTGCGTATCGTGGAATTTCAGGAGCCAGCCGGCAACTCTCAGCATTACGCCCCAAACACAACTACGGCCCTTTTCCCTGGCAAACAAAACTCACCCGCCCCGCTTCTGGCTGGCAGATTGAAGGAGCCACTTGGTACTATCAAACCAGTCCGACACGGCACTGGTGCCTCCTTTCATCTGGGAACCATCCTGCTTATAGTGGATTTTCAGGAGCCAGCCGGCCACTCCCAGCCACAGGCCCCCAAACACATACTACGGCTTTTTTCCCTGGAAAAAAAACTCAGCTGCCCCGCTTCTGGATGGTAGATTGCAGGAGCCACTATGTACTATCATACCAGTCTGACTTGGCACTAGTGCCACCTTTCATCTTGGAACCCTCCTGTGTTTCATGGATTTTCAGGAGCCAGCAGGCCACTCCCAGCCACAGGCCCCAAAACACATACCACGGCCCTTTTCCCTGGCAAACATAACTCAGCTGCCCCGCGTCTGGATGGTAGATTGCAGGAGACACTTTGTACTATCATGCCAGTCAGATTTGGCACGGGTGCCACCTTTCATCTGGGAACCATCCTGCGCATCTTGGATTTTCAGGAGCCAGCCGGCCACTCCCAGCCACAGGACCCCAAAAACAAACTACGGCCCGTTTCCCTGGAAGTAAAACTGACCTGCCCATCTTCTGGCTGGCAGATTGCAGGAGCCACTTGGCTCTATCAAACCAGTCCGACTTGGCACTGGTGCCTCCTTTCATCTGGGAACCATCCTGCGTATCGTGGAATTTCAGGAGCCAGCCGGCCACTCCCAGCCACAGGCCCCCGAACACAAACCACGGCCCTTTTCCCTGGCAAACAAAACTCACCCGCCCTGCTTCTCTCTGGCAGATTGCAGGAGCCACTTGGCTCTATCAAACCAGCCCGACTTGGCACTGGTGCCACCTTTCATCTGGGAACCATCCTGCGTATCGTGGAATTTCAGGAGCCAGCCGGCCACTCCCAGCCACAGGCCCCCAAACACAAACCACGGCCCTTTTCCCTGGTAAAAAAACTCACTCAGCCCGCTTCTGGCTGGCAGATTGCAGGAGCCACTTGGCTCTATCAAAGCAGCCCGACTCGGCACTGGTGCCACCTTTGATCTGGGAACCATCCTGCGTATCGTGGATTTTCAGGAGCCAGCCGGCCACTCCCAGCCACAGGCCCCCAAACACAAACCACGGCCCTTTTCCCTGGAGGTAAAACAGACCTGCCTATCTTCTAGCTGGCAGATTGCAGTAGCCACTTTGTGCTATGAAACCAGTACGACTCGGCACTGGTGCCATCTTTCATCTGGGAACCATCCTGCCTATCGTGGATTATCAGGATCCAGCCGGCCACTCCCAGCCACAGGTACCCGAACACAAACCACGGCCCTTTTCCCTGGCAAAATAAACTCAGCTGCCCCGCTTCTGGCTGGCAGATTGCATGAGCCACTTGGTACTATCAAACCAGTCTGACTCGGCACTGGTTCCCTTTTTCCTCTGGGAACCATCCTGCGTATCGTGGATTTTCAGGAGCCAACCGGCCACTCCCAGCCACAGGCCTCCAAACACATACCACGTCTTTTTTCCCTGGAAAAAAAACTCAGCTGCCCCCCTTCTGGATGGTAGATTGCAGGAGCCACTATGTACTATCATACCAGTCTGACTTGGCACTAGTGCCACCTTTCATCTGGGAACCCTCCTGTGTTTCATGGATTTTCAGGAGCAAGCAGGCCACTCCCAGCCACAGGCCCCCAAACACATACCACGGCCCTTTTCCCTGGCAAACATAACTCAGCTGCCCCGCTTCTGGATGGTAGATTGCAGGAGCCACTTTGTACTATCATGCCAGTCAGATTTGGCACGGGTGCCACCTTTCATCTGGGAACCATCCTGCGCATCTTGGATTTTCAGGAGCCAGCCAGCCACTCCCAGCCACAGGACCCCAAACACAAACTACGGCCCTTTTCCCTGGAAGTAAAACTGACCTGCCCATCTTCTGGCTGGCAGATTGCAGGAGCCACTTGGCTCTATCAAACCAGCCCGACTTGGCACTGGTGCCTCCTTTCATCTGGGAACCATCCTGCGTATCGTGGAATTTCAGGAGCCAGCCAGGCACTCCCAGGCACAGGCCCCCGAACACAAACCACGGCCCTTTTCCCTGGCAAACAAAACTCACCCGCCCTGCTTCTCTCTGGCAGATTGCAGGAGCCACTTGGCTCTATCAAACCAGCCCGACTCGGCACTGGTGCCACCTTTCATCTGGGAACCATCCTGCGTATCGTGGAATTTCAGGAGCCAGCCGGCCACTCCCAGCCACAGGCCCCCAAACACAAACCACGGCCCTTTTCCCTGGAGGTAAAACAGACCTGCCTATCTTCTAGCTGGCAGATTGCAGTAGCCACTTTGTGCTATGAAACCAGCACGACTCGGCACTGGTGCCATCTTTCATCTGGGAACCATCCTGCATATCGTGGATTATCAGGATCCAGCCGGCCACTCCCAGCCACTGGCCCCCAAACACAAACCACTGCCCTTTTCCCTGGCAAACACAATTCACTCACCCCGCTTCTGGCTCGCAGATTGCAGGACCCACTTTCCTCTATAAAACAAGCCTGGATCGGCGCTTGTGCCACATTTGATATGGGAACCATCCTGCGTATCCTGGATTTTCAGGAGCCATCCAACCACTCCCAGCCACAGGCCCCCAAACACAAACTATGGTCCATTTTTCCTGGAAGTAAAACTGACCTGCCCATCTTCTGGCTGGCAGACTGCAGGAGCCACTTGGCTCTATCAAACCAGCCCGACTTGGCACGGGTGCCAGCTTTCATCTGGGAACCATCCTGCGTATCATGGATTTTCAGGAGCCAGCCGGCCACTCCCAGCCACAGGTACCCGAACACAAACCACGGCCCTTTTCCCTGGCAAAATAAACTCAGCTGCCCCGCTTCTGGCTGGCAGATTGCAGGAGCCACTTGGCTCTCTCAAACCAGCCCGACTCGTCACTGGTGCCCTCTTTCATCTGGGAACCATATGCGTGGCGTGGATTTTCAGAAGACAGCCAGACACTCCCAGCCACAGGCCCCCAAACACAAACCACGTCCCATTTCCCTGGCAAACAAAACTTACCCGCCCTGCTTCTGGCTGGCAGATTGCATGAGCCACTTGGTACTATCAAACCAGTCCGACTCGGCACTGGTTCCCTTTTTCCTCTGGGAACCATCCTGCGTATCGTGTATTTTCAGGAACCAGCCGGCCACTCGCAGCCACAGGCCCCCAAACACATACCACGGCCCTTTTCCCTGGAAAAAAAACTCAGCTGCCCCGCTTCTGGATGGTAGATTGCAGGAGACACTTTGTACAATCATGCCAGTCTGATTTGGCACTGGTGCCACCCTTCATCAGGGAACCATCCTGCGTATCGTGGATTTTCAGGAGCCAGCCTGCCACTCCCAGCCACAGGCCCCCAAACACATACCACGGCCCTTTTCCCTGGAAAAAACACTCAGCTGCCCCGCTTCTGGATGGTGGATTGCAGGAGTCACTTTGTGCTATCAAACCAGCCCGACTCGGCACTGGTGCCACCTTTCATCTGGGAACCATCCTGCGTATTGTGGATTTTCAGGAGCCAGCCGGCCACTCCCAGCCACAGGCCCCCAAACACAAACCACTGTCCTTTTCCCTGGCAAACAAAATTCACTCACTCCGCTTCTGGCACGCAGATTGCAGGACCCACTTTCCTCTATAAAACAAGAACGCCTCGGCACTTGTGCCACCTTTCATCTGGGAACCATCCTGCGCGGCGTGGATTTTCAGGAACCAGCAGGCCACTCCCAGCCACAGGCCCCCAAACACAAACCACGGCCTTTTTCCCTCGTAAAAAAACTCAGCTGCCCCGCATCTGGATGGTAGATTGCAGAAGCCACTTGCCTCTATCAAACCAGCCCGACTTGGCACTGGTCCCAACTTTCATCTGTGAACCATCCTGCGTATCGTGGAATTTCAGGAGCCAGCCAGGCACTCCCAGCCACCGGCCCCCAAACACAAACCACGGCCCTTTTCCCTGGCAAACAAAACTGACCCGCCCCACTTCTCGCTGGCAGATTGCAGGAGCCACTTGCCTCTATCAAACCAGCCCGACTCGGCACTGGTGCCACCTTTCATCTGGGAACCATCCTGCGTATCGTGGATTTTCAGGAGCCAGACAGCCACTCCCAGCCACAGGCCCCCAAACACAAACCACGGCCCTTTTCCCAGGCAAAAAAAACTCAGCTGCCCCGCTTCTCGCTAGCAGATTGCATGAGCCACTTGGTACTATCAAACCAGCCCGACTCGGCACTGGTGCCCTTTTTCCTCTGGGAACCATCCTGCGTATCGTGGATTTTCAGGAGCCAGCCGAGCACTCCCAGCCACAGACCCCCAAAAACAAATTACGGGTCATTTCCCTGAAGTAAAACCGACCTGCCCATCTTCTGGCTGGCAGAGTGCAGGTGCCACTTGGTACTATCAAACCAGCCCGACTTGGTACTGGTCCCAATTTTCATCTGGAAACCATCGAGCGTATCATGGATTTTCAGGAGCCAGCCGGCCACTCCCAGCCACAGGCCCCCAAACACATACCACGGCCCTTTTCCCTGGCAAACAAAACTCACTCAGCCCACTTCTGGCTGTCAGATTGCAGGAGCCACTTTCCTAGATCAAACCAGCCCGATTTGGGACTGGTGCCCCCTTGGGTCGGGGAATCATCCTGCGTATCCTGGATTTTCAGGACACAGCCAGCCACTCCCAGCCACAGGTCCCCAAACACAGACTACGGCCCATTTCCCTGGAAGTAAAACCGACCTGCCCATCTTCTGGCTGGCAGATGGCAGGAGTCACTTCGCTCTATCAAACCAGCCCGACATGGCACTGGTGCCACCTTTGATCTGGTAACCATCCTGCGTATCGTGGATTTTCAGGAGCCAGCCAGCCACTCCCAGCCACAAGCCCCCGAACACAGACCACGGCCCATTTCCCTGGCAAACAAAACTCACCCGTCCCATCTTCTGGCTGGCAGATTGCAGGAGCCACTTGCCTCTGTCAAACCAGCCGGACTTGGCCCTGGTGCCACCTTTCATCTGGGAACCCTCCTGCGTATCGTGGAATTTCAGGAGCCAGCCGGCAACTCTCAGCATTACGCCCCAAACACAACTACGGCCCTTTTCCCTGGCAAACAAAACTCACCCGCCCCGCTTCTGGCTGGCAGATTGAAGGAGCCACTTGGTACTATCAAACCAGTCCGACACGGCACTGGTGCCTCCTTTCATCTGGGAACCATCCTGCTTATAGTGGATTTTCAGGAGCCAGCCGGCCACTCCCAGCCACAGGCCCCCAAACACATACTACGGCTTTTTTCCCTGGAAAAAAAACTCAGCTGCCCCGCTTCTGGATGGTAGATTGCAGGAGCCACTATGTACTATCATACCAGTCTGACTTGGCACTAGTGCCACCTTTCATCTTGGAACCCTCCTGTGTTTCATGGATTTTCAGGAGCCAGCAGGCCACTCCCAGCCACAGGCCCCAAAACACATACCACGGCCCTTTTCCCTGGCAAACATAACTCAGCTGCCCCGCGTCTGGATGGTAGATTGCAGGAGACACTTTGTACTATCATGCCAGTCAGATTTGGCACGGGTGCCACCTTTCATCTGGGAACCATCCTGCGCATCTTGGATTTTCAGGAGCCAGCCGGCCACTCCCAGCCACAGGACCCCAAAAACAAACTACGGCCCGTTTCCCTGGAAGTAAAACTGACCTGCCCATCTTCTGGCTGGCAGATTGCAGGAGCCACTTGGCTCTATCAAACCAGTCCGACTTGGCACTGGTGCCTCCTTTCATCTGGGAACCATCCTGCGTATCGTGGAATTTCAGGAGCCAGCCGGCCACTCCCAGCCACAGGCCCCCGAACACAAACCACGGCCCTTTTCCCTGGCAAACAAAACTCACCCGCCCTGCTTCTCTCTGGCAGATTGCAGGAGCCACTTGGCTCTATCAAACCAGCCCGACTTGGCACTGGTGCCACCTTTCATCTGGGAACCATCCTGCGTATCGTGGAATTTCAGGAGCCAGCCGGCCACTCCCAGCCACAGGCCCCCAAACACAAACCACGGCCCTTTTCCCTGGTAAAAAAACTCACTCAGCCCGCTTCTGGCTGGCAGATTGCAGGAGCCACTTGGCTCTATCAAAGCAGCCCGACTCGGCACTGGTGCCACCTTTGATCTGGGAACCATCCTGCGTATCGTGGATTTTCAGGAGCCAGCCGGCCACTCCCAGCCACAGGCCCCCAAACACAAACCACGGCCCTTTTCCCTGGAGGTAAAACAGACCTGCCTATCTTCTAGCTGGCAGATTGCAGTAGCCACTTTGTGCTATGAAACCAGTACGACTCGGCACTGGTGCCATCTTTCATCTGGGAACCATCCTGCCTATCGTGGATTATCAGGATCCAGCCGGCCACTCCCAGCCACAGGTACCCGAACACAAACCACGGCCCTTTTCCCTGGCAAAATAAACTCAGCTGCCCCGCTTCTGGCTGGCAGATTGCATGAGCCACTTGGTACTATCAAACCAGTCTGACTCGGCACTGGTTCCCTTTTTCCTCTGGGAACCATCCTGCGTATCGTGGATTTTCAGGAGCCAACCGGCCACTCCCAGCCACAGGCCTCCAAACACATACCACGTCTTTTTTCCCTGGAAAAAAAACTCAGCTGCCCCCCTTCTGGATGGTAGATTGCAGGAGCCACTATGTACTATCATACCAGTCTGACTTGGCACTAGTGCCACCTTTCATCTGGGAACCCTCCTGTGTTTCATGGATTTTCAGGAGCAAGCAGGCCACTCCCAGCCACAGGCCCCCAAACACATACCACGGCCCTTTTCCCTGGCAAACATAACTCAGCTGCCCCGCTTCTGGATGGTAGATTGCAGGAGCCACTTTGTACTATCATGCCAGTCAGATTTGGCACGGGTGCCACCTTTCATCTGGGAACCATCCTGCGCATCTTGGATTTTCAGGAGCCAGCCAGCCACTCCCAGCCACAGGACCCCAAACACAAACTACGGCCCTTTTCCCTGGAAGTAAAACTGACCTGCCCATCTTCTGGCTGGCAGATTGCAGGAGCCACTTGGCTCTATCAAACCAGCCCGACTTGGCACTGGTGCCTCCTTTCATCTGGGAACCATCCTGCGTATCGTGGAATTTCAGGAGCCAGCCAGGCACTCCCAGGCACAGGCCCCCGAACACAAACCACGGCCCTTTTCCCTGGCAAACAAAACTCACCCGCCCTGCTTCTCTCTGGCAGATTGCAGGAGCCACTTGGCTCTATCAAACCAGCCCGACTCGGCACTGGTGCCACCTTTCATCTGGGAACCATCCTGCGTATCGTGGAATTTCAGGAGCCAGCCGGCCACTCCCAGCCACAGGCCCCCAAACACAAACCACGGCCCTTTTCCCTGGAGGTAAAACAGACCTGCCTATCTTCTAGCTGGCAGATTGCAGTAGCCACTTTGTGCTATGAAACCAGCACGACTCGGCACTGGTGCCATCTTTCATCTGGGAACCATCCTGCATATCGTGGATTATCAGGATCCAGCCGGCCACTCCCAGCCACTGGCCCCCAAACACAAACCACTGCCCTTTTCCCTGGCAAACACAATTCACTCACCCCGCTTCTGGCTCGCAGATTGCAGGACCCACTTTCCTCTATAAAACAAGCCTGGATCGGCGCTTGTGCCACATTTGATATGGGAACCATCCTGCGTATCCTGGATTTTCAGGAGCCATCCAACCACTCCCAGCCACAGGCCCCCAAACACAAACTATGGTCCATTTTTCCTGGAAGTAAAACTGACCTGCCCATCTTCTGGCTGGCAGACTGCAGGAGCCACTTGGCTCTATCAAACCAGCCCGACTTGGCACGGGTGCCAGCTTTCATCTGGGAACCATCCTGCGTATCATGGATTTTCAGGAGCCAGCCGGCCACTCCCAGCCACAGCCCCCAAACACAAACCACGGCCTTTTTCCCTGGCAAACAAAACTCACCCGCCCCGCTTCGGGATGCTAGATTGCAGGAGCCAGTTTGTGCTATCAATCCAGCCCGACTCGGCGCTGGTGCCCCCTTGGGTCTGGGAACCATCCTGCGCGGCGTGGATTTTCAGGAGCCAGCCGGCCACTCCCAGCCACAGGCCCCCAAACCTATACCACCCCCCTTATCCCTGGAAGAAAAACTGCCCTGCCCATCTTCTGGCTGGCAGATTGCAGGAGACACTTCGCTCTATCAAACCAGCCCGACATGGCACTGGTGCCACCATTCATCTGGGAACCATCCTGCGTATCGTGGATTTTCAGGAGCCAGCCGGCCACTCCCAGCCACAGGTACCCGAACACAAACCACGGCCCTATTCCCTGGCAAAATAAACTCAGCTGCCCCGCTTCTGGCTGGCAGATTGCATGAGCCACTTGGTACTATCAAACCAGTCCGACTCGGCACTGGTTCCCTTTTTCCTCTAGGAACCATCCTGCGTATCGTGGATTTTCAGGAGCCAGCCGGCCACTCCAAGCCACAGGCCCCCAAACACAAACCACCGCCCTTTTCCCTGGCAAACACAACTCAGTGCCCCGCTTCTGGATGGTAGATTGCAGGAGCCACTTTGTACTATCATGCCAGTCAGATTTTGCACGGGTGCCACCTTTCATCTGGGAACCATCCTGCGCATCTTGGATTTTCAGGAGCCTGCCGGCCACTCCCAGCCACAGGACCCCAAACACAAACTACGGCCCTTTTCCCTGAAAGTAAAACTGACCTGCCCATCTTCTGGCTGGCAGATTGCAGGAGCCACTTGCCTCAATCAAACCAGCCCGACTTGGCACTGGTGCCTCCTTTCATCTGGGAACCATCCTGCGTATCGTGGAATTTCAGGAGCCAGCCAGGCACTCCCAGCCACAGGCCCCCAAACACAAACCATGGCCTTTTTCCCTGGCAAACAAAACTCACCCGCCCCGCTTCTCGCTGGCAGATTGCAGGAGCCACTTGGCTCTATCAAACCAGCCCGACTCGGCACTGGTGCCACCTTTCATCTGGGAACCATCCTGCGTATCGTGGAATTTCAGGAGCCAGCCGGCCACTCCCAGCCACAGGCCCCCAAACACAAACCACGGCCCTTTTCCCTGGTAAAAAAACTCACTCAGCCCGCTTCTGGCTGGCAGATTGCAGGAGCCACTTGGCTCTATTAAGCAGCCCGACTCGGCACTTGTGCCACCTTTGATCTGGGAACCATCCTGGGTATCGTGGTATTTCAGGAGCCAGCCGGCCACTCCCAGCCACAGGCCCTCAAACAAAAACCACGGCCCTTTTCCCTGGTAAAAAAACTCACTCAGCCCGCTTCTGGCTGGCAGATTGCAGGAGCCACTTGGCTCTATCAAAGCAGCCCGACTCGGCACTGGTGCCACCTTTGATCTGGGAACCATCCTGCGTATCGTGGATTTTCAGGAGCCAGCCGGCCACTCCCAGCCACAGGCCCCCAAAAAAAATTAGGGGTCTTTTCCCTGGATGCAAAACCAACCTGCCCATCTTCTGGCTGGCAGTGTGTAGGAGCCACTTGGTACTATCAAACCAGCCCGACTTGGCACTGGTCCAAACTTTCATCTGGAAACCATCCTGCGCGGCGTGGATTTTCAGGAGCCAGACGGCCACTCCCAGCCACAGGCCCCCGAACACAAACAAGGGCCCTTTTCCCAGGAAGTAAAACTGACCCGCCCATCTTCTGGCGGGCAGATTGCAGGAGCCACTTGCCTCTATAAAACCACCCCGACTTGGCACTGGTGCTTCCTTTCATCTGGGAACCATCCTGCGTATTGTGGAATTTCAGGAGCCAGCTGGCCACGCCCAGCCACAGGCCCCCAAACACAAACCACCGCCCTTTTCCCTGGCAAACAAGATCCACTCACCCCGCTTCTGGCTCGCAGATTGCAGGACTCACTTTCCTCTATGAAACAAGCCCGGCTCGGCGCTTGTGCCACCTTTTTCCTCTGGGATCCATCCTGCGTATCGTGGATTTTCAAGAGCCAGACAGCCACTCCCAGCCACAGACCGCCAAACACAAACTATGGCCCTTTTTTCCTGGAAGTAAAACTGACCTGCCCATCTTCCGGCTGGCAGATTGCAGGAGCCACTTGCCTCTATCAAACCAGCCCGACATGGCACTGCTGCCACCGTTCATCTGGGAACCATATGCGTGGCATGGATTTTCAGGAGCCAGCCAGCCACTCCCAGCCACAGGCCCCCAAACACAAACCACGGCCCTATTGCCTGGAAAAAAAAAATAAGCTGCCCCGCTTCTGGCTGGCAGATTGCATGAGCCACTTGGTACTATCAAACCAGCCCGACTCGGCACTCGTCCCAACTTTCATCTGGAAACCATCCAGCGTATCATGGATATTCAGGAGCCAGCCGGACACTCCCAGCCACAGGCCTCCAAACACACACCACGGCCCTTTTCCCTGGCAAAAAAAACTCACCCAGTCCCACTTCTGGCTGGCAGATTGCAGGAGCCACTTTCCTAGATCAAACCAGCCTGACTTGGCACTGGTGCCCCCTTGGGTCTGGGAATCATCCTGCGTATCGTGGATTTTCAGGAGCCAGCCGGCCACTCCCAGCCACAGGCCCCCAAACACAAACTACGGCCCTTTTCCCTGGAAGTAAAACTGACCTGCCCATCTTCTGGCTGGCAGATTGCAGGAGCCACTTGCCTCTATCAAACCAGCCCAACATGGCACTGGTGCCACCTTTGATCTGGAAACCATCCTGCGTATCGTGGATTTTCAGGAGCCAGCCGGCCACTCCCAGCCACAGGCTCCCGAACACAAACCACGGCCCTTTTCCCTGGCAAACAAAACTCACCCGCCCTGCTTCTGGCTGGCAGATTGCAGGAGCCACTTGCCTCTATCAAACCAACCCGACTTGTCATTAGTGCCACGTTTCATCTGGGAACCATCCTGCGTATCGTGGATTTTCAGGAGCCAGTCGGCCACTCCCAGCCACAGGCCTCCAAACACATACCACGTCTTTTTTCCCTGGAAAAAAAACTCAGCTGCCCCCCTTCTGGATGGTAGATTGCAGGAGCCACTATGTACTATCATACCAGTCTGACTTGGCACTAGTGCCACCTTTCATCTGGGAACCCTCCTGTGTTTCATGGATTTTCAGGAGCCAGCAGGCCACTCCCAGCCACAGGCCCCCAAACACATACCACGGCCCTTTTCCCTGGCAAACATAACTCAGCTGCCCCGCTTCTGGATGGTAGATTGCAGGAGCCACTTTGTACTATCATGCCAGTCAGATTTGGCACGGGTGCCACCTTTCATCTGGGAACCATCCTGCGCATCTTGGATTTTCAGGAGCCAGCCAGCCACTCCCAGCCACAGGACCCCAAACACAAACTACGGCCCTTTTCCCTGGAAGTAAAACTGACCTGCCCATCTTCTGGCTGGCAGATTGCAGGAGCCACTTGGCTCTATCAAACCAGCCCGACTTGGCACTGGTGCCTCCTTTCATCTGGGAACCATCCTGCGTATCGTGGAATTTCAGGAGCCAGCCAGGCACTCCCAGGCACAGGCCCCCGAACACAAACCACGGCCCTTTTCCCTGGCAAACAAAACTCACCCGCCCTGCTTCTCTCTGGCAGATTGCAGGAGCCACTTGGCTCTATCAAACCAGCCCGACTCGGCACTGGTGCCACCTTTCATCTGGGAACCATCCTGCGTATCGTGGAATTTCAGGAGCCAGCCGGCCACTCCCAGCCACAGGCCCCCAAACACAAACCACGGCCCTTTTCCCTGGAGGTAAAACAGACCTGCCTATCTTCTAGCTGGCAGATTGCAGTAGCCACTTTGTGCTATGAAACCAGCACGACTCGGCACTGGTGCCATCTTTCATCTGGGAACCATCCTGCATATCGTGGATTATCAGGATCCAGCCGGCCACTCCCAGCCACTGGCCCCCAAACACAAACCACTGCCCTTTTCCCTGGCAAACACAATTCACTCACCCCGCTTCTGGCTCGCAGATTGCAGGACCCACTTTCCTCTATAAAACAAGCCTGGATCGGCGCTTGTGCCACATTTGATATGGGAACCATCCTGCGTATCCTGGATTTTCAGGAGCCATCCAACCACTCCCAGCCACAGGCCCCCAAACACAAACTATGGTCCATTTTTCCTGGAAGTAAAACTGACCTGCCCATCTTCTGGCTGGCAGACTGCAGGAGCCACTTGGCTCTATCAAACCAGCCCGACTTGGCACGGGTGCCAGCTTTCATCTGGGAACCATCCTGCGTATCATGGATTTTCAGGAGCCAGCCGGCCACTCCCAGCCACAGCCCCCAAACACAAACCACGGCCTTTTTCCCTGGCAAACAAAACTCACCCGCCCCGCTTCGGGATGCTAGATTGCAGGAGCCAGTTTGTGCTATCAATCCAGCCCGACTCGGCGCTGGTGCCCCCTTGGGTCTGGGAACCATCCTGCGCGGCGTGGATTTTCAGGAGCCAGCCGGCCACTCCCAGCCACAGGCCCCCAAACCTATACCACCCCCCTTATCCCTGGAAGAAAAACTGCCCTGCCCATCTTCTGGCTGGCAGATTGCAGGAGACACTTCGCTCTATCAAACCAGCCCGACATGGCACTGGTGCCACCATTCATCTGGGAACCATCCTGCGTATCGTGGATTTTCAGGAGCCAGCCGGCCACTCCCAGCCACAGGTACCCGAACACAAACCACGGCCCTATTCCCTGGCAAAATAAACTCAGCTGCCCCGCTTCTGGCTGGCAGATTGCATGAGCCACTTGGTACTATCAAACCAGTCCGACTCGGCACTGGTTCCCTTTTTCCTCTAGGAACCATCCTGCGTATCGTGGATTTTCAGGAGCCAGCCGGCCACTCCAAGCCACAGGCCCCCAAACACAAACCACCGCCCTTTTCCCTGGCAAACACAACTCAGTGCCCCGCTTCTGGATGGTAGATTGCAGGAGCCACTTTGTACTATCATGCCAGTCAGATTTTGCACGGGTGCCACCTTTCATCTGGGAACCATCCTGCGCATCTTGGATTTTCAGGAGCCTGCCGGCCACTCCCAGCCACAGGACCCCAAACACAAACTACGGCCCTTTTCCCTGAAAGTAAAACTGACCTGCCCATCTTCTGGCTGGCAGATTGCAGGAGCCACTTGCCTCAATCAAACCAGCCCGACTTGGCACTGGTGCCTCCTTTCATCTGGGAACCATCCTGCGTATCGTGGAATTTCAGGAGCCAGCCAGGCACTCCCAGCCACAGGCCCCCAAACACAAACCATGGCCTTTTTCCCTGGCAAACAAAACTCACCCGCCCCGCTTCTCGCTGGCAGATTGCAGGAGCCACTTGGCTCTATCAAACCAGCCCGACTCGGCACTGGTGCCACCTTTCATCTGGGAACCATCCTGCGTATCGTGGAATTTCAGGAGCCAGCCGGCCACTCCCAGCCACAGGCCCCCAAACACAAACCACGGCCCTTTTCCCTGGTAAAAAAACTCACTCAGCCCGCTTCTGGCTGGCAGATTGCAGGAGCCACTTGGCTCTATTAAGCAGCCCGACTCGGCACTGGTGCCACCTTTGATCTGGGAACCATCCTGGGTATCGTGGTATTTCAGGAGCCAGCCGGCCACTCCCAGCCACAGGCCCTCAAACAAAAACCACGGCCCTTTTCCCTGGTAAAAAAACTCACTCAGCCCGCTTCTGGCTGGCAGATTGCAGGAGCCACTTGGCTCTATCAAAGCAGCCCGACTCGGCACTGGTGCCACCTTTGATCTGGGAACCATCCTGCGTATCGTGGATTTTCAGGAGCCAGCCGGCCACTCCCAGCCACAGGCCCCCAAAAAAAATTAGGGGTCTTTTCCCTGGATGCAAAACCAACCTGCCCATCTTCTGGCTGGCAGAGTGTAGGAGCCACTTGGTACTATCAAACCAGCCCGACTTGGCACTGGTCCAAACTTTCATCTGGAAACCATCCTGCGCGGCGTGGATTTTCAGGAGCCAGACGGCCACTCCCAGCCACAGGCCCCCGAACACAAACAAGGGCCCTTTTCCCAGGAAGTAAAACTGACCCGCCCATCTTCTGGCGGGCAGATTGCAGGAGCCACTTGCCTCTATAAAACCAACCCGACTTGGCACTGGTGCTTCCTTTCATCTGGGAACCATCCTGCGTATTGTGGAATTTCAGGAGCCAGCTGGCCACGCCCAGCCACAGGCCCCCAAACACAAACCACCGCCCTTTTCCCTGGCAAACAAGATCCACTCACCCCGCTTCTGGCTCGCAGATTGCAGGACTCACTTTCCTCTATGAAACAAGCCCGGCTCGGCGCTTGTGCCACCTTTTTCCTCTGGGATCCATCCTGCGTATCGTGGATTTTCAAGAGCCAGACAGCCACTCCCAGCCACAGACCGCCAAACACAAACTATGGCCCTTTTTTCCTGGAAGTAAAACTGACCTGCCCATCTTCCGGCTGGCAGATTGCAGGAGCCACTTGCCTCTATCAAACCAGCCCGACATGGCACTGCTGCCACCGTTCATCTGGGAACCATATGCGTGGCATGGATTTTCAGGAGCCAGCCAGCCACTCCCAGCCACAGGCCCCCAAACACAAACCACGGCCCTATTGCCTGGAAAAAAAAAATAAGCTGCCCCGCTTCTGGCTGGCAGATTGCATGAGCCACTTGGTACTATCAAACCAGCCCGACTCGGCACTCGTCCCAACTTTCATCTGGAAACCATCCAGCGTATCATGGATATTCAGGAGCCAGCCGGACACTCCCAGCCACAGGCCTCCAAACACACACCACGGCCCTTTTCCCTGGCAAAAAAAACTCACCCAGTCCCACTTCTGGCTGGCAGATTGCAGGAGCCACTTTCCTAGATCAAACCAGCCTGACTTGGCACTGGTGCCCCCTTGGGTCTGGGAATCATCCTGCGTATCGTGGATTTTCAGGAGCCAGCCGGCCACTCCCAGCCACAGGCCCCCAAACACAAACTACGGCCCTTTTCCCTGGAAGTAAAACTGACCTGCCCATCTTCTGGCTGGCAGATTGCAGGAGCCACTTGCCTCTATCAAACCAGCCCAACATGGCACTGGTGCCACCTTTGATCTGGAAACCATCCTGCGTATCGTGGATTTTCAGGAGCCAGCCGGCCACTCCCAGCCACAGGCTCCCGAACACAAACCACGGCCCTTTTCCCTGGCAAACAAAACTCACCCGCCCTGCTTCTGGCTGGCAGATTGCAGGAGCCACTTGCCTCTATCAAACCAACCCGACTTGTCATTAGTGCCACGTTTCATCTGGGAACCATCCTGCGTATCGTGGATTTTCAGGAGCCAGTCGGCCACTCCCAGCCACAGGCCCCCAAACACAAACTATGGCCCTTTTTTCCTGGAAGTAAGATTCACCTGCACATCCTCTGGCTGGCAGATTGCAGGACCCACTTGGCTCTGTCAAACCAGCCCGACATGGCCCTGGTGCCATCTTGGGTCTGGGAACCATCCTGCGCCGCGTGGACTTTCAGGAGCCAGCCGGCCACTCCCAGCCACAGCCCCCAAACACAAACCACCGCCCTTTTCCCTGGCAAACAAAACTCACCCGCCCCGCTTCGGGATGCTAGATTGCAGGAGACACTTTGTGCTATCAATCCAGCCCGTCTCGGCACTGGTGCCCCCTTGGGTCTGGGAACCATCCTGCGCGGCATTGATTTTCAGGAGCCAGCGGGCCACTCCCAGCCACAGGCCCCCGAACGCAAATTACGGGACTTTTCCTGGAACAAAAACTGACCTGCCCTGCTTCTGGATGGCAGATTGCAGGAGCCACTTGGTACTATGAAACAAGCCCGACTTGGCACTGGTGACACCATTCATCTGGGAACCCTCCTGCGTATCGTGGATTTTCAGGAGCCAGCCAGCCACTCCCAGCCACAGGCCCCCAAACACATACCACGACCCTTTTCCCTGGAAAAAAAACTTGGCTGCCCGGCTTCTGGATGGTAGATTGCAGGAGCCGCTTTGTAATATCATACCAGTTCGACTTGGCCCTGGTGCCACCTTTCATCTGGGAACCATCCTGCGTATCGTGGATTTTCAGGAGCCAGCCGGCCACTCCCAGCCACAGGCCCCCGAACGCAAATTACGGGACTTTTCCCTGGATGTAAAACCGACCTGCTCATCTTCCGGCTGGTAGAGTGAAGGAGCCACTTGGTACTATCAAACCAGCCCGACTTGGCGCTGGTCCCAACTTTCATCTGGAAACCATCCAGCGTATCATGGATTTTCAGGAGCCAGCCGGCTACTCCCAGCCACAGGCCTCCAAACACCTACCACGGACCTTTTCCCTGGAAAAAAAACTCAGCTACCCCGATTCTGGCTGGTAGATTGCAGGAGCCACTTGGCTCTATCAAACCAGCCCGACTTGGCACTGGTGCCCCCTTGGGTCTGGGAATCATCCTGCGCGGCGTGGATTTTCAGGAGCCAGCCCGCCACTCCCAGCCACAGGCACCGAACACAAACCACCTTGCTTTCCCCTGGCAAAAAAAACTCACCTGCCCCGCTTCTGGCTGGCAGATTGCAGGAGCCTCTTGGTACTATGAAACCAACCCGACTTGGCAGTGGTGCCTCGTTTCATCTGGGAACCATACTGAGTATCTTGGATTTTCAGGAAGCAGCCGGCCACTCCCAGCCACAGGCCCCTAAAAACAAACCACGGCCCTTTTCCCTGGCAAAAAAAACTCAGCTGCCCCGCTTCTGGATGGTAGATTGCCGGAGCCACTATGTACTATCATACCTGTCTGACTGGGCACTAGTGCCACCTTTCATCTGGGAACCCTCCTGTGTATCATGGATTTTCAGGAGCCAGCCGACCACTCCCAGCCACAGGCTCCCAAACACAAACCACGGCCCTTTTCCCTGGAAAAAAACTCAGCTGCCCCACTTCTGGATGGTAGATTGCAGGAGCCACTTTGTACTATCATGCCAGTCCGATTTGGCACTGGTGCCACCTTTCATCTGGGAACCATCCTGCGCATCTTGGATTTTCAGGAGCCAGCCGGCCACTCCCAGCCACAGGACCCCAAACACAAACTACGGCCCTTTTCCCTTGAAGTAAAACTGACCTGCCCGTCTTCTGGCTGGCAGATTGCAGGAGCCACTTGGCTCTATCAAACCAGCCCGACTTGGCACTGCTGCCTCCTTTCATCTGGGAACCATCCTGCGTATCGTGGAATTTCAGGAGCCAGCCGGGCACTCCCAGCCACAGGCCCCCAAACAAATACCACGGCCCTTTTCCCTGGAAAAAAAACTCAGCTGCCCCGCTTCTGGCTGGTAGATTGCAGGAGCCACTTTGTACTATAATACCAGTCCGACTTGGCAGTGGTGCCACCTTTCATCTAGGAACCATCCTGCTTATAGTGGATTTTCAGGAGCCAGCCGGCCACTCCCAGCCACAGGCCCCCAAACACATACCACGTCCCTTTTCCCTGGAAAAAAAACGCAGCTGCCCCGCTTCTGGATGGTAGATTGCAGGAGCCACTATGTACTATCATACCAGTCTGACTTGGCACTAGTGCCACCTTTCATCTGGGAACCCTCCTGTGTATCATGGATTTTCAGGAGCCAGCCTGCCACTCCCAGCCACAGGCCCCCAAACACATACCACGGCCCTTTTCCCTGGAAAAAAACCTCAGCTGCCCCGCTTCTGGATGGTAGATTGCAGGAGACACTTTGTACTATCATGCCTGTCCGATTTGGCACTGGTGCCACCTTTCATCAGGGAACCATCCTGTGCATCTTGGATTTTCAGGAGCCAGACGGCCACTCCCAGCCACAGGCCCCCAAACACGTACCACGGCCCTTTTCCCTGGAAAAAACACTCAGCTGCCCCGCTTCTGGATGGTGGATTGCAGGAGTCACTTTGTGCTATCAAACCAGCCCGACTCGGCACTGGTGCCACCTTTCATCTGGGAACCATCATGCGTATCGTGGATTTTCAGGAGCCAGCCGGCCACTCCCAGCCACAGGCCCCCAAACACAAACCACTGCCATTTTCCCAGGCAAACAAAATTCACTCACCCCGCTTCTGGCTCGCAGATTGCAGGACCCACTTTCCTCTATAAAACAAGAACGGCTCGGCACTTGTGCCACCTTTCATCTGGGAACCATCCTGCGCGGCGTGGATTTTCAGGAACCAGCCGGCCACTCCCAGCCACAGGCCCCCAAACGCAAACCACGGCCCTTTTCCCTGTTAAAAAATCTCAGCTGCCCCGCATCTGGATGGTAGATTGCAGGAGCCACTTCCCTCTATCAAACCAGCCCGACTTGGCACTGGTCCCAACTTTCATCTGGGAACCATCCTGCGTATCGTGGAATTTCAGGAGCCAGCCAGCCACTCCCAGCCACAGGCCCCCAAACACAAACCACGGCCCTTTTCCCTGGCAAACGAAACTCACCCGCCCCGCTTCTCGCTGGCAGATTGCAGGAGCCACTTGGCTCTATCAAACCAGCCCGACTTGGCACTGGTGCCCTCTTTCATCTGGGAACCATATGCGTTGCGTGGATTTTCAGGAGCCAGACAGCCACTCCCAGCCCCAGGCCCCCGAACACAAACCACGGCCCTTTTCCCTGGCAAACAAAACTCACCCGCCCCACTTCTGGCTGGCAGATTGCAGGAGCCACTTGGCTCTATCAAAGCAGCCCGACTCGGCACTGGTGCCACCTTTGATCTGGGAACCATCCTGCGTATCGTGGATTTTCAGGAGCCAGCCGGCCACTCCCAGCCACAGGCCCCTAACACAGACTACGGCCCGTTTCCCTGGAAGTAAAAGTGACCTGCCCATCTTCTGGCTGGCAGATTGCAGGAGCCACTTGGTACTATCAAACCAGCCCGACTCGGCACTGGTGCCCTTTTTCCTCTGGGAACCATCCTGCTTATCGTGGATTTTCAGGAGCCAGCCGGCCACTCCCAGCCACAGGCCCCCAAACACAAACTATGGCCCTTTTTTTCCTGGAAGGAAAACTGACCTGCCCATCTTCTGGCTGGCAGACTGCAGGAGCCACTTGGCTCTGACAACCCCGCCCGATTCGGCACTGGTGCCACCTTTCATCCGGGAACCATATGCGTGGCGTGGATTTTCAGGAGCCAGACAGCCACTCCCAGGCACAGGCCCTGGAAAACAAACCATGGCCATTTTGCCTGGCAAACAAAACTCACCCGCCCCGCTTCTGGCTGGCGGATTGCAGGAGCCACCTGGCTGTATAAACCAGCCCGACTCTGCACTGGTGCCCACTTGGGTCTACAAACCATCCTGCGCGGCGTGGATTTTCAGGAACCAGCCGGCCACTCCCAGCCACAGGCCCCTAAAAACAAACCACGGCCCTTTTCCCTGGCAAAAAAAACTCAGCTGCCCCACTTCTGGATGGTAGATTGCCGGAGCCACTACGTACTATCATACCTGCCTGACTGGGCACTAGTGCCACCTTTCATCTGGGAACCCTCCTGTGTATCATGGATTTTCAGGAGCCAGCCGGCCACTCCCAGCCACAGACTCCCAAACACAAACCACGGCCCTTTTCCCTGGAAAAAAAACTCAGCTGCCCCGCTTCTGGATCGTAGATTGCAGGAGCCACTTTGTACTATCATGCCAGTCCGATTTGGCACTGGTGCCACCTTTCATCTGGGAACCATCCTGCGCATCTTGGATTTTCAGGAGCCAGCCGGCCACTCCCAGCCACAGGACCCCAAACACAAACTACGGCCCTTTTCCCTGGAAGTAAAACTGACCTGCCCGTCTTCTGGCTGGCAGATTGCAGGAGCCACTTGGCTCTATCAAACCAGCCCGACTTGGCACTGCTGCCTCCTTTCATCTGGGAACCATCCTGCGTATCGTGGAATTTCAGGAGCCAGACAGGCACTCCCAGCCACAGGCCCACAAACACATACCACGGCCCTTTTCCCTGGAAAAAAAACTCAGCTGCCCCGCTTCTGGCTGGTAGATTGCAGGAGCCACTTTGTACTATAATACCAGTCCGACTTGGCAGTGGTGCCACCTTTCATCTAGGAACCATCCTGCTTATAGTGGATTTTCAGGAGCCAGCCGGCGACTCCCAGCCACAGGCTATATAACATATACCACGTCCCTTTTCCCTGGAAAAAAAACTCAGCTGCCCCGCTTCTGGATGGTAGATTGCAGGAGACACTTTGTACTATCATGCCTGTCCGATTTGGCACTGGTGCCACCTTTCATCAGGGAACCATCCTGTGCATCTTGGATTTTCAGGAGCCAGCCGGCCACTCCCAGCCACAGGCCCCCAAACACATACCACGGCCCTTTTCCCTGGAAAAAACACTCAGCTGCCCCGCTTCTGGATGGTGGATTGCAGGAGTCACTTTGTGCTATCAAACCAGCCCGACTCGGCACTGGTGCCACCTTTCATCTGGGAACCATCCTGGGTATTGTGGATTTTCAGGAGCCAGCCGGCCACTCCCAGCCACAGGCCCCCAAACACAAACCACTGCAATTTTCCCAGGCAAACAAAATTCACTCACCCCGCTTCTGGCTCGCAGATTGCAGGATCCACTTTCCTCTATAAAACAAGAACGGCTCGGCACTTGTGCCACCTTTCATCTGGGAACCATCCTGCGCGGCGTGGATTTTCAGGAACCAGCCGGCCACTCCCAGCCACAGGCCCCCAAACACAAACCACCGCCCTTTTCCCTGTTAAAAAATCTCAGCTGTCCCGCATCTGGATGGTAGATTGCAGGAGCCACTTGCCTCTATCAAACCAGCCCGACTTGGCACTGGTCCCAACTTTCATCTGTGAACCATCCTGCGTATCGTGGAATTTCAGGAGCCAGCCAGGCACTCCCAGCCACCGGCCCCCAAACACAAACCACGGCCCTTTTCCCTGGCAAACAAAACTCACCCGCCCCGCTTCTCGCTGGCAGATTGCAGGAGCCACTTGGCTCTATCAAACCAGCCCGATTCGGCACTGGTGCCACCTTTCATCTGGGAACCGTCCTGCGTATCGTGGATTTTCAGGAGCCAGACAGCCACTCCCAGCCACAGGCCCCCGAAAAAAAACCACGGCCCTTTTCCCTGGCAAACTAAACTCACCTGCCCCGCTTCTGGCTGGCAGATTGCATGAGCCACTTGGCTCTGTCAAACCCGCCCGACTCGGCACTGGTGCCCTCTTTCATCTGGGAACCATATGCGTTGCGTGGATTTTCAGGAGCCAGACAGCCACTCCCAGCCGCAGGCCCCCGAACACAAACCACGGCCCTTTTCCCTGGCAAACAAAACTCACACGCCCCACTTCTGGCTGGCAGATTGCAGGAGCCACTTGGCTCTATCAAACCAGCCCGACTCGGCACTGGTGCCACCTTTCATCTGGGAACCATCCTGCATATCGTGGATTTTCAGGAGCCAGCCGGCCACTCCCAGCCACAGGCCCCCAAACACAAACTATGGCCCTTTTTTTCCTGGAAGGAAAACTGACCTGCCTATTTTCTGGCTGGCAGATTGCAGGAGCCACTTGCCTCTGACAACCCCGCCCGATTCGGCACTGGTGCCCCCTTTAATCCGGGAACCATTGCGTGGCGTGGATTTTCAGGAGCCAGACAGCCACTCCCAGGCACAGGCCCTGGAAAACAAACCACGGCCATTTTGCCTGAAAAAAAAACTCACCCGCCCCGCTTCTGGCTGGCGGATTGCAGGAGCCACTTGGCTGTATAAACCAGCCCGACTCGGCACTGGTGCCCACTTGGGTCTGCAAACCATCCTGCGCGGCGTGGAATTTCAGGAGCCAGCCGGCCACTCCCACCCACAGGCCCTTAAAAACAAACCACGGCCCTTTTCCCTGGCAAAAAAAACTCAGCTGCCCCGCTTCTGGCTCGCAGATTGCATGAGCCACTTGGTACTATCAAACCAGCCCGACTCGGCACTGGTGCCCCCTTTGATCTGGGAACCATCCTGCGTATCGTGGATTTTCAGGAGCCAGCCGGCAACTCCCAGCCACAGGCCCCCAAACACAAACCACAGCCCTTTTCCCTGGAAAAAACACTCAGCTTCCCCGCTTCTGGATGGTGGATTGCAGGAGCCACTTGGTACTATAAAACCAGCCTGACTTGGCACTGGTCCCAACTTTCATCTGGGAACCATCCTGCGTATCGTGGAATTTCAGGAGCCAGCCAGGCACTCCCAGCCACAGGCCCCCGAAAAAAAACCACGGCCCTTTTCCCTGGGAAACAAAAGTCACCTGCCCCGCTTCTGGCTGGCAGATTGCATGAGCCACTTGGCTCTGTCAAACACGCCCGACTAGGCACTGGTGCCCTCTTTTATCTGGGAACCATATGCGTGGCGTGGATTTTTAGGAGCCAGACAGCCACTCCCAGCCACTGGCCCCCAAACACAAACCACCGCCCCTTTTTTCCTGGAAGTAAAACTGACCTGCCCATCTTCTGGCTGGCAGATTGCAGGAGCCACTTGCCTCTGACAAACCCGCCCGATTCGGCACTGGTGCCACCTTTCATCTGGGAACCATCCTGTGTATAGTGGATTTTCAGGAGCCAGACAGCCACTCCCAGCCCCAGGCCCCTGAACACAAACCACGGCCCTTTTCCCTGGCAAACAAAACCCACCCGCCCCACTTCCGGCTGGCAGATTGCAGGAGCCAGTTGGCTCTATCAAACCAGCCCGACTCGGCACTGGAGCCCTGTCATGGTTTGAGCCTGGCACAGAGCCAGTGCCCCCCATGAAAATGCCTCACCCTGGTGTCTGCTGTGAGATGTGACCAGGAATAAGCAAAACAGGCTCCAACTTAAACATAAAGAACACTTTATTACCTAAACTACAGGAAAATAGGGAAAGACTATAAGGAAAAGAAAAAAAAATTGAAAACCTTACAAAAACCATTTTCCTCCTCCCCACTACCTGACTTTCCCAATCCGATACATTCTCCCAAATCATCAACTGCCCAGCCTTGGCTCCACACTTTAGTATACTCAAACTGCAGTTCATGAAGAGGAAAGGAGTCCTTCTTGTTCCATAGGCTTCCCCTGGAAACACACTGAAACCTCGTGTGCTTCCCTGTCACTTCGGCACCGCCCGGAAAAAGTCCTTTTGCCGCTTGTGACATCTTCCTTCCATGCCCAGTGCTCTCACCACTGACGCATGGCCAGAGCTGCTCTTAGGGTTGTCTTTCAAGGATGCCTTGTCTCACTCCAAAAAGGCACAGTCTCTGCTTTGGGACATCTGTCCCCCCCATATTTTTCCAACCCCCTGGGGCCGGGGGGTCCTCACGAAGAACCCTCCTGGGTTTGAGCCACTGCTTCCCCCTAAGTGCAGTCTGTGTCACAGGAACAACTGAGTCCATGGCCACAAGAAAAGTCCAGCCAAAAGGCCACTCCAAATCATCTCTTCCCATTCAATCATCTCCACGTTCTTCGGGCCAGGTCCTTGTCTCATCTCATCTCTTATCTCCCTTCTTATTCAGCTTCGAGGAGGATTAGCATTTTTGCAAGGCCCCAATCATGAAAGAAAGGGTTAAAAGTTTTCAGTCTCTGTCTGTCCCTGAATGCTGGTACTCCCACAGGTGCTGCTGCTCCGCCGGCCAGGCTGCACTCTTCTCCCCCCTTTCTCCTCCCGGGCTGGCTGCTATCACATTCAGACGCCGGCTCTCCTCTCTCTCCCTCCGGGGGAGGGGAATGACTACCCGATGTCTCTTGGGGCTCCTCCACCCTTCCATCCTTGAAGCCCCCTCAACCCCCATCTCTGTCCAGGCCCCGGGCCTACCGCAAGGCTGCCCCTCCCCCGCCCAGCAGCAAGGCTGGACAGGGGAGGGTGATCTGACCTCTTCGAAGCGACGTCCCAAGAGAGAGTGCCAAGGGCAGTGCCCTGCTTTTAACCCCTGTGTATTCTCGGAGGTGTGTCCAAACCCCACTGGCTACACCAGGTGCCAGTCTCAAACCCAAAACCTTCATTGGTTTGACCACAGCTTCCCAGAATTCCCACTCATTCCTGGTCAAAACACAACAAGCCCCCTTGGGTATAGGACACATACTGCGCGGCGTGGATTTTCAGGAGCCAGCCGGCCACACCCAGCCACAGGCCCCCAAACAAATACCACGGCCCTTTTCCCTGGAAAAAAAACTCAGCTGCCCCGCATCTGGATGGTAGATTGCAGGAGCCACTTGCCTCTATCAAACCAGCACGGCTTGGCACTGGTCCCAGCTTTCATCTGGAAACCATCCAGCGTATCATGGATTTTCAGGAGCCAGCCGGCGACTCCCAGCCACAGGCCCCCAAACACAAACCACGGCCCTTTTCCCTGGCAAACAAAACTCACCCGCCCCGCTTCTGGCTTGCAGATTGAAGGAGCCACTTGGCTCTATCAAACCAGCACGACTTGGCACTGGTGCCACCTTTCATCTGGGAACCATCCTGCATATCGTGGATTTTCAGGATCCAGCCGGCCACTCCCAGCCACAGGCCCCCAAACACAAACCAACCCCCTTTCCCTGGCCAACAAAATTCACTCACCCCACTTCTGGCTGGCAGATTGCAGGAGCCACTTGGCTCTGTCAAACCTGCCCGACTCGGCACTGGTGCCCTCTTTCATCTGGGTACCATATGCGTATGGTGGATTTTCAGGAGCCAGCCAGCCACTCCCAGCCACAGGCCCCCAAACACAAACCACGGCCCTTTTCCCTGGCAAAAAAAACTCAGCTGCCCCGCTTCTCGCTAGCAGATTGCATGAGCCACGTGGTACTATCAAACCAGCCCGACTCGGCACTGGTGCCCTTTTTCCTCTGGGAACCATCGTGCGTATCGTGGATTTTCAGGAGCCAGCCGGCCACTCCCAGCCACAGACCCCCAAACACATACCACGGCCCTTTTCCCTGGCAAACAAAACTCACCCAGCCCACTTCTGGCTGTCAGATTGCAGGAGCCACTTTCCTAGATCAAACCAGCCCGATTTGGGACTGGTGCCCCCTTGGGTCTGGGAATCATCCTGCGTATCGTGGATTTTCAGGAGCCAGCCAGCCACTCCCAGCCACAGGACCCCAAACACAGACTACGGCCCTTTTCCCTGGAAGTAAAACTGACCTGCCCATCTTCTGGCTGGCAGATGGCAGGAGCCACTTGGCTCTATCAAACCAGCCCGACATGGCACTGGTGCCACCTTTGATCTGGTAACCATCCAGCGTATCGTGGATTTTCAGGAGCCAGCCAGCCACTCCCAGCCACAAGCCCCCGAACACAGACCACGGCCCATTTCCCTGGAAACAAAACTCACCCGCCCCATCTTCTGGCTGGCAGATTGCAGGAGCCACTTGCCTCTGTCAAACCAGCTGGACTTGGCCCTGGTGCCACCTTTCATCTGGGAACCATCCTGCGTATCATGGATTTTCAGGAGCCAGCCGGCCACTCCCAGCCACAGGCCCCCAAACACAAGCCACGGCCCTTTTCCCTGGCCAACAAAACTCACCCGCCCCCCTTGTGGCTGGCAGATTGCAGGAGCCACTTGGCTCTATCAAACCAGCCCGACTTGGCACTGGTGCCTCCTTTCATCTGGGAACCCTCCTGCGTATCGTGGAATTTCAGGAGCCAGCCGGCAACTCTCAGCATTACGCCCCAAACACAACTACGGCCCTTTTCCCTGGCAAACAAAACTCACCCACCCCGCTTCTGGCTGGCAGATTGAAGGAGCCACTTGGCTCTATCAAACCAGCCCGACACGGCACTGGTGCCTCCTTTCATCTGGGAACCATCCTGCTTATAGTGGATTTTCAGGAGCCAGCCGGCCACTCCCAGCCACAGGCCCCCAAACACATACCACGGCTTTTTTCCCTGGAAAAAAAACTCAGCTGCCCCTCTTCTGGATGGTAGATTGCAGGAGCCACTATGTACTATCATACCAGTCTGACTTGGCACTAGTGCCACCTTTCATCTGGGAACGCTCCTGTGTTTCATGGATTTTCAGGAGCCAGCAGGCCACTCCCAGCCACAGGCCCCCAAACACATACCACGGCCCTTTTCCCTGGCAAACATAACTCAGCTGCCCCGCTTCTGGATGGTAGATTGCAGGAGCCACTTTGTACTATCATGCCAGTCAGATTTGGCACGGGTGCCACCTTTCATCTGGGAACCATCCTGCGCATCTTGGATTTTCAGGAGCCAGCCGGCCACTCCCAGCCACAGGACCCCAAACACAAACTACGGCCCTTTTCCCTGGAAGTAAAACTGACCTGCCCATCTTCTGGCTGGCAGATTGCAGGAGCCACTTGGCTCTATCAAACCAGCCCGACTTGGCACTGGTGCCTCCTTTCATCTGGGAACCATCCTGCGAATCGTGGAATTTCAGGAGCCAGCCAGGCACTCCAGCCACAGGCCCCCGAACACAAACCACGGCACTTTTCCCTGGCAAACAAAACTCACCCGCCCTGCTTCTCTCTGGCAGATTGCAGGAGCCACTTGGCTCTATCAAAGCAGCTCGACTCGGCACTGGTGCCACCTTTCATCTGGGAACCATCCTGCGTATCGTGGATTTTCAGGAGCCAGCCGGCCACTCCCAGCCACAGGCCCCCAAACACAAACCACTGCCCTTTTCCCTGGCAAACACAGTTCACTCACCCCGCTTCTGGCTCGCAGATTGCAGGACCCACTTCCCTCTATAAAACAAGCCCGGATCGGCGCTTGTGCCACATTTGATATGGGAACCATCCTGCGTATCCTGGATTTTCAGGAGCCATCCAACCACTCCCAGCCACAGGCCCCCAAACACAAACTATGGTCCTTTTTTCCTGGAAGTAAAACTGACCTGCCCATCTTCTGGCTGGCAGATTGCAGGAGCCACTTGGCTCTATCAAACCAGCCCGACTTGGCACTGGTGCCAGCTTTCATCTGGGAACCATCCTGCGTATCATGGATTTTCAGGAGCCAGCCGGCCACTCCCAGCCACAGCCCCCAAACACAATCCACGGCCGTTTTCCCTGGCAAACAATACTCACCCGCCCCGCTTCTGGCTGGCAGATTGCAGGAGCCACTTGCCTCTATCAAACCAGCCCGACTCGGCAGTGGTGCCACCTTTCATCTGGGAACCATCCTGCGTATCGTGGATTTTCAGGAGCCAGTAGGCCACTCCCAGCCACTGGCCCCCAAACACAAACCACCGCCCCTTTTTTCCTGGAAGTAAAACTGACCTGCCCATCTTCTGGCTGGCAGATTGCAGGAGCCACTTGCCTCTGACAAACCCGCCCGATTCGGCACTGGTGCCACCTTTCATCTGGGAACCATCCTGTGTATAGTGGATTTTCAGGAGCCAGACAGCCACTCCCAGCCCCAGGCCCCTGAACACAAACCACGGCCCTTTTCCCTGGCAAACAAAACCCACCCGCCCCACTTCCGGCTGGCAGATTGCAGGAGCCAGTTGGCTCTATCAAACCAGCCCGACTCGGCACTGGAGCCCTGTCATGGTTTGAGCCTGGCACAGAGCCAGTGCCCCCCATGAAAATGCCTCACCCTGGTGTCTGCTGTGAGATGTGACCAGGAATAAGCAAAACAGGCTCCAACTTAAACATAAAGAACACTTTATTACCTAAACTACAGGAAAATAGGGAAAGACTATAAGGAAAAGAAAAAAAAATTGAAAACCTTACAAAAACCATTTTCCTCCTCCCCACTACCTGACTTTCCCAATCCGATACATTCTCCCAAATCATCAACTGCCCAGCCTTGGCTCCACACTTTAGTATACTCAAACTGCAGTTCATGAAGAGGAAAGGAGTCCTTCTTGTTCCATAGGCTTCCCCTGGAAACACACTGAAACCTCGTGTGCTTCCCTGTCACTTCGGCACCGCCCGGAAAAAGTCCTTTTGCCGCTTGTGACATCTTCCTTCCATGCCCAGTGCTCTCACCACTGACGCATGGCCAGAGCTGCTCTTAGGGTTGTCTTTCAAGGATGCCTTGTCTCACTCCAAAAAGGCACAGTCTCTGCTTTGGGACATCTGTCCCCCCCATATTTTTCCAACCCCCTGGGGCCGGGGGGTCCTCACGAAGAACCCTCCTGGGTTTGAGCCACTGCTTCCCCCTAAGTGCAGTCTGTGTCACAGGAACAACTGAGTCCATGGCCACAAGAAAAGTCCAGCCAAAAGGCCACTCCAAATCATCTCTTCCCATTCAATCATCTCCACGTTCTTCGGGCCAGGTCCTTGTCTCATCTCATCTCTTATCTCCCTTCTTATTCAGCTTCGAGGAGGATTAGCATTTTTGCAAGGCCCCAATCATGAAAGAAAGGGTTAAAAGTTTTCAGTCTCTGTCTGTCCCTGAATGCTGGTACTCCCACAGGTGCTGCTGCTCCGCCGGCCAGGCTGCACTCTTCTCCCCCCTTTCTCCTCCCGGGCTGGCTGCTATCACATTCAGACGCCGGCTCTCCTCTCTCTCCCTCCGGGGGAGGGGAATGACTACCCGATGTCTCTTGGGGCTCCTCCACCCTTCCATCCTTGAAGCCCCCTCAACCCCCATCTCTGTCCAGGCCCCGGGCCTACCGCAAGGCTGCCCCTCCCCCGCCCAGCAGCAAGGCTGGACAGGGGAGGGTGATCTGACCTCTTCGAAGCGACGTCCCAAGAGAGAGTGCCAAGGGCAGTGCCCTGCTTTTAACCCCTGTGTATTCTCGGAGGTGTGTCCAAACCCCACTGGCTACACCAGGTGCCAGTCTCAAACCCAAAACCTTCATTGGTTTGACCACAGCTTCCCAGAATTCCCACTCCTTCCTGGTCAAACCACCACAAGCCCCCTTGGGTATAGGACACATACAGCGCGGCGTGGATTTTCAGGAGCCAGCCGGCCACTCCCAGCCACAGGCCCCCAAACAAATACCACGGCCCTTTTCCCTGGAAAAAAAACTCACCCGCCCCACTTCTGGCTGGCAGATTGCAGGAGCCACTTGTTACTATCAAACCAGCACGGCTTGGCACTGGTCCCAGCTTTCATCTGGAAACCATCCAGCGTATCATGGATTTTCAGGAGCCAGCCGGACACTCCCAGCCACAGGCCCCCAAACACATACCACGGCCCTTTTCCCTGGAAAAAAAACTCAGCTGCCCCGCTTCTGGATGGTAGATTGCAGGAGCCACTTTGTACTATAATACCAGTCCGACTTGGCAGTGGTGCCTCCTTTCATCTGGGAACCATCCTGCTTAACGTGGATTTTCAGGAGCCAGCCGGCCACTCCCAGCCACAGGCCCCCAAACACAAACCATGGCCCTTTTCCCTGGCAAACAAAATTCACTCAGCCCGCTTCTGGCTGGCAGATTGCAGGAGCCACTTGGCTCTATCAAAGCAGCCCGACTCGGTACTGGTGCCACCTTTCATCTGGGAACCATCCTGCGTATCGTGGATTTTCAGGAGCCAGCCGGCCACTCCCAGCCACAGGCCCCCAAACACAAATCACGGCCCTTTTCCCTGGAAAAAACACTCAGCTTCCCCGCTTCTGGATGGTGGATTGCAGATGTAGCTTTGTGCTATTAAACCAGCCCGACACGGCACTGGTGCCACCTTTCATCTGGGAACCATCCTGCGTATCGTGGATTTTCAGGAGCCAGCCGGCCACTCCCAGCCACAGGCCCCCAAACACAAACCACTGCCCTTTTCCCTGGCAAAAAAAATTCACTCACCCCGCTTCTGGCTGGCAGATTGCAGGACCCACTTTCCTCTATTAAACAAGAAAGGCTCGGCACTTGTGCCACCTTTGATCTGGGAACCATCCTGTGCGGCGTGGATTTTCAGGAACCAGCAGGCCACTCCCAGCCACAGGCCCCCAAACACATACCACGGCCCTTTTCCCTGGAAAAAAAACTCAGCTGCCCCGCATCTGGATGGTAGATTGCATGAGCCACTTGGTATTATCAAACCAGCTCGACTTGGCACTGGTCCCAGCTTTCATCTGGAAACCATCCAGCGTACCATGGATTTTCAGGAGCCAGCCGGCGACTCCCAGCCACAGGCCCCCAAACACATACCACGGCCCTTTTCCCTGGAAAAAAAACTCACCCGCCCCGCATCTGCATGGCAGATTGCAGGAGGTACTTGGTACTATCAAACAAGCCCGATTTGGCAGTGGTGCCACCGTTCATCTGGGAACCATCCTGCGTATCGTGGATTTTCAGGAGCCAGCCTGCCACTCCCAGCCACTGGCCCCCAAACACAAACCACCGCCCTTTTTTTCCTGGAAGTAAAGTGACCTGCCCATCTTCTGGCTGGCAGATTGCAGGAGCCACTTGCCTCTGACAAACCCGCCCGATTCGGACTGAGGCCACCTTTCATCTGGGAACCATCCTGTGTATCGTGGATATTCAGGAGCCAGACAGCCACTCCCAGCCCCAGGCCCCCGAACACAAACCACAGCCCAATTCCCTGGAAACAAAACTCACCCGCCCCACTTCTGGCTGGCAGATTGCAGGAGCCAGTTGTCTCTATCAAACCAGCCCGACTCGGCACTGGTGCCCACTTGGGTATAGGACACATACTGCGCGGCGTGGATTTTCAGGAGCCAGACGGCCACTCCCACCCACAGGCCCCCAAACAAATACCATGGCCCTTTTCCCTGGAAAAAAAACTCACCCGCCCTGCTTCTGGCTGGCAGATTGCAGGAGCCACTTGTTACTATCAAACCAGCACGGCTTGGCACTGGTCCCAGCTTTCATCTGGAAACCATCCTGCGTATCATGGATTTTCAGGAGCCAGCCGGCCACTCCCAGCCACAGGCCCCAAAACACATACCACGGCCCTTTTCCCTGGAAAAAAAACTCAGCTGCCCCGCTTCTGGATGGTAGATTGCAGGAGCCACTTTGTACTATAATACCAGTCCGACTTGGCACTGGTGCCACCTTTCATCTGGGAACCATCCTGCTTAACGTGGATTTTCAGGAGCCAGCTGGCCACTCCCAGCCACAGGCCTCCGAACAAAAACCACGGCCCTTTTCCCTGGCAAACAAAACTCACTCAGCCCGCTTCTGGCTGGCAGATTGCAGGAGCCACTTGGCTCTATCAAAGCAGCCCGACTCGGTACTGGTGACACCTTTCATCTGGGAACCATACTGCGTATCGTGGATATTCAGGAGCCAGCCGGCCACTCCCAGCCACAGGCCCACAAACACAAATTATGGCCCTTTTTTTCCTGGAAGTAAAACTCACCTGCCCATCTTCTGGCTGGCAGATTGCAGGAGCCACTTGCCTCTGACAAACCCTCCCGATTCGGCTCTGGTGCCCCCTTTCACCTGGGAACCATATGCGCGGCGTGGATTTTCAGGAGCCAGCCGGCCACTCCCAGCCACAGGCCCCCAAACACAAACCACGGCCCTTTTCCCTGGCAAACAAAACTCACCTGCCCCATCTTCTGGCTGGCAGATTGCAGGAGCCACTTGCCTCTGACAAACACGCCCGATTCGGCTCTGGTGCCCCCTTCCATCTGGGAACCAGATGCGCGGCGTGGATTTTCAGGAGCCAGCCGGCCACTCCCAGCCACAGGCCCCCAAACACAAACCACGGCCCTTTTCCCTGGCAAACAAAACTCACCTGCCCCATCTTCTGGCTGGCAGATTGCAGGAGCCACTTGCCTCTATCAAACCAGCCCGACTCGGCACTGGTGCCACCTTGGATCTGGGAACCATCCTGCGCGGTGTGGATTTTCAGGAATCAGCCGGCCACTCCCAGCCACAGGCCCCCAAACAAATACCACGGCCTTTTTCCCTGGAAAAAAAACTCAGCTGCCCCGCTACTGGATGGTAGATTGCAGGAGACACTTTGTACTATCATACCAGTCTGACTTGGCACTAGTGCCACCTTTCATCTGGGAACCCTCCTGTGTATCATGGATTTTCAGGAGCCAGCCGGCGACTCCTAGCCACAGGCCCCCGAGCACAAACCACGGCTCTTTTCCCTGGGAAACAAAGCTAGACAAATCTGGGATTTTTTTACCAACTAAAATTGTTTGAATAATCTGGTCATAATAATTGATTTCTACAAGGAATTTTTGAAATCTTTCTTCGAGTTCAGAAATTCCTGGACTGAGGTCTTTTTCTTCCCTTATCAATATTGCAACGAAATTGATAAATAATGACCAACTCTTTATTTTTCTTTTTAACTCACGTAGATAATTACTATTCATTAATCCATTTTGTGGACCAATATTTGCCTTTCTGACGTAAGTTGTCACTTCTTTACCATAGACATTCTGTGACTATGTTGACAAGTCTTGGGTGATGATCCTAACTGGTCTTAGATACACATAGGGGGAAATTTCCTCAACCAGTGTCAGTCCCAAGCATGCGTATCAGAAGGTCTTTCTATAGCTGGGAATTTTCCCATGAAAGGGATTCAGTTAGGGAAGAGACACTTGTCCCAGAGTTTTACATTCTTCTTGAACACTGCTTAAGGAACATGGATCCCATGTCCATTTGGATCTCTGTCTGCACAGAACTTTGTCATGCCAGTGCTTGAAATGCATCTCAAAGAGAATTCACTACACAGAATGAATGAGAGTGGTAGGGCTCAGTGGGGCTCACCAGGCCCAACCCCCCTGTTAAACCAGGATACCTAGAGCCTCTTGCCCGGGATTCTATCTGGGTGTACTTTTAATGTCTTCTAAGATCCAGGCTTCAGAAGCTTTATGGGCAGTCTGTGCCGCGGTTCAGTCACCGTCACAGTAAAACATCATTTGGTGATGTTCATAGGCAATCTCCTGTATTTCAGTGTGTGCCCACTGCCTCTTGTCTTTTCACTCAGCATCACTTAAAAGACACTGGTTCCCTCCCTTTTGCATTATTGCTTCCCGTATGTATGTGTGCAGCCATGTAGAGAAATGTAAAAAACCTCCCTGAAGGCCACGCAGACAATATTCCCTTCATCTACCAGTCAAGTTGATTCATCAGAGGTGTTGAAAAAGTTGTTCAGCATGAAATTCCCCAGGAAAATCCATGCCGAGTACATTGCTTTGTCCTCCTTCATATGCCAGGCAAGGCTTTCAGGAATAGCTGCCCCATCAACTTCGTGGGAATAAAAAAGAGGCTGGCTGATTGGTACTTTTCCGAGTCCTCCTAATTGCCATTTTTAAAGAGGGCAGTCTCTTGCTTTAATGCAGTCTTAGCTACAGAAAACTCCATACTTTCGTCTTTAGCGTTTCTTGTCCTCTCCAACATCTCAAAAAGTTTTTCCACTATGTCTGGCAGGGAGAAACTGTGCCAGCCCAGAAAACATCTCCCATCGTGTTTTACATGTTGCAGAGAGGTTGCAGAGTGTTTTGCAAGAAGAATAAACAAAGTTGTCCAAAACACCTTCCAACCGAATGTTCATGTGTTTGGAAAAGGTAGGAGAGTGGTAAGGTACTGTTTTCTATCAGTTTGCAAGCTGCGCACACAATCCTAGTGATGTGCAGCTTCATTCTCACCTTTCCGAAGCAGCCGCACTCTCCAGCTGCCGGAGGCGAAGAAGCGGCTTCTTCGCGCAAAGGCGATTGTGCCGGTCACAGTGCACTCCAGTGCGGCGGCTTCCACCAAAATGTGCCCAGGATCGGCGGCTAGCTCCGGCGACATCCGTATTTCGTCTGTAGAGTCTTTTGTGGTCTACATCATTGCAGAAAGGTTTTTCACTAGGTTAAGCAAGGAGAAACTGTGCCAGGCCAGAAAACATCTCCCATCGTGTTTTACGTGTTGCAGAGAGGTTTGCAGAGTCTTTTGCAAGAAGAATAAACAAAGTTGTCCAAAACACCTTCCAATCGAATGTTCATGTGTTTGGAAAACGTAGGAGAGTAGAAAGGTACTGTTTTCTATCAGTTTGCAAGCTGCGCACTCTATCCCAGTGATGTGCTGCTTCAGTCTCACTTTTGGGAAGCAGCCGCTCTCTCCGGTTCGCTGAGGCTTAGAAGCGGCTTCTTCGCGCAAAGGCGACTGTGCCGGTCACAGTGCACTCCAGTGCGGCGGCTTCTGCAGAAATGTGCCCGGGACCGGCGCTTAGTTCCGGGGAGCTCCGTATTTCGTCTTTAGCGTCTTCTGTGGTGTACATCATTGCAAAAGTCCTTTCCACCATGTCTGGCATGGAGAAACTGTGCCTGCACAGAAATGACCTCCCATCGTGTTTTACATGTTGCAGAGAGGTTTGCAGAGTGTTTTGCAAGAAGAAAAACAAAGTTGTCCAAAACACCTTCCAATCGAATGTTCATGTGTTTGGAAAAGGTAGGAGAGTGGTAAGGTATTGTTTTCTATCAGTTTGCAAGCTGCGAACACAATCCTAGTGATGTGCAGCTTCATTCTACACCTATCTGAAAGAGTCGCACTCTCCAGCTGCCGGAGGCGAAGAAGCGGCTTCTTCGCGCAAAGGCGATTGTGCCGGTCATAGTGCACTCCAGTGCGGCGGCTTCTGCCGAAATGTGCCCGGGACCGGCGCTTAGCTCCGGGGAGTTCCGTATTTCGTCTTTAGCGTCTTCTGTGGTGTACATCATTGCAAAATCCTTTCCACTATGTCTTTCAAGAAGAAAGAGTGCCACCTCAGAAAACAACTCCCATTGTGTTTTACATGTTGCAGAGAGGTTTGCAGAGTGTTTTGCAAGAAGAAAAACAAAGTTGTCCAAAAAACCTTCCAATCGAATGTTCATGTGTTTGGAAAAGGTAGGAGAGTGGTAAGGTACTGTTTTCTATCAGTTTGCAAGCTGCGCACACAATCCTAGTGATGTGCAGCTTCATTCTTCACCTTTCTGAAAGAGTCGCACTCTCCAGCTGCCGGAGGAGAAGAAGCGGCTTCTTCGCGCACAGGCGATTGTGCCGGTCACAGTGCACTCCAGTGCGGCGGCTTCTGACGAAATGTGCCCGGGACCGGCGGTTAGCTCTGGGGAGCTCCGTATCCTTCGTCCTTCGCGTCTTTTGTAGTCTACATCATTGCAGAAAGGTTTTTCACTATGTTGGGCAAGGAGAAACTGTGCCACCCCAGAAAACGCCTCCCATCGTGTTTTACATGTTGCAGAGAGGTTTGCAGAGTGTTTTGCAAGAAGAAAAACAAAGTTGTCCAAAACACCTTCCAATCGAATGTTCATGTGTTTGGAAAAGGTAGGAGAGTGGTAAGGTACTGTTTTCTATCAGTTTGCAAGCTGCGCACACTATCTCAGTGTTGTGCAGCTTCATTCTCACCTTTCCGAAGCATCCGCTCTCTCCGGCTCGCGGAGGCGAAGAAGCTGCTTCTTCGCGCAAAGGCGATTGTGCCGGTCACAGTGCACTCCAGTGCGGCGGCTTCTGCCGAAATGTGCCCGGGACCGGCGCTTAGCTCTGGGGAGCTCCGTATCCTTCGTCTTTAGCGTCTTTTGTAGTCTACATCATTACAGAAAGGTTTTTCACTATGTCTGGCAAGAGAAACTGTGCAAGCACAGAAAACATCCTCCATCGTGTTTTACATGTTGCAGAGAGGTTTGCAGAGTGTTTTGCCAGAAGAATAAACAAAGTTGTCCAAAACACCTTCCAATCGAATGTTCATGTGTTTGGAAAAGGTAGGAGAGTGGTAAGGTACTGTTTTCTATCAGTTTGCAAGCTGCGCACTCTATCCCAGTGTTGTGCAGCTTCATTCTCACCTTTCCGAAGCAGCCGCACTCTCCAGCTGCCGGAGGCGAAGAAGCGGCTTCTTCGCGCAAAGGCGATTGTGCCGGTCACAGTGCACTCCAGTGCGGCGGCTTCTGCCGAAATGTGCCCGGGACCGGCGCGTAGCTCCGGGGAGCTCCGTATCCTTCGTCTTTCGCGTCTTATGGGGTCAACATCATTGCAGAAAGGTTTTTCACTATGTTAGGCAAGGAGAAACTGTGCCACCCCAGAAACACCTCCCATGGTGTTTTAGATGTTGCAGAAGATTTGCAGAGTGTTTTGCAAGAAGAAAAACAAAGTTGTCCAAAACACCTTCCAATCGAATGTTCATGTGTTTGGAAAAGGTAGGAGAGTGGTAAGGTACTGTTTTCTATCAGTTTGCAAGCTGCGCACACAATCCTAGTGATGTGCAGCCTCATTCTTCACCTTTCTGAAAGAGTCGCACTCTCCAGCTGCCGGAGGCGAAGAAGCGGCTTCTTCGCGCAAAGGCGATTGTGCCGGTCACAGTGCACTCCAGTGCGGCGGCTTCTGACGAAATGTGCCCGGGACCGGCGCTCTAGCTCCGGGGAGCTCCGTATTACGTCTTTATCGTCTTCTGTGGTGTACATCTTGCAAAAATCCTTTCCACCTTGTCTGGCTTGGTGAACCTGTGCCACCTCAGAAAACATCTCCCATCGTGTTTTACATGTTGCAGAGAGGTTTGCAGAGTGTTTTGCAAGAAGAAAAACAAAGTTGTCCAAAACAACTTCCAATCGAATGTTCATGTGTTTGGAAAAGGTAGGAGAGTGGTAAGGTACTGTTTTCTATCAGTTTGCAAGCTGCGCACACTATCCTAGTGATGTGCAGCTTCATTATCACTTTTCCGAAGCAGCCGCTCTCTCCGGCTCGCGGAGGCGAAGAAGCGCCTTCCTCGCGCAAAGGCGATTGTGCCGGTCACAGTGCACCCCAGTGCGGCGGCTTCTGCCGAAATGTGCCCGGGACCGGCGCTTAGTTCCGGGGAGCTCCGTATTTCGTCTTTAGCGTCTTCTGTGGTGTACATCATTGCAAAATCCTTTCTTCCATGTCTTGCAAGGAGAAACTGTGCAAGCACAGAAGACATCCCCCATCATGTTTTACATGTTGCAGAGAGGTTTGCAGAGTGTTTTGCAAGAAGAAAAACAAAGTTGTCCAAAACACCTTCCAATCGAATGTTCATGTGTTTGGAAAAGGTAGGAGAGTGGTAAGGTACTGTTTTCTATCAGTTTGCAAGCTGCGCACACAATCCTAGTGATGTGCAGCTTCATTCTTTACCTTTCTGAAAGAGTCGCACTCTCCAGCTGCCGGAGGCGAAGAAGCGGCTTCTTCGCGCAAAAGCGATTGTGCCGGTCACAGTGCACTCCAGTGCGGCGGCTTCTGCCGAAATGTGCCCGGGACCGGCGCTTAGCTCTGGGGAGCTCCGTATTTCGTCTTTAGCGTGTTCTGTGGTGTACATCATTGCAAAAGTCGTTTCCACCATGTCTGGCATGGAGAAACTGTGCCACCCCATAAAACATCTCCCATCGTGTTTTACATGTTGCAGAAGGTTTGCAGAGTGTTTTGCAAGAAGAAAAACAAAGTTGTCCAAAACACCTTCCAATCGAATGTTCATGTGTTTGGAAAAGGTAGGAGAGTGGTATGGTACTGTTTTCTATCAGTTTGCAAGCTACGAACACAATCCCAGTGTTGTGCAGCTTCATTCTTCACCTTTCAGAGGCAACCGCTCTCTCCGCCTTCTGGAGGCGAAGAAGCGGCTTCTTCGCGCAAAGGCGATTGTGCCGGTCACAGTGCACTCCAGTGCGGCGGCTTATGCCGAATTGTGCCCGGTACCGGCGCTTAGCTACGGGGAGCTCCGTATCCTTCGTCTTTCGCGTCTTATGTGGTCTACATCATTGCAGAAAGGTTTATCACTATGTCTGGCAAGGAGAAAGAGTGCCACCTCAGAAAACACCTCCCATCGTGTTTTACATGTTGCAGAGAGGTTTGCAGAGTGTTTTGCAAGAAGAAAAACAAAGTTGTCCAAAACACCTTCCAATCGAATGTTCATGTGTTTGGAAAAGGTAGGAGAGTGGTAAGGTACTGTTTTCTATCAGTTTGCAAGCTGCGCACACAATCCTAGTGATGTGCAGCCTCAGTCTTCACCTTTCTGAAAGAGTCGCACTCTCCAGCTGCCGGAGGCGAAGAAGCGGCTTCTTCGCGCAAAGGCGATTGTGCCGGTCACAGTGCACTTCAGTGCGGCGGCTTCTGCCGAAATGTGCCCGGGACCGGCGCTTAGCTCTGGGGAGCTCCGTATCCTTCGTCGTTCGCGTCATTTGTGGTCTACATCATTGCAGAAAGGTTTTTCACTATGTCTGGGAAAGAGAAACTGTGCAAGCACAGAAGACATCCACAATCGTGTTTTACATGTTGCAGAGAGGTTTGCAGAGTGTTTTGCAAGAAGAAAAACAAAGTTGTCCAAAACACCTTCCAATCGAATGTTCATGTGTTTGGAAAAGGTAGGAGAGTGGTAAGGTACTGTTTTCTATCAGTTTGCAAGCTGCGCACACAATCCTAGTGATGTGCAGCCTCATTCTTCACCTTTCTGAAAGAGTCGAACTCTCCAGCTGCCGGAGGCGAAGAAGCGGCTTCTTCGCGCAAAGGCGATTGTGCCGGTCACAGTGCACTCCAGTGCGGCGGCTTCTGCCGAAATGTGCCCGGGACCGGCGCTTAGCTCTGGGGAGCTCCGTATTTCGTCTTTAGCGTGTTCTGTGGTGTACATCATTGCAAAAGTCCTGTCCACCATGTCTGGCATGCAGAAACTGTGCCACCCCATAAAACATCTCCCAACGTGTTTTACATGTTGCAGAAGGTTTGCAGAGTGTTTTGCAAGAAGAATAAACAAAGCTGTCCAAAACACCTTCCAATCGAATGTTCATGTGTTTGGAAAAGGTAGGAGAGTGGTAAGGTACTGTTTTCTATCAGTTTGCAAGCTGCGCACACAATCCTAGTGATGTGCAGCTTCATTCTCACGTTTCTGAAGCAGCCGCACTCTCCAGCTGCCGGAGGCGAAGAAGCGGCTTCTTCGCGCAAAGGCGATTGTGCCGGGCACAGTGCACTCCAGTGCGGCGGCTTCTGCCGAAATGTGCCCGGGACCGGCGCTTAGCTCTGGGGAGCTCCGTATCCTTCGTCTTTCGCATCTTATGGGGTCTACATCATTGCAGAAAGGTTTTTCACTATGTTGGGCAAGGAGAAAGGGTGCCACCTCAGAAAACACCTCCCATCGTGTTTTACATGTTGCAGAGAGGTTTGCAGAGTGTTTTGCAAGAAGAAAAACAAAGTTGTCCAAAACACCTTCCAATCGAATGTTCATGTGTTTGGAAAAGGTAGGAGAGTGGTAAGGTACTGTTTTCTATCAGTTTGCAAGCTGCGCACACAATCCTAGTGATGTGCAGCTTCATTCTTCACCTTTCTGAAAGAGTCGCACTCTCCAGCTGCCGGAGGCGAAGAAGCGGCTTCTTCGCGCAAAGGCGATTGTGCCGGTCACAGTGCACTCCAGTGCGGCGGCTTCTGACGAAATGTGCCCGGGACCGGCGCTCTAGCTCCGGGGAGCTCCGTATTACGTCTTTATCGTCTTCTGTGGTGTACATCTTGCAAAAATCCTTTCCACCTTGTCTGGCTTGGTGAACCTGTGCCACCTCAGAAAACATCTCCCATCGTGTTTTACATGTTGCAGAGAGGTTTGCAGAGTGTTTTGCAAGAAGAAAAACAAAGTTGTCCAAAACAACTTCCAATCGAATGTTCATGTGTTTGGAAAAGGTAGGAGAGTGGTAAGGTACTGTTTTCTATCAGTTTGCAAGCTGCGCACACTATCCTAGTGATGTGCAGCTTCATTATCACCTTTCCGAAGCAGCCGCTCTCTCCGGCTCGCGGAGGCGAAGAAGCGCCTTCCTCGCGCAAAGGCGATTGTGCCGGTCACAGTGCACTCCAGTGCGGCGGCTTCTGCCGAAATGTGCCCGGGACCGGCGCTTAGTTCCGGGGAGCTCCGTATTTCGTCTTTAGCGTCTTCTGTGGTGTACATCATTGCAAAATCCTTTCTTCCATGTCTTGCAAGGAGAAACTGTGCAAGCACAGAAGACATCCCCCATCATGTTTTACATGTTGCAGAGAGGTTTGCAGAGTGTTTTGCAAGAAGAAAAACAAAGTTGTCCAAAACACCTTCCAATCGAATGTTCATGTGTTTGGAAAAGGTAGGAGAGTGGTAAGGTACTGTTTTCTATCAGTTTGCAAGCTGCGCACACAATCCTAGTGATGTGCAGCTTCATTCTTTACCTTTCTGAAAGAGTCGCACTCTCCAGCTGCCGGAGGCGAAGAAGCGGCTTCTTCGCGCAAAAGCGATTGTGCCGGTCACAGTGCACTCCAGTGCGGCGGCTTCTGCCGAAATGTGCCCGGGACCGGCGCTTAGCTCTGGGGAGCTCCGTATTTCGTCTTTAGCGTGTTCTGTGGTGTACATCATTGCAAAAGTCCTATCCACCATGTCTGGCATGGAGAAACTGTGCCACCCCATAAAACATCTCCCATCGTGTTTTACATGTTGCAGAAGGTTTGCAGAGTGTTTTGCAAGAAGAAAAACAAAGTTGTCCAAAACACCTTCCAATCGAATGTTCATGTGTTTGGAAAAGGTAGGAGAGTGGTATGGTACTGTTTTCTATCAGTTTGCAAGCTACGAACACAATCCCAGTGTTGTGCAGCTTCATTCTTCACCTTTCAGAGGCAACCGCTCTCTCCGCCTTCTGGAGGCGAAGAAGCGGCTTCTTCGCGCAAAGGCGATTGTGCCGGTCACAGTGCACTCCAGTGCGGCGGCTTATGCCGAATTGTGCCCGGTACCGGCGCTTAGCTACGGGGAGCTCCGTATCCTTCGTCTTTCGCGTCTTATGTGGTCTACATCATTGCAGAAAGGTTTATCACTATGTCTGGCAAGGAGAAAGAGTGCCACCTCAGAAAACACCTCCCATCGTGTTTTACATGTTGCAGAGAGGTTTGCAGAGTGTTTTGCAAGAAGAAAAACAAAGTTGTCCAAAACACCTTCCAATCGAATGTTCATGTGTTTGGAAAAGGTAGGAGAGTGGTAAGGTACTGTTTTCTATCAGTTTGCAAGCTGCGCACACAATCCTAGTGATGTGCAGCCTCAGTCTTCACCTTTCTGAAAGAGTCGCACTCTCCAGCTGCCGGAGGCGAAGAAGCGGCTTCTTCGCGCAAAGGCGATTGTGCCGGTCACAGTGCACTTCAGTGCGGCGGCTTCTGCCGAAATGTGCCCGGGACCGGCGCTTAGCTCTGGGGAGCTCCGTATCCTTCGTCGTTCGCGTCATTTGTGGTCTACATCATTGCAGAAAGGTTTTTCACTATGTCTGGGAAAGAGAAACTGTGCAAGCACAGAAGACATCCCCCATCGTGTTTTACATGTTGCAGAGAGGTTTGCAGAGTGTTTTGCAAGAAGAAAAACAAAGTTGTCCAAAACACCTTCCAATCGAATGTTCATGTGTTTGGAAAAGGTAGGAGAGTGGTAAGGTACTGTTTTCTATCAGTTTGCAAGCTGCGCACACAATCCTACTGATGTGCAGCCTCATTCTTCACCTTTCTGAAAGAGTCGAACTCTCCAGCTGCCGGAGGCGAAGAAGCGGCTTCTTCGCGCAAAGGCGATTGTGCCGGTCACAGTGCACTCCAGTGCGGCGGCTTCTGCCGAAATGTGCCCGGGACCGGCGCTTAGCTCTGGGGAGCTCCGTATTTCGTCTTTAGCGTGTTCTGTGGTGTACATCATTGCAAAAGTCCTGTCCACCATGTCTGGCATGCAGAAACTGTGCCACCCCATAAAACATCTCCCAACGTGTTTTACATGTTGCAGAAGGTTTGCAGAGTGTTTTGCAAGAAGAATAAACAAAGCTGTCCAAAACACCTTCCAATCGAATGTTCATGTGTTTGGAAAAGGTAGGAGAGTGGTAAGGTACTGTTTTCTATCAGTTTGCAAGCTGCGCACACAATCCTAGTGATGTGCAGCTTCATTCTCACGTTTCTGAAGCAGCCGCACTCTCCAGCTGCCGGAGGCGAAGAAGCGGCTTCTTCGCGCAAAGGCGATTGTGCCGGGCACAGTGCACTCCAGTGCGGCGGCTTCTGCCGAAATGTGCCCGGGACCGGCGCTTAGCTCTGGGGAGCTCCGTATCCTTCGTCTTTCGCGTCTTATGGGGTCTACATCATTGCAGAAAGGTTTTTCACTATGTTGGGCAAGGAGAAAGGGTGCCACCTCAGAAAACACCTCCCATCGTGTTTTACATGTTGCAGAGAGGTTTGCAGAGTGTTTTGCAAGAAGAAAAACAAAGTTGTCCAAAACACCTTCCAATCGAATGTTCATGTGTTTGGAAAAGGTAGGAGAGTGGTAAGGTACTGTTTTCTATCAGTTTGCAAGCTGCGCACACAATCCTAGTGATGTGCAGCTTCATTCTTCACCTTTCTGAAAGAGTCGCACTCTCCAGCTGCCGGAGGCGAAGAAGCGGCTTCTTCGCGCAAAGGCGACTGTGCCGGTCACAGTGCACTCCAGTGCGGCGGCTTCTGCCGAAATGTGCCCGGGACCGGCGCTTAGCTCCGGGGAGCTCCGTATTTCGTCTTTAGCGTGTTCTGTGGTGTACATCATTGCAAAAGTCCTTTCCACCATGTCTGGCATGCAGAAACTGTGCCACCCCATAAAACATCTCCCATAGTGTTTTACATGTTGCAGAAGGTTTGCAGAGTGTTTTGCAAGAAGAAAAACAAAGTTGTCCAAAACACCTTCCAATCGAATGTTCATGTGTTTGGAAAAGGTAGGAGAGTGGTAAGGTACTGTTTTCTATCAGTTTGCAAGCTGCGAACGCAATCCCAGTGTTGTGCAGCTTCATTCTTCACCTTTCAGAGGCAGCCGCTCTCTCCGCCTTCTGGAGGCGAAGAAGCGGCTTCTTCGCGCAAAGGCGATTGTGCCGGTCACAGTGCACTTCAGTGCGGCGGCTTCTGCCGAAATGTGCCCGGGACCGGCGCTTAGCTCTGGGGAGCTCCGTATCCTTCGTCGTTCGCGTCATTTGTGGTCTACATCATTGCAGAAAGGTTTTTCACTATGTCTGGGAAAGAGAAACTGTGCAAGCACAGAAGACATCCCCCATCGTGTTTTACATGTTGCAGAGAGGTTTGCAGAGTGTTTTGCAAGAAGAAAAACAAAGTTGTCCAAAACACCTTGCAATCGAATGTTCATGTGTTTGGAAAAGGTAGGAGAGTGGTAAGGTACTGTTTTCTATCAGTTTGCAAGCTGCGCACACAATCCTAGTGATGTGCAGCTTCATTCTTCACCTTTCTGAAAGAGTCGCACTCTCCAGCTGCCGGAGGAGAAGAAGCGGCTTCTTCGCGCAAAAGCGATTGTGCCGGTCACAGTGCACTCCAGTGCGGCGGCTTCTGCAGAAATGTGCCCGGGACCGGCGCTTAGTTCCGGGGAGCTCCGTATTTCGTCTTTAGCGTCTTCTGTGGTGTACATCATTGCAAAAGTCCTTTCCACCATGTCTGGCATGGAGAAACTGTGCCTGCACAGAAATGACCTCCCATCGTGTTTTACATGTTGCAGAGAGGTTTGCAGAGTGTTTTGCAAGAAGAAAAACAAAGTTGTCCAAAACACCTTCCAATCGAATGTTCATGTGTTTGGAAAAGGTAGGAGAGTGGTAAGGTATTGTTTTCTATCAGTTTGCAAGCTGCGAACACAATCCTAGTGATGTGCAGCTTCATTCTTCACCTATCTGAAAGAGTCGCACTCTCCAGCTGCCGGAGGCGAAGAAGCGGCTTCTTCGCGCAAAGGCGATTGTGCCGGTCATAGTGCACTCCAGTGCGGCGGCTTCTGCCGAAATGTGCCCGGGACCGGCGCTTAGCTCCGGGGAGTTCCGTATTTCGTCTTTAGCGTCTTCTGTGGTGTACATCATTGCAAAAGTCCTGTCCACCATGTCTGGCATGCAGAAACTGTGCCACCCCATAAAACATCTCCCAACGTGTTTTACATGTTGCAGAAGGTTTGCAGAGTGTTTTGCAAGAAGAATAAACAAAGCTGTCCAAAACACCTTCCAATCGAATGTTCATGTGTTTGGAAAAGGTAGGAGAGTGGTAAGGTACTGTTTTCTATCAGTTTGCAAGCTGCGCACACAATCCTAGTGATGTGCAGCTTCATTCTCACCTTTCCGAAGTAGCCGCACTCTCCAGCTGCCGGAGGCGAAGAAGCGGCTTCTTCGCGCAAAGGCCATTGTGCCGGGCACAGTGCACTCCAGTGCGGCGGCTTCTGCCGAAATGTGCCCGGGACCGGCGCTTAGCTCTGGGGAGCTCCGTATCCTTCGTCTTTCGCGTCTTATGGGGTCTACATCATTGCAGAAAGGTTTTTCACTATGTTGGGCAAGGAGAAAGAGTGCCACCTCAGAAAACACCTCCCATCGTGTTTTACATGTTGCAGAGAGGTTTGCAGAGTGTTTTGCAAGAAGAAAAACAAAGTTGTCCAAAACACCTTCCAATCGAATGTTCATGTGTTTGGAAAAGGTAGGAGAGTGGTAAGGTACTGTTTTCTATCAGTTTGCAAGCTGCGCACACAATCCTAGTGATGTGCAGCTTCATTCTTCACCTTTCTGAAAGAGTCGCACTCTCCAGCTGCCGGAGGAGAAGAAGCGGCTTCTTCGCGCAAAAGCGATTGTGCCGGTCACAGTGCACTCCAGTGCGGCGGCTTCTGCCGAAATGTGCCCGGGACCGGCGCTTAGCTCCGGGGAGCTCCGTATTTCGTCTTTAGCGTGTTCTGTGGTGTACATCATTGCAAAAGTCCTTTCCACCATGTCTGGCATGCAGAAACTGTGCCACCCCATAAAACATCTCCCATAGTGTTTTACATGTTGCAGAAGGTTTGCAGAGTGTTTTGCAAGAAGAAAAACAAAGTTGTCCAAAACACCTTCCAATCGAATGTTCATGTGTTTGGAAAAGGTAGGAGAGTGGTAAGGTACTGTTTTCTATCAGTTTGCAAGCTGCGAACGCAATCCCAGTGTTGTGCAGCTTCATTCTTCACCTTTCAGAGGCAGCCGCTCTCTCCGCCTTCTGGAGGCGAAGAAGCGGCTTCTTCGCGCAAAGGCGATTGTGCCGGTCACAGTGCACTTCAGTGCGGCGGCTTCTGCCGAAATGTGCCCGGGACCGGCGCTTAGCTCTGGGGAGCTCCGTATCCTTCGTCGTTCGCGTCATTTGTGGTCTACATCATTGCAGAAAGGTTTTTCACTATGTCTGGGAAAGAGAAACTGTGCAAGCACAGAAGACATCCCCCATCGTGTTTTACATGTTGCAGAGAGGTTTGCACAGTGTTTTGCAAGAAGAAAAACAAAGTTGTCCAAAACACCTTCCAATCGAATGTTCATGTGTTTGGAAAAGGTAGGAGAGTGGTAAGGTACTGTTTTCTATCAGTTTGCAAGCTGCGCACACAATCCTAGTGATGTGCAGCCTCATTCTTCACCTTTCTGAAAGAGTCGAACTCTCCAGCTGCCGGAGGCGAAGAAGCGGCTTCTTCGCGCAAAGGCGATTGTGCCGGTCACAGTGCACTCCAGTGCGGCGGCTTCTGACGAAATGTGCCCGGGACCGGCGCTTAGCTCCGGGGAGCTCCGTATTTCGTCTTTAGCGTGTTCTGTGGTGTACATCATTGCAAAAGTCCTTTCCACCATGTCTGGCATGGAGAAACTGTGCCACCCCATAAAACATCTCCCAACGTGTTTTACATGTTGCAGAAGGTTTGCAGAGTGTTTTGCAAGAAGAATAAACAAAGTTGTCCAAAACACCTTCCAATCGAATGTTCATGTGTTTGGAAAAGGTAGGAGAGTGGTAAGGTACTGTTTTCTATCAGTTTGCAAGCTGCGCACACAATCCTAGTGATGTGCAGCTTCATTCTTCACCTTTCTGAAAGAGTCGCACTCTCCAGCTGCCGAGGCGAAGAAGCGGCTTCTTTGCGCAAAGGCGATTGTGCCGGGCACAGTGCACTCCAGTGCGGCGGCTTCTGACGAAATGTGCCCGGGACCGGCGCTTAGCTCTGGGGAGCTCCCTATCCTTCGTCGTTCGCGTCATTTGTGGTCTACATCATTGCAGAAAGGTTTTTCACTATGTCTGGCAAGAGAAACTGTGCAAGCACAGAAAACATCCTCCATCGTGTTTTACATGTTGCAGAGAGGTTTGCAGAGTGTTTTGCCAGAAGAATAAACAAAGTTGTCCAAAACACCTTCCAATCGAATGTTCATGTGTTTGGAAAAGGTAGGAGAGTGGTAAGGTACTGTTTTCTATCAGTTTGCAAGCTGCGCACACAATCCTAGTGATGTGCAGCTTCATTCTCACCTTTCTGAAGCAGCCGCACTCTCCAGCTGCCGGAGGCGAAGAAGCGGCTTCTTCGCGCAAAGGCGATTGTGCCGGTCACAGTGCCCTCCAGTGCGGCGGCTTCTGCCGAAATGTGCCCGGGACCGGCGCTTAGCTCTGGGGAGCTCCGTATCCTTCGTCTTTCGCGTCTTATGGGGTCTACATCATTGCAGAAAGGTTTTTCACTATGTTGGGCAAGGAGAAAGGGTGCCACCTCAGAAAACACCTCCCATCGTGTTTTACATGTTGCAGAGAGGTTTGCAGAGTGTTTTGCAAGAAGAAAAACAAAGTTGTCCAAAACACCTTCCAATCGAATGTTCATGTGTTTGGAAAAGGTAGGAGAGTGGTAAGGTATTGTTTTCTATCAGTTTGCAAGCTGCGCACACAATCCTAGTGATGTGCAGCTTCATTCTCACCTTTCCGAAGCAGCCGCACTCTCCAGCTGCCGGAGGCGAAGAAGCGGCTTCTTCGCGCAAAGGCGACTGTGCCGGTCACAGTGCACTCCAGTGCGGCGGCTTCTGCAGAAATGTGCCCGGGACCGGCGCTTAGCTCCGGGGAGCTCCGTATTTCGTCTTTAGCGTGTTCTGTGGTGTACATCATTGCAAAAGTCCTTTCCACCATGTCTGGCATGCAGAAACTGTGCCACCCCATAAAACATCTCCCATAGTGTTTTACATGTTGCAGAAGGTTTGCAGAGTGTTTTGCAAGAAGAAAAACAAAGTTGTCCAAAACACCTTCCAATCGAATGTTCATGTGTTTGGAAAAGGTAGGAGAGTGGTAAGGTACTGTTTTCTATCAGTTTGCAAGCTGCGAACGCAATCCCAGTGTTGTGCAGCTTCATTCTTCACCTTTCAGAGGCAGCCGCTCTCTCCGCCTTCTGGAGGCGAAGAAGCGGCTTCTTCGCGCAAAGGCGATTGTGCCGGTCACAGTGCACTTCAGTGCGGCGGCTTCTGCCGAAATGTGCCCGGGACCGGCGCTTAGCTCTGGGGAGCTCCGTATCCTTCGTCGTTCGCGTCATTTGTGGTCTACATCATTGCAGAAAGGTTTTTCACTATGTCTGGGAAAGAGAAACTGTGCAAGCACAGAAGACATCCCCCATCGTGTTTTACATGTTGCAGAGAGGTTTGCAGAGTGTTTTGCAAGAAGAAAAACAAAGTTGTCCAAAACACCTTGCAATCGAATGTTCATGTGTTTGGAAAAGGTAGGAGAGTGGTAAGGTACTGTTTTCTATCAGTTTGCAAGCTGCGCACACAATCCTAGTGATGTGCAGCTTCATTCTTCACCTTTCTGAAAGAGTCGCACTCTCCAGCTGCCGGAGGAGAAGAAGCGGCTTCTTCGCGCAAAAGCGATTGTGCCGGTCACAGTGCACTCCAGTGCGGCGGCTTCTGCAGAAATGTGCCCGGGACCGGCGCTTAGTTCCGGGGAGCTCCGTATTTCGTCTTTAGCGTCTTCTGTGGTGTACATCATTGCAAAAGTCCTTTCCACCATGTCTGGCATGGAGAAACTGTGCCTGCACAGAAATGACCTCCCATCGTGTTTTACATGTTGCAGAGAGGTTTGCAGAGTGTTTTGCAAGAAGAAAAACAAAGTTGTCCAAAACACCTTCCAATCGAATGTTCATGTGTTTGGAAAAGGTAGGAGAGTGGTAAGGTATTGTTTTCTATCAGTTTGCAAGCTGCGAACACAATCCTAGTGATGTGCAGCTTCATTCTTCACCTATCTGAAAGAGTCGCACTCTCCAGCTGCCGGAGGCGAAGAAGCGGCTTCTTCGCGCAAAGGCGATTGTGCCGGTCATAGTGCACTCCAGTGCGGCGGCTTCTGCCGAAATGTGCCCGGGACCGGCGCTTAGCTCCGGGGAGTTCCGTATTTCGTCTTTAGCGTCTTCTGTGGTGTACATCATTGCAAAAGTCCTGTCCACCATGTCTGGCATGCAGAAACTGTGCCACCCCATAAAACATCTCCCAACGTGTTTTACATGTTGCAGAAGGTTTGCAGAGTGTTTTGCAAGAAGAATAAACAAAGCTGTCCAAAACACCTTCCAATCGAATGTTCATGTGTTTGGAAAAGGTAGGAGAGTGGTAAGGTACTGTTTTCTATCAGTTTGCAAGCTGCGCACACAATCCTAGTGATGTGCAGCTTCATTCTCACCTTTCCGAAGTAGCCGCACTCTCCAGCTGCCGGAGGCGAAGAAGCGGCTTCTTCGCGCAAAGGCCATTGTGCCGGGCACAGTGCACTCCAGTGCGGCGGCTTCTGCCGAAATGTGCCCGGGACCGGCGCTTAGCTCTGGGGAGCTCCGTATCCTTCGTCTTTCGCGTCTTATGGGGTCTACATCATTGCAGAAAGGTTTTTCACTATGTTGGGCAAGGAGAAAGAGTGCCACCTCAGAAAACACCTCCCATCGTGTTTTACATGTTGCAGAGAGGTTTGCAGAGTGTTTTGCAAGAAGAAAAACAAAGTTGTCCAAAACACCTTCCAATCGAATGTTCATGTGTTTGGAAAAGGTAGGAGAGTGGTAAGGTACTGTTTTCTATCAGTTTGCAAGCTGCGCACACAATCCTAGTGATGTGCAGCTTCATTCTTCACCTTTCTGAAAGAGTCGCACTCTCCAGCTGCCGGAGGAGAAGAAGCGGCTTCTTCGCGCAAAAGCGATTGTGCCGGTCACAGTGCACTCCAGTGCGGCGGCTTCTGCCGAAATGTGCCCGGGACCGGCGCTTAGCTCCGGGGAGCTCCGTATTTCGTCTTTAGCGTGTTCTGTGGTGTACATCATTGCAAAAGTCCTTTCCACCATGTCTGGCATGCAGAAACTGTGCCACCCCATAAAACATCTCCCATAGTGTTTTACATGTTGCAGAAGGTTTGCAGAGTGTTTTGCAAGAAGAAAAACAAAGTTGTCCAAAACACCTTCCAATCGAATGTTCATGTGTTTGGAAAAGGTAGGAGAGTGGTAAGGTACTGTTTTCTATCAGTTTGCAAGCTGCGAACGCAATCCCAGTGTTGTGCAGCTTCATTCTTCACCTTTCAGAGGCAGCCGCTCTCTCCGCCTTCTGGAGGCGAAGAAGCGGCTTCTTCGCGCAAAGGCGATTGTGCCGGTCACAGTGCACTTCAGTGCGGCGGCTTCTGCCGAAATGTGCCCGGGACCGGCGCTTAGCTCTGGGGAGCTCCGTATCCTTCGTCGTTCGCGTCATTTGTGGTCTACATCATTGCAGAAAGGTTTTTCACTATGTCTGGGAAAGAGAAACTGTGCAAGCACAGAAGACATCCCCCATCGTGTTTTACATGTTGCAGAGAGGTTTGCACAGTGTTTTGCAAGAAGAAAAACAAAGTTGTCCAAAACACCTTCCAATCGAATGTTCATGTGTTTGGAAAAGGTAGGAGAGTGGTAAGGTACTGTTTTCTATCAGTTTGCAAGCTGCGCACACAATCCTAGTGATGTGCAGCCTCATTCTTCACCTTTCTGAAAGAGTCGAACTCTCCAGCTGCCGGAGGCGAAGAAGCGGCTTCTTCGCGCAAAGGCGATTGTGCCGGTCACAGTGCACTCCAGTGCGGCGGCTTCTGACGAAATGTGCCCGGGACCGGCGCTTAGCTCCGGGGAGCTCCGTATTTCGTCTTTAGCGTGTTCTGTGGTGTACATCATTGCAAAAGTCCTTTCCACCATGTCTGGCATGGAGAAACTGTGCCACCCCATAAAACATCTCCCAACGTGTTTTACATGTTGCAGAAGGTTTGCAGAGTGTTTTGCAAGAAGAATAAACAAAGTTGTCCAAAACACCTTCCAATCGAATGTTCATGTGTTTGGAAAAGGTAGGAGAGTGGTAAGGTACTGTTTTCTATCAGTTTGCAAGCTGCGCACACAATCCTAGTGATGTGCAGCTTCATTCTTCACCTTTCTGAAAGAGTCGCACTCTCCAGCTGCCGAGGCGAAGAAGCGGCTTCTTTGCGCAAAGGCGATTGTGCCGGGCACAGTGCACTCCAGTGCGGCGGCTTCTGACGAAATGTGCCCGGGACCGGCGCTTAGCTCTGGGGAGCTCCCTATCCTTCGTCGTTCGCGTCATTTGTGGTCTACATCATTGCAGAAAGGTTTTTCACTATGTCTGGCAAGAGAAACTGTGCAAGCACAGAAAACATCCTCCATCGTGTTTTACATGTTGCAGAGAGGTTTGCAGAGTGTTTTGCCAGAAGAATAAACAAAGTTGTCCAAAACACCTTCCAATCGAATGTTCATGTGTTTGGAAAAGGTAGGAGAGTGGTAAGGTACTGTTTTCTATCAGTTTGCAAGCTGCGCACACAATCCTAGTGATGTGCAGCTTCATTCTCACCTTTCTGAAGCAGCCGCACTCTCCAGCTGCCGGAGGCGAAGAAGCGGCTTCTTCGCGCAAAGGCGATTGTGCCGGTCACAGTGCCCTCCAGTGCGGCGGCTTCTGCCGAAATGTGCCCGGGACCGGCGCTTAGCTCTGGGGAGCTCCGTATCCTTCGTCTTTCGCGTCTTATGGGGTCTACATCATTGCAGAAAGGTTTTTCACTATGTTGGGCAAGGAGAAAGGGTGCCACCTCAGAAAACACCTCCCATCGTGTTTTACATGTTGCAGAGAGGTTTGCAGAGTGTTTTGCAAGAAGAAAAACAAAGTTGTCCAAAACACCTTCCAATCGAATGTTCATGTGTTTGGAAAAGGTAGGAGAGTGGTAAGGTATTGTTTTCTATCAGTTTGCAAGCTGCGCACACAATCCTAGTGATGTGCAGCTTCATTCTCACCTTTCCGAAGCAGCCGCACTCTCCAGCTGCCGGAGGCGAAGAAGCGGCTTCTTCGCGCAAAGGCGACTGTGCCGGTCACAGTGCACTCCAGTGCGGCGGCTTCTGCAGAAATGTGCCCGGGACCGGCGCTTAGTTCCGGGGAGCTCCGTATTTCGTCTTTAGCGTCTTCTGTGGTGTACATCATTGCAAAAGTCCTTTCCACCATGTCTGGCATGGAGAAACTGTGCCTGCACAGAAATGACCTCCCATCGTGTTTTACATGTTGCAGAGAGGTTTGCAGAGTGTTTTGCAAGAAGAAAAACAAAGTTGTCCAAAACACCTTCCAATCGAATGTTCATGTGTTTGGAAAAGGTAGGAGAGTGGTAAGGTATTGTTTTCTATCAGTTTGCAAGCTGCGAACACAATCCTAGTGATGTGCAGCTTCATTCTTCACCTATCTGAAAGAGTCGCACTCTCCAGCTGCCGGAGGCGAAGAAGCGGCTTCTTCGCGCAAAGGCGATTGTGCCGGTCATAGTGCACTCCAGTGCGGCGGCTTCTGCCGAAATGTGCCCGGGACCGGCGCTTAGCTCCGGGGAGTTCAGTATTTCGTCTTTAGCGTCTTCTGTGGTGTACATCATTGCAAAATCCTTTCCACTATGTCTTTCAAGAAGAAAGAGTGCCACCTCAGAAAACAACTCCCATTGTGTTTTACATGTTGCAGAGAGGTTTGCAGAGTGTTTTGCAAGAAGAAAAACAAAGTTGTCCAAAAAACCTTCCAATCGAATGTTCATGTGTTTGGAAAAGGTAGGAGAGTGGTAAGGTACTGTTTTCTATCAGTTTGCAAGCTGCGCACACAATCCTAGTGATGTGCAGCTTCATTCTTCACCTTTCTGAAAGAGTCGCACTCTCCAGCTGCCGGAGGAGAAGAAGCGGCTTCTTCGCGCAAAGGCGATTGTGCCGGTCACAGTGCACTCCAGTGCGGCGGCTTCTGACGAAATGTGCCCGGGACCGGCGGTTAGCTCTGGGGAGCTCCGTATCCTTCGTCCTTCGCGTCTTTTGTAGTCTACATCATTGCAGAAAGGTTTTTCACTATGTTGGGCAAGGAGAAACTGTGCCACCCCAGAAAACGCCTCCCATCGTGTTTTACATGTTGCAGAGAGGTTTGCAGAGTGTTTTGCAAGAAGAAAAACAAAGTTGTCCAAAACACCTTCCAATCGAATGTTCATGTGTTTGGAAAAGGTAGGAGAGTGGTAAGGTACTGTTTTCTATCAGTTTGCAAGCTGCGCACACTATCTCAGTGTTGTGCAGCTTCATTCTCACCTTTCCGAAGCATCCGCTCTCTCCGGCTCGCGGAGGCGAAGAAGCTGCTTCTTCGCGCAAAGGCGATTGTGCCGGTCACAGTGCACTCCAGTGCGGCGGCTTCTGCCGAAATGTGCCCGGGACCGGCGCTTAGCTCTGGGGAGCTCCGTATCCTTCGTCTTTAGCGTCTTTTGTAGTCTACATCATTACAGAAAGGTTTTTCACTATGTCTGGCAAGAGAAACTGTGCAAGCACAGAAAACATCCCCCATCGTGTTTTACATGTTGCAGAGAGGTTTGCAGAGTGTTTTGCCAGAAGAATAAACAAAGTTGTCCAAAACACCTTCCAATCGAATGTTCATGTGTTTGGAAAAGGTAGGAGAGTGGTAAGGTACTGTTTTCTATCAGTTTGCAAGCTGCGCACTCTATCCCAGTGTTGTGCAGCTTCATTCTCACCTTTCCGAAGCAGCCGCACTCTCCAGCTGCCGGAGGCGAAGAAGCGGCTTCTTCGAGCAAAGGCGATTGTGCCGGTCACAGTGCACTCCAGTGCGGCGGCTTCTGCCGAAATGTGCCCGGGACCGGCGCGTAGCTCCGGGGAGCTCCGTATCCTTCGTCTTTCGCGTCTTATGGGGTCAACATCATTGCAGAAAGGTTTTTCACTATGTTAGGCAAGGAGAAACTGTGCCACCCCAGAAACACCTCCCATGGTGTTTTAGATGTTGCAGAAGATTTGCAGAGTGTTTTGCAAGAAGAAAAACAAAGTTGTCCAAAACACCTTCCAATCGAATGTTCATGTGTTTGGAAAAGGTAGGAGAGTGGTAAGGTACTGTTTTCTATCAGTTTGCAAGCTGCGCACACAATCCTAGTGATGTGCAGCCTCATTCTTCACCTTTCTGAAAGAGTCGCACTCTCCAGCTGCGGGAGGCGAAGAAGCGGCTTCTTCGCGCAAAGGCGATTGTGCCGGTCACAGTGCACTCCAGTGCGGCGGCTTCTGACGAAATGTGCCCGGGACCGGCGCTCTAGCTCCGGGGAGCTCCGTATTACGTCTTTATCGTCTTCTGTGGTGTACATCTTGCAAAAATCCTTTCCACCTTGTCTGGCTTGGTGAACCTGTGCCACCTCAGAAAACATCTCCCATCGTGTTTTACATGTTGCAGAGAGGTTTGCAGAGTGTTTTGCAAGAAGAAAAACAAAGTTGTCCAAAACAACTTCCAATCGAATGTTCATGTGTTTGGAAAAGGTAGGAGAGTGGTAAGGTACTGTTTTCTATCAGTTTGCAAGCTGCGCACACTATCCTAGTGATGTGCAGCTTCATTATCACCTTTCCGAAGCAGCCGCTCTCTCCGGCTCGCGGAGGCGAAGAAGCGCCTTCCTCGCGCAAAGGCGATTGTGCCGGTCACAGTGCACTCCAGTGCGGCGGCTTCTGCCGAAATGTGCCCGGGACCGGCGCTTAGTTCCGGGGAGCTCCGTATTTCGTCTTTAGCGTCTTCTGTGGTGTACATCATTGCAAAATCCTTTCTTCCATGTCTTGCAAGGAGAAACTGTGCAAGCACAGAAGACATCCCCCATCATGTTTTACATGTTGCAGAGAGGTTTGCAGAGTGTTTTGCAAGAAGAAAAACAAAGTTGTCCAAAACACCTTCCAATCGAATGTTCATGTGTTTGGAAAAGGTAGGAGAGTGGTAAGGTACTGTTTTCTATCAGTTTGCAAGCTACGAACACAATCCCAGTGTTGTGCAGCTTCATTCTTCACCTTTCAGAGGCAACCGCTCTCTCCGCCTTCTGGAGGCGAAGAAGCGGCTTCTTCGCGCAAAGGCGATTGTGCCGGTCACAGTGCACTCCAGTGCGGCGGCTTATGCCGAATTGTGCCCGGTACCGGCGCTTAGCTATGGGGAGCTCCGTATCCTTCGTCTTTCGCGTCTTATGTGGTCTACATCATTGCAGAAAGGTTTATCACTATGTCTGGCAAGGAGAAAGAGTGCCACCTCAGAAAACACCTCCCATCGTGTTTTACATGTTGCAGAGAGGTTTGCAGAGTGTTTTGCAAGAAGAAAAACAAAGTTGTCCAAAACACCTTCCAATCGAATGTTCATGTGTTTGGAAAAGGTAGGAGAGTGGTAAGGTACTGTTTTCTATCAGTTTGCAAGCTGCGCACACAATCCTAGTGATGTGCAGCCTCAGTCTTCACCTTTCTGAAAGAGTCGCACTCTCCAGCTGCCGGAGGCGAAGAAGCGGCTTCTTCGCGCAAAGGCGATTGTGCCGGTCACAGTGCACTTCAGTGCGGCGGCTTCTGCCGAAATGTGCCCGGGACCGGCGCTTAGCTCTGGGGAGCTCCGTATCCTTCGTCGTTCGCGTCATTTGTGGTCTACATCATTGCAGAAAGGTTTTTCACTATGTCTGGGAAAGAGAAACTGTGCAAGCACAGAAGACATCCCCCATCGTGTTTTACATGTTGCAGAGAGGTTTGCAGAGTGTTTTGCAAGAAGAAAAACAAAGTTGTCCAAAACACCTTCCAATCGGATGTTCATGTGTTTGGAAAAGGTAGGAGAGTGGTAAGGTACTGTTTTCTATCAGTTTGCAAGCTGCGCACACAATCCTAGTGATGTGCAGCCTCATTCTTCACCTTTCTGAAAGAGTCGAACTCTCCAGCTGCCGGAGGCGAAGAAGCGGCTTCTTCGCGCAAAGGCGATTGTGCCGGTCACAGTGCACTCCAGTGCGGCGGCTTCTGACGAAATGTGCCCGGGACCGGCGCTTAGTTCCGGGGAGCTCCGTATTTCGTCTTTAGCGTGTTCTGTGGTGTACATCATTGCAAAAGTCCTGTCCACCATGTCTGGCATGCAGAAACTGTGCCACCCCATAAAACATCTCCCAACGTGTTTTACATGTTGCAGAAGGTTTGCAGAGTGTTTTGCAAGAAGAATAAACAAAGCTGTCCAAAACACCTTCCAATCGAATGTTCATGTGTTTGGAAAAGGTAGGAGAGTGGTAAGGTACTGTTTTCTATCAGTTTGCAAGCTGCGCACACAATCCTAGTGATGTGCAGCTTCATTCTCACCTTTCCGAAGTAGCCGCACTCTCCAGCTGCCGGAGGCGAAGAAGCGGCTTCTTCGCGCAAAGGCCATTGTGCCGGGCACAGTGCACTCCAGTGCGGCGGCTTCTGCCGAAATGTGCCCGGGACCGGCGCTTAGCTCTGGGGAGCTCCGTATCCTTCGTCTTTCGCGTCTTATGGGGTCTACATCATTGCAGAAAGGTTTTTCACTATGTTGGGCAAGGAGAAAGAGTGCCACCTCAGAAAACGCCTCCCATCGTGTTTTACATGTTGCAGAGAGGTTTGCAGAGTGTTTTGCAAGAAGAAAAACAAAGTTGTCCAAAACACCTTCCAATCGAATGTTCATGTGTTTGGAAAAGGTAGGAGAGTGGTAAGGTACTGTTTTCTATCAGTTTGCAAGCTGCGCACACAATCCTAGTGATGTGCAGCCTCATTCTTCACCTTTCTGAAAGAGTCGAACTCTCCAGCTGCCGGAGGCGAAGAAGCGGCTTCTTCGCGCAAAGGCGATTGTGCCGGTCACAGTGCACTCCAGTGCGGCGGCTTCTGACGAAATGTGCCCGGGACCGGCGCTTAGCTCCGGGGAGCTCCGTATTTCGTCTTTAGCGTGTTCTGTGGTGTACATCATTGCAAAAGTCCTTTCCACCATGTCTGGCATGGAGAAACTGTGCCACCCCATAAAACATCTCCCAACGTGTTTTACATGTTGCAGAAGGTTTGCAGAGTGTTTTGCAAGAAGAATAAACAAAGTTGTCCAAAACACCTTCCAATCGAATGTTCATGTGTTTGGAAAAGGTAGGAGAGTGGTAAGGTACTGTTTTCTATCAGTTTGCAAGCTGCGCACACAATCCTAGTGATGTGCAGCTTCATTCTTCACCTTTTTGAAAGAGTCGCACTCTCCAGCTGCCGAGGCGAAGAAGCGGCTTCTTTGCGCAAAGGCGATTGTGCCGGGCACAGTGCACTCCAGTGCGGCGGCTTCTGCCGAAATGTGCCCGGGACCGGCGCTTAGCTCTGGGGAGCTCCCTATCCTTCGTCGTTCGCGTCATTTGTGGTCTACATCATTGCAGAAAGGTTTTTCACTATGTCTGGCAAGAGAAACTGTGCAAGCACAGAAAACATCCTCCATCGTGTTTTACATGTTGCAGAGAGGTTTGCAGAGTGTTTTGCCAGAAGAATAAACAAAGTTGTCCAAAACACCTTCCAATCGAATGTTCATGTGTTTGGAAAAGGTAGGAGAGTGGTAAGGTACTGTTTTCTATCAGTTTGCAAGCTGCGCACACAATCCTAGTGATGTGCAGCTTCATTCTCACCTTTCTGAAGCAGCCGCACTCTCCAGCTGCCGGAGGCGAAGAAGCGGCTTCTTCGCGCAAAGGCGATTGTGCCGGTCACAGTGCCCTCCAGTGCGGCGGCTTCTGCCGAAATGTGCCCGGGACCGGCGCTTAGCTCTGGGGAGCTCCGTATCCTTCGTCTTTCGCGTCTTATGGGGTCTACATCATTGCAGAAAGGTTTTTCACTATGTTGGGCAAGGAGAAAGGGTGCCACCTCAGAAAACACCTCCCATCGTGTTTTACATGTTGCAGAGAGGTTTGCAGAGTGTTTTGCAAGAAGAAAAACAAAGTTGTCCAAAACACCTTCCAATCGAATGTTCATGTGTTTGGAAAAGGTAGGAGAGTGGTAAGGTATTGTTTTCTATCAGTTTGCAAGCTGCGCACACAATCCTAGTGATGTGCAGCTTCATTCTCACCTTTCCGAAGCAGCCGCACTCTCCAGCTGCCGGAGGCGAAGAAGCGGCTTCTTCGCGCAAAGGCGATTGTGCCGGGCACAGTGCACTCCAGTGCGGCGGCTTCTGCCGAAATGTGCCCGGGACCGGCGCTTAGCTCCGGGGAGCTCCGTATCCTTCGTCGTTCGCGTCATTTGTGGTCTACATCATTGCAGAAAGGTTTTTCACTATGTCTGGCAAGAGAAACTGTGCAAGCATAGAAAACATCCCCCATCGTGTTTTACATGTTGCAGAGAGGTTTGCAGAGTGTTTTGCAAGAAGAAAAACAAAGTTGTCCAAAACACCTTCCAATCGGATGTTCATGTGTTTGGAAAAGGTAGGAGAGTGGTAAGGTACTGTTTTCTATCAGTTTGCAAGCTGCGCACACAATCCTAGTGATGTGCAGCCTCATTCTTCACCTTTCTGAAAGAGTCGAACTCTCCAGCTGCCGGAGGCGAAGAAGCGGCTTCTTCGCGCAAAGGCGATTGTGCCGGTCACAGTGCACTCCAGTGCGGCGGCTTCTGACGAAATGTGCCCGGGACCGGCGCTTAGCTCCGGGGAGCTCCGTATTTCGTCTTTAGCGTGTTCTGTGGTGTACATCATTGCAAAAGTCCTGTCCACCATGTCTGGCATGCAGAAACTGTGCCACCCCAAAAAACATCTCCCAACGTGTTTTACATGTTGCAGAAGGTTTGCAGAGTGTTTTGCAAGAAGAATAAACAAAGCTGTCCAAAACACCTTCCAATCGAATGTTCATGTGTTTGGAAAAGGTAGGAGAGTGGTAAGGTACTGTTTTCTATCAGTTTGCAAGCTGCGCACACAATCCTAGTGATGTGCAGCTTCATTCTCACCTTTCCGAAGTAGCCGCACTCTCCAGCTGCCGGAGGCGAAGAAGCGTCTTCTTCGCGCAAAGGCCATTGGGCCGGGCACAGTGCACTCCAGTGCGGCGGCTTCTGCCGAAATGTGCCCGGGACCGGCGCTTAGCTCTGGGGAGCTCCGTATCCTTCGTCTTTCGCGTCTTATGGGGTCTACATCATTGCAGAAAGGTTTTTCACTATGTTGGGCAAGGAGAAACTGTGCCACCTCAGAAAACACCTCCCATCGTGTTTTACATGTTGCAGAGAGGTTTGCAGAGTGTTTTGCAAGAAGAAAAACAAAGTTGTCCAAAACACCTTCCAATCGAATGTTCATGTGTTTGGAAAAGGTAGGAGAGTGGTAAGGTACTGTTTTCTATCAGTTTGCAAGCTGCGCACACTATCTCAGTGTTGTGCAGCTTCATTCTCACCTTTCCGAAGCATCCGCTCTCTCCGGCTCGCGGAGGCGAAGAAGCTGCTTCTTCGCGCAAAGGCGATTGTGCCGGTCACAGTGCACTCCAGTGCGGCGGCTTCTGCCGAAATGTGCCCGGGACCGGCGCTTAGCTCTGGGGAGCTCCGTATCCTTCGTCTTTAGCGTCTTTTGTAGTCTACATCATTACAGAAAGGTTTTTCACTATGTCTGGCAAGAGAAACTGTGCAAGCACAGAAAACATCCCCCATCGTGTTTTACATGTTGCAGAGAGGTTTGCAGAGTGTTTTGCCAGAAGAATAAACAAAGTTGTCCAAAACACCTTCCAATCGAATGTTCATGTGTTTGGAAAAGGTAGGAGAGTGGTAAGGTACTGTTTTCTATCAGTTTGCAAGCTGCGCACTCTATCCCAGTGTTGTGCAGCTTCATTCTCACCTTTCCGAAGCAGCCGCACTCTCCAGCTGCCGGAGGCGAAGAAGCGGCTTCTTCGAGCAAAGGCGATTGTGCCGGTCACAGTGCACTCCAGTGCGGCGGCTTCTGCCGAAATGTGCCCGGGACCGGCGCGTAGCTCCGGGGAGCTCCGTATCCTTCGTCTTTCGCGTCTTATGGGGTCAACATCATTGCAGAAAGGTTTTTCACTATGTTAGGCAAGGAGAAACTGTGCCACCCCAGAAACACCTCCCATGGTGTTTTAGATGTTGCAGAAGATTTGCAGAGTGTTTTGCAAGAAGAAAAACAAAGTTGTCCAAAACACCTTCCAATCGAATGTTCATGTGTTTGGAAAAGGTAGGAGAGTGGTAAGGTACTGTTTTCTATCAGTTTGCAAGCTGCGCACACAATCCTAGTGATGTGCAGCCTCATTCTTCACCTTTCTGAAAGAGTCGCACTCTCCAGCTGCGGGAGGCGAAGAAGCGGCTTCTTCGCGCAAAGGCGATTGTGCCGGTCACAGTGCACTCCAGTGCGGCGGCTTCTGACGAAATGTGCCCGGGACCGGCGCTCTAGCTCCGGGGAGCTCCGTATTACGTCTTTATCGTCTTCTGTGGTGTACATCTTGCAAAAATCCTTTCCACCTCGTCTGGCTTGGTGAACCTGTGCCACCTCAGAAAACATCTCCCATCGTGTTTTACATGTTGCAGAGAGGTTTGCAGAGTGTTTTGCAAGAAGAAAAACAAAGTTGTCCAAAACACCTTCCAATCGAATGTTCATGTGTTTGGAAAAGGTAGGAGAGTGGTAAGGTACTGTTTTCTATCAGTTTGCAAGCTGCGCACACTATCCTAGTGATGTGCAGCTTCATTATCACCTTTCCGAAGCAGCCGCTCTCTCCGGCTCGCGGAGGCGAAGAAGCGCCTTCCTCGCGCAAAGGCGATTGTGCCGGTCACAGTGCACTCCAGTGCGGCGGCTTCTGCCGAAATGTGCCCGGGACCGGCGCTTAGTTCCGGGGAGCTCCGTATTTCGTCTTTAGCGTCTTCTGTGGTGTACATCATTGCAAAATCCTTTCTTCCATGTCTTGCAAGGAGAAACTGTGCAAGCACAGAAGACATCCCCCATCATGTTTTACATGTTGCAGAGAGGTTTGCAGAGTGTTTTGCAAGAAGAAAAACAAAGTTGTCCAAAACACCTTCCAATCGAATGTTCATGTGTTTGGAAAAGGTAGGAGAGTGGTAAGGTACTGTTTTCTATCAGTTTGCAAGCTACGAACACAATCCCAGTGTTGTGCAGCTTCATTCTTCACCTTTCAGAGGCAACCGCTCTCTCCGCCTTCTGGAGGCGAAGAAGCGGCTTCTTCGCGCAAAGGCGATTGTGCCGGTCACAGTGCACTCCAGTGCGGCGGCTTATGCCGAATTGTGCCCGGTACCGGCGCTTAGCTATGGGGAGCTCCGTATCCTTCGTCTTTCGCGTCTTATGTGGTCTACATCATTGCAGAAAGGTTTATCACTATGTCTGGCAAGGAGAAAGAGTGCCACCTCAGAAAACACCTCCCATCGTGTTTTACATGTTGCAGAGAGGTTTGCAGAGTGTTTTGCAAGAAGAAAAACAAAGTTGTCCAAAACACCTTCCAATCGAATGTTCATGTGTTTGGAAAAGGTAGGAGAGTGGTAAGGTACTGTTTTCTATCAGTTTGCAAGCTGCGCACACAATCCTAGTGATGTGCAGCCTCAGTCTTCACCTTTCTGAAAGAGTCGCACTCTCCAGCTGCCGGAGGCGAAGAAGCGGCTTCTTCGCGCAAAGCCGATTGTGCCGGTCACAGTGCACTTCAGTGCGGCGGCTTCTGCCGAAATGTGCCCGGGACCGGCGCTTAGCTCTGGGGAGCTCCGTATCCTTCGTCGTTCGCGTCATTTGTGGTCTACATCATTGCAGAAAGGTTTTTCACTATGTCTGGGAAAGAGAAACTGTGCAAGCACAGAAGACATCCCCCATCGTGTTTTACATGTTGCAGAGAGGTTTGCAGAGTGTTTTGCAAGAAGAAAAACAAAGTTGTCCAAAACACCTTCCAATCGGATGTTCATGTGTTTGGAAAAGGTAGGAGAGTGGTAAGGTACTGTTTTCTATCAGTTTGCAAGCTGCGCACACAATCCTAGTGATGTGCAGCCTCATTCTTCACCTTTCTGAAAGAGTCGAACTCTCCAGCTGCCGGAGGCGAAGAAGCGGCTTCTTCGCGCAAAGGCGATTGTGCCGGTCACAGTGCACTCCAGTGCGGCGGCTTCTGACGAAATGTGCCCGGGACCGGCGCTTAGTTCCGGGGAGCTCCGTATTTCGTCTTTAGCGTGTTCTGTGGTGTACATCATTGCAAAAGTCCTGTCCACCATGTCTGGCATGCAGAAACTGTGCCACCCCATAAAACATCTCCCAACGTGTTTTACATGTTGCAGAAGGTTTGCAGAGTGTTTTGCAAGAAGAATAAACAAAGCTGTCCAAAACACCTTCCAATCGAATGTTCATGTGTTTGGAAAAGGTAGGAGAGTGGTAAGGTACTGTTTTCTATCAGTTTGCAAGCTGCGCACACAATCCTAGTGATGTGCAGCTTCATTCTCACCTTTCCGAAGTAGCCGCACTCTCCAGCTGCCGGAGGCGAAGAAGCGGCTTCTTCGCGCAAAGGCCATTGTGCCGGGCACAGTGCACTCCAGTGCGGCGGCTTCTGCCGAAATGTGCCCGGGACCGGCGCTTAGCTCTGGGGAGCTCCGTATCCTTCGTCTTTCGCGTCTTATGGGGTCTACATCATTGCAGAAAGGTTTTTCACTATGTTGGGCAAGGAGAAAGAGTGCCACCTCAGAAAACGCCTCCCATCGTGTTTTACATGTTGCAGAGAGGTTTGCAGAGTGTTTTGCAAGAAGAAAAACAAAGTTGTCCAAAACACCTTCCAATCGAATGTTCATGTGTTTGGAAAAGGTAGGAGAGTGGTAAGGTATTGTTTTCTATCAGTTTGCAAGCTGCGCACACAATCCTAGTGATGTGCAGCCTCATTCTTCACCTTTCTGAAAGAGTCGAACTCTCCAGCTGCCGGAGGCGAAGAAGCGGCTTCTTCGCGCAAAGGCGATTGTGCCGGTCACAGTGCACTCCAGTGCGGCGGCTTCTGACGAAATGTGCCCGGGACCGGCGCTTAGCTCCGGGGAGCTCCGTATTTCGTCTTTAGCGTGTTCTGTGGTGTACATCATTGCAAAAGTCCTTTCCACCATGTCTGGCATGGAGAAACTGTGCCACCCCATAAAACATCTCCCAACGTGTTTTACATGTTGCAGAAGGTTTGCAGAGTGTTTTGCAAGAAGAATAAACAAAGTTGTCCAAAACACCTTCCAATCGAATGTTCATGTGTTTGGAAAAGGTAGGAGAGTGGTAAGGTACTGTTTTCTATCAGTTTGCAAGCTGCGCACACAATCCTAGTGATGTGCAGCTTCATTCTTCACCTTTTTGAAAGAGTCGCACTCTCCAGCTGCCGAGGCGAAGAAGCGGCTTCTTTGCGCAAAGGCGATTGTGCCGGGCACAGTGCACTCCAGTGCGGCGGCTTCTGACGAAATGTGCCCGGGACCGGCGCTTAGCTCTGGGGAGCTCCCTATCCTTCGTCGTTCGCGTCATTTGTGGTCTACATCATGCAGAAAGGTTTTTCACTATGTCTGGCAAGAGAAACTGTGCAAGCACAGAAAACATCCTCCATCGTGTTTTACATGTTGCAGAGAGGTTTGCAGAGTGTTTTGCCAGAAGAATAAACAAAGTTGTCCAAAACACCTTCCAATCGAATGTTCATGTGTTTGGAAAAGGTAGGAGAGTGGTAAGGTACTGTTTTCTATCAGTTTGCAAGCTGCGCACACAATCCTAGTGATGTGCAGCTTCATTCTCACCTTTCTGAAGCAGCCGCACTCTCCAGCTGCCGGAGGCGAAGAAGCGGCTTCTTCGCGCAAAGGCGATTGTGCCGGTCACAGTGCCCTCCAGTGCGGCGGCTTCTGCCGAAATGTGCCCGGGACCGGCGCTTAGCTCTGGGGAGCTCCGTATCCTTCGTCTTTCGCGTCTTATGGGGTCTACATCATTGCAGAAAGGTTTTTCACTATGTTGGGCAAGGAGAAAGGGTGCCACCTCAGGAAACACCTCCCATCGTGTTTTACATGTTGCAGAGAGGTTTGCAGAGTGTTTTGCAAGAAGAAAAACAAAGTTGTCCAAAACACCTTCCAATCGAATGTTCATGTGTTTGGAAAAGGTAGGAGAGTGGTAAGGTATTGTTTTCTATCAGTTTGCAAGCTGCGCACACAATCCTAGTGATGTGCAGCTTCATTCTCACGTTTCCGAAGCAGCCGCACTCTCCAGCTGCCGGAGGCGAAGAAGCGGCTTCTTCGCGCAAAGGCGATTGTGCCGGGCACAGTGCACTCCAGTGCGGCGGCTTCTGCAGAAATGTGCCCGGGACCGGCGCTTAGCTCCGGGGAGCTCCGTATCCTTCGTCGTTCGCGTCATTTGTGGTCTACATCATTGCAGAAAGGTTTTTCACTATGTCTGGCAAGAGAAACTGTGCAAGCATAGAAAACATCCCCCATCGTATTTTACATGTTGCAGAGAGGTTTGCAGAGTGTTTTGCAAGAAGAATAAACAAAGTTGTCCAAAACACCTTCCAATCGAATGTTCATGTGTTTGGAAAAGGTAGGAGAGTGGTAAGGTATTGTTTTCTATCAGTTTGCAAGCTGCGAACACAATCCTAGTGATGTGCAGCTTCATTCTTCACCTTTCTGAAAGAGTCGCACTCTCCAGCTGCCGGAGGCGAAGAAGCGGCTTCTTCGCGCAAAGGCGATTGTGCCGGTCACAGTGCACTCCAGTGCGGCGGCTTATGCCGAATTGTGCCCGGTACCGGCGCTTAGCTCCGGGGAGCTCCGTATCCTTCGTCTTTCGCGTCTTTTGTGGTCTACATCATTGCAGTAAGGTGTTTCACTATGTTGGGCAAGGAGAAAGAAAGCCACCTCAGAAAACACCTCCCATCGTGTTTTACATGTTGCAGAGAGGTTTGCAGAGTGTTTTGCAAGAAGAAAAACAAAGTTGTCCAAAACACCTTCCAATCGAATGTTCATGTGTTTGGAAAAGGTAGGAGAGTGGTAAGGTACTGTTTTCTATCAGTTTGCAAGCTGCGCACACAATCCTAGTGATGTGCAGCCTCATTCTTCACCTTTCTGAAAGAGTCGCACTCTCCAGCTGCCGGAGGCGAAGAAGCGGCTTCTTCGCGCAAAGGCGATTGTGCCGGTCACAGTGCACTCCAGTGCGGCGGCTTCTGCCGAAATGTGCCCGGGACCGGCGCTTAGCTATGGGGAGCTCCGTATCCTTCGTCCTTCGCGTCTTATGGGGTCTACATCATTGCAGAAAGGTTTTTCACTATGTCTGGGAAGGAGAAACTGTGCAAGCACAGAAGACATCCCCCATCATGTTTTACATGTTGCAGAGAGGTTTGCAGAGTGTTTTGCAAGAAGAAAAACAAAGTTGTCCAAAACACCTTCCAATCGAATGTTCATGTGTTTGGAAAAGGTAGGAGAGTGGTAAGGTATTGTTTTCTAACAGTTTGCAAGCTGCGCACACAATCCTAGTGATGTGCAGCTTCATTCTTCACCTTTCTGAAAGAGTCGCACTCTCCAGCTGCCGGAGGCGAAGAAGCGGCTTCTTCGCGCAAAAGCGATTGTGCCGGTCACAGTGCACTCCAGTGCGGCGGCTTCTGCCGAAATGTGCCCGGGACCGGCGCTTAGCTCTGGGGAGCTCCGTATTTCGTCTTTAGCGTGTTCTGTGGTGTACATCATTGCAAAAGTCCTTTCCACCATGTCTGGCATGGAGAAACTGTGCCACCCCATAAAACATCTCCCATCGTGTTTTACATGTTGCAGAGAGGTTTGCAGAGTGTTTTGCAAGAAGAAAAACAAAGTTGTCCAAAACACCTTCCAATCGAATGTTCATGTGTTTGGAAAAGGTAGGAGAGTGGTAAGGTACTGTTTTCTATCAGTTTGCAAGCTACGAACACAATCCCAGTGTTGTGCAGCTTCATTCTTCACCTTTCAGAGGCAACCGCTCTCTCCGCCTTCTGGAGGCGAAGAAGCGGCTTCTTCGCGCAAAGGCGATTGTGCCGGTCACAGTGCACTCCAGTGCGGCGGCTTATGCCGAATTGTGCCCGGTACCGGCGCTTAGCTATGGGGAGCTCCGTATCCTTCGTCTATCGCGTCTTATGTGGTCTACATCATTGCAGAAAGGTTTTTCACTATGTTGGGCAAGGAGAAAGAGTGCCACCTCAGAAAACGCCTCCCATCGTGTTTTACATGTTGCAGAGAGGTTTGCAGAGTGTTTTGCAAGAAGAAAAACAAAGTTGTCCAAAACACCTTCCAATCGAATGTTCATGTGTTTGGAAAAGGTAGGAGAGTGGTAAGGTACTGTTTTCTATCAGTTTGCAAGCTGCGCACACAATCCTAGTGATGTGCAGCCTCATTCTTCACCTTTCTGAAAGAGTCGAACTCTCCAGCTGCCGGAGGCGAAGAAGCGGCTTCTTCGCGCAAAGGCGATTGTGCCGGTCACAGTGCACTCCAGTGCGGCGGCTTCTGACGAAATGTGCCCGGGACCGGCGCTTAGCTCCGGGGAGCTCCGTATTTCGTCTTTAGCGTGTTCTGTGGTGTACATCATTGCAAAAGTCCTTTCCACCATGTCTGGCATGGAGAAACTGTGCCACCCCATAAAACATCTCCCAACGTGTTTTACATGTTGCAGAAGGTTTGCAGAGTGTTTTGCAAGAAGAATAAACAAAGTTGTCCAAAACACCTTCCAATCGAATGTTCATGTGTTTGGAAAAGGTAGGAGAGTGGTAAGGTACTGTTTTCTATCAGTTTGCAAGCTGCGCACACAATCCTAGTGATGTGCAGCTTCATTCTTCACCTTTCTGAAAGAGTCGCACTCTCCAGCTGCCGAGGCGAAGAAGCGGCTTCTTTGCGCAAAGGCGATTGTGCCGGGCACAGTGCACTCCAGTGCGGCGGCTTCTGACGAAATGTGCCCGGGACCGGCGCTTAGCTCTGGGGAGCTCCCTATCCTTCGTCGTTCGCGTCATTTGTGGTCTACATCATTGCAGAAAGGTTTTTCACTATGTCTGGCAAGAGAAACTGTGCAAGCACAGAAAACATCCTCCATCGTGTTTTACATGTTGCAGAGAGGTTTGCAGAGTGTTTTGCCAGAAGAATAAACAAAGTTGTCCAAAACACCTTCCAATCGAATGTTCATGTGTTTGGAAAAGGTAGGAGAGTGGTAAGGTACTGTTTTCTATCAGTTTGCAAGCTGCGCACACAATCCTAGTGATGTGCAGCTTCATTCTCACCTTTCTGAAGCAGCCGCACTCTCCAGCTGCCGGAGGCGAAGAAGCGGCTTCTTCGCGCAAAGGCGATTGTGCCGGTCACAGTGCCCTCCAGTGCGGCGGCTTCTGCCGAAATGTGCCCGGGACCGGCGCTTAGCTCTGGGGAGCTCCGTATCCTTCGTCTTTCGCGTCTTATGGGGTCTACATCATTGCAGAAAGGTTTTTCACTATGTTGGGCAAGGAGAAAGGGTGCCACCTCAGGAAACACCTCCCATCGTGTTTTACATGTTGCAGAGAGGTTTGCAGAGTGTTTTGCAAGAAGAAAAACAAAGTTGTCCAAAACACCTTCCAATCGAATGTTCATGTGTTTGGAAAAGGTAGGAGAGTGGTAAGGTATTGTTTTCTATCAGTTTGCAAGCTGCGCACACAATCCTAGTGATGTGCAGCTTCATTCTCACCTTTCCGAAGCAGCCGCACTCTCCAGCTGCCGGAGGCGAAGAAGCGGCTTCTTCGCGCAAAGGCGATTGTGCCGGGCACAGTGCACTCCAGTGCGGCGGCTTCTGCAGAAATGTGCCCGGGACCGGCGCTTAGCTCCGGGGAGCTCCGTATCCTTCGTCGTTCGCGTCATTTGTGGTCTACATCATTGCAGAAAGGTTTTTCACTATGTCTGGCAAGAGAAACTGTGCAAGCATAGAAAACATCCCCCATCGTATTTTACATGTTGCAGAGAGGTTTGCAGAGTGTTTTGCAAGAAGAATAAACAAAGTTGTCCAAAACACCTTCCAATCGAATGTTCATGTGTTTGGAAAAGGTAGGAGAGTGGTAAGGTATTGTTTTCTATCAGTTTGCAAGCTGCGAACACAATCCTAGTGATGTGCAGCTTCATTCTTCACCTTTCTGAAAGAGTCGCACTCTCCAGCTGCCGGAGGCGAAGAAGCGGCTTCTTCGCGCAAAGGCCATTGTGCCGGTCACAGTGCACTCCAGTGCGGCGGCTTATGCCGAATTGTGCCCGGGACCGGCGCTTAGCTCTGGGGAGCTCCGTATCCTTCGTCTTTCGCGTCTTATGGGGTCTACATCATTGCAGAAAGGTTTTTCACTATGTTGGGCAAGGAGAAAGAGTGCCACCTCAGAAAACGCCTCCCATCGTGTTTTACATGTTGCAGAGAGGTTTGCAGAGTGTTTTGCAAGAAGAAAAACAAAGTTGTCCAAAACACCTTCCAATCGAATGTTCATGTGTTTGGAAAAGGTAGGAGAGTGGTAAGGTATTGTTTTCTATCAGTTTGCAAGCTGCGCACACAATCCTAGTGATGTGCAGCCTCATTCTTCACCTTTCTGAAAGAGTCGAACTCTCCAGCTGCCGGAGGCGAAGAAGCGGCTTCTTCGCGCAAAGGCGATTGTGCCGGTCACAGTGCACTCCAGTGCGGCGGCTTCTGACGAAATGTGCCCGGGACCGGCGCTTAGCTCCGGGGAGCTCCGTATTTCGTCTTTAGCGTGTTCTGTGGTGTACATCATTGCAAAAGTCCTTTCCACCATGTCTGGCATGGAGAAACTGTGCCACCCCATAAAACATCTCCCAACGTGTTTTACATGTTGCAGAAGGTTTGCAGAGTGTTTTGCAAGAAGAATAAACAAAGTTGTCCAAAACACCTTCCAATCGAATGTTCATGTGTTTGGAAAAGGTAGGAGAGTGGTAAGGTACTGTTTTCTATCAGTTTGCAAGCTGCGCACACAATCCTAGTGATGTGCAGCTTCATTCTTCACCTTTTTGAAAGAGTCGCACTCTCCAGCTGCCGAGGCGAAGAAGCGGCTTCTTTGCGCAAAGGCGATTGTGCCGGGCACAGTGCACTCCAGTGCGGCGGCTTCTGACGAAATGTGCCCGGGACCGGCGCTTAGCTCTGGGGAGCTCCCTATCCTTCGTCGTTCGCGTCATTTGTGGTCTACATCATGCAGAAAGGTTTTTCACTATGTCTGGCAAGAGAAACTGTGCAAGCACAGAAAACATCCTCCATCGTGTTTTACATGTTGCAGAGAGGTTTGCAGAGTGTTTTGCCAGAAGAATAAACAAAGTTGTCCAAAACACCTTCCAATCGAATGTTCATGTGTTTGGAAAAGGTAGGAGAGTGGTAAGGTACTGTTTTCTATCAGTTTGCAAGCTGCGCACACAATCCTAGTGATGTGCAGCTTCATTCTCACCTTTCTGAAGCAGCCGCACTCTCCAGCTGCCGGAGGCGAAGAAGCGGCTTCTTCGCGCAAAGGCGATTGTGCCGGTCACAGTGCCCTCCAGTGCGGCGGCTTCTGCCGAAATGTGCCCGGGACCGGCGCTTAGCTCTGGGGAGCTCCGTATCCTTCGTCTTTCACGTCTTATGGGGTCTACATCATTGCAGAAAGGTTTTTCACTATGTTGGGCAAGGAGAAAGGGTGCCACCTCAGGAAACACCTCCCATCGTGTTTTACATGTTGCAGAGAGGTTTGCAGAGTGTTTTGCAAGAAGAAAAACAAAGTTGTCCAAAACACCTTCCAATCGAATGTTCATGTGTTTGGAAAAGGTAGGAGAGTGGTAAGGTATTGTTTTCTATCAGTTTGCAAGCTGCGCACACAATCCTAGTGATGTGCAGCTTCATTCTCACGTTTCCGAAGCAGCCGCACTCTCCAGCTGCCGGAGGCGAAGAAGCGGCTTCTTCGCGCAAAGGCGATTGTGCCGGGCACAGTGCACTCCAGTGCGGCGGCTTCTGCAGAAATGTGCCCGGGACCGGCGCTTAGCTCCGGGGAGCTCCGTATCCTTCGTCGTTCGCGTCATTTGTGGTCTACATCATTGCAGAAAGGTTTTTCACTATGTCTGGCAAGAGAAACTGTGCAAGCATAGAAAACATCCCCCATCGTATTTTACATGTTGCAGAGAGGTTTGCAGAGTGTTTTGCAAGAAGAATAAACAAAGTTGTCCAAAACACCTTCCAATCGAATGTTCATGTGTTTGGAAAAGGTAGGAGAGTGGTAAGGTATTGTTTTCTATCAGTTTGCAAGCTGCGAACACAATCCTAGTGATGTGCAGCTTCATTCTTCACCTTTCTGAAAGAGTCGCACTCTCCAGCTGCCGGAGGCGAAGAAGCGGCTTCTTCGCGCAAAGGCGATTGTGCCGGTCACAGTGCACTCCAGTGCGGCGGCTTATGCCGAATTGTGCCCGGTACCGGCGCTTAGCTCCGGGGAGCTCCGTATCCTTCGTCTTTCGCGTCTTTTGTGGTCTACATCATTGCAGTAAGGTGTTTCACTATGTTGGGCAAGGAGAAAGAAAGCCACCTCAGAAAACACCTCCCATCGTGTTTTACATGTTGCAGAGAGGTTTGCAGAGTGTTTTGCAAGAAGAAAAACAAAGTTGTCCAAAACACCTTCCAATCGAATGTTCATGTGTTTGGAAAAGGTAGGAGAGTGGTAAGGTACTGTTTTCTATCAGTTTGCAAGCTGCGCACACAATCCTAGTGATGTGCAGCCTCATTCTTCACCTTTCTGAAAGAGTCGCACTCTCCAGCTGCCGGAGGCGAAGAAGCGGCTTCTTCGCGCAAAGGCGATTGTGCCGGTCACAGTGCACTCCAGTGCGGCGGCTTCTGCCGAAATTTGCCCGGGACCGGCGCTTAGCTATGGGGAGCTCCGTATCCTTCGTCCTTCGCGTCTTATGGGGTCTACATCATTGCAGAAAGGTTTTTCACTATGTCTGGGAAGGAGAAACTGTGCAAGCACAGAAGACATCCCCCATCATGTTTTACATGTTGCAGAGAGGTTTGCAGAGTGTTTTGCAAGAAGAAAAACAAAGTTGTCCAAAACACCTTCCAATCGAATGTTCATGTGTTTGGAAAAGGTAGGAGAGTGGTAAGGTATTGTTTTCTAACAGTTTGCAAGCTGCGCACACAATCCTAGTGATGTGCAGCTTCATTCTTCACCTTTCTGAAAGAGTCGCACTCTCCAGCTGCCGGAGGCGAAGAAGCGGCTTCTTCGCGCAAAAGCGATTGTGCCGGTCACAGTGCACTCCAGTGCGGCGGCTTCTGCCGAAATGTGCCCGGGACCGGCGCTTAGCTCTGGGGAGCTCCGTATTTCGTCTTTAGCGTGTTCTGTGGTGTACATCATTGCAAAAGTCCTTTCCACCATGTCTGGCATGGAGAAACTGTGCCACCCCATAAAACATCTCCCATCGTGTTTTACATGTTGCAGAGAGGTTTGCAGAGTGTTTTGCAAGAAGAAAAACAAAGTTGTCCAAAACACCTTCCAATCGAATGTTCATGTGTTTGGAAAAGGTAGGAGAGTGGTAAGGTACTGTTTTCTATCAGTTTGCAAGCTACGAACACAATCCCAGTGTTGTGCAGCTTCATTCTTCACCTTTCAGAGGCAACCGCTCTCTCCGCCTTCTGGAGGCGAAGAAGCGGCTTCTTCGCGCAAAGGCGATTGTGCCGGTCACAGTGCACTCCAGTGCGGCGGCTTATGCCGAATTGTGCCCGGTACCGGCGCTTAGCTATGGGGAGCTCCGTATCCTTCGTCTATCGCGTCTTATGTGGTCTACATCATTGCAGAAAGGTTTTTCACTATGTTGGGCAAGGAGAAAGAGTGCCACCTCAGAAAACGCCTCCCATCGTGTTTTACATGTTGCAGAGAGGTTTGCAGAGTGTTTTGCAAGAAGAAAAACAAAGTTGTCCAAAACACCTTCCAATCGAATGTTCATGTGTTTGGAAAAGGTAGGAGAGTGGTAAGGTACTGTTTTCTATCAGTTTGCAAGCTGCGCACACAATCCTAGTGATGTGCAGCCTCATTCTTCACCTTTCTGAAAGAGTCGAACTCTCCAGCTGCCGGAGGCGAAGAAGCGGCTTCTTCGCGCAAAGGCGATTGTGCCGGTCACAGTGCACTCCAGTGCGGCGGCTTCTGACGAAATGTGCCCGGGACCGGCGCTTAGCTCCGGGGAGCTCCGTATTTCGTCTTTAGCGTGTTCTGTGGTGTACATCATTGCAAAAGTCCTTTCCACCATGTCTGGCATGGAGAAACTGTGCCACCCCATAAAACATCTCCCAACGTGTTTTACATGTTGCAGAAGGTTTGCAGAGTGTTTTGCAAGAAGAATAAACAAAGTTGTCCAAAACACCTTCCAATCGAATGTTCATGTGTTTGGAAAAGGTAGGAGAGTGGTAAGGTACTGTTTTCTATCAGTTTGCAAGCTGCGCACACAATCCTAGTGATGTGCAGCTTCATTCTTCACCTTTCTGAAAGAGTCGCACTCTCCAGCTGCCGAGGCGAAGAAGCGGCTTCTTTGCGCAAAGGCGATTGTGCCGGGCACAGTGCACTCCAGTGCGGCGGCTTCTGACGAAATGTGCCCGGGACCGGCGCTTAGCTCTGGGGAGCTCCCTATCCTTCGTCGTTCGCGTCATTTGTGGTCTACATCATTGCAGAAAGGTTTTTCACTATGTCTGGCAAGAGAAACTGTGCAAGCACAGAAAACATCCTCCATCGTGTTTTACATGTTGCAGAGAGGTTTGCAGAGTGTTTTGCCAGAAGAATAAACAAAGTTGTCCAAAACACCTTCCAATCGAATGTTCATGTGTTTGGAAAAGGTAGGAGAGTGGTAAGGTACTGTTTTCTATCAGTTTGCAAGCTGCGCACACAATCCTAGTGATGTGCAGCTTCATTCTCACCTTTCTGAAGCAGCCGCACTCTCCAGCTGCCGGAGGCGAAGAAGCGGCTTCTTCGCGCAAAGGCGATTGTGCCGGTCACAGTGCCCTCCAGTGCGGCGGCTTCTGCCGAAATGTGCCCGGGACCGGCGCTTAGCTCTGGGGAGCTCCGTATCCTTCGTCTTTCGCGTCTTATGGGGTCTACATCATTGCAGAAAGGTTTTTCACTATGTTGGGCAAGGAGAAAGGGTGCCACCTCAGGAAACACCTCCCATCGTGTTTTACATGTTGCAGAGAGGTTTGCAGAGTGTTTTGCAAGAAGAAAAACAAAGTTGTCCAAAACACCTTCCAATCGAATGTTCATGTGTTTGGAAAAGGTAGGAGAGTGGTAAGGTATTGTTTTCTATCAGTTTGCAAGCTGCGCACACAATCCTAGTGATGTGCAGCTTCATTCTCACCTTTCCGAAGCAGCCGCACTCTCCAGCTGCCGGAGGCGAAGAAGCGGCTTCTTCGCGCAAAGGCGATTGTGCCGGGCACAGTGCACTCCAGTGCGGCGGCTTCTGCAGAAATGTGCCCGGGACCGGCGCTTAGCTCCGGGGAGCTCCGTATCCTTCGTCGTTCGCGTCATTTGTGGTCTACATCATTGCAGAAAGGTTTTTCACTATGTCTGGCAAGAGAAACTGTGCAAGCATAGAAAACATCCCCCATCGTATTTTACATGTTGCAGAGAGGTTTGCAGAGTGTTTTGCAAGAAGAATAAACAAAGTTGTCCAAAACACCTTCCAATCGAATGTTCATGTGTTTGGAAAAGGTAGGAGAGTGGTAAGGTATTGTTTTCTATCAGTTTGCAAGCTGCGAACACAATCCTAGTGATGTGCAGCTTCATTCTTCACCTTTCTGAAAGAGTCGCACTCTCCAGCTGCCGGAGGCGAAGAAGCGGCTTCTTCGCGCAAAGGCGATTGTGCCGGTCACAGTGCACTCCAGTGCGGCGGCTTATGCCGAATTGTGCCCGGGACCGGCGCTTAGCTCCGGGGAGCTCCGTATCCTTCGTCTTTCGCGTCTTTTGTGGTCTACATCATTGCAGTAAGGTGTTTCACTATGTTGGGCAAGGAGAAAGAAAGCCACCTCAGAAAACACCTCCCATCGTGTTTTACATGTTGCAGAGAGGTTTGCAGAGTGTTTTGCAAGAAGAAAAACAAAGTTGTCCAAAACACCTTCCAATCGAATGTTCATGTGTTTGGAAAAGGTAGGAGAGTGGTAAGGTACTGTTTTCTATCAGTTTGCAAGCTGCGCACACAATCCTAGTGATGTGCAGCCTCATTCTTCACCTTTCTGAAAGAGTCGCACTCTCCAGCTGCCGGAGGCGAAGAAGCGGCTTCTTCGCGCAAAGGCGATTGTGCCGGTCACAGTGCACTCCAGTGCGGCGGCTTCTGCCGAAATTTGCCCGGGACCGGCGCTTAGCTATGGGGAGCTCCGTATCCTTCGTCCTTCGCGTCTTATGGGGTCTACATCATTGCAGAAAGGTTTTTCACTATGTCTGGGAAGGAGAAACTGTGCAAGCACAGAAGACATCCCCCATCATGTTTTACATGTTGCAGAGAGGTTTGCAGAGTGTTTTGCAAGAAGAAAAACAAAGTTGTCCAAAACACCTTCCAATCGAATGTTCATGTGTTTGGAAAAGGTAGGAGAGTGGTAAGGTATTGTTTTCTAACAGTTTGCAAGCTGCGCACACAATCCTAGTGATGTGCAGCTTCATTCTTTCCCTTTCTGAAAGAGTCGCACTCTCCAGCTGCCGGAGGCGAAGAAGCGGCTTCTTCGCGCAAAAGCGATTGTGCCGGTCACAGTGCACTCCAGTGCGGCGGCTTCTGCCGAAATGTGCCCGGGACCGGCGCTTAGCTCTGGGGAGCTCCGTATTTCGTCTTTAGCGTGTTCTGTGGTGTACATCATTGCAAAAGTCCTTTCCACCATGTCTGGCATGGAGAAACTGTGCCACCCCATAAAACATCTCCCATCGTGTTTTACATGTTGCAGAGAGGTTTGCAGAGTGTTTTGCAAGAAGAAAAACAAAGTTGTCCAAAACACCTTCCAATCGAATGTTCATGTGTTTGGAAAAGGTAGGAGAGTGGTAAGGTACTGTTTTCTATCAGTTTGCAAGCTACGAACACAATCCCAGTGTTGTGCAGCTTCATTCTTCACCTTTCAGAGGCAACCGCTCTCTCCGCCTTCTGGAGGCGAAGAAGCGGCTTCTTCGCGCAAAGGCGATTGTGCCGGTCACAGTGCACTCCAGTGCGGCGGCTTATGCCGAATTGTGCCCGGTACCGGCGCTTAGCTATGGGGAGCTCCGTATCCTTCGTCTATCGCGTCTTATGTGGTCTACATCATTGCAGAAAGGTTTTTCACTATGTTGGGCAAGGAGAAAGAGTGCCACCTCAGAAAACGCCTCCCATCGTGTTTTACATGTTGCAGAGAGGTTTGCAGAGTGTTTTGCAAGAAGAAAAACAAAGTTGTCCAAAACACCTTCCAATCGAATGTTCATGTGTTTGGAAAAGGTAGGAGAGTGGTAAGGTACTGTTTTCTATCAGTTTGCAAGCTGCGCACACAATCCTAGTGATGTGCAGCCTCATTCTTCACCTTTCTGAAAGAGTCGAACTCTCCAGCTGCCGGAGGCGAAGAAGCGGCTTCTTCGCGCAAAGGCGATTGTGCCGGTCACAGTGCACTCCAGTGCGGCGGCTTCTGACGAAATGTGCCCGGGACCGGCGCTTAGCTCCGGGGAGCTCCGTATTTCGTCTTTAGCGTGTTCTGTGGTGTACATCATTGCAAAAGTCCTTTCCACCATGTCTGGCATGGAGAAACTGTGCCACCCAATAAAACATCTCCCAACGTGTTTTACATGTTGCAGAAGGTTTGCAGAGTGTTTTGCAAGAAGAATAAACAAAGTTGTCCAAAACACCTTCCAATCGAATGTTCATGTGTTTGGAAAAGGTAGGAGAGTGGTAAGGTACTGTTTTCTATCAGTTTGCAAGCTGCGCACACAATCCTAGTGATGTGCAGCTTCATTCTTCACCTTTCTGAAAGAGTCGCACTCTCCAGCTGCCGAGGCGAAGAAGCGGCTTCTTTGCGCAAAGGCGATTGTGCCGGGCACAGTGCACTCCAGTGCGGCGGCTTCTGCCGAAATGTGCCCGGGAACGGCGCTTAGCTCTGGGGAGATCCGTATCCTTCGTCGTTCGCGTCATTTGTGGTCTACATCATTGCAGTAAGGTGTTTCACTATGTTGGGCAAGGAGAAAGAAAGCCACCTCAGAAAACACCTCCCATCGTGTTTTACATGTTGCAGAGAGGTTTGCAGAGTGTTTTGCAAGAAGAAAAACAAAGTTGTCCAAAACACCTTCCAATCGAATGTTCATGTGTTTGGAAAAGGTAGGAGAGTGGTAAGGTACTGTTTTCTATCAGTTTGCAAGCTGCGCACACAATCCTAGTGATGTGCAGCCTCATTCTTCACCTTTCTGAAAGAGTCGCACTCTCCAGCTGCCGGAGGCGAAGAAGCGGCTTCTTCGCGCAAAGGCGATTGTGCCGGTCACAGTGCACTCCAGTGCGGCGGCTTCTGCCGAAATTTGCCCGGGACCGGCGCTTAGCTATGGGGAGCTCCGTATCCTTCGTCCTTCGCGTCTTATGGGGTCTACATCATTGCAGAAAGGTTTTTCACTATGTCTGGGAAGGAGAAACTGTGCAAGCACAGAAGACATCCCCCATCATGTTTTACATGTTGCAGAGAGGTTTGCAGAGTGTTTTGCAAGAAGAAAAACAAAGTTGTCCAAAACACCTTCCAATCGAATGTTCATGTGTTTGGAAAAGGTAGGAGAGTGGTAAGGTATTGTTTTCTAACAGTTTGCAAGCTGCGCACACAATCCTAGTGATGTGCAGCTTCATTCTTCACCTTTCTGAAAGAGTCGCACTCTCCAGCTGCCGGAGGCGAAGAAGCGGCTTCTTCGCGCAAAAGCGATTGTGCCGGTCACAGTGCACTCCAGTGCGGCGGCTTCTGCCGAAATGTGCCCGGGACCGGCGCTTAGCTCTGGGGAGCTCCGTATTTCGTCTTTAGCGTGTTCTGTGGTGTACATCATTGCAAAAGTCGTTTCCACCATGTCTGGCATGGAGAAACTGTGCCACCCCATAAAACATCTCCCATCGTGTTTTACATGTTGCAGAGAGGTTTGCAGAGTGTTTTGCAAGAAGAAAAACAAAGTTGTCCAAAACACCTTCCAATCGAATGTTCATGTGTTTGGAAAAGGTAGGAGAGTGGTAAGGTACTGTTTTCTATCAGTTTGCAAGCTACGAACACAATCCCAGTGTTGTGCAGCTTCATTCTTCACCTTTCAGAGGCAACCGCTCTCTCCGCCTTCTGGAGGCGAAGAAGCGGCTTCTTCGCGCAAAGGCGATTGTGCCGGTCACAGTGCACTCCAGTGCGGCGGCTTATGCCGAATTGTGCCCGGTACCGGCGCTTAGCTATGGGGAGCTCCGTATCCTTCGTCTATCGCGTCTTATGTGGTCTACATCATTGCAGAAAGGTTTTTCACTATGTTGGGCAAGGAGAAAGAGTGCCACCTCAGAAAACGCCTCCCATCGTGTTTTACATGTTGCAGAGAGGTTTGCAGAGTGTTTTGCAAGAAGAAAAACAAAGTTGTCCAAAACACCTTCCAATCGAATGTTCATGTGTTTGGAAAAGGTAGGAGAGTGGTAAGGTACTGTTTTCTATCAGTTTGCAAGCTGCGCACACAATCCTAGTGATGTGCAGCCTCATTCTTCACCTTTCTGAAAGAGTCGAACTCTCCAGCTGCCGGAGGCGAAGAAGCGGCTTCTTCGCGCAAAGGCGATTGTGCCGGTCACAGTGCACTCCAGTGCGGCGGCTTCTGACGAAATGTGCCCGGGACCGGCGCTTAGCTCCGGGGAGCTCCGTATTTCGTCTTTAGCGTGTTCTGTGGTGTACATCATTGCAAAAGTCCTTTCCACCATGTCTGGCATGGAGAAACTGTGCCACCCCATAAAACATCTCCCAACGTGTTTTACATGTTGCAGAAGGTTTGCAGAGTGTTTTGCAAGAAGAATAAACAAAGTTGTCCAAAACACCTTCCAATCGAATGTTCATGTGTTTGGAAAAGGTAGGAGAGTGGTAAGGTACTGTTTTCTATCAGTTTGCAAGCTGCGCACACAATCCTAGTGATGTGCAGCTTCATTCTTCACCTTTCTGAAAGAGTCGCACTCTCCAGCTGCCGAGGCGAAGAAGCGGCTTCTTTGCGCAAAGGCGATTGTGCCGGGCACAGTGCACTCCAGTGCGGCGGCTTCTGACGAAATGTGCCCGGGACCGGCGCTTAGCTCTGGGGAGCTCCCTATCCTTCGTCGTTCGCGTCATTTGTGGTCTACATCATTGCAGAAAGGTTTTTCACTATGTCTGGCAAGAGAAACTGTGCAAGCACAGAAAACATCCTCCATCGTGTTTTACATGTTGCAGAGAGGTTTGCAGAGTGTTTTGCCAGAAGAATAAACAAAGTTGTCCAAAACACCTTCCAATCGAATGTTCATGTGTTTGGAAAAGGTAGGAGAGTGGTAAGGTACTGTTTTCTATCAGTTTGCAAGCTGCGCACACAATCCTAGTGATGTGCAGCTTCATTCTCACCTTTCTGAAGCAGCCGCACTCTCCAGCTGCCGGAGGCGAAGAAGCGGCTTCTTCGCGCAAAGGCGATTGTGCCGGTCACAGTGCCCTCCAGTGCGGCGGCTTCTGCCGAAATGTGCCCGGGACCGGCGCTTAGCTCTGGGGAGCTCCGTATCCTTCGTCTTTCGCGTCTTATGGGGTCTACATCATTGCAGAAAGGTTTTTCACTATGTTGGGCAAGGAGAAAGGGTGCCACCTCAGGAAACACCTCCCATCGTGTTTTACATGTTGCAGAGAGGTTTGCAGAGTGTTTTGCAAGAAGAAAAACAAAGTTGTCCAAAACACCTTCCAATCGAATGTTCATGTGTTTGGAAAAGGTAGGAGAGTGGTAAGGTATTGTTTTCTATCAGTTTGCAAGCTGCGCACACAATCCTAGTGATGTGCAGCTTCATTCTCACCTTTCCGAAGCAGCCGCACTCTCCAGCTGCCGGAGGCGAAGAAGCGGCTTCTTCGCGCAAAGGCGATTGTGCCGGGCACAGTGCACTCCAGTGCGGCGGCTTCTGCAGAAATGTGCCCGGGACCGGCGCTTAGCTCCGGGGAGCTCCGTATCCTTCGTCGTTCGCGTCATTTGTGGTCTACATCATTGCAGAAAGGTTTTTCACTATGTCTGGCAAGAGAAACTGTGCAAGCATAGAAAACATCCCCCATCGTATTTTACATGTTGCAGAGAGGTTTGCAGAGTGTTTTGCAAGAAGAATAAACAAAGTTGTCCAAAACACCTTCCAATCGAATGTTCATGTGTTTGGAAAAGGTAGGAGAGTGGTAAGGTATTGTTTTCTATCAGTTTGCAAGCTGCGAACACAATCCTAGTGATGTGCAGCTTCATTCTTCACCTTTCTGAAAGAGTCGCACTCTCCAGCTGCCGGAGGCGAAGAAGCGGCTTCTTCGCGCAAAGGCGATTGTGCCGGTCACAGTGCACTCCAGTGCGGCGGCTTATGCCGAATTGTGCCCGGTACCGGCGCTTAGCTCCGGGGAGCTCCGTATCCTTCGTCTTTCGCGTCTTTTGTGGTCTACATCATTGCAGTAAGGTGTTTCACTATGTTGGGCAAGGAGAAAGAAAGCCACCTCAGAAAACACCTCCCATCGTGTTTTACATGTTGCAGAGAGGTTTGCAGAGTGTTTTGCAAGAAGAAAAACAAAGTTGTCCAAAACACCTTCCAATCGAATGTTCATGTGTTTGGAAAAGGTAGGAGAGTGGTAAGGTACTGTTTTCTATCAGTTTGCAAGCTGCGCACACAATCCTAGTGATGTGCAGCCTCATTCTTCACCTTTCTGAAAGAGTCGCACTCTCCAGCTGCCGGAGGCGAAGAAGCGGCTTCTTCGCGCAAAGGCGATTGTGCCGGTCACAGTGCACTCCAGTGCGGCGGCTTCTGCCGAAATTTGCCCGGGACCGGCGCTTAGCTATGGGGAGCTCCGTATCCTTTGTCCTTCGCGTCTTATGGGGTCTACATCATTGCAGAAAGGTTTTTCACTATGTCTGGGAAGGAGAAACTGTGCAAGCACAGAAGACATCCCCCATCATGTTTTACATGTTGCAGAGAGGTTTGCAGAGTGTTTTGCAAGAAGAAAAACAAAGTTGTCCAAAACACCTTCCAATCGAATGTTCATGTGTTTGGAAAAGGTAGGAGAGTGGTAAGGTATTGTTTTCTAACAGTTTGCAAGCTGCGCACACAATCCTAGTGATGTGCAGCTTCATTCTTTCCCTTTCTGAAAGAGTCGCACTCTCCAGCTGCCGGAGGCGAAGAAGCGGCTTCTTCGCGCAAAAGCGATTGTGCCGGTCACAGTGCACTCCAGTGCGGCGGCTTCTGCCGAAATGTGCCCGGGACCGGCGCTTAGCTCTGGGGAGCTCCGTATTTCGTCTTTAGCGTGTTCTGTGGTGTACATCATTGCAAAAGTCCTTTCCACCATGTCTGGCATGGAGAAACTGTGCCACCCCATAAAACATCTCCCATCGTGTTTTACATGTTGCAGAGAGGTTTGCAGAGTGTTTTGCAAGAAGAAAAACAAAGTTGTCCAAAACACCTTCCAATCGAATGTTCATGTGTTTGGAAAAGGTAGGAGAGTGGTAAGGTACTGTTTTCTATCAGTTTGCAAGCTACGAACACAATCCCAGTGTTGTGCAGCTTCATTCTTCACCTTTCAGAGGCAACCGCTCTCTCCGCCTTCTGGAGGCGAAGAAGCGGCTTCTTCGCGCAAAGGCGATTGTGCCGGTCACAGTGCACTCCAGTGCGGCGGCTTATGCCGAATTGTGCCCGGTACCGGCGCTTAGCTATGGGGAGCTCCGTATCCTTCGTCTATCGCGTCTTATGTGGTCTACATCATTGCAGAAAGGTTTTTCACTATGTTGGGCAAGGAGAAAGAGTGCCACCTCAGAAAACGCCTCCCATCGTGTTTTACATGTTGCAGAGAGGTTTGCAGAGTGTTTTGCAAGAAGAAAAACAAAGTTGTCCAAAACACCTTCCAATCGAATGTTCATGTGTTTGGAAAAGGTAGGAGAGTGGTAAGGTACTGTTTTCTATCAGTTTGCAAGCTGCGCACACAATCCTAGTGATGTGCAGCCTCATTCTTCACCTTTCTGAAAGAGTCGAACTCTCCAGCTGCCGGAGGCGAAGAAGCGGCTTCTTCGCGCAAAGGCGATTGTGCCGGTCACAGTGCACTCCAGTGCGGCGGCTTCTGCCGAAATGTGCCCGGGACCGGCGCTTAGCTCCGGGGAGCTCCGTATTTCGTCTTTAGCGTGTTCTGTGGTGTACATCATTGCAAAAGTCCTTTCCACCATGTCTGGCATGGAGAAACTGTGCCACCCCATAAAACATCTCCCAACGTGTTTTACATGTTGCAGAAGGTTTGCAGAGTGTTTTGCAAGAAGAATAAACAAAGTTGTCCAAAACACCTTCCAATCGAATGTTCATGTGTTTGGAAAAGGTAGGAGAGTGGTAAGGTACTGTTTTCTATCAGTTTGCAAGCTGCGCACACAATCCTAGTGATGTGCAGCTTCATTCTTCACCTTTCTGAAAGAGTCGCACTCTCCAGCTGCCGAGGCGAAGAAGCGGCTTCTTTGCGCAAAGGCGATTGTGCCGGGCACAGTGCACTCCAGTGCGGCGGCTTCTGACGAAATGTGCCCGGGACCGGCGCTTAGCTCTGGGGAGCTCCCTATCCTTCGTCGTTCGCGTCTTATGTGGTCTACATCATTGCAGAAAGGTTTTTCACTATGTCTGGCAAGAGAAACTGTGCAAGCACAGAAAACATCCTCCATCGTGTTTTACATGTTGCAGAGAGGTTTGCAGAGTGTTTTGCCAGAAGAATAAACAAAGTTGTCCAAAACACCTTCCAATCGAATGTTCATGTGTTTGGAAAAGGTAGGAGAGTGGTAAGGTACTGTTTTCTATCAGTTTGCAAGCTGCGCACACAATCCTAGTGATGTGCAGCTTCATTCTCACCTTTCCGAAGTAGCCGCACTCTCCAGCTGCCGGAGGCGAAGAAGCGTCTTCTTCGCGCAAAGGCCATTGGGCCGGGCACAGTGCACTCCAGTGCGGCGGCTTCTGCCGAAATGTGCCCGGGACCGGCGCTTAGCTCTGGGGAGCTCCGTATCCTTCGTCTTTCGCGTCTTATGGGGTCTACATCATTGCAGAAAGGTTTTTCACTATGTTGGGCAAGGAGAAACTGTGCCACCTCAGAAAACACCTCCCATCGTGTTTTACATGTTGCAGAGAGGTTTGCAGTGTGTTTTGCAAGAAGAAAAACAAAGTTGTCCAAAACACCTTCCAATCGAATGTTCATGTGTTTGGAAAAGGTAGGAGAGTGGTAAGGTATTGTTTTCTATCAGTTTGCAAGCTGCGCACACAATCCTAGTGATGTGCAGCTTCATTCTCACCTTTCCGAAGCAGCCGCACTCTCCAGCTGCCGGAGGCGAAGAAGCGGCTTCTTCGCGCAAAGGCGATTGTGCCGGGCACAGTGCACTCCAGTGCGGCGGCTTCTGCAGAAATGTGCCCGGGACCGGCGCGTAGCTCCGGGGAGCTCCGTATCCTTCGTCGTTCGCGTCATTTGTGGTCTACATCATTGCAGAAAGGTTTTTCACTATGTCTGGCAAGAGAAACTGTGCAAGCATAGAAAACATCCCCCATCGTATTTTACATGTTGCAGAGAGGTTTGCAGAGTGTTTTGCAAGAAGAATAAACAAAGTTGTCCAAAACACCTTCCAATCGAATGTTCATGTGTTTGGAAAAGGTAGGAGAGTGGTAAGGTATTGTTTTCTATCAGTTTGCAAGCTGCGAACACAATCCTAGTGATGTGCAGCTTCATTCTTCACCTTTCTGAAAGAGTCGCACTCTCCAGCTGCCGGAGGCGAAGAAGCGGCTTCTTCGCGCAAAGGCGATTGTGCCGGTCACAGTGCACTCCAGTGCGGCGGCTTATGCCGAATTGTGCCCGGTACCGGCGCTTAGCTCCGGGGAGCTCCGTATCCTTCGTCTTTCGCGTCTTTTGTGGTCTACATCATTGCAGTAAGGTGTTTCACTATGTTGGGCAAGGAGAAAGAAAGCCACCTCAGAAAACACCTCCCATCGTGTTTTACATGTTGCAGAGAGGTTTGCAGAGTGTTTTGCAAGAAGAAAAACAAAGTTGTCCAAAACACCTTCCAATCGAATGTTCATGTGTTTGGAAAAGGTAGGAGAGTGGTAAGGTACTGTTTTCTATCAGTTTGCAAGCTGCGCACACAATCCTAGTGATGTGCAGCCTCATTCTTCACCTTTCTGAAAGAGTCGCACTCTCCAGCTGCCGGAGGCGAAGAAGCGGCTTCTTCGCGCAAAGGCGATTGTGCCGGTCACAGTGCACTCCAGTGCGGCGGCTTCTGCCGAAATTTGCCCGGGACCGGCGCTTAGCTATGGGGAGCTCCGTATCCTTCGTCCTTCGCGTCTTATGGGGTCTACATCATTGCAGAAAGGTTTTTCACTATGTCTGGGAAGGAGAAACTGTGCAAGCACAGAAGACATCCCCCATCATGTTTTACATGTTGCAGAGAGGTTTGCAGAGTGTTTTGCAAGAAGAAAAACAAAGTTGTCCAAAACACCTTCCAATCGAATGTTCATGTGTTTGGAAAAGGTAGGAGAGTGGTAAGGTATTGTTTTCTAACAGTTTGCAAGCTGCGCACACAATCCTAGTGATGTGCAGCTTCATTCTTTCCCTTTCTGAAAGAGTCGCACTCTCCAGCTGCCGGAGGCGAAGAAGCGGCTTCTTCGCGCAAAAGCGATTGTGCCGGTCACAGTGCACTCCAGTGCGGCGGCTTCTGCCGAAATGTGCCCGGGACCGGCGCTTAGCTCTGGGGAGCTCCGTATTTCGTCTTTAGCGTGTTCTGTGGTGTACATCATTGCAAAAGTCCTTTCCACCATGTCTGGCATGGAGAAACTGTGCCACCCCATAAAACATCTCCCATCGTGTTTTACATGTTGCAGAGAGGTTTGCAGAGTGTTTTGCAAGAAGAAAAACAAAGTTGTCCAAAACACCTTCCAATCGAATGTTCATGTGTTTGGAAAAGGTAGGAGAGTGGTAAGGTACTGTTTTCTATCAGTTTGCAAGCTACGAACACAATCCCAGTGTTGTGCAGCTTCATTCTTCACCTTTCAGAGGCAACCGCTCTCTCCGCCTTCTGGAGGCGAAGAAGCGGCTTCTTCGCGCAAAGGCGATTGTGCCGGTCACAGTGCACTCCAGTGCGGCGGCTTATGCCGAATTGTGCCCGGTACCGGCGCTTAGCTATGGGGAGCTCCGTATCCTTCGTCTATCGCGTCTTATGTGGTCTACATCATTGCAGAAAGGTTTTTCACTATGTTGGGCAAGGAGAAAGAGTGCCACCTCAGAAAACGCCTCCCATCGTGTTTTACATGTTGCAGAGAGGTTTGCAGAGTGTTTTGCAAGAAGAAAAACAAAGTTGTCCAAAACACCTTCCAATCGAATGTTCATGTGTTTGGAAAAGGTAGGAGAGTGGTAAGGTACTGTTTTCTATCAGTTTGCAAGCTGCGCACACAATCCTAGTGATGTGCAGCCTCATTCTTCACCTTTCTGAAAGAGTCGAACTCTCCAGCTGCCGGAGGCGAAGAAGCGGCTTCTTCGCGCAAAGGCGATTGTGCCGGTCACAGTGCACTCCAGTGCGGCGGCTTCTGCCGAAATGTGCCCGGGACCGGCGCTTAGCTCCGGGGAGCTCCGTATTTCGTCTTTAGCGTGTTCTGTGGTGTACATCATTGCAAAAGTCCTTTCCACCATGTCTGGCATGGAGAAACTGTGCCACCCCATAAAACATCTCCCAACGTGTTTTACATGTTGCAGAAGGTTTGCAGAGTGTTTTGCAAGAAGAATAAACAAAGTTGTCCAAAACACCTTCCAATCGAATGTTCATGTGTTTGGAAAAGGTAGGAGAGTGGTAAGGTACTGTTTTCTATCAGTTTGCAAGCTGCGCACACAATCCTAGTGATGTGCAGCTTCATTCTCACCTTTCCGAAGTAGCCGCACTCTCCAGCTGCCGGAGGCGAAGAAGCGTCTTCTTCGCGCAAAGGCCATTGGGCCGGGCACAGTGCACTCCAGTGCGGCGGCTTCTGCCGAAATGTGCCCGGGACCGGCGCTTAGCTCTGGGGAGCTCCGTATCCTTCGTCTTTCGCGTCTTATGGGGTCTACATCATTGCAGAAAGGTTTTTCACTATGTTGGGCAAGGAGAAACTGTGCCACCTCAGAAAACACCTCCCATCGTGTTTTACATGTTGCAGAGAGGTTTGCAGAGTGTTTTGCAAGAAGAAAAACAAAGTTGTCCAAAACACCTTCCAATCGAATGTTCATGTGTTTGGAAAAGGTAGGAGAGTGGTAAGGTACTGTTTTCTATCAGTTTGCAAGCTGCGCACACTATCTCAGTGTTGTGCAGCTTCATTCTCACCTTTCCGAAGCATCCGCTCTCTCCGGCTCGCGGAGGCGAAGAAGCTGCTTCTTCGCGCAAAGGCGATTGTGCCGGTCACAGTGCACTCCAGTGCGGCGGCTTCTGCCGAAATGTGCCCGGGACCGGCGCTTAGCTCTGGGGAGCTCCGTATCCTTCGTCTTTAGCGTCTTTTGTAGTCTACATCATTACAGAAAGGTTTTTCACTATGTCTGGCAAGAGAAACTGTGCAAGCACAGAAAACATCCCCCATCGTGTTTTACATGTTGCAGAGAGGTTTGCAGAGTGTTTTGCCAGAAGAATAAACAAAGTTGTCCAAAACACCTTCCAATCGAATGTTCATGTGTTTGGAAAAGGTAGGAGAGTGGTAAGGTACTGTTTTCTATCAGTTTGCAAGCTGCGCACTCTATCCCAGTGTTGTGCAGCTTCATTCTCACCTTTCCGAAGCAGCCGCACTCTCCAGCTGCCGGAGGCGAAGAAGCGGCTTCTTCGAGCAAAGGCGATTGTGCCGGTCACAGTGCACTCCAGTGCGGCGGCTTCTGCCGAAATGTGCCCGGGACCGGCGCGTAGCTCCGGGGAGCTCCGTATCCTTCGTCTTTCGCGTCTTATGGGGTCAACATCATTGCAGAAAGGTTTTTCACTATGTTAGGCAAGGAGAAACTGTGCCACCCCAGAAACACCTCCCATGGTGTTTTAGATGTTGCAGAAGATTTGCAGAGTGTTTTGCAAGAAGAAAAACAAAGTTGTCCAAAACACCTTCCAATCGAATGTTCATGTGTTTGGAAAAGGTAGGAGAGTGGTAAGGTACTGTTTTCTATCAGTTTGCAAGCTGCGCACACAATCCTAGTGATGTGCAGCCTCATTCTTCACCTTTCTGAAAGAGTCGCACTCTCCAGCTGCGGGAGGCGAAGAAGCGGCTTCTTCGCGCAAAGGCGATTGTGCCGGTCACAGTGCACTCCAGTGCGGCGGCTTCTGACGAAATGTGCCCGGGACCGGCGCTCTAGCTCCGGGGAGCTCCGTATTACGTCTTTATCGTCTTCTGTGGTGTACATCTTGCAAAAATCCTTTCCACCTTGTCTGGCTTGGTGAACCTGTGCCACCTCAGAAAACATCTCCCATCGTGTTTTACATGTTGCAGAGAGGTTTGCAGAGTGTTTTGCAAGAAGAAAAACAAAGTTGTCCAAAACAACTTCCAATCGAATGTTCATGTGTTTGGAAATGGTAGGAGAGTGGTAAGGTACTGTTTTCTATCAGTTTGCAAGCTGCGCACACTATCCTAGTGATGTGCAGCTTCATTATCACCTTTCCGAAGCAGCCGCTCTCTCCGGCTCGCGGAGGCGAAGAAGCGCCTTCCTCGCGCAAAGGCGATTGTGCCGGTCACAGTGCACTCCAGTGCGGCGGCTTCTGCCGAAATGTGCCCGGGACCGGCGCTTAGTTCCGGGGAGCTCCGTATTTCGTCTTTAGCGTCTTCTGTGGTGTACATCATTGCAAAATCCTTTCTTCCATGTCTTGCAAGGAGAAACTGTGCAAGCACAGAAGACATCCCCCATCATGTTTTACATGTTGCAGAGAGGTTTGCAGAGTGTTTTGCAAGAAGAAAAACAAAGTTGTCCAAAACACCTTCCAATCGAATGTTCATGTGTTTGGAAAAGGTAGGAGAGTGGTAAGGTACTGTTTTCTATCAGTTTGCAAGCTACGAACACAATCCCAGTGTTGTGCAGCTTCATTCTTCACCTTTCAGAGGCAACCGCTCTCTCCGCCTTCTGGAGGCGAAGAAGCGGCTTCTTCGCGCAAAGGCGATTGTGCCGGTCACAGTGCACTCCAGTGCGGCGGCTTATGCCGAATTGTGCCCGGTACCGGCGCTTAGCTATGGGGAGCTCCGTATCCTTCGTCTTTCGCGTCTTATGTGGTCTACATCATTGCAGAAAGGTTTATCACTATGTCTGGCAAGGAGAAAGAGTGCCACCTCAGAAAACACCTCCCATCGTGTTTTACATGTTGCAGAGAGGTTTGCAGAGTGTTTTGCAAGAAGAAAAACAAAGTTGTCCAAAACACCTTCCAATCGAATGTTCATGTGTTTGGAAAAGGTAGGAGAGTGGTAAGGTACTGTTTTCTATCAGTTTGCAAGCTGCGCACACAATCCTAGTGATGTGCAGCCTCAGTCTTCACCTTTCTGAAAGAGTCGCACTCTCCAGCTGCCGGAGGCGAAGAAGCGGCTTCTTCGCGCAAAGCCGATTGTGCCGGTCACAGTGCACTTCAGTGCGGCGGCTTCTGCCGAAATGTGCCCGGGACCGGCGCTTAGCTCTGGGGAGCTCCGTATCCTTCGTCGTTCGCGTCATTTGTGGTCTACATCATTGCAGAAAGGTTTTTCACTATGTCTGGGAAAGAGAAACTGTGCAAGCACAGAAGACATCCCCCATCGTGTTTTACATGTTGCAGAGAGGTTTGCAGAGTTTTTTGCAAGAAGAAAAACAAAGTTGTCCAAAACACCTTCCAATCGGATGTTCATGTGTTTGGAAAAGGTAGGAGAGTGGTAAGGTACTGTTTTCTATCAGTTTGCAAGCTGCGCACACAATCCTAGTGATGTGCAGCCTCATTCTTCACCTTTCTGAAAGAGTCGAACTCTCCAGCTGCCGGAGGCGAAGAAGCGGCTTCTTCGCGCAAAGGCGATTGTGCCGGTCACAGTGCACTCCAGTGCGGCGGCTTCTGACGAAATGTGCCCGGGACCGGCGCTTAGTTCCGGGGAGCTCCGTATTTCGTCTTTAGCGTGTTCTGTGGTGTACATCATTGCAAAAGTCCTGTCCACCATGTCTGGCATGCAGAAACTGTGCCACCCCATAAAACATCTCCCAACGTGTTTTACATGTTGCAGAAGGTTTGCAGAGTGTTTTGCAAGAAGAATAAACAAAGCTGTCCAAAACACCTTCCAATCGAATGTTCATGTGTTTGGAAAAGGTAGGAGAGTGGTAAGGTACTGTTTTCTATCAGTTTGCAAGCTGCGCACACAATCCTAGTGATGTGCAGCTTCATTCTCACCTTTCCGAAGTAGCCGCACTCTCCAGCTGCCGGAGGCGAAGAAGCGGCTTCTTCGCGCAAAGGCCATTGTGCCGGGCACAGTGCACTCCAGTGCGGCGGCTTCTGCCGAAATGTGCCCGGGACCGGCGCTTAGCTCTGGGGAGCTCCGTATCCTTCGTCTTTCGCGTCTTATGGGGTCTACATCATTGCAGAAAGGTTTTTCACTATGTTGGGCAAGGAGAAAGAGTGCCACCTCAGAAAACGCCTCCCATCGTGTTTTACATGTTGCAGAGAGGTTTGCAGAGTGTTTTGCAAGAAGAAAAACAAAGTTGTCCAAAACACCTTCCAATCGAATGTTCATGTGTTTGGAAAAGGTAGGAGAGTGGTAAGGTACTGTTTTCTATCAGTTTGCAAGCTGCGCACACAATCCTAGTGATGTGCAGCCTCATTCTTCACCTTTCTGAAAGAGTCGAACTCTCCAGCTGCCGGAGGCGAAGAAGCGGCTTCTTCGCGCAAAGGCGATTGTGCCGGTCACAGTGCACTCCAGTGCGGCGGCTTCTGACGAAATGTGCCCGGGACCGGCGCTTAGCTCCGGGGAGCTCCGTATTTCGTCTTTAGCGTGTTCTGTGGTGTACATCATTGCAAAAGTCCTTTCCACCATGTCTGGCATGGAGAAACTGTGCCACCCCATAAAACATCTCCCAACGTGTTTTACATGTTGCAGAAGGTTTGCAGAGTGTTTTGCAAGAAGAATAAACAAAGTTGTCCAAAACACCTTCCAATCGAATGTTCATGTGTTTGGAAAAGGTAGGAGAGTGGTAAGGTACTGTTTTCTATCAGTTTGCAAGCTGCGCACACAATCCTAGTGATGTGCAGCTTCATTCTTCACCTTTCTGAAAGAGTCGCACTCTCCAGCTGCCGAGGCGAAGAAGCGGCTTCTTTGCGCAAAGGCGATTGTGCCGGGCACAGTGCACTCCAGTGCGGCGGCTTCTGACGAAATGTGCCCGGGACCGGCGCTTAGCTCTGGGGAGCTCCCTATCCTTCGTCGTTCGCGTCATTTGTGGTCTACATCATTGCAGAAAGGTTTTTCACTATGTCTGGCAAGAGAAACTGTGCAAGCACAGAAAACATCCTCCATCGTGTTTTACATGTTGCAGAGAGGTTTGCAGAGTGTTTTGCCAGAAGAATAAACAAAGTTGTCCAAAACACCTTCCAATCGAATGTTCATGTGTTTGGAAAAGGTAGGAGAGTGGTAAGGTACTGTTTTCTATCAGTTTGCAAGCTGCGCACACAATCCTAGTGATGTGCAGCTTCATTCTCACCTTTCTGAAGCAGCCGCACTCTCCAGCTGCCGGAGGCGAAGAAGCGGCTTCTTCGCGCAAAGGCGATTGTGCCGGTCACAGTGCCCTCCAGTGCGGCGGCTTCTGCCGAAATGTGCCCGGGACCGGCGCTTAGCTCCGGGGAGCTCCGTATCCTTCGTCTTTCGCGTCTTTTGTGGTCTACATCATTGCAGTAAGGTGTTTCACTATGTTGGGCAAGGAGAAAGGGTGCCACCTCAGAAAACACCTCCCATCGTGTTTTACATGTTGCAGAGAGGTTTGCAGAGTGTTTTGCAAGAAGAAAAACAAAGTTGTCCAAAACACCTTCCAATCGAATGTTCATGTGTTTGGAAAAGGTAGGAGAGTGGTAAGGTATTGTTTTCTATCAGTTTGCAAGCTGCGCACACAATCCTAGTGATGTGCAGCCTCATTCTTCACCTTTCTGAAAGAGTCGCACTCTCCAGCTGCCGGAGGCGAAGAAGCGGCTTCTTCGCGCAAAGGCGATTGTGCCGGTCACAGTGCACTCCAGTGCGGCGGCTTCTGCCGAAATTTGCCCGGGACCGGCGCTTAGCTATGGGGAGCTCCGTATCCTTCGTCCTTCGCGTCTTATGGGGTCTACATCATTGCAGAAAGGTTTTTCACTATGTCTGGGAAGGAGAAACTGTGCAAGCACAGAAGACATCCCCCATCATGTTTTACATGTTGCAGAGAGGTTTGCAGAGTGTTTTGCAAGAAGAAAAACAAAGTTGTCCAAAACACCTTCCAATCGAATGTTCATGTGTTTGGAAAAGGTAGGAGAGTGGTAAGGTATTGTTTTCTAACAGTTTGCAAGCTGCGCACACAATCCTAGTGATGTGCAGCTTCATTCTTTCCCTTTCTGAAAGAGTCGCACTCTCCAGCTGCCGGAGGCGAAGAAGCGGCTTCTTCGCGCAAAAGCGATTGTGCCGGTCACAGTGCACTCCAGTGCGGCGGCTTCTGCCGAAATGTGCCCGGGACCGGCGCTTAGCTCTGGGGAGCTCCGTATTTCGTCTTTAGCGTGTTCTGTGGTGTACATCATTGCAAAAGTCCTTTCCACCATGTCTGGCATGGAGAAACTGTGCCACCCCATAAAACATCTCCCATCGTGTTTTACATGTTGCAGAGAGGTTTGCAGAGTGTTTTGCAAGAAGAAAAACAAAGTTGTCCAAAACACCTTCCAATCGAATGTTCATGTGTTTGGAAAAGGTAGGAGAGTGGTAAGGTACTGTTTTCTATCAGTTTGCAAGCTACGAACACAATCCCAGTGTTGTGCAGCTTCATTCTTCACCTTTCAGAGGCAACCGCTCTCTCCGCCTTCTGGAGGCGAAGAAGCGGCTTCTTCGCGCAAAGGCGATTGTGCCGGTCACAGTGCACTCCAGTGCGGCGGCTTATGCCGAATTGTGCCCGGTACCGGCGCTTAGCTATGGGGAGCTCCGTATCCTTCGTCTATCGCGTCTTATGTGGTCTACATCATTGCAGAAAGGTTTTTCACTATGTTGGGCAAGGAGAAAGAGTGCCACCTCAGAAAACGCCTCCCATCGTGTTTTACATGTTGCAGAGAGGTTTGCAGAGTGTTTTGCAAGAAGAAAAACAAAGTTGTCCAAAACACCTTCCAATCGAATGTTCATGTGTTTGGAAAAGGTAGGAGAGTGGTAAGGTACTGTTTTCTATCAGTTTGCAAGCTGCGCACACAATCCTAGTGATGTGCAGCCTCATTCTTCACCTTTCTGAAAGAGTCGAACTCTCCAGCTGCCGGAGGCGAAGAAGCGGCTTCTTCGCGCAAAGGCGATTGTGCCGGTCACAGTGCACTCCAGTGCGGCGGCTTCTGCCGAAATGTGCCCGGGACCGGCGCTTAGCTCCGGGGAGCTCCGTATTTCGTCTTTAGCGTGTTCTGTGGTGTACATCATTGCAAAAGTCCTTTCCACCATGTCTGGCATGGAGAAACTGTGCCACCCCATAAAACATCTCCCAACGTGTTTTACATGTTGCAGAAGGTTTGCAGAGTGTTTTGCAAGAAGAATAAACAAAGTTGTCCAAAACACCTTCCAATCGAATGTTCATGTGTTTGGAAAAGGTAGGAGAGTGGTAAGGTACTGTTTTCTATCAGTTTGCAAGCTGCGCACACAATCCTAGTGATGTGCAGCTTCATTCTTCACCTTTCTGAAAGAGTCGCACTCTCCAGCTGCCGAGGCGAAGAAGCGGCTTCTTTGCGCAAAGGCGATTGTGCCGGGCACAGTGCACTCCAGTGCGGCGGCTTCTGACGAAATGTGCCCGGGACCGGCGCTTAGCTCTGGGGAGCTCCCTATCCTTCGTCGTTCGCGTCTTATGTGGTCTACATCATTGCAGAAAGGTTTTTCACTATGTCTGGCAAGAGAAACTGTGCAAGCACAGAAAACATCCTCCATCGTGTTTTACATGTTGCAGAGAGGTTTGCAGAGTGTTTTGCCAGAAGAATAAACAAAGTTGTCCAAAACACCTTCCAATCGAATGTTCATGTGTTTGGAAAAGGTAGGAGAGTGGTAAGGTACTGTTTTCTATCAGTTTGCAAGCTGCGCACACAATCCTAGTGATGTGCAGCTTCATTCTCACCTTTCCGAAGTAGCCGCACTCTCCAGCTGCCGGAGGCGAAGAAGCGTCTTCTTCGCGCAAAGGCCATTGGGCCGGGCACAGTGCACTCCAGTGCGGCGGCTTCTGCCGAAATGTGCCCGGGACCGGCGCTTAGCTCTGGGGAGCTCCGTATCCTTCGTCTTTCGCGTCTTATGGGGTCTACATCATTGCAGAAAGGTTTTTCACTATGTTGGGCAAGGAGAAACTGTGCCACCTCAGAAAACACCTCCCATCGTGTTTTACATGTTGCAGAGAGGTTTGCAGAGTGTTTTGCAAGAAGAAAAACAAAGTTGTCCAAAACACCTTCCAATCGAATGTTCATGTGTTTGGAAAAGGTAGGAGAGTGGTAAGGTACTGTTTTCTATCAGTTTGCAAGCTGCGCACACTATCTCAGTGTTGTGCAGCTTCATTCTCACCTTTCCGAAGCATCCGCTCTCTCCGGCTCGCGGAGGCGAAGAAGCTGCTTCTTCGCGCAAAGGCGATTGTGCCGGTCACAGTGCACTCCAGTGCGGCGGCTTCTGCCGAAATGTGCCCGGGACCGGCGCTTAGCTCTGGGGAGCTCCGTATCCTTCGTCTTTAGCGTCTTTTGTAGTCTACATCATTACAGAAAGGTTTTTCACTATGTCTGGCAAGAGAAACTGTGCAAGCACAGAAAACATCCCCCATCGTGTTTTACATGTTGCAGAGAGGTTTGCAGAGTGTTTTGCCAGAAGAATAAACAAAGTTGTCCAAAACACCTTCCAATCGAATGTTCATGTGTTTGGAAAAGGTAGGAGAGTGGTAAGGTACTGTTTTCTATCAGTTTGCAAGCTGCGCACTCTATCCCAGTGTTGTGCAGCTTCATTCTCACCTTTCCGAAGCAGCCGCACTCTCCAGCTGCCGGAGGCGAAGAAGCGGCTTCTTCGAGCAAAGGCGATTGTGCCGGTCACAGTGCACTCCAGTGCGGCGGCTTCTGCCGAAATGTGCCCGGGACCGGCGCGTAGCTCCGGGGAGCTCCGTATCCTTCGTCTTTCGCGTCTTATGGGGTCAACATCATTGCAGAAAGGTTTTTCACTATGTTAGGCAAGGAGAAACTGTGCCACCCCAGAAACACCTCCCATGGTGTTTTAGATGTTGCAGAAGATTTGCAGAGTGTTTTGCAAGAAGAAAAACAAAGTTGTCCAAAACACCTTCCAATCGAATGTTCATGTGTTTGGAAAAGGTAGGAGAGTGGTAAGGTACTGTTTTCTATCAGTTTGCAAGCTGCGCACACAATCCTAGTGATGTGCAGCCTCATTCTTCACCTTTCTGAAAGAGTCGCACTCTCCAGCTGCGGGAGGCGAAGAAGCGGCTTCTTCGCGCAAAGGCGATTGTGCCGGTCACAGTGCACTCCAGTGCGGCGGCTTCTGACGAAATGTGCCCGGGACCGGCGCTCTAGCTCCGGGGAGCTCCGTATTACGTCTTTATCGTCTTCTGTGGTGTACATCTTGCAAAAATCCTTTCCACCTTGTCTGGCTTGGTGAACCTGTGCCACCTCAGAAAACATCTCCCATCGTGTTTTACATGTTGCAGAGAGGTTTGCAGAGTGTTTTGCAAGAAGAAAAACAAAGTTGTCCAAAACAACTTCCAATCGAATGTTCATGTGTTTGGAAATGGTAGGAGAGTGGTAAGGTACTGTTTTCTATCAGTTTGCAAGCTGCGCACACTATCCTAGTGATGTGCAGCTTCATTATCACCTTTCCGAAGCAGCCGCTCTCTCCGGCTCGCGGAGGCGAAGAAGCGCCTTCCTCGCGCAAAGGCGATTGTGCCGGTCACAGTGCACTCCAGTGCGGCGGCTTCTGCCGAAATGTGCCCGGGACCGGCGCTTAGTTCCGGGGAGCTCCGTATTTCGTCTTTAGCGTCTTCTGTGGTGTACATCATTGCAAAATCCTTTCTTCCATGTCTTGCAAGGAGAAACTGTGCAAGCACAGAAGACATCCCCCATCATGTTTTACATGTTGCAGAGAGGTTTGCAGAGTGTTTTGCAAGAAGAAAAACAAAGTTGTCCAAAACACCTTCCAATCGAATGTTCATGTGTTTGGAAAAGGTAGGAGAGTGGTAAGGTACTGTTTTCTATCAGTTTGCAAGCTACGAACACAATCCCAGTGTTGTGCAGCTTCATTCTTCACCTTTCAGAGGCAACCGCTCTCTCCGCCTTCTGGAGGCGAAGAAGCGGCTTCTTCGCGCAAAGGCGATTGTGCCGGTCACAGTGCACTCCAGTGCGGCGGCTTATGCCGAATTGTGCCCGGTACCGGCGCTTAGCTATGGGGAGCTCCGTATCCTTCGTCTTTCGCGTCTTATGTGGTCTACATCATTGCAGAAAGGTTTATCACTATGTCTGGCAAGGAGAAAGAGTGCCACCTCAGAAAACACCTCCCATCGTGTTTTACATGTTGCAGAGAGGTTTGCAGAGTGTTTTGCAAGAAGAAAAACAAAGTTGTCCAAAACACCTTCCAATCGAATGTTCATGTGTTTGGAAAAGGTAGGAGAGTGGTAAGGTACTGTTTTCTATCAGTTTGCAAGCTGCGCACACAATCCTAGTGATGTGCAGCCTCAGTCTTCACCTTTCTGAAAGAGTCGCACTCTCCAGCTGCCGGAGGCGAAGAAGCGGCTTCTTCGCGCAAAGCCGATTGTGCCGGTCACAGTGCACTTCAGTGCGGCGGCTTCTGCCGAAATGTGCCCGGGACCGGCGCTTAGCTCTGGGGAGCTCCGTATCCTTCGTCGTTCGCGTCATTTGTGGTCTACATCATTGCAGAAAGGTTTTTCACTATGTCTGGGAAAGAGAAACTGTGCAAGCACAGAAGACATCCCCCATCGTGTTTTACATGTTGCAGAGAGGTTTGCAGAGTGTTTTGCAAGAAGAAAAACAAAGTTGTCCAAAACACCTTCCAATCGGATGTTCATGTGTTTGGAAAAGGTAGGAGAGTGGTAAGGTACTGTTTTCTATCAGTTTGCAAGCTGCGCACACAATCCTAGTGATGTGCAGCCTCATTCTTCACCTTTCTGAAAGAGTCGAACTCTCCAGCTGCCGGAGGCGAAGAAGCGGCTTCTTCGCGCAAAGGCGATTGTGCCGGTCACAGTGCACTCCAGTGCGGCGGCTTCTGACGAAATGTGCCCGGGACCGGCGCTTAGTTCCGGGGAGCTCCGTATTTCGTCTTTAGCGTGTTCTGTGGTGTACATCATTGCAAAAGTCCTGTCCACCATGTCTGGCATGCAGAAACTGTGCCACCCCATAAAACATCTCCCAACGTGTTTTACATGTTGCAGAAGGTTTGCAGAGTGTTTTGCAAGAAGAATAAACAAAGCTGTCCAAAACACCTTCCAATCGAATGTTCATGTGTTTGGAAAAGGTAGGAGAGTGGTAAGGTACTGTTTTCTATCAGTTTGCAAGCTGCGCACACAATCCTAGTGATGTGCAGCTTCATTCTCACCTTTCCGAAGTAGCCGCACTCTCCAGCTGCCGGAGGCGAAGAAGCGGCTTCTTCGCGCAAAGGCCATTGTGCCGGGCACAGTGCACTCCAGTGCGGCGGCTTCTGCCGAAATGTGCCCGGGACCGGCGCTTAGCTCTGGGGAGCTCCGTATCCTTCGTCTTTCGCGTCTTATGGGGTCTACATCATTGCAGAAAGGTTTTTCACTATGTTGGGCAAGGAGAAAGAGTGCCACCTCAGAAAACGCCTCCCATCGTGTTTTACATGTTGCAGTGAGGTTTGCAGAGTGTTTTGCAAGAAGAAAAACAAAGTTGTCCAAAACACCTTCCAATCGAATGTTCATGTGTTTGGAAAAGGTAGGAGAGTGGTAAGGTACTGTTTTCTATCAGTTTGCAAGCTGCGCACACAATCCTAGTGATGTGCAGCCTCATTCTTCACCTTTCTGAAAGAGTCGAACTCTCCAGCTGCCGGAGGCGAAGAAGCGGCTTCTTCGCGCAAAGGCGATTGTGCCGGTCACAGTGCACTCCAGTGCGGCGGCTTCTGACGAAATGTGCCCGGGACCGGCGCTTAGCTCCGGGGAGCTCCGTATTTCGTCTTTAGCGTGTTCTGTGGTGTACATCATTGCAAAAGTCCTTTCCACCATGTCTGGCATGGAGAAACTGTGCCACCCCATAAAACATCTCCCAACGTGTTTTACATGTTGCAGAAGGTTTGCAGAGTGTTTTGCAAGAAGAATAAACAAAGTTGTCCAAAACACCTTCCAATCGAATGTTCATGTGTTTGGAAAAGGTAGGAGAGTGGTAAGGTACTGTTTTCTATCAGTTTGCAAGCTGCGCACACAATCCTAGTGATGTGCAGCTTCATTCTTCACCTTTCTGAAAGAGTCGCACTCTCCAGCTGCCGAGGCGAAGAAGCGGCTTCTTTGCGCAAAGGCGATTGTGCCGGGCACAGTGCACTCCAGTGCGGCGGCTTCTGACGAAATGTGCCCGGGACCGGCGCTTAGCTCTGGGGAGCTCCCTATCCTTCGTCGTTCGCGTCATTTGTGGTCTACATCATTGCAGAAAGGTTTTTCACTATGTCTGGCAAGAGAAACTGTGCAAGCACAGAAAACATCCTCCATCGTGTTTTACATGTTGCAGAGAGGTTTGCAGAGTGTTTTGCCAGAAGAATAAACAAAGTTGTCCAAAACACCTTCCAATCGAATGTTCATGTGTTTGGAAAAGGTAGGAGAGTGGTAAGGTACTGTTTTCTATCAGTTTGCAAGCTGCGCACACAATCCTAGTGATGTGCAGCTTCATTCTCACCTTTCTGAAGCAGCCGCACTCTCCAGCTGCCGGAGGCGAAGAAGCGGCTTCTTCGCGCAAAGGCGATTGTGCCGGTCACAGTGCCCTCCAGTGCGGCGGCTTCTGCCGAAATGTGCCCGGGACCGGCGCTTAGCTCTGGGGAGCTCCGTATCCTTCGTCTTTCGCGTCTTATGGGGTCTACATCATTGCAGAAAGGTTTTTCACTATGTTGGGCAAGGAGAAAGGGTGCCACCTCAGAAAACACCTCCCATCGTGTTTTACATGTTGCAGAGAGGTTTGCAGAGTGTTTTGCAAGAAGAAAAACAAAGTTGTCCAAAACACCTTCCAATCGAATGTTCATGTGTTTGGAAAAGGTAGGAGAGTGGTAAGGTATTGTTTTCTATCAGTTTGCAAGCTGCGCACACAATCCTAGTGATGTGCAGCTTCATTCTCACCTTTCCGAAGCAGCCGCACTCTCCAGCTGCCGGAGGCGAAGAAGCGGCTTCTTCGCGCAAAGGCGATTGTGCCGGGCACAGTGCACTCCAGTGCGGCGGCTTCTGCCGAAATGTGCCCGGGACCGGCGCTTAGCTCCGGGGAGCTCCGTATCCTTCGTCGTTCGCGTCATTTGTGGTCTACATCATTGCAGAAAGGTTTTTCACTATGTCTGGCAAGAGAAACTGTGCAAGCATAGAAAACATCCCCCATCGTGTTTTACATGTTGCAGAGAGGTTTGCAGAGTGTTTTGCAAGAAGAAAAACAAAGTTGTCCAAAACACCATCCAATCGGATGTTCATGTGTTTGGAAAAGGTAGGAGAGTGGTAAGGTACTGTTTTCTATCAGTTTGCAAGCTGCGCACACAATCCTAGTGATGTGCAGCCTCATTCTTCACCTTTCTGAAAGAGTCGAACTCTCCAGCTGCCGGAGGCGAAGAAGCGGCTTCTTCGCGCAAAGGCGATTGTGCCGGTCACAGTGCACTCCAGTGCGGCGGCTTCTGCCGAAATGTGCCCGGGACCGGCGCTTAGCTCCGGGGAGCTCCGTATTTCGTCTTTAGCGTGTTCTGTGGTGTACATCATTGCAAAAGTCCTGTCCACCATGTCTGGCATGCAGAAACTGTGCCACCCCAAAAAACATCTCCCAACGTGTTTTACATGTTGCAGAAGGTTTGCAGAGTGTTTTGCAAGAAGAATAAACAAAGCTGTCCAAAACACCTTCCAATCGAATGTTCATGTGTTTGGAAAAGGTAGGAGAGTGGTAAGGTACTGTTTTCTATCAGTTTGCAAGCTGCGCACACAATCCTAGTGATGTGCAGCTTCATTCTCACCTTTCCGAAGTAGCCGCACTCTCCAGCTGCCGGAGGCGAAGAAGCGGCTTCTTCGCGCAAAGGCCATTGGGCCGGGCACAGTGCACTCCAGTGCGGCGGCTTCTGCCGAAATGTGCCCGGGACCGGCGCTTAGCTCTGGGGAGCTCCGTATCCTTCGTCTTTCGCGTCTTATGGGGTCTACATCATTGCAGAAAGGTTTTTCACTATGTTGGGCAAGGAGAAACTGTGCCACCTCAGAAAACACCTCCCATCGTGTTTTACATGTTGCAGAGAGGTTTGCAGAGTGTTTTGCAAGAAGAAAAACAAAGTTGTCCAAAACACCTTCCAATCGAATGTTCATGTGTTTGGAAAAGGTAGGAGAGTGGTAAGGTACTGTTTTCTATCAGTTTGCAAGCTGCGCACACAATCCTAGTGATGTGCAGCTTCATTCTTCACCTTTCTGAAAGAGTCGCACTCTCCAGCTGCCGGAGGAGAAGAAGCGGCTTCTTCGCGCAAAAGCGATTGTGCCGGTCACAGTGCACTCCAGTGCGGCGGCTTCTGCCGAAATGTGCCCGGGACCGGCGCTTAGCTCCGGGGAGCTCCGTATTTCGTCTTTAGCGTGTTCTGTGGTGTACATCATTGCAAAAGTCCTTTCCACCATGTCTGGCATGCAGAAACTGTGCCACCCCATAAAACATCTCCCATAGTGTTTTACATGTTGCAGAAGGTTTGCAGAGTGTTTTGCAAGAAGAAAAACAAAGTTGTCCAAAACACCTTCCAATCGAATGTTTATGTGTTTGGAAAAGGTAGGAGAGTGGTAAGGTACTGTTTTCTATCAGTTTGCAAGCTGCGAACGCAATCCCAGTGTTGTGCAGCTTCATTCTTCACCTTTCAGAGGCAGCCGCTCTCTCCGCCTTCTGGAGGCGAAGAAGCGGCTTCTTCGCGCAAAGGCGATTGTGCCGGTCACAGTGCACTTCAGTGCGGCGGCTTCTGCCGAAATGTGCCCGGGACCGGCGCTTAGCTCTGGGGAGCTCCGTATCCTTCGTCCTTGCGTCTTTTGTGGTCTACATCATTGCAGAAAGGTTTTTCACTATGTCTGGGAAAGAGAAACTGTGCAAGCACAGAAGACATCCCCCATCGTGTTTTACATGTTGCAGAGAGGTTTGCACAGTGTTTTGCAAGAAGAAAAACAAAGTTGTCCAAAACACCTTCCAATCGAATGTTCATGTGTTTGGAAAAGGTAGGAGAGTGGTAAGGTACTGTTTTCTATCAGTTTGCAAGCTGCGCACACAATCCTAGTGATGTGCAGCCTCATTCTTCACCTTTCTGAAAGAGTCGAACTCTCCAGCTGCCGGAGGCGAAGAAGCGGCTTCTTCGCGCAAAGGCGATTGTGCCGGTCACAGTGCACTCCAGTGCGGCGGCTTCTGACGAAATGTGCCCGGGACCGGCGCTTAGCTCCGGGGAGCTCCGTATTTCGTCTTTAGCGTGTTCTGTGGTGTACATCATTGCAAAAGTCCTTTCCACCATGTCTGGCATGGAGAAACTGTGCCACCCCATAAAACATCTCCCAACGTGTTTTACATGTTGCAGAAGGTTTGCAGAGTGTTTTGCAAGAAGAATAAACAAAGTTGTCCAAAACACCTTCCAATCGAATGTTCATGTGTTTGGAAAAGGTAGGAGAGTGGTAAGGTACTGTTTTCTATCAGTTTGCAAGCTGCGCACACAATCCTAGTGATGTGCAGCTTCATTCTTCACCTTTTTGAAAGAGTCGCACTCTCCAGCTGCCGAGGCGAAGAAGCGGCTTCTTTGCGCAAAGGCGATTGTGCCGGGCACAGTGCACTCCAGTGCGGCGGCTTCTGACGAAATGTGCCCGGGACCGGCGCTTAGCTCTGGGGAGCTCCCTATCCTTCGTCGTTCGCGTCATTTGTGGTCTACATCATGCAGAAAGGTTTTTCACTATGTCTGGCAAGAGAAACTGTGCAAGCACAGAAAACATCCTCCATCGTGTTTTACATGTTGCAGAGAGGTTTGCAGAGTGTTTTGCCAGAAGAATAAACAAAGTTGTCCAAAACACCTTCCAATCGAATGTTCATGTGTTTGGAAAAGGTAGGAGAGTGGTAAGGTACTGTTTTCTATCAGTTTGCAAGCTGCGCACACAATCCTAGTGATGTGCAGCTTCATTCTCACCTTTCTGAAGCAGCCGCACTCTCCAGCTGCCGGAGGCGAAGAAGCGGCTTCTTCGCGCAAAGGCGATTGTGCCGGTCACAGTGCCCTCCAGTGCGGCGGCTTCTGCCGAAATGTGCCCGGGACCGGCGCTTAGCTCTGGGGAGCTCCGTATCCTTCGTCTTTCGCGTCTTATGGGGTCTACATCATTGCAGAAAGGTTTTTCACTATGTTGGGCAAGGAGAAAGGGTGCCACCTCAGGAAACACCTCCCATCGTGTTTTACATGTTGCAGAGAGGTTTGCAGAGTGTTTTGCAAGAAGAAAAACAAAGTTGTCCAAAACACCTTCCAATCGAATGTTCATGTGTTTGGAAAAGGTAGGAGAGTGGTAAGGTATTGTTTTCTAACAGTTTGCAAGCTGCGCACACAATCCTAGTGATGTGCAGCTTCATTCTCACGTTTCCGAAGCAGCCGCACTCTCCAGCTGCCGGAGGCGAAGAAGCGGCTTCTTCGCGCAAAGGCGATTGTGCCGGGCACAGTGCACTCCAGTGCGGCGGCTTCTGCCGAAATGTGCCCGGGACCGGCGCTTAGCTCCGGGGAGCTCCGTATCCTTCGTCGTTCGCGTCATTTGTGGTCTACATCATTGCAGAAAGGTTTTTCACTATGTCTGGCAAGAGAAACTGTGCAAGCATAGAAAACATCCCCCATCGTATTTTACATGTTGCAGAGAGGTTTGCAGAGTGTTTTGCAAGAAGAATAAACAAAGTTGTCCAAAACACCTTCCAATCGAATGTTCATGTGTTTGGAAAAGGTAGGAGAGTGGTAAGGTATTGTTTTCTATCAGTTTGCAAGCTGCGAACACAATCCTAGTGATGTGCAGCTTCATTCTTCACCTTTCTGAAAGAGTCGCACTCTCCAGCTGCCGGAGGCGAAGAAGCGGCTTCTTCGCGCAAAGGCGATTGTGCCGGTCACAGTGCACTCCAGTGCGGCGGCTTATGCCGAATTGTGCCCGGTACCGGCGCTTAGCTCCGGGGAGCTCCGTATCCTTCGTCTTTCGCGTCTTTTGTGGTCTACATCATTGCAGTAAGGTGTTTCACTATGTTGGGCAAGGAGAAAGAAAGCCACCTCAGAAAACACCTCCCATCGTGTTTTACATGTTGCAGAGAGGTTTGCAGAGTGTTTTGCAAGAAGAAAAACAAAGTTGTCCAAAACACCTTCCAATCGAATGTTCATGTGTTTGGAAAAGGTAGGAGAGTGGTAAGGTACTGTTTTCTATCAGTTTGCAAGCTGCGCACACAATCCTAGTGATGTGCAGCCTCATTCTTCACCTTTCTGAAAGAGTCGCACTCTCCAGCTGCCGGAGGCGAAGAAGCGGCTTCTTCGCGCAAAGGCGATTGTGCCGGTCACAGTGCACTCCAGTGCGGCGGCTTCTGCCGAAATTTGCCCGGGACCGGCGCTTAGCTATGGGGAGCTCCGTATCCTTCGTCCTTCGCGTCTTATGGGGTCTACATCATTGCAGAAAGGTTTTTCACTATGTCTGGGAAGGAGAAACTGTGCAAGCACAGAAGACATCCCCCATCATGTTTTACATGTTGCAGAGAGGTTTGCAGAGTGTTTTGCAAGAAGAAAAACAAAGTTGTCCAAAACACCTTCCAATCGAATGTTCATGTGTTTGGAAAAGGTAGGAGAGTGGTAAGGTATTGTTTTCTAACAGTTTGCAAGCTGCGCACACAATCCTAGTGATGTGCAGCTTCATTCTTCACCTTTCTGAAAGAGTCGCACTCTCCAGCTGCCGGAGGCGAAGAAGCGGCTTCTTCGCGCAAAAGCGATTGTGCCGGTCACAGTGCACTCCAGTGCGGCGGCTTCTGCCGAAATGTGCCCGGGACCGGCGCTTAGCTCTGGGGAGCTCCGTATTTCGTCTTTAGCGTGTTCTGTGGTGTACATCATTGCAAAAGTCGTTTCCACCATGTCTGGCATGGAGAAACTGTGCCACCCCATAAAACATCTCCCATCGTGTTTTACATGTTGCAGAGAGGTTTGCAGAGTGTTTTGCAAGAAGAAAAACAAAGTTGTCCAAAACACCTTCCAATCGAATGTTCATGTGTTTGGAAAAGGTAGGAGAGTGGTAAGGTACTGTTTTCTATCAGTTTGCAAGCTACGAACACAATCCCAGTGTTGTGCAGCTTCATTCTTCACCTTTCAGAGGCAACCGCTCTCTCCGCCTTCTGGAGGCGAAGAAGCGGCTTCTTCGCGCAAAGGCGATTGTGCCGGTCACAGTGCACTCCAGTGCGGCGGCTTATGCCGAATTGTGCCCGGTACCGGCGCTTAGCTATGGGGAGCTCCGTATCCTTCGTCTATCGCGTCTTATGTGGTCTACATCATTGCAGAAAGGTTTTTCACTATGTTGGGCAAGGAGAAAGAGTGCCACCTCAGAAAACGCCTCCCATCGTGTTTTACATGTTGCAGAGAGGTTTGCAGAGTGTTTTGCAAGAAGAAAAACAAAGTTGTCCAAAACACCTTCCAATCGAATGTTCATGTGTTTGGAAAAGGTAGGAGAGTGGTAAGGTACTGTTTTCTATCAGTTTGCAAGCTGCGCACACAATCCTAGTGATGTGCAGCCTCATTCTTCACCTTTCTGAAAGAGTCGAACTCTCCAGCTGCCGGAGGCGAAGAAGCGGCTTCTTCGCGCAAAGGCGATTGTGCCGGTCACAGTGCACTCCAGTGCGGCGGCTTCTGACGAAATGTGCCCGGGACCGGCGCTTAGCTCCGGGGAGCTCCGTATTTCGTCTTTAGCGTGTTCTGTGGTGTACATCATTGCAAAAGTCCTTTCCACCATGTCTGGCATGGAGAAACTGTGCCACCCCATAAAACATCTCCCAACGTGTTTTACATGTTGCAGAAGGTTTGCAGAGTGTTTTGCAAGAAGAATAAACAAAGTTGTCCAAAACACCTTCCAATCGAATGTTCATGTGTTTGGAAAAGGTAGGAGAGTGGTAAGGTACTGTTTTCTATCAGTTTGCAAGCTGCGCACACAATCCTAGTGATGTGCAGCTTCATTCTTCACCTTTCTGAAAGAGTCGCACTCTCCAGCTGCCGAGGCGAAGAAGCGGCTTCTTTGCGCAAAGGCGATTGTGCCGGGCACAGTGCACTCCAGTGCGGCGGCTTCTGACGAAATGTGCCCGGGACCGGCGCTTAGCTCTGGGGAGCTCCCTATCCTTCGTCGTTCGCGTCATTTGTGGTCTACATCATGCAGAAAGGTTTTTCACTATGTCTGGCAAGAGAAACTGTGCAAGCACAGAAAACATCCTCCATCGTGTTTTACATGTTGCAGAGAGGTTTGCAGAGTGTTTTGCCAGAAGAATAAACAAAGTTGTCCAAAACACCTTCCAATCGAATGTTCATGTGTTTGGAAAAGGTAGGAGAGTGGTAAGGTACTGTTTTCTATCAGTTTGCAAGCTGCGCACACAATCCTAGTGATGTGCAGCTTCATTCTCACCTTTCTGAAGCAGCCGCACTCTCCAGCTGCCGGAGGCGAAGAAGCGGCTTCTTCGCGCAAAGGCGATTGTGCCGGTCACAGTGCCCTCCAGTGCGGCGGCTTCTGCCGAAATGTGCCCGGGACCGGCGCTTAGCTCTGGGGAGCTCCGTATCCTTCGTCTTTCGCGTCTTATGGGGTCTACATCATTGCAGAAAGGTTTTTCACTATGTTGGGCAAGGAGAAAGGGTGCCACCTCAGGAAACACCTCCCATCGTGTTTTACATGTTGCAGAGAGGTTTGCAGAGTGTTTTGCAAGAAGAAAAACAAAGTTGTCCAAAACACCTTCCAATCGAATGTTCATGTGTTTGGAAAAGGTAGGAGAGTGGTAAGGTATTGTTTTCTATCAGTTTGCAAGCTGCGCACACAATCCTAGTGATGTGCAGCTTCATTCTCACCTTTCCGAAGCAGCCGCACTCTCCAGCTGCCGGAGGCGAAGAAGCGGCTTCTTCGCGCAAAGGCGATTGTGCCGGGCACAGTGCACTCCAGTGCGGCGGCTTCTGCCGAAATGTGCCCGGGACCGGCGCTTAGCTCCGGGGAGCTCCGTATCCTTCGTCGTTCGCGTCATTTGTGGTCTACATCATTGCAGAAAGGTTTTTCACTATGTCTGGCAAGAGAAACTGTGCAAGCATAGAAAACATCCCCCATCGTGTTTTACATGTTGCAGAGAGGTTTGCAGAGTGTTTTGCAAGAAGAAAAACAAAGTTGTCCAAAACACCTTCCAATCGGATGTTCATGTGTTTGGAAAAGGTAGGAGAGTGGTAAGGTACTGTTTTCTATCAGTTTGCAAGCTGCGCACACAATCCTAGTGATGTGCAGCCTCATTCTTCACCTTTCTGAAAGAGTCGAACTCTCCAGCTGCCGGAGGCGAAGAAGCGGCTTCTTCGCGCAAAGGCGATTGTGCCGGTCACAGTGCACTCCAGTGCGGCGGCTTCTGCCGAAATGTGCCCGGGACCGGCGCTTAGCTCCGGGGAGCTCCGTATTTCGTCTTTAGCGTGTTCTGTGGTGTACATCATTGCAAAAGTCCTGTCCACCATGTCTGGCATGCAGAAACTGTGCCACCCCAAAAAACATCTCCCAACGTGTTTTACATGTTGCAGAAGGTTTGCAGAGTGTTTTGCAAGAAGAATAAACAAAGCTGTCCAAAACACCTTCCAATCGAATGTTCATGTGTTTGGAAAAGGTAGGAGAGTGGTAAGGTACTGTTTTCTATCAGTTTGCAAGCTGCGCACACAATCCTAGTGATGTGCAGCTTCATTCTCACCTTTCCGAAGTAGCCGCACTCTCCAGCTGCCGGAGGCGAAGAAGCGGCTTCTTCGCGCAAAGGCCATTGGGCCGGGCACAGTGCACTCCAGTGCGGCGGCTTCTGCCGAAATGTGCCCGGGACCGGCGCTTAGCTCTGGGGAGCTCCGTATCCTTCGTCTTTCGCGTCTTATGGGGTCTACATCATTGCAGAAAGGTTTTTCACTATGTTGGGCAAGGAGAAACTGTGCCACCTCAGAAAACACCTCCCATCGTGTTTTACATGTTGCAGAGAGGTTTGCAGAGTGTTTTGCAAGAAGAAAAACAAAGTTGTCCAAAACACCTTCCAATCGAATGTTCATGTGTTTGGAAAAGGTAGGAGAGTGGTAAGGTACTGTTTTCTATCAGTTTGCAAGCTGCGCACACAATCCTAGTGATGTGCAGCTTCATTCTTCACCTTTCTGAAAGAGTCGCACTCTCCAGCTGCCGGAGGAGAAGAAGCGGCTTCTTCGCGCAAAAGCGATTGTGCCGGTCACAGTGCACTCCAGTGCGGCGGCTTCTGCCGAAATGTGCCCGGGACCGGCGCTTAGCTCCGGGGAGCTCCGTATTTCGTCTTTAGCGTGTTCTGTGGTGTACATCATTGCAAAAGTCCTTTCCACCATGTCTGGCATGCAGAAACTGTGCCACCCCATAAAACATCTCCCATAGTGTTTTACATGTTGCAGAAGGTTTGCAGAGTGTTTTGCAAGAAGAAAAACAAAGTTGTCCAAAACACCTTCCAATCGAATGTTTATGTGTTTGGAAAAGGTAGGAGAGTGGTAAGGTACTGTTTTCTATCAGTTTGCAAGCTGCGAACGCAATCCCAGTGTTGTGCAGCTTCATTCTTCACCTTTCAGAGGCAGCCGCTCTCTCCGCCTTCTGGAGGCGAAGAAGCGGCTTCTTCGCGCAAAGGCGATTGTGCCGGTCACAGTGCACTTCAGTGCGGCGGCTTCTGCCGAAATGTGCCCGGGACCGGCGCTTAGCTCTGGGGAGCTCCGTATCCTTCGTCCTTGCGTCTTTTGTGGTCTACATCATTGCAGAAAGGTTTTTCACTATGTCTGGGAAAGAGAAACTGTGCAAGCACAGAAGACATCCCCCATCGTGTTTTACATGTTGCAGAGAGGTTTGCACAGTGTTTTGCAAGAAGAAAAACAAAGTTGTCCAAAACACCTTCCAATCGAATGTTCATGTGTTTGGAAAAGGTAGGAGAGTGGTAAGGTACTGTTTTCTATCAGTTTGCAAGCTGCGCACACAATCCTAGTGATGTGCAGCCTCATTCTTCACCTTTCTGAAAGAGTCGAACTCTCCAGCTGCCGGAGGCGAAGAAGCGGCTTCTTCGCGCAAAGGCGATTGTGCCGGTCACAGTGCACTCCAGTGCGGCGGCTTCTGACGAAATGTGCCCGGGACCGGCGCTTAGCTCCGGGGAGCTCCGTATTTCGTCTTTAGCGTGTTCTGTGGTGTACATCATTGCAAAAGTCCTTTCCACCATGTCTGGCATGGAGAAACTGTGCCACCCGATAAAACATCTCCCAACGTGTTTTACATGTTGCAGAAGGTTTGCAGAGTGTTTTGCAAGAAGAATAAACAAAGTTGTCCAAAACACCTTCCAATCGAATGTTCATGTGTTTGGAAAAGGTAGGAGAGTGGTAAGGTACTGTTTTCTATCAGTTTGCAAGCTGCGCACACAATCCTAGTGATGTGCAGCTTCATTCTTCACCTTTTTGAAAGAGTCGCACTCTCCAGCTGCCGAGGCGAAGAAGCGGCTTCTTTGCGCAAAGGCGATTGTGCCGGGCACAGTGCACTCCAGTGCGGCGGCTTCTGACGAAATGTGCCCGGGACCGGCGCTTAGCTCTGGGGAGCTCCCTATCCTTCGTCGTTCGCGTCATTTGTGGTCTACATCATGCAGAAAGGTTTTTCACTATGTCTGGCAAGAGAAACTGTGCAAGCACAGAAAACATCCTCCATCGTGTTTTACATGTTGCAGAGAGGTTTGCAGAGTGTTTTGCCAGAAGAATAAACAAAGTTGTCCAAAACACCTTCCAATCGAATGTTCATGTGTTTGGAAAAGGTAGGAGAGTGGTAAGGTACTGTTTTCTATCAGTTTGCAAGCTGCGCACACAATCCTAGTGATGTGCAGCTTCATTCTCACCTTTCTGAAGCAGCCGCACTCTCCAGCTGCCGGAGGCGAAGAAGCGGCTTCTTCGCGCAAAGGCGATTGTGCCGGTCACAGTGCCCTCCAGTGCGGCGGCTTCTGCCGAAATGTGCCCGGGACCGGCGCTTAGCTCTGGGGAGCTCCGTATCCTTCGTCTTTCGCGTCTTATGGGGTCTACATCATTGCAGAAAGGTTTTTCACTATGTTGGGCAAGGAGAAAGGGTGCCACCTCAGGAAACACCTCCCATCGTGTTTTACATGTTGCAGAGAGGTTTGCAGAGTGTTTTGCAAGAAGAAAAACAAAGTTGTCCAAAACACCTTCCAATCGAATGTTCATGTGTTTGGAAAAGGTAGGAGAGTGGTAAGGTATTGTTTTCTATCAGTTTGCAAGCTGCGCACACAATCCTAGTGATGTGCAGCTTCATTCTCACCTTTCCGAAGCAGCCGCACTCTCCAGCTGCCGGAGGCGAAGAAGCGGCTTCTTCGCGCAAAGGCGATTGTGCCGGGCACAGTGCACTCCAGTGCGGCGGCTTCTGCAGAAATGTGCCCGGGACCGGCGCTTAGCTCCGGGGAGCTCCGTATCCTTCGTCGTTCGCGTCATTTGTGGTCTACATCATTGCAGAAAGGTTTTTCACTATGTCTGGCAAGAGAAACTGTGCAAGCATAGAAAACATCCCCCATCGTATTTTACATGTTGCAGAGAGGTTTGCAGAGTGTTTTGCAAGAAGAATAAACAAAGTTGTCCAAAACACCTTCCAATCGAATGTTCATGTGTTTTTGAAAAGGTAGGAGAGTGGTAAGGTATTGTTTTCTATCAGTTTGCAAGCTGCGAACACAATCCTAGTGATGTGCAGCTTCATTCTTCACCTTTCTGAAAGAGTCGCACTCTCCAGCTGCCGGAGGCGAAGAAGCGGCTTCTTCGCGCAAAGGCGATTGTGCCGGTCACAGTGCACTCCAGTGCGGCGGCTTATGCCGAATTGTGCCCGGTACCGGCGCTTAGCTCCGGGGAGCTCCGTATCCTTCGTCTTTCGCGTCTTTTGTGGTCTACATCATTGCAGTAAGGTGTTTCACTATGTTGGGCAAGGAGAAAGAAAGCCACCTCAGAAAACACCTCCCATCGTGTTTTACATGTTGCAGAGAGGTTTGCAGAGTGTTTTGCAAGAAGAAAAACAAAGTTGTCCAAAACACCTTCCAATCGAATGTTCATGTGTTTGGAAAAGGTAGGAGAGTGGTAAGGTACTGTTTTCTATCAGTTTGCAAGCTGCGCACACAATCCTAGTGATGTGCAGCCTCATTCTTCACCTTTCTGAAAGAGTCGCACTCTCCAGCTGCCGGAGGCGAAGAAGCGGCTTCTTCGCGCAAAGGCGATTGTGCCGGTCACAGTGCACTCCAGTGCGGCGGCTTCTGCCGAAATTTGCCCGGGACCGGCGCTTAGCTATGGGGAGCTCCGTATCCTTCGTCCTTCGCGTCTTATGGGGTCTACATCATTGCAGAAAGGTTTTTCACTATGTCTGGGAAGGAGAAACTGTGCAAGCACAGAAGACATCCCCCATCATGTTTTACATGTTGCAGAGAGGTTTGCAGAGTGTTTTGCAAGAAGAAAAACAAAGTTGTCCAAAACACCTTCCAATCGAATGTTCATGTGTTTGGAAAAGGTAGGAGAGTGGTAAGGTATTGTTTTCTAACAGTTTGCAAGCTGCGCACACAATCCTAGTGATGTGCAGCTTCATTCTTTCCCTTTCTGAAAGAGTCGCACTCTCCAGCTGCCGGAGGCGAAGAAGCGGCTTCTTCGCGCAAAAGCGATTGTGCCGGTCACAGTGCACTCCAGTGCGGCGGCTTCTGCCGAAATGTGCCCGGGACCGGCGCTTAGCTCTGGGGAGCTCCGTATTTCGTCTTTAGCGTGTTCTGTGGTGTACATCATTGCAAAAGTCGTTTCCACCATGTCTGGCATGGAGAAACTGTGCCACCCCATAAAACATCTCCCATCGTGTTTTACATGTTGCAGAGAGGTTTGCAGAGTGTTTTGCAAGAAGAAAAACAAAGTTGTCCAAAACACCTTCCAATCGAATGTTCATGTGTTTGGAAAAGGTAGGAGAGTGGTAAGGTACTGTTTTCTATCAGTTTGCAAGCTACGAACACAATCCCAGTGTTGTGCAGCTTCATTCTTCACCTTTCAGAGGCAACCGCTCTCTCCGCCTTCTGGAGGCGAAGAAGCGGCTTCTTCGCGCAAAGGCGATTGTGCCGGTCACAGTGCACTCCAGTGCGGCGGCTTATGCCGAATTGTGCCCGGTACCGGCGCTTAGCTATGGGGAGCTCCGTATCCTTCGTCTATCGCGTCTTATGTGGTCTACATCATTGCAGAAAGGTTTTTCACTATGTTGGGCAAGGAGAAAGAGTGCCACCTCAGAAAACGCCTCCCATCGTGTTTTACATGTTGCAGAGAGGTTTGCAGAGTGTTTTGCAAGAAGAAAAACAAAGTTGTCCAAAACAACTTCCAATCGAATGTTCATGTGTTTGGAAAAGGTAGGAGAGTGGTAAGGTATTGTTTTCTATCAGTTTGCAAGCTGCGTACACAATCCTAGTGATGTGCAGCTTCATTCTTCACCTTTCTGAAAGAGTCGCACTCTCCAGCTGCCGAGGCGAAGAAGCGGCTTCTTTGCGCAAAGGCGATTGTGCCGGGCACAGTGCACTCCAGTGCGGCGGCTTCTGCCGAAATGTGCCCGGGACCGGCGCTTAGCTCTGGGGAGATCCGTATCCTTCGTCCTTCGCGTCATTTGTGGTCTACATCATTGCAGAAAGGTTTTTCACTATGTCTGGCAAGAGAAACTGTGCAAGCACAGAAAACATCCCCCATCGTATTTTACATGTTGCAGAGAGGTTTGCAGAGTGTTTTGCAAGAAGAATAAACAAAGTTGTCCAAAACACCTTCCAATCGAATGTTCATGTGTTTGGAAAATGTAGGAGAGTGGTAAGGTATTGTTTTCTATCAGTTTGCAAGCTGCGAACACAATCCTAGTGATGTGCAGCTTCATTCTTCACCTTTCTGAAAGAGTCGCACTCTCCAGCTGCCGGAGGCGAAGAAGCGGCTTCTTCGCGCAAAGGCGATTGTGCCGGTCACAGTGCACTCCAGTGCGGCGGCTTATGCCGAATTGTGCCCGGTACCGGCGCTTAGCTCCGGGGAGCTCCGTATCCTTCGTCTTTCGCGTCTTTTGTGGTCTACATCATTGCAGTAAGGTGTTTCACTATGTTGGGCAAGGAGAAAGAAAGCCACCTCAGAAAACACCTCCCATCGTGTTTTACATGTTGCAGAGAGGTTTGCAGAGTGTTTTGCAAGAAGAAAAACAAAGTTGTCCAAAACACCTTCCAATCGAATGTTCATGTGTTTGGAAAAGGTAGGAGAGTGGTAAGGTACTGTTTTCTATCAGTTTGCAAGCTGCGCACACAATCCTAGTGATGTGCAGCCTCATTCTTCACCTTTCTGAAAGAGTCGCACTCTCCAGCTGCCGGAGGCGAAGAAGCGGCTTCTTCGCGCAAAGGCGATTGTGCCGGTCACAGTGCACTCCAGTGCGGCGGCTTCTGCCGAAATTTGCCCGGGACCGGCGCTTAGCTATGGGGAGCTCCGTATCCTTCGTCCTTCGCGTCTTATGGGGTCTACATCATTGCAGAAAGGTTTTTCACTATGTCTGGGAAGGAGAAACTGTGCAAGCACAGAAGACATCCCCCATCATGTTTTACATGTTGCAGAGAGGTTTGCAGAGTGTTTTGCAAGAAGAAAAACAAAGTTGTCCAAAACACCTTCCAATCGAATGTTCATGTGTTTGGAAAAGGTAGGAGAGTGGTAAGGTATTGTTTTCTAACAGTTTGCAAGCTGCGCACACAATCCTAGTGATGTGCAGCTTCATTCTTTCCCTTTCTGAAAGAGTCGCACTCTCCAGCTGCCGGAGGCGAAAAAGCGGCTTCTTCGCGCAAAAGCGATTGTGCCGGTCACAGTGCACTCCAGTGCGGCGGCTTCTGCCGAAATGTGCCCGGGACCGGCGCTTAGCTCTGGGGAGCTCCGTATTTCGTCTTTAGCGTGTTCTGTGGTGTACATCATTGCAAAAGTCCTTTCCACCATGTCTGGCATGGAGAAACTGTGCCACCCCATAAAACATCTCCCATCGTGTTTTACATGTTGCAGAGAGGTTTGCAGAGTGTTTTGCAAGAAGAAAAACAAAGTTGTCCAAAACACCTTCCAATCGAATGTTCATGTGTTTGGAAAAGGTAGGAGAGTGGTAAGGTACTGTTTTCTATCAGTTTGCAAGCTACGAACACAATCCCAGTGTTGTGCAGCTTCATTCTTCACCTTTCAGAGGCAACCGCTTTCTCCGCCTTCTGGAGGCGAAGAAGCGGCTTCTTCGCGCAAAGGCGATTGTGCCGGTCACAGTGCACTCCAGTGCGGCGGCTTATGCCGAATTGTGCCCGGTACCGGCGCTTAGCTATGGGGAGCTCCGTATCCTTCGTCTATCGCGTCTTATGTGGTCTACATCATTGCAGAAAGGTTTTTCACTATGTTGGGCAAGGAGAAAGAGTGCCACCTCAGAAAACGCCTCCCATCGTGTTTTACATGTTGCAGAGAGGTTTGCAGAGTGTTTTGCAAGAAGAAAAACAAAGTTGTCCAAAACAACTTCCAATCGAATGTTCATGTGTTTGGAAAAGGTAGGAGAGTGGTAAGGTATTGTTTTCTATCAGTTTGCAAGCTGCGTACACAATCCTAGTGATGTGCAGCTTCATTCTTCACCTTTCTGAAAGAGTCGCACTCTCCAGCTGCCGAGGCGAAGAAGCGGCTTCTTTGCGCAAAGGCGATTGTGCCGGGCACAGTGCACTCCAGTGCGGCGGCTTCTGCCGAAATGTGCCCGGGACCGGCGCTTAGCTCTGGGGAGATCCGTATCCTTCGTCCTTCGCGTCATTTGTGGTCTACATCATTGCAGAAAGGTTTTTCACTATGTCTGGCAAGAGAAACTGTGCAAGCACAGAAAACATCCCCCATCGTATTTTACATGTTGCAGAGAGGTTTGCAGAGTGTTTTGCCAGAAGAATAAACAAAGTTGTCCAAAACACCTTCCAATCGAATGTTCATGTGTTTGGAAAAGGTAGGAGAGTGGTAAGGTACTGTTTTCTATCAGTTTGCAAGCTGCGCACACAATCCTAGTGATGTGCAGCTTCATTCTCACCTTTCCGAAGCAGCCGCACTCTCCAGCTGCCGGAGGCGAAGAAGCGGCTTCTTCGCGCAAAGGCGATTGTGCCGGTCACAGTGCACTCCAGTGCGGCGGCTTCTGCCGAAATGTGCCTGGGACCGGCGCTTAGCTCTGGGGAGCTCCGTATCCTTCGTCTTTCGCGTCTTATGGGGTCTACATCATTGCAGAAAGGTTTTTCACCATGTCTGGGAAAGGAGAAACTGTGCCACCCCAGAAAACATCTCCCATCGTGTTTTACATGTTGCAGAGAGGTTTGCAGAGTGTTTTGCAAGAAGAAAAACAAAGTTGTCCAAAACACCTTCCAATCGAATGTTCATGTGTTTGGAAAAGGTAGGAGAGTGGTAAGGTACTGTTTTCTATCAGTTTGCAAGCTGCGCACACAATCCTAGTGATGTGCAGCTTCATTCTTTACCTTTCCGAAGCAGCCGCACTCTCCAGCTGCCGGAGGCGAAGAAGCGGCTTCTTCGAGCAAAGCCGATTGTGCCGGTCACAGTGCGCTCCAGTGCGGCGGCTTATGCCGAATTGTGCCCGGTACCGGCGCTTAGCTATGGGGAGCTCCGTATCCTTCGTCTTTAGCGTCTTTTGTGGTCTACATCATTGCAGAAAGGTGTTTCACTATGTTGGGCAAGGAGAAAGAAAGCCACCTCAGAAAACACCTCCCATCGTGTTTTACATGTTGCAGAGAGGTTTGCAGAGTGTTTTGCAAGAAGAAAAACAAAGTTGTCCAAAACACCTTCCAATCGAATGTTCATGTGTTTGGAAAAGGTAGGAGAGTGGTAAGGTACTGTTTTCTATCAGTTTGCAAGCTGCGCACACAATCCTAGTGATGTGCAGCCTCATTCTTCACCTTTCTGAAAGAGTCGCACTCTCCAGCTGCCGGAGGCGAAGAAGCGGCTTCTTCGCGCAAAGGCGATTGTGCCGGTCACAGTGCACTCCAGTGCGGCGGCTTCTGCCGAAATTTGCCCGGGACCGGCGCTTAGCTATGGGGAGCTCCGTATCCTTCGTCCTTCGCGTCTTTTGTGGTCTACATCATTGCAGAAAGGTTTTTCACTATGTCTGGCAAGAGAAACTGTGCAAGCACAGAAGACATCCCCCATCATGTTTTACATGTTGCAGAGAGGTTTGCAGAGTGTTTTGCAAGAAGAAAAACAAAGTTGTCCAAAACACCTTCCAATCGAATGTTCATGTGTTTGGAAAAGGTAGGAGAGTGGTAAGGTATTGTTTTCTAACAGTTTGCAAGCTGCGCACACAATCCTAGTGATGTGCAGCTTCATTCTTTCCCTTTCTGAAAGAGTCGCACTCTCCAGCTGCCGGAGGCGAAGAAGCGGCTTCTTCGCGCAAAAGCGATTGTGCCGGTCACAGTGCACTCCAGTGCGGCGGCTTCTGCAGAAATGTGCCCGGGACCGGCGCTTAGCTCTGGGGAGCTCCGTATTTCGTCTTTAGCGTGTTCTGTGGTGTACATCATTGCAAAAGTCCTTTCCACCATGTCTGGCATGGAGAAACTGTGCCACCCCATAAAACATCTCCCATCGTGTTTTACATGTTGCAGAGAGGTTTGCAGAGTGTTTTGCAAGAAGAAAAACAAAGTTGTCCAAAACACCTTCCAATCGAATGTTCATGTGTTTGGAAAAGGTAGGAGAGTGGTAAGGTACTGTTTTCTATCAGTTTGCAAGCTGCGCACACAATCCTAGTGATGTGCAGCCTCATTCTTCACCTTTCTGAAAGAGTCGCACTCTCCAGCTGCCGGAGGCGAAGAAGCGGCTTCTTCGAGCAAAGGCGATTGTGCCGGTCACAGTGCACTCCAGTGCGGCGGCTTCTGCCGAAATGTGCCCGGGACCGGCGCTTAGCTCCGGGGAGCTCCGTATGATACCTTCGTCGTTCGCGTCTTTTGTGGTCTACATCATTGCAGAAAGGTTTTTCACTATGTTAGGCAAGGAGAAACTGTGCCTGCACAGAAATTACTTCCCATCCTCTCTTACATGTTGCAGAGAGGTTTGCAGAGTGTTTTGCAAGAAGAAAAACAAAGTTGTCCAAAACACCTTCCAATCGAATGTTCATGTGTTTGGAAAAGGTAGGAGAGTGGTAAGGTACTGTTTTCTATCAGTTTGCAAGCTGCGCACACAATCCTAGTGATGTGCAGCTTCATTCTTCACCTTTCTTAAAGAGTCGCACTCTCCAGATGCCGGAGGCGAAGAAGCGGCTTCTTCGCGCAAAAGCGATTGTGCCGGTCACAGTGCACTCCAGTGCGGCGGCTTCTGACGAAATGTGCCCGGGACCGGCGCTTAGCTCCGGGGAGCTCCGTATTTCGTCTTTAGCGTGTTCTGTGGTGTACATCATTGCAAAAGTCCTTTCCACCATGTCTGGCATGGAGAAACTGTGCCACCCCATAAAACATCTCCCATCGTGTTTTACATGTTGCAGAAGGTTTGCAGAGTGTTTTGCAAGAAGAAAAACAAAGTTGTCCAAAACACCTTCCAATCGAATGTTCATGTGTTTGGAAAAGGTAGGAGAGTGGTAAGGTACTGTTTTCTATCAGTTTGCAAGCTGCGAACACAATCCTAGTGATGTGCAGCTTCATTCTTCACCTTTCTTAAAGAGTCGCACTCTCCAGCTTTCTTGAGGCGAAGAAGCGGCTTCTTCGCGCAAAGGCGATTGTGCCGGTCACAGTGCACTCCAGTGCGGCGGCTTCTGCCGAAATGTGCCCGGGACCGGCGCTTAGCTATGGGGAGCTCCGTATCCTACGTCTTTCGCGTCCTATGGGGTCTACATCATTGCAGAAAGGTTTTTCACTATGTCTGGCAAGGAGAACAAGTGCCATCTCAGAAAACACCTCCCATCGTGTTTTACATGTTGCAGAGAGGTTTGCAGAGTGTTTTGCAAGAAGAAAAACAAAGTTGTCCAAAACACCTTCCAATCGAATGTTCATGTGTTTGGAAAAGGTAGGAGAGTGGTAAGGTACTGTTTTCTATCAGTTTGCAAGCTGCGCACACAATCCTAGTGATGTGCAGCTTCATTCTTCACCTTTCTGAAAGAGTCGCACTCTCCAGCTGCCGAGGCGAAGAAGCGGCTTCTTTGCGCAAAGGCGATTGTGCCGGGCACAGTGCACTCCAGTGCGGCGGCTTCTGCCGAAATGTGCCCGGGACCGGCGCTTAGCTCTGGGGAGCTCCGTATCCTTCGTCGTTCGCGTCATTTGTGGTCTACATCATTGCAGAAAGGTTTTTCACTATGTCTGGCAAGAGAAACTGTGCAAGCACAGAAAACATCCTCCATCGTGTTTTACATGTTGCAGAGAGGTTTGCAGAGTGTTTTGCAAGAAGAAAAACAAAGTTGTCCAAAACACCTTCCAATCGAATGTTCATGTGTTTGGAAAAGGTAGGAGAGTGGTAAGGTACTGTTTTCTATCAGTTTGCAAGCTACGAACACAATCCCAGTGTTGTGCAGCTTCATTCTTCACCTTTCAGAAGCAACCGCTCTCTCCGCCTTCTGGAGGCGAAGAAGCGGCTTCTTCGCGCAAAGGCGATTGTGCCGGTCACAGTGCACTCCAGTGCGGCGGCTTATGCCGAATTGTGCCCTGTACCGGCGCTTAGATATGGGGAGCTCCGTATCCTTCGTCTTTCGCGTCTTTTGTGGTCTACATCATTGCAGAAAGGTTTTTCACTATGTTGGGCAAGGAGAAAGAGTGCCACCTCATAAAACACCTCCCATCGTGTTTTACATGTTGCAGAGAGGTTTGCAGAGTGTTTTGCAAGAAGAAAAACAAAGTTGTCCAAAACACCTTCCAATCGAATGTTCATGTGTTTGGAAAAGGTAGGAGAGTGGTAAGGTACTGTTTTCTATCAGTTTGCATACTGCGCACACAATCCTAGTGATGTGCAGCTTCATTCTTCACCTTTCTGAAAGAGTCGCACTCTCCAGCTGCCGAGGCGAAGAAGCGGCTTCTTTGCGCAAAGCCGATTGTGCCGGGCACAGTGCACTCCAGTGCGGCGGCTTCTGCCGAAATGTGCCCGGGACCGGCGCTGAGCTCTGGGGAGATCCGTATCCTTCGTCTTTCGCGTCATTTGTGGTCTACATCATTGCAGAAAGGTTTTTCACTATGTCTGGCAAGAGAAACTGTGCAAGCACAGAAAACATCCCCCATCGTGTTTTACATGTTGCAGAGAGGTTTGCAGAGTGTTTTGCCAGAAGAATAAACAAAGTTGTCCAAAACACCTTCCAATCGAATGTTCATGTGTTTGGAAAAGGTAGGAGAGTGGTAAGGTACTGTTTTCTATCAGTTTGCAAGCTGCGCACACTATCCTAGTGATGTGCAGCTTCATTCTTCACCTTTCCTAAAGAGTCGCACTCTCCAGCTGCCGTAGGCGAAGAAGCGGCTTCATCGCGCAAAAGGGATTGTGCCGGTCACAGTGCACTCCAGTGCGGCGGCTTCTGCCGAAATGTGCCCGGGACCGGCGCTTAGCTCCTGGGAGCTCCGTATCATACCTTCGTCGTTCGAGTCTTTTGTGGTCTACATCATTGCAGAAAGGTTTTTCACTATGTTAGGCAAGGAGAAACTGTGCCTGCACAGAAATTACTTCCCATCCTCTCTTATATGTTGCAGAGAGGTTTGCAGAGTGTTTTGCAAGAAGAAAAACAAAGTTGTCCAAAACACCTTCCAATCGAATGTTCATGTGTTTGGAAAAGGTAGGAGAGTGGTAAGGTACTGTTTTCTATCAGTTTGCAAGCTGCGCACACAATCCTAGTGATGTGCAGCTTCATTCTTCACCTTTCTTAAAGAGTCGCACTCTCCAGATGCCGGAGGCGAAGAAGCGGCTTCTTCGCGCAAAAGCGATTGTGCCGGTCACAGTGCACTCCAGTGCGGCGGCTTCTGACGAAATGTGCCCGGGACCGGCGCTTAGCTCCGGGGAGCTCCGTATTTCGTCTTTAGCGTCTTCTGTGGTGTACATCATTGCAAAATCCTTTCCAACATGTCTTTCAAGAAGAAACAGTGCCACCTCAGAAAACACCTCCCATCGTGTTTAACATGTTGCAGAGAGGTTTGCAGAGTGTTTTGCAAGAAGAAAAACAAAGTTGTCCAAAACACCTTCCAATCGATGGTTCATGTGCTTGGAAAAAGTAGGAGTTTGGTAAGGTACTGTTTTCTGTCAGTTTGCAAGCTGCGCACACTATCCCAGTGTTGTGAAGCTTCATTCTTTACCTTTCTGAAGCAGCCGCTCTCTCCGGCTCGCGGAGGCGAAGAAGCGGCTTCTTCGCGCAAAGGCGATTGTGCCGGTCACAGTGCGCTCCAGTGCGGCGGCTTCTGACGAAATATGCCGGAGACCGGCGCTTAGCTATGGGGAGCTCCGTATCCTTCGTCTTTCGCGTCTTTTGTCGTCTACATCATTGCAGAAAGGTTTTTCACTATGTTGGGCAAGAAGAAACTGTGCCACCTCAGAAAACACCTCCCATCGTGTTTTAATGTCACAAAGAGGTTTGCAGAGTTTTTTGCATGAAGAAATACAAAGTTGTCCAAAACACCTTCCAATCGAATGTTCATGTGTTTGGAAAAGGTAGGAGAGTGGTAAGGTACTGTTTTCTATCAGTTTGCAAGCTGCGCACTCTATCCCAGTGTTGTGCAGCTTCATTCTTTACCTTTCTGAAGCAGCCGCACTCTCCAGCTGCCGGAGGCGAAGAAGCGGCTTCTTCGTGCAAAGGCGATTGTGCCGGTCACAGTGCACTCCAGTGCGGCGGCTTCTGCCGAATTGTGCCCGGTACCGGCGCTTAGCTATGGGGAGCTCCGTATGCTTCGTCTTTCGCGTCTTTTGTGGTCTACATCATTGCAGAAGGATTTTTCATTATTTTAGGCACGGAGATACTGTGCCTGCACAGAAATTACTTCCCATCCTCTCTTACATGTTGCAGAGAGGTTTGCAGAGTGTTTTGCAAGAAGAAAAACAAAGTTGTCCAAAACACCTTCCAATCGAATGTTCATGTGTTTGGAAAAGGTAGGAGAGTGGTAAGGTATTGTTTTCTAACAGTTTGCAAGCTGCGCACACAATCCTAGTGATGTGCAGCTTCATTCTTCACCTTTCTTAAAGAGTCGCACTCTCCAGCTTTCTTGAGGCGAAGAAGCGGCTTCATCGCGCAAAAGCGATTGTGCCGGTCACAGTGCACTCCAGTGCGGCGGCTTCTGCCGAAATGTGCCCGGGACCGGCGCTTAGCTCCGGGGAGCTCCGTATCCTTCGTCTTTCGCGTCTTTTGTGGTCTACATCATTGCAGAGAGGTTTTTCACTCTCTTGGGCAAGGAGAAACAGTGCCACCTCAAAAAACATCCCCCATCGTGTTTTACATGTTGCAGAGTGTTTTGCAGAGTTTTTTGCAAGAAGAAAAACAAAGTTGTCCAAAACACCTTCCAATCGAATGTTCATGTGTTTGGAAAAGGTAGGAGAGTGGTAAGGTACTGTTTTCTATCAGTTTGCAAGCTGCGCACACTATCCCAGTGTTGTGCAGCTTCATTCTTCACCTTTCTTAAAGAGTCGCACTCTCCAGCTGCCGGAGGCAAAGAAGCGGCTTCATCGCGCAAAAGCGATTGTGCCGGTCACAGTGCACTCCAGTGCGGCGGCTTCTGCCGAAATGTGCCCGGGACCGGCTCTTAGCTCTGGGGAGCTCCGTATCCTTCGTCTTTCGCCTCTTTTGTGGTCTACATCCTTGCAGAAAGGTGTTTCACTATGTTAGGCAAGGAGAAACTGTGCCTGCACAGAAATTACTTCCCATCCTCTCTTATATGCTGCAGAGAGGTTTGCAGAGTGTTTTGCAAGAAGAAAAACAAAGTTGTCCAAAACACCTTCCAATCGAATGTTCATGTGTTTGGAAAAGGTAGGAGAGTGGTAAGGTACTGTTTTCTATCAGTTTGCAAGCTGCGCACACAATCCTAGTGATGTGCAGCTTCATTCTTCACCTTTCTTAAAGAGTCGCACTCTCCAGCTGCCGGAGGCGAAGAAGAGGCTTCTTCGCGCAAAGGCCATTGTGCCGGTCACAGTGCACTCCAGTGCGGCGGCTTCTGCCGAAATGTGCCCGGGACCGGCGCTTAGCTCCGGGGAGCTCCGTATTTCGTCTTTAGCGTCTTCTGTGGTGTATATCATTGCAAAATCCTTTCCACCATGTCTGGCATGGAGAAACTGTGCCAGCACAGAAAACACCTCCCATCGTGTTTTACATGTTGCAGAGAGGTTTGCAGAGTGTTTTGCAAGAAGAAAAACAAAGTTGTCCAAAACACCTTCCAATCGAATGTTCATGTGTTTGGAAAAGGCAGGAGAGTAGAAAGGTACTGTTTTCTATCAGTTTGCAAGCTCCGCACACAATCCTAGTGATGTGCAGCCTCATTCTTCACCTTTCTGAAAGAGTCGCACTCTCCAGCTGCCGGAGGCGAAGAAGAGGCTTCTTCGCGCAATGGCGAGGGTGCCGGTCACAGTGCACTCCAGTGCGGCGGCTTCTGCCGAAATGTGCCCGGGACCGGCGCTTAGCTCTGGGGAGCTCCGTATCTTTCGTCTTTCTCGTCTTTTGTGGTCTAAATCATTGCAGAAAGGTTTTTCACTATCTTAGGCTAGGAGAAACTGTGCCTGCACAGAAATGACTTCCCATCCTCTCTTACATGTTACAGAGAGGTTTGCAGAGTGTTTTGCAAGAAGAAAAACAAAGTTGTCCAAAACACCTTCCAATCGAATGTTCATGTGTTTGGAAAAGGTAGGAGAGTGGTAAGGTATTGTTTTCTAACAGTTTGCAAGCTGCGCACACAATCCTAGTGATGTGCAGCTTCATTCTTCACCTTTCTTAAAGAGTCGCACTCTCCAGCTTTCTTGAGGCGAAGAAGCGGCTTCATCGCGCAAAAGCGATTGTGCCGGTCACAGTGCACTCCAGTGCGGCGGCTTCTGCCGAAATGTGCCCGGGACCGGCGCTTAGCTCCGGGGAGCTCCGTATCCTTCGTCTTTCGCGTCTTTTGTGGTCTACATCATTGCAGAGAGGTTTTTCACTCTCTTGGGCAAGGAGAAACAGTGCCACCTCAAAAAACATCCCCCATCGTGTTTTACATGTTGCAGAGTGTTTTGCAGAGTGTTTTGCAAGAAGAAAAACAAAGTTGTCCAAAACACCTTCCAATCGAATGTTCATGTGTTTGGAAAAGGTAGGAGAGTGGTAAGGTACTGTTTTCTATCAGTTTGCAAGCTGCGCACTCTATCCCAGTGTTGTGCAGCTTCATTCTTTACCTTTCTGAAGCAGCCGCACTCTCCAGCTGCCGGAGGCGAAGAAGCGGCTTCTTCGTGCAAAGTCGATTGTGCCGGTCACAGTGCACTCCAGTGCGGCGGCTTCTGCCGAATTGTGCCCGGTACCGGCGCTTAGCTATGGGGAGCTCCGTATCCTTCGTCTTTCGCGTCTTTTGTGGTCTACATCATTGCAGAAGGATTTTTCATTATTTTAGGCAAGGAGATACTGTGCCTGCACAGAAATTACTTCCCATCCTCTCTTACATGTTGCAGAGAGGTTTGCAGAGTGTTTTGCAAGAAGAAAAACAAAGTTGTCCAAAACAACTTCCAATCGAATGTTCATGTGTTTGGAAAAGGTAGGAGAGTGGTAAGGTACTGTTTTCTATCAGTTTGCAAGCTGCGCACTCTATCCCAGTGTTGTGCACCTTCATTCTTTACCTTTCAGAGGCAGCCGGACTCTCCAGCTGCCGGAGGCGAAGAAGAGGCTTCTTCGCGCAATGACGAGGGTGCCAGTCACAGTGCACTCCAGTGCGGCGGCTTCTGCAGAAATGTGCCCGGGACCGGCTCTTAGCTCTGGGGAGCTCCGTATCCTTCGTCTTTCGCCTCTTTTGTGGTCTACATCCTTGCAGAAAGGTGTTTCACTATGTTAGGCAAGGAGAAACTGTGCCTGCACAGAAATTACTTCCCATCCTCTCTTATATGCTGCAGAGAGGTTTGCAGAGTGTTTTGCAAGAAGAAAAACAAAGTTGTCCAAAACACCTTCCAATCGAATGTTCATGTGTTTGGAAAAGGTAGGAGAGTGGTAAGGTACTGTTTTCTATCAGTTTGCAAGCTGCGCACACAATCCTAGTGATGTGCAGCTTCATTCTTCACCTTTCTTAAAGAGTCGCACTCTCCAGCTGCCGGAGGCGAAGAAGAGGCTTCTTCGCGCAAAGGCCATTGTGCCGGTCACAGTGCACTCCAGTGCGGCGGCTTCTGCCGAAATGTGCCCGGGACCGGCGCTTAGCTCCGGGGAGCTCCGTATTTCGTCTTTAGCGTCTTCTGTGGTGTACATCATTGCAAAATCCTTTCCACCATGTCTGGCATGGAGAAACTGTGCCAGCACAGAAAACACCTCCCATCGTGTTTTACATGTTGCAGAGAGGTTTGCAGAGTGTTTTGCAAGAAGAAAAACAAAGTTGTCCAAAACACCTTCCAATCGAATGTTCATGTGTTTGGAAAAGGCAGGAGAGTAGAAAGGTACTGTTTTCTATCAGTTTGCAAGCTCCGCACACAATCCTAGTGATGTGCAGCCTCATTCTTCACCTTTCTGAAAGAGTCGCACTCTCCAGCTGCCGGAGGCGAAGAAGAGGCTTCTTCGCGCAATGGCGAGGGTGCCGGTCACAGTGCACTCCAGTGCGGCGGCTTCTGCCGAAATGTGCCCGGGACCGGCGCTTAGCTCTGGGGAGCTCCGTATCTTTCGTCTTTCTCGTCTTTTGTGGTCTAAATCATTGCAGAAAGGTTTTTCACTATCTTAGGCTAGGAGAAACTGTGCCTGCACAGAAATGACTTCCCATCCTCTCTTACATGTTACAGAGAGGTTTGCAGAGTGTTTTGCAAGAAGAAAAACAAAGTTGTCCAAAACACCTTCCAATCGAATGTTCATGTGTTTGGAAAAGGTAGGAGAGTGGTAAGGTACTGTTTTCTATCAGTTTGCAAGCTGCGCACACAATCCTAGTGATGTGCAGCTTTATTCTTCACCTTTCTTAAAGAGTAGCACTCTCCACCTGCTGGAGGCGAAGAAGCGGCTTCATCGCGCAAAAGCGATTGTGCCGGTCACAGTGCACTCCAGTGCGGCGGCTTCTGCCGAAATGTGCCCGGGACCGGCGCTTAGCTCCAGGGATCTCCGTATTTCGTCTTTAGCGTCTTCTGTGGTGTACATCATTGCAAAATCCTTTCCACCATGTCTTGCAAGGAGAAACAGTGCCTGCACAGAAAACACCTCCCATCGTGTTTTACATGTTGCAGAGAGGTTTGCAGAGTGTTTTGCAAGAAGAAAAACAAAGTTGTCCAAAACACCTTCCAATCGAATGTTCATGTGTTTGGAAAAGGTAGGAGAGTGGTAAGGTACTGTTTTCTATCAGTTTGCAAGCTGCGCGCACTATCCCAGTGTTGTGCAGCTTCATTCTCACCTTTCGGAAGCAGCCGCTCTCTCCGGCTCGCGGAGGCGAAGAAGCGGCTACTTCGCGCAAAAGCGATTGTGCCGGTCACAGTGCGCTCCAGTGCGGCGGCTTCTGCCGAAATGTGCCTGGGACCGGCGCTTAGCTATGGGGAGCTCCGTATCCTTCGTCTTTCGCGTCTTTTGTGGTCTACATCATTGCAGAAAGGTTTTTCACTATGTTGGGCAAGCAGAAACTGTGCCACTCCAGAATACACCTCCCATCGTGTTTTACATGTTGCAGAGAGGTTTGCAGAGTGTTTTGCAAGAAGAAAAACAAAGTTGTCCAAAACACCTTCCAATCGAATGTTCATGTGTTTGGAAAAGGTAGGAGAGTGGTAAGGTACTGTTTTCTATCAGTTTGCAAGCTGCGAACACAATCCTAGTGATGTGCAGCTTCATTCTCACCTTTCCTAAGCAGCCGCACTCTCCAGCTGCCGGAGGCGAAGAAGCGGCTTCTTCGCGCAAAGGCGATTGTGCCGGTCACAGTGCGCTCCAGTGCGGCGGCTTCTGCCGAATTTTGCCCGGTACTGGCGCTTAGTTATGGGGAGCTCCGTATCCTTCGTCTTTCGCGTCTTATGTGGTCTACATCATTGCAGAAAGGTTTTCCACTATGTTGGGCAAGGAGAAAGAGTGCCACCTCAGAAAACACCTCCCATCGTGTTTTACATGTTGCAGAGATGTTTGCAGAGTGTTTTGCAAGAAGAAAAACAAAGTTGTCCAAAACACCTTCCAATGGAATGTTCATGTGTTTGGAAAAGGTAGGAGAGTGGTAAGGTACTGTTTTCTATCAGTTTGCAAGCTGCGCACACAATCCTAGTGATGTGCAGCCTCATTCTTCACCTTTCTGAAAGAGTCGCACTCTCCAGCTGCCGGAGGCGAAGAAGCGGCTTCTTCGCGCAAAGGCGATTGTGCCGGTCACAGTGCACTCCAGTGCGGCGGCTTCTGCCGAAATGTGCCCGGGACCGGCGCTTAGCTCTGGGGAGCTCCGTATCCTTCGTCCTTCCGTCTTTTGTGGCCTACATCATTGCAGAAAGGTTTTTCACTATGTTGGGCAAGGAGAAACTGTGCAAGCACAGAAGACATCCCCCATCGTGTTTTACATGTTGCAGAGAGGTTTGCAGAGTGTTTTGCAAGAAGAAAAACAAAGTTGTCCAAAACACCTTCCAATCGAATGTTCATGTGTTTGGAAAAGGTAGGAGAGTGGTAAGGTACTGTTTTCTATCAGTTTGCAAGCTGCGAACACAATCCTAGTGATGTGCAGCTTCATTCTTCACCTTTCTTAAAGAGTCGCACTCTCCAGCTTTCTTGAGGCGAAGAAGCGGCTTCATCGCGCAAAAGCGATTGTGCCGGTCACAGTGCACTCCAGTGCGGCGGCTTCTGCCGAAATGTGCCCGGGACCGGCGCTTAGCTCCGGGGAGCTCCGTATCCTTCGTCTTTCGCGTCTTTTGTGGTCTACATCATTGCAGAGAGGTTTTTCACTCTCTTGGGCAAGGAGAAACAGTGCCACCTCAAAAAACATCCCCCATCGTGTTTTACATGTTGCAGAGTGTTTTGCAGAGTTTTTTGCAAGAAGAAAAACAAAGTTGTCCAAAACACCTTCCAATCGAATGTTCATGTGTTAGGAAAAGGTAGGAGAGTGGTAAGGTACTGTTTTCTATCAGTTTGCAAGCTGCGCACACTATCCCAGTGTTGTGCAGCTTCATTCTTCACCTTTCTTAAAGAGTCGCACTCTCCAGCTGCCGGAGGCAAAGAAGCGGCTTCATCGCGCAAAAGCGATTGTGCCGGTCACAGTGCGCTCCAGTGCGGCGGCTTCTGCCGAAATGTGCCCGGGACCGGCGCTTAGCTCCGGGGAGCTCCGTATTTCGTCTTTAGCGTGTTCGGTGGTGTACATCATTGCAAAAGTCGTTTCCACCATGTCTGGCATGGAGAAACTGTGCCACCCCATAAAACATCTCCCATCGTGTTTTACATGTTGCAGAGAGGTTTGCAGAGTGTTTTGCAAGAAGAATAAAAAAAGTTGTCCAAAACACCTTCCAATCGAATGTTCATGTGTTTGGAAAAGGTAGGAGAGTGGTAAGGTACTGTTTTCTATCAGTTTGCAAGCTGCGCACACAATCCTAGTGATGTGCAGCTTCATTCTCACCTTTCTGAAGCAGCCGCACTCTCCAGCTGCCGGAGGCGAAGAAGCGGCTTCTTCGCGCAAAGGCGATTGTGCCGGTCACAGTGCCCTCCAGTGCGGCGGCTTCTGCCGAAATGTGCCCGGGACCGGCGCTTAGCTCTGGGGAGCTCCGTATCCTTCGTCTTTCGCGTCTTATGGGGTCTACATCATTGCAGAAAGGTTTTTCACTATGTTGGGCAAGGAGAAAGGGTGCCACCTCAGAAAACACCTCCCATCGTGTTTTACATGTTGCAGAGAGGTTTGCAGAGTGTTTTGCAAGAAGAAAAACAAAGTTGTCCAAAACACCTTCCAATCGAATGTTCATGTGTTTGGAAAAGGTAGGAGAGTGGTAAGGTATTGTTTTCTATCAGTTTGCAAGCTGCGCACACAATCCTAGTGATGTGCAGCTTTATTCTCACCTTTCCGAAGCAGCCGCACTCTCCAGCTGCCGGAGGCGAAGAAGCGGCTTCTTCGCGCAAAGGCGATTGTGCCGGGCACAGTGCACTCCAGTGCGGCGGCTTCTGCCGAAATGTGCCCGGGACCGGCGCTTAGCTCTGGGGAGATCCGTATCCTTCGTCGTTCGCGTCATTTGTGGTCTACATCATTGCAGAAAGGTTTTTCACTATGTCTGGCAAGAGAAACTGTGCAAGCATAGAAAACATCCCCCATCGTATTTTACATGTTGCAGAGAGGTTTGCAGAGTGTTTTGCAAGAAGAATAAACAAAGTTGTCCAAAACACCTTCCAATCGAATGTTCATGTGTTTGGAAAAGGTAGGAGAGTGGTAAGGTATTGTTTTCTATCAGTTTGCAAGCTGCGAACACAATCCTAGTGATGTGCAGCTTCATTCTTCACCTTTCTGAAAGAGTCGCACTCTCCAGCTGCCGGAGGCGAAGAAGCGGCTTCTTCGCGCAAAGGCGATTGTGCCGGTCACAGTGCACTCCAGTGCGGCGGCTTCTGCCGAAATGTGCCCGGGACCGGCGCTTAGCTCTGGGGAGCTCCGTATTTCGTCTTTAGCGTGTTCTGTGGTGTACATCATTGCAAAAGTCCTTTCCACCATGTCTGGCATGGAGAAACTGTGCCACCCCATAAAACATCTCCCATCGTGTTTTACATGTTGCAGAAGCTTTGCAGAGTGTTTTGCAAGAAGAAAAACAAAGTTGTCCAAAACACCTTCCAATCGAATGTTCATGTGTTTGGAAAAGGTAGGAGAGTGGTAAGGTACTGTTTTCTATCAGTTTGCAAGCTACGAACACAATCCCAGTGTTGTGCAGCTTCATTCTTCACCTTTCAGAGGCAACCGCTCTCTCCGCCTTCTGGAGGCGAAGAAGCGGCTTCTTCGCGCAAAGGCGATTGTGCCGGTCACAGTGCACTCCAGTGCGGCGGCTTATGCCGAATTGTGCCCGGTACCGGCGCTTAGCTATGGGGAGCTCCGTATCCTTCGTCTATCGCGTCTTATGTGGTCTACATCATTGCAGAAAGGTTTTTCACTATGTTGGTCAAGGAGAAAGAGTGCCACCTCAGAAAACACCTCCCATCGTGTTTTACATGTTGCAGAGAGGTTTGCAGAGTGTTTTGCCAGAAGAATAAACAAAGTTGTCCAAAACACCTTCCAATCGAATGTTCATGTGTTTGGAAAAGGTAGGAGAGTGGTAAGGTACTGTTTTCTATCAGTTTGCAAGCTGCGCACACAATCCTAGTGATGTGCAGCTTCATTCTCACCTTTACGAAGCAGCCGCACTCTCCAGCTGCCGGAGGCGAAGAAGCGGCTTCTTCGCGCAAAGGCGATTGTGCCGGGCACAGTGCACTCCAGTGCGGCGGCTTCTGACGAAATGTGCCTGGGACCGGCGCCTAGCTCTGGGGAGCTCCGTATCCTTCGTCTTTCGCGTCTTATGGGGTCTACATCATTGCAGAAAGGTTTTTCACCATGTCTGGGAAAGGAGAAACTGTGCCACCCCAGAAAACATCTCCCATCGTGTTTTACATGTTGCAGAGAGGTTTGCAGAGTGTTTTGCAAGAAGAATAAACAAAGTTGTCCAAAACACCTTCCAATCGAATGTTCATGTGTTTGGAAAAGGTAGGAGAGTGGTAAGGTACTGTTTTCTATCAGTTTGCAAGCTGCGCACACAATCCTAGTGATGTGCAGCTTCATTCTTTACCTTTCCGAAGCAGCCGCACTCTCCAGCTGCCGGAGGCGAAGAAGCGGCTTCTTCGAGCAAAGCCGATTGTGCCGGTCACAGTGCGCTCCAGTGCGGCGGCTTATGCCGAATTGTGCCCGGTACCGGCGCTTAGCTATGGGGAGCTCCGTATCCTTCGTCTTTAGCGTCTTTTGTGGTCTACATCATTGCAGAAAGGTTTTTCACTATGTTGGGCAAGGAGAAAGAGTGCCACCTCAGAAAACACCTCCCATCGTGTTTTACATGTTGCAGAGAGGTTTGCAGAGTGTTTTGCAAGAAGAATAAACAAAGTTGTCCAAAACACCTTCCAATCGAATGTTCATGTGTTTGGAAAAGGTAGGAGAGTGGTAAGGTACTGTTTTCTATCAGTTTGCAAGCTGCGAACACAATCCTAGTGATGTGCAGCTTCATTCTTCACCTTTCTGAAAGAGTCGCACTCTCCAGCTGCCGGAGGCGAAGAAGCGGCTTCTTCGCGCAAAGGCGATTGTGCCGGTCACAGTGCACTCCAGTGCGGCGGCTTATGCCGAATTGTGCCCGGTACCGGCGCTTAGCTCCGGGGAGCTCCGTATCCTTCGTCTTTCGCGTCTTTTGTGGTCTACATCATTGCAGTAAGGTGTTTCACTATGTTGGGCAAGGAGAAAGAAAGCCACCTCAGAAAACACCTCCCATCGTGTTTTACATGTTGCAGAGAGGTTTGCAGAGTGTTTTGCAAGAAGAAAAACAAAGTTGTCCAAAACACCTTCCAATCGAATGTTCATGTGTTTGGAAAAGGTAGGAGAGTGGTAAGGTACTGTTTTCTATCAGTTTGCAAGCTGCGCACACAATCCTAGTGATGTGCAGCCTCATTCTTCACCTTTCTGAAAGAGTCGCACTCTCCAGCTGCCGGAGGCGAAGAAGCGGCTTCTTCGCGCAAAAGCGATTGTGCCGGTCACAGTGCACTCCAGTGCGGCGGCTTCTGCCGAAATTTGCCCGGGACCGGCGCTTAGCTATGGGGAGCTCCGTATCCTTCGTCCTTCGCGTCTTTTGTGGTCTACATCATTGCAGAAAGGTTTTTCACTATGTCTGGCAAGAGAAACTGTGCAAGCACAGAAGACATCCCCCATCATGTTTTACATGTTGCAGAGAGGTTTGCAGAGTGTTTTGCAAGAAGAAAAACAAAGTTGTCCAAAACACCTTCCAATCGAATGTTCATGTGTTTGGAAAAGGTAGGAGAGTGGTAAGGTATTGTTTTCTAACAGTTTGCAAGCTGCGCACACAATCCTAGTGATGTGCAGCTTCATTCTTTCCCTTTCTGAAAGAGTCGCACTCTCCAGCTGCCGGAGGCGAAGAAGCGGCTTCTTCGCGCAAAAGCGATTGTGCCGGTCACAGTGCACTCCAGTGCGGCGGCTTCTGCCGAAATGTGCCCGGGACCGGCGCTTAGCTCTGGGGAGCTCCGTATTTCGTCTTTAGCGTGTTCTGTGGTGTACATCATTGCAAAAGTCCTTTCCACTATGTCTGGCATGGAGAAACTGTGCCACCCCATAAAACATCTCCCATCGTGTTTTACATGTTGCAGAAGCTTTGCAGAGTGTTTTGCAAGAAGAAAAACAAAGTTGTCCAAAACACCTTCCAATCGAATGTTCATGTGTTTGGAAAAGGTAGGAGAGTGGTAAGGTACTGTTTTCTATCAGTTTGCAAGCTACGAACACAATCCCAGTGTTGTGCAGCTTCATTCTTCACCTTTCAGAGGCAACCGCTCTCTCCGCCTTCTGGAGGCGAAGAAGCGGCTTCTTCGCGCAAAGGCGATTGTGCCGGTCACAGTGCACTCCAGTGCGGCGGCTTATGCCGAATTGTGCCCGGTACCGGCGCTTAGCTATGGGGAGCTCCGTATCCTTCGTCTATCGCGTCTTATGTGGTCTACATCATTGCAGAAAGGTTTTTCACTATGTTGGGCAAGGAGAAAGAGTGCCACCTCAGAAAACACCTCCCATCGTGTCTTAATGTCACAAAGAGGTTTGCAGAGTTTTTTGCAAGAAGAAAAACAAAGTTGTCCAAAACAACTTCCAATCGAATGTTCATGTGTTTGGAAAAGGTAGGAGAGTGGTAAAGTATTGTTTTCTATCAGTTTGCAAGCTGCGTACACAATCCTAGTGATGTGCAGCTTCATTCTTCACCTTTCTGAAAGAGTCGCACTCTCCAGCTGCCGAGGCGAAGAAGCGGCTTCTTTGCGCAAAGGCGATTGTGCCGGGCACAGTGCACTCCAGTGCGGCGGCTTCTGCCGAAATGTGCCCGGGACCGGCGCTTAGCTCTGGGGAGCTCCGTATCCTTCGTCCTTCGCGTCATTTGTGGTCTACATCATTGCAGAAAGGTTTTTCACCATGTCTGGGAAAGGAGAAACTGTGCCACCCCAGAAAACATCTCCCATCGTGTTTTACATGTTGCAGAGAGGTTTGCAGAGTGTTTTGCCAGAAGAATAAACAAAGTTGTCCAAAACACCTTCCAATCGAATGTTCATGTGTTTGGAAAAGGTAGGAGAGTGGTAAGGTACTGTTTTCTATCAGTTTGCAAGCTGCGCACACAATCCTAGTGATGTGCAGCTTCATTCTTTACCTTTCCGAAGCAGCCGCACTCTCCAGCTGCCGGAGGCGAAGAAGCGGCTTCTTCGAGCAAAGCCGATTGTGCCGGTCACAGTGCGCTCCAGTGCGGCGGCTTCTGCCGAAATGTGCCCGGGACCGGCGCTTAGCTCTGGGGAGCTCCGTATCCTTCGTCCTTGCGTCTTTTGTGGTCTACATCATTGCAGAAAGGTTTTTCACTATGTCTGGGAAAGAGAAACTGTGCAAGCACAGAAGACATCCCCCATCGTGTTTTACATGTTGCAGAGAGGTTTGCAGAGTGTTTTGCAAGAAGAAAAACAAAGTTGTCCAAAACACCTTCCAATCGAATGTTCATGTGTTTGGAAAAGGTAGGAGAGTGGTAAGGTACTGTTTTCTATCAGTTTGCAAGCTGCGCACACAATCCTAGTGATGTGCAGCCTCATTCTTCACCTTTCTGAAAGAGTCGCACTCTCCAGCTGCCGGAGGCGAAGAAGCGGCTTCTTCGAGCAAAGGCGATTGTGCCGGTCACAGTGCACTCCAGTGCGGCGGCTTCTGACGAAATGTGCCCGGGACCGGCGCTTAGCTCCGGGGAGCTCCGTATTACGTCTTTATCGTCTTCTGTGGTGTCATCTTGCAAAAATCCTTTCCACCTTGACTGGCTTGGAGAACCTGTGCCACCTCAGAAAACACCTCCCATCGTGTCTTAATGTCACAAAGAGGTTTGCAGAGTTTTTTGCAAGAAGAAAAACAAAGTTGTCCAAAACACCTTCCAATCGAATGTTCATGTGTTTGGAAAAGGTAGGAGAGTGGTAAGGTACTGTTTTCTATCAGTTTGCAAGCTGCGCACACAATCCTAGTGATGTGCAGCTTCATTCTCACCTTTCCGAAGCAGCCGCACTCTCCAGCTGCCGGAGGCGAAGAAGCGGCTTCTTCGCGCAAAGGCGATTGTGCCGGGCACAGTGCACTCCAGTGCGGCGGCTTCTGACGAAATGCGCCCGGGACCGGCGCTTAGCTCTGGGGAGCTCCGTATCCTTCGTCTTTCGCGTCTTATGGGGTCTACATCATTGCAGAAAGGTTTTTCACCATGTCTGGGAAAGGAGAAACTGTGCCACCCCAGAAAACATCTCCCATCGTGTTTTACATGTTGCAGAGAGGTTTGCAGAGTGTTTTGCAAGAAGAATAAACAAAGTTGTCCAAAACACCTTCCAATCGAATGTTCATGTGTTTGGAAAAGGTAGGAGAGTGGTAAGGTACTGTTTTCTATCAGTTTGCAAGCTGCGCACACAATCCTAGTGATGTGCAGCTTCATTCTTTACCTTTCCGAAGCAGCCGCACTCTCCAGCTGCCGGAGGCGAAGAAGCGGCTTCTTCGAGCAAAGCCGATTGTGCCGGTCACAGTGCGCTCCAGTGCGGCGGCTTATGCCGAATTGTGCCCGGTACCGGCGCTTAGCTATGGGGAGCTCCGTATCCTTCGTCTTTAGCGTCTTTTGTGGTCTACATCATTGCAGAAAGGTTTTTCACTATGTTGGGCAAGGAGAAAGAGTGCCACCTCAGAAAACACCTCCCATCGTGTTTTACATGTTGCAGAGAGGTTTGCAGAGTGTTTTGCAAGAAGAATAAACAAAGTTGTCCAAAACACCTTCCAATCGAATGTTCATGTGTTTGGAAAAGGTAGGAGAGTGGTAAGGTACTGTTTTCTATCAGTTTGCAAGCTGCGAACACAATCCTAGTGATGTGCAGCTTCATTCTTCACCTTTCTGAAAGAGTCGCACTCTCCAGCTGCCGGAGGCGAAGAAGCGGCTTCTTCGCGCAAAGGCGATTGTGCCGGTCACAGTGCACTCCAGTGCGGCGGCTTATGCCGAATTGTGCCCGGTACCGGCGCTTAGCTCCGGGGAGCTCCGTATCCTTCGTCTTTCGCGTCTTTTGTGGTCTACATCATTGCAGTAAGGTGTTTCACTATGTTGGGCAAGGAGAAAGAAAGCCACCTCAGAAAACACCTCCCATCGTGTTTTACATGTTGCAGAGAGGTTTGCAGAGTGTTTTGCAAGAAGAAAAACAAAGTTGTCCAAAACACCTTCCAATCGAATGTTCATGTGTTTGGAAAAGGTAGGAGAGTGGTAAGGTACTGTTTTCTATCAGTTTGCAAGCTGCGCACACAATCCTAGTGATGTGCAGCCTCATTCTTCACCTTTCTGAAAGAGTCGCACTCTCCAGCTGCCGGAGGCGAAGAAGCGGCTTCTTCGCGCAAAGGCGATTGTGCCGGTCACAGTGCACTCCAGTGCGGCGGCTTCTGCCGAAATTTGCCCGGGACCGGCGCTTAGCTATGGGGAGCTCCGTATCCTTCGTCCTTCGCGTCTTTTGTGGTCTACATCATTGCAGAAAGGTTTTTCACTATGTCTGGCAAGAGAAACTGTGCAAGCACAGAAGACATCCCCCATCATGTTTTACATGTTGCAGAGAGGTTTGCAGAGTGTTTTGCAAGAAGAAAAACAAAGTTGTCCAAAACACCTTCCAATCGAATGTTCATGTGTTTGGAAAAGGTAGGAGAGTGGTAAGGTATTGTTTTCTAACAGTTTGCAAGCTGCGCACACAATCCTAGTGATGTGCAGCTTCATTCTTTCCCTTTCTGAAAGAGTCGCACTCTCCAGCTGCCGGAGGCGAAGAAGCGGCTTCTTCGCGCAAAAGCGATTGTGCCGGTCACAGTGCACTCCAGTGCGGCGGCTTCTGCCGAAATGTGCCCGGGACCGGCGCTTAGCTCTGGGGAGCTCCGTATTTCGTCTTTAGCGTGTTCTGTGGTGTACATCATTGCAAAAGTCCTTTCCACCATGTCTGGCATGGAGAAACTGTGCCACCCCATAAAACATCTCCCATCGTGTTTTACATGTTGCAGAAGCTTTGCAGAGTGTTTTGCAAGAAGAAAAACAAAGTTGTCCAAAACACCTTCCAATCGAATGTTCATGTGTTTGGAAAAGGTAGGAGAGTGGTAAGGTACTGTTTTCTATCAGTTTGCAAGCTACGAACACAATCCCAGTGTTGTGCAGCTTCATTCTTCACCTTTCAGAGGCAACCGCTCTCTCCGCCTTCTGGAGGCGAAGAAGCGGCTTCTTCGCGCAAAGGCGATTGTGCCGGTCACAGTGCACTCCAGTGCGGCGGCTTATGCCGAATTGTGCCCGGTACCGGCGCTTAGCTATGGGGAGCTCCGTATCCTTCGTCTATCGCGTCTTATGTGGTCTACATCATTGCAGAAAGGTTTTTCACTATGTTGGGCAAGGAGAAAGAGTGCCACCTCAGAAAACACCTCCCATCGTGTTTTACATGTTGCAGAGAGGTTTGCAGAGTGTTTTGCAAGAAGAAAAACAAAGTTGTCCAAAACAACTTCCAATCGAATGTTCATGTGTTTGGAAAAGGTAGGAGAGTGGTAAGGTATTGTTTTCTATCAGTTTGCAAGCTGCGTACACAATCCTAGTGATGTGCAGCTTCATTCTTCACCTTTCTGAAAGAGTCGCACTCTCCAGCTGCCGAGGCGAAGAAGCGGCTTCTTTGCGCAAAGGCGATTGTGCCGGGCACAGTGCACTCCAGTGCGGCGGCTTCTGCCGAAATGTGCCCGGGACCGGCGCTTAGCTCTGGGGAGATCCGTATCCTTCGTCCTTCGCGTCATTTGTGGTCTACATCATTGCAGAAAGGTTTTTCACTATGTTGGGCAAGGAGAAAGAGTGCCACCTCAGAAAACACCTCCCATCGTGTTTTACATGTTGCAGAGAGGTTTGCAGAGTGTTTTGCAAGAAGAATAAACAAAGTTGTCCAAAACACCTTCCAATCGAATGTTCATGTGTTTGGAAAAGGTAGGAGAGTGGTAAGGTACTGTTTTCTATCAGTTTGCAAGCTGCGCACACAATCCTAGTGATGTGCAGCTTCATTCTTTACCTTTCCGAAGCAGCCGCACTCTCCAGCTGCCGGAGGCGAAGAAGCGGCTTCTTCGAGCAAAGCCGATTGTGCCGGTCACAGTGCGCTCCAGTGCGGCGGCTTCTGCCGAAATGTGCCCGGGACCGGCGCTTAGCTCTGGGGAGCTCCGTATCCTTCGTCCTTGCGTCTTTTGTGGTCTACATCATTGCAGAAAGGTTTTTCACTATGTCTGGGAAAGAGAAACTGTGCAAGCACAGAAGACATCCCCCATCGTGTTTTACATGTTGCAGAGAGGTTTGCAGAGTGTTTTGCAAGAAGAAAAACAAAGTTGTCCAAAACACCTTCCAATCGAATGTTCATGTGTTTGGAAAAGGTAGGAGAGTGGTAAGGTACTGTTTTCTATCAGTTTGCAAGCTGCGCACACAATCCTAGTGATGTGCAGCCTCATTCTTCACCTTTCTGAAAGAGTCGCACTCTCCAGCTGCCGGAGGCGAAGAAGCGGCTTCTTCGAGCAAAGGCGATTGTGCCGGTCACAGTGCACTCCAGTGCGGCGGCTTCTGACGAAATGTGCCCGGGACCGGCGCTTAGCTCCGGGGAGCTCCGTATTACGTCTTTATCGTCTTCTGTGGTGTCATCTTGCAAAAATCCTTTCCACCTTGACTGGCTTGGAGAACCTGTGCCACCTCAGAAAACACCTCCCATCGTGTCTTAATGTCACAAAGAGGTTTGCAGAGTTTTTTGCAAGAAGAAAAACAAAGTTGTCCAAAACACCTTCCAATCGAATGTTCATGTGTTTGGAAAAGGTAGGAGAGTGGTAAGGTACTGTTTTCTATCAGTTTGCAAGCTGCGCACACAATCCTAGTGATGTGCAGCTTCATTCTCACCTTTCCGAAGCAGCCGCACTCTCCAGCTGCCGGAGGCGAAGAAGCGGCTGCTTCGCGCAAAGGCGATTGTGCCGGGCACAGTGCACTCCAGTGCGGCGGCTTCTGACGAAATGCGCCCGGGACCGGCGCTTAGCTCTGGGGAGCTCCGTATCCTTCGTCTTTCGCGTCTTATGGGGTCTACATCATTGCAGAAAGGTTTTTCACTATGTTGGGCAAGGAGAAAGAGTGCCACCTCAGAAAACACCTCCCATCGTGTTTTACATGTTGCAGAGAGCTTTGCAGAGTGTTTTGCAAGAAGAAAAACAAAGTTGTCCAAAACACCTTCCAATCGAATGTTCATGTGTTTGGAAAAGGTAGGAGAGTGGTAAGGTACTGTTTTCTATCAGTTTGCAAGCTGAGAACACAATCCTAGTGTTGTGCAGCTTCATTCTTCACCTTTCAGAGGCAGCCGCTCTCTCCGCCTTCTGGAGGCGAAGAAGCGGCTTCTTCGTGCAAAAGCGATTGTGCCGGTCACAGTGCGCTCCAGTGCGGCGGCTTCTGCCGAAATGTGCCCGGGACCGGCGCTTAGTTCCGGGGAGCTCCGTATTTCGTCTTTAGCGTGTTCGGTGGTGTACATCATTGCAAAAGTCGTTTCCACCATGTCTGGCATGGAGAAACTGTGCCACCCCATAAAACATCTCCCATCGTGTTTTACATGTTGCAGAGAGGTTTGCAGAGTGTTTTGCAAGAAGAATAAAAAAAGTTGTCCAAAACACCTTCCAATCGAATGTTCATGTGTTTGGAAAAGGTAGGAGAGTGGTAAGGTACTGTTTTCTATCAGTTTGCAAGCTGCGCACACAATCCTAGTGATGTGCAGCTTCATTCTCACCTTTCTGAAGCAGCCGCACTCTCCAGCTGCCGGAGGCGAAGAAGCGGCTTCTTCGCGCAAAGGCGATTGTGCCGGTCACAGTGCCCTCCAGTGCGGCGGCTTCTGCCGAAATGTGCCCGGGACCGGCGCTTAGCTCTGGGGAGCTCCGTATCCTTCGTCTTTCGCGTCTTATGGGGTCTACATCATTGCAGAAAGGTTTTTCACTATGTTGGGCAAGGAGAAAGGGTGCCACCTCAGAAAACACCTCCCATCGTGTTTTACATGTTGCAGAGAGGTTTGCAGAGTGTTTTGCAAGAAGAAAAACAAAGTTGTCCAAAACACCTTCCAATCGAATGTTCATGTGTTTGGAAAAGGTAGGAGAGTGGTAAGGTATTGTTTTCTATCAGTTTGCAAGCTGCGCACACAATCCTAGTGATGTGCAGCTTCATTCTCACCTTTCCGAAGCAGCCGCACTCTCCAGCTGCCGGAGGCGAAGAAGCGGCTTCTTCGCGCAAAGGCGATTGTGCCGGGCACAGTGCACTCCAGTGCGGCGGCTTCTGCAGAAATGTGCCCGGGACCGGCGCTTAGCTCCGGGGAGCTCCGTATCCTTCGTCGTTCGCGTCATTTGTGGTCTACATCATTGCAGAAAGGTTTTTCACTATGTCTGGCAAGAGAAACTGTGCAAGCATAGAAAACATCCCCCATCGTATTTTACATGTTGCAGAGAGGTTTGCAGAGTGTTTTGCAAGAAGAATAAACAAAGTTGTCCAAAACACCTTCCAATCGAATGTTCATGTGTTTGGAAAAGGTAGGAGAGTGGTAAGGTATTGTTTTCTATCAGTTTGCAAGCTGCGAACACAATCCTAGTGATGTGCAGCTTCATTCTTCACCTTTCTGAAAGAGTCGCACTCTCCAGCTGCCGGAGGCGAAGAAGCGGCTTCTTCGCGCAAAGGCGATTGTGCCGGTCACAGTGCACTCCAGTGCGGCGGCTTATGCCGAATTGTGCCCGGTACCGGCGCTTAGCTCCGGGGAGCTCCGTATCCTTCGTCTTTCGCGTCTTTTGTGGTCTACATCATTGCAGTAAGGTGTTTCACTATGTTGGGCAAGGAGAAAGAAAGCCACCTCAGAAAACACCTCCCATCGTGTTTTACATGTTGCAGAGAGGTTTGCAGAGTGTTTTGCAAGAAGAATAAACAAAGTTGTCCAAAACACCTTCCAATCGAATGTTCATGTGTTTGGAAAAGGTAGGAGAGTGGTAAGGTACTGTTTTCTATCAGTTTGCAAGCTGCGCACACAATCCTAGTGATGTGCAGCCTCATTCTTCACCTTTCTGAAAGAGTCGCACTCTCCAGCTGCCGGAGGCGAAGAAGCGGCTTCTTCGCGCAAAGGCGATTGTGCCGGTCACAGTGCACTCCAGTGCGGCGGCTTCTGCCGAAATTTGCCCGGGACCGGCGCTTAGCTATGGGGAGCTCCGTATCCTTCGTCCTTCGCGTCTTTTGTGGTCTACATCATTGCAGAAAGGTTTTTCACTATGTCTGGGAAGGAGAAACTGTGCAAGCACAGAAGACATCCCCCATCATGTTTTACATGTTGCAGAGAGGTTTGCAGAGTGTTTTGCAAGAAGAAAAACAAAGTTGTCCAAAACACCTTCCAATCGAATGTTCATGTGTTTGGAAAAGGTAGGAGAGTGGTAAGGTATTGTTTTCTAACAGTTTGCAAACTGCGCACACAATCCTAGTGATGTGCAGCTTCATTCTTTCCCTTTCTGAAAGAGTCGCACTCTCCAGCTGCCGGAGGCGAAGAAGCGGCTTCTTCGCGCAAAAGCGATTGTGCCGGTCACAGTGCACTCCAGTGCGGCGGCTTCTGCCGAAATGTGCCCGGGACCGGCGCTTAGCTCTGGGGAGCTCCGTATTTCGTCTTTAGCGTGTTCTGTGGTGTACATCATTGCAAAAGTCCTTTCCACCATGTCTGGCATGGAGAAACTGTGCCACCCCATAAAACATCTCCCATCGTGTTTTACATGTTGCAGAAGCTTTGCAGAGTGTTTTGCAAGAAGAAAAACAAAGTTGTCCAAAACACCTTCCAATCGAATGTTCATGTGTTTGGAAAAGGTAGGAGAGTGGTAAGGTACTGTTTTCTATCAGTTTGCAAGCTACGAACACAATCCCAGTGTTGTGCAGCTTCATTCTTCACCTTTCAGAGGCAACCGCTCTCTCCGCCTTCTGGAGGCGAAGAAGCGGCTTCTTCGCGCAAAGGCGATTGTGCCGGTCACAGTGCACTCCAGTGCGGCGGCTTATGCCGAATTGTGCCCGGTACCGGCGCTTAGCTATGGGGAGCTCCGTATCCTTCGTCTATCGCGTCTTATGTGGTCTACATCATTGCAGAAAGGTTTTTCACTATGTTGGGCAAGGAGAAAGAGTGCCACCTCAGAAAACACCTCCCATCGTGTTTTACATGTTGCAGAGAGGTTTGCAGAGTGTTTTGCAAGAAGAAAAACAAAGTTGTCCAAAACACCTTCCAATCGAATGTTCATGTGTTTGGAAAAGGTAGGAGAGTGGTAAGGTATTGTTTTCTATCAGTTTGCAAGCTGCGTACACAGTCCTAGTGATGTGCAGCTTCATTCTTCACCTTTCTGAAAGAGTCGCACTCTCCAGCTGCCGAGGCGAAGAAGCGGCTTCTTTGCGCAAAGGCGATTGTGCCGGGCACAGTGCACTCCAGTGCGGCGGCTTCTGCCGAAATGTGCCCGGGACCGGCGCTTAGCTCTGGGGAGATCCGTATCCTTCGTCCTTCGCGTCATTTGTGGTCTACATCATTGCAGAAAGGTTTTTCACTATGTCTGGGAAAGAGAAACTGTGCAAGCACAGAAGACATCCCCCATCGTGTTTTACATGTTGCAGAGAGGTTTGCAGAGTGTTTTGCAAGAAGAAAAACAAAGTTGTCCAAAACACCTTCCAATCGAATGTTCATGTGTTTGGAAAAGGTAGGAGAGTGGTAAGGTACTGTTTTCTATCAGTTTGCAAGCTGCGCACACAATCCTAGTGATGTGCAGCCTCATTCTTCACCTTTCTGAAAGAGTCGCACTCTCCAGCTGCCGGAGGCGAAGAAGCGGCTTCTTCGAGCAAAGGCGATTGTGCCGGTCACAGTGCACTCCAGTGCGGCGGCTTCTGACGAAATGTGCCCGGGACCGGCGCTTAGCTCCGGGGAGCTCCGTATTACGTCTTTATCGTCTTCTGTGGTGTCATCTTGCAAAAATCCTTTCCACCTTGACTGGCTTGGAGAACCTGTGCCACCTCAGAAAACACCTCCCATCGTGTCTTAATGTCACAAAGAGGTTTGCAGAGTTTTTTGCAAGAAGAAAAACAAAGTTGTCCAAAACACCTTCCAATCGAATGTTCATGTGTTTGGAAAAGGTAGGAGAGTGGTAAGGTACTGTTTTCTATCAGTTTGCAAGCTGCGCACACAATCCTAGTGATGTGCAGCTTCATTCTCACCTTTCCGAAGCAGCCGCACTCTCCAGCTGCCGGAGGCGAAGAAGCGGCTGCTTCGCGCAAAGGCGATTGTGCCGGGCACAGTGCACTCCAGTGCGGCGGCTTCTGACGAAATGCGCCCGGGACCGGCGCTTAGCTCTGGGGAGCTCCGTATCCTTCGTCTTTCGCGTCTTATGGGGTCTACATCATTGCAGAAAGGTTTTTCACTATGTTGGGCAAGGAGAAAGAGTGCCACCTCAGAAAACACCTCCCATCGTGTTTTACATGTTGCAGAGAGCTTTGCAGAGTGTTTTGCAAGAAGAAAAACAAAGTTGTCCAAAACACCTTCCAATCGAATGTTCATGTGTTTGGAAAAGGTAGGAGAGTGGTAAGGTACTGTTTTCTATCAGTTTGCAAGCTGAGAACACAATCCTAGTGTTGTGCAGCTTCATTCTTCACCTTTCAGAGGCAGCCGCTCTCTCCGCCTTCTGGAGGCGAAGAAGCGGCTTCTTCGCGCAAAAGCGATTGTGCCGGTCACAGTGCGCTCCAGTGCGGCGGCTTCTGCCGAAATGTGCCCGGGACCGGCGCTTAGCTCCGGGGAGCTCCGTATTTCGTCTTTAGCGTGTTCGGTGGTGTACATCATTGCAAAAGTCGTTTCCACCATGTCTGGCATGGAGAAACTGTGCCACCCCATAAAACATCTCCCATCGTGTTTTACATGTTGCAGAGAGGTTTGCAGAGTGTTTTGCAAGAAGAATAAAAAAAGTTGTCCAAAACACCTTCCAATCGAATGTTCATGTGTTTGGAAAAGGTAGGAGAGTGGTAAGGTACTGTTTTCTATCAGTTTGCAAGCTGCGCACACAATCCTAGTGATGTGCAGCTTCATTCTCACCTTTCTGAAGCAGCCGCACTCTCCAGCTGCCGGAGGCGAAGAAGCGGCTTCTTCGCGCAAAGGCGATTGTGCCGGTCACAGTGCCCTCCAGTGCGGCGGCTTCTGCCGAAATGTGCCCGGGACCGGCGCTTAGCTCTGGGGAGCTCCGTATCCTTCGTCTTTCGCGTCTTATGGGGTCTACATCATTGCAGAAAGGTTTTTCACTATGTTGGGCAAGGAGAAAGGGTGCCACCTCAGAAAACACCTCCCATCGTGTTTTACATGTTGCAGAGAGGTTTGCAGAGTGTTTTGCAAGAAGAAAAACAAAGTTGTCCAAAACACCTTCCAATCGAATGTTCATGTGTTTGGAAAAGGTAGGAGAGTGGTAAGGTATTGTTTTCTATCAGTTTGCAAGCTGCGCACACAATCCTAGTGATGTGCAGCTTCATTCTCACCTTTCCGAAGCAGCCGCACTCTCCAGCTGCCGGAGGCGAAGAAGCGGCTTCTTCGCGCAAAGGCGATTGTGCCGGGCACAGTGCACTCCAGTGCGGCGGCTTCTGCAGAAATGTGCCCGGGACCGGCGCTTAGCTCCGGGGAGCTCCGTATCCTTCGTCGTTCGCGTCATTTGTGGTCTACATCATTGCAGAAAGGTTTTTCACTATGTCTGGCAAGAGAAACTGTGCAAGCATAGAAAACATCCCCCATCGTATTTTACATGTTGCAGAGAGGTTTGCAGAGTGTTTTGCAAGAAGAATAAACAAAGTTGTCCAAAACACCTTCCAATCGAATGTTCATGTGTTTGGAAAAGGTAGGAGAGTGGTAAGGTATTGTTTTCTATCAGTTTGCAAGCTGCGAACACAATCCTAGTGATGTGCAGCTTCATTCTTCACCTTTCTGAAAGAGTCGCACTCTCCAGCTGCCGGAGGCGAAGAAGCGGCTTCTTCGCGCAAAGGCGATTGTGCCGGTCACAGTGCACTCCAGTGCGGCGGCTTATGCCGAATTGTGCCCGGTACCGGCGCTTAGCTCCGGGGAGCTCCGTATCCTTCGTCTTTCGCGTCTTTTGTGGTCTACATCATTGCAGTAAGGTGTTTCACTATGTTGGGCAAGGAGAAAGAAAGCCACCTCAGAAAACACCTCCCATCGTGTTTTACATGTTGCAGAGAGGTTTGCAGAGTGTTTTGCAAGAAGAATAAACAAAGTTGTCCAAAACACCTTCCAATCGAATGTTCATGTGTTTGGAAAAGGTAGGAGAGTGGTAAGGTACTGTTTTCTATCAGTTTGCAAGCTGCGCACACAATCCTAGTGATGTGCAGCCTCATTCTTCACCTTTCTGAAAGAGTCGCACTCTCCAGCTGCCGGAGGCGAAGAAGCGGCTTCTTCGCGCAAAGGCGATTGTGCCGGTCACAGTGCACTCCAGTGCGGCGGCTTCTGCCGAAATTTGCCCGGGACCGGCGCTTAGCTATGGGGAGCTCCGTATCCTTCGTCCTTCGCGTCTTTTGTGGTCTACATCATTGCAGAAAGGTTTTTCACTATGTCTGGGAAGGAGAAACTGTGCAAGCACAGAAGACATCCCCCATCATGTTTTACATGTTGCAGAGAGGTTTGCAGAGTGTTTTGCAAGAAGAAAAACAAAGTTGTCCAAAACACCTTCCAATCGAATGTTCATGTGTTTGGAAAAGGTAGGAGAGTGGTAAGGTATTGTTTTCTAACAGTTTGCAAACTGCGCACACAATCCTAGTGATGTGCAGCTTCATTCTTTCCCTTTCTGAAAGAGTCGCACTCTCCAGCTGCCGGAGGCGAAGAAGCGGCTTCTTCGCGCAAAAGCGATTGTGCCGGTCACAGTGCACTCCAGTGCGGCGGCTTCTGCCGAAATGTGCCCGGGACCGGCGCTTAGCTCTGGGGAGCTCCGTATTTCGTCTTTAGCGTGTTCTGTGGTGTACATCATTGCAAAAGTCCTTTCCACCATGTCTGGCATGGAGAAACTGTGCCACCCCATAAAACATCTCCCATCGTGTTTTACATGTTGCAGAAGCTTTGCAGAGTGTTTTGCAAGAAGAAAAACAAAGTTGTCCAAAACACCTTCCAATCGAATGTTCATGTGTTTGGAAAAGGTAGGAGAGTGGTAAGGTACTGTTTTCTATCAGTTTGCAAGCTACGAACACAATCCCAGTGTTGTGCAGCTTCATTCTTCACCTTTCAGAGGCAACCGCTCTCTCCGCCTTCTGGAGGCGAAGAAGCGGCTTCTTCGCGCAAAGGCGATTGTGCCGGTCACAGTGCACTCCAGTGCGGCGGCTTATGCCGAATTGTGCCCGGTACCGGCGCTTAGCTATGGGGAGCTCCGTATCCTTCGTCTATCGCGTCTTATGTGGTCTACATCATTGCAGAAAGGTTTTTCACTATGTTGGGCAAGGAGAAAGAGTGCCACCTCAGAAAACACCTCCCATCGTGTTTTACATGTTGCAGAGAGGTTTGCAGAGTGTTTTGCAAGAAGAAAAACAAAGTTGTCCAAAACACCTTCCAATCGAATGTTCATGTGTTTGGAAAAGGTAGGAGAGTGGTAAGGTATTGTTTTCTATCAGTTTGCAAGCTGCGTACACAGTCCTAGTGATGTGCAGCTTCATTCTTCACCTTTCTGAAAGAGTCGCACTCTCCAGCTGCCGAGGCGAAGAAGCGGCTTCTTTGCGCAAAGGCGATTGTGCCGGGCACAGTGCACTCCAGTGCGGCGGCTTCTGCCGAAATGTGCCCGGGACCGGCGCTTAGCTCTGGGGAGATCCGTATCCTTCGTCCTTCGCGTCATTTGTGGTCTACATCATTGCAGAAAGGTTTTTCACTATGTCTGGCAAGAGAAACTGTGCAAGCACAGAAAACATCCCCCATCGTATTTTACATGTTGCAGAGAGGTTTGCAGAGTGTTTTGCCAGAAGAATAAACAAAGTTGTCCAAAACACCTTCCAATCGAATGTTCATGTGTTTGGAAAAGGTAGGAGAGTGGTAAGGTACTGTTTTCTATCAGTTTGCAAGCTGCGCACACAATCCTAGTGATGTGCAGCTTCATTCTCACCTTTCCGAAGCAGCCGCACTCTCCAGCTGCCGGAGGCGAAGAAGCGGCTTCTTCGCGCAAAGGCGATTGTGCCGGGCACAGTGCACTCCAGTGCGGCGGCTTCTGCCGAAATGTGCCTGGGACCGGCGCTTAGATCTGGGGAGCTCCGTATCCTTCGTCTTTCGCGTCTTATGGGGTCTACATCATTGCAGAAAGGTTTTTCACCATGTCTGGGAAAGGAGAAACTGTGCCACCCCAGAAAACATCTCCCATCGTGTTTTACATGTTGCAGAGAGGTTTGCAGAGTGTTTTGCAAGAAGAATAAACAAAGTTGTCCAAAACACCTTCCAATCGAATGTTCATGTGTTTGGAAAAGGTAGGAGAGTGGTAAGGTACTGTTTTCTATCAGTTTGCAAGCTGCGCACACAATCCTAGTGATGTGCAGCTTCATTCTTTACCTTTCCGAAGCAGCCGCACTCTCCAGCTGCCGGAGGCGAAGAAGCGGCTTCTTCGAGCAAAGCCGATTGTGCCGGTCACAGTGCGCTCCAGTGCGGCGGCTTATGCCGAATTGTGCCCGGTACCGGCGCTTAGCTATGGGGAGCTCCGTATCCTTCGTCTTTAGCGTCTTTTGTGGTCTACATCATTGCAGAAAGGTTTTTCACTATGTTGGGCAAGGAGAAAGAGTGCCACCTCAGAAAACACCTCCCATCGTGTTTTACATGTTGCAGAGAGGTTTGCAGAGTGTTTTGCAAGAAGAATAAACAAAGTTGTCCAAAACACCTTCCAATCGAATGTTCATGTGTTTGGAAAAGGTAGGAGAGTGGTAAGGTACTGTTTTCTATCAGTTTGCAAGCTGCGAACACAATCCTAGTGATGTGCAGCTTCATTCTTCACCTTTCTGAAAGAGTCGCACTCTCCAGCTGCCGGAGGCGAAGAAGCGGCTTCTTCGCGCAAAGGCGATTGTGCCGGTCTGTGTGCACTCCAGTGCGGCGGCTTATGCCGAATTGTGCCCGGTACCGGCGCTTAGCTCCGGGGAGCTCCGTATCCTTCGTCTTTCGCGTCTTTTGTGGTCTACATCATTGCAGTAAGGTGTTTCACTATGTTGGGCAAGGAGAAAGAAAGCCACCTCAGAAAACACCTCCCATCGTGTTTTACATGTTGCAGAGAGGTTTGCAGAGTGTTTTGCAAGAAGAAAAACAAAGTTGTCCAAAACACCTTCCAATCGAATGTTCATGTGTTTGGAAAAGGTAGGAGAGTGGTAAGGTACTGTTTTCTATCAGTTTGCAAGCTGCGCACACAATCCTAGTGATGTGCAGCCTCATTCTTCACCTTTCTGAAAGAGTCGCACTCTCCAGCTGCCGGAGGCGAAGAAGCGGCTTCTTCGCGCAAAGGCGATTGTGCCGGTCACAGTGCACTCCAGTGCGGCGGCTTCTGCCGAAATTTGCCCGGGACCGGCGCTTAGCTATGGGGAGCTCCGTATCCTTCGTCCTTCGCGTCTTATGGGGTCTACATCATTGCAGAAAGGTTTTTCACTATGTCTGGCAAGAGAAACTGTGCAAGCACAGAAGACATCCCCCATCATGTTTTACATGTTGCAGAGAGGTTTGCAGAGTGTTTTGCAAGAAGAAAAACAAAGTTGTCCAAAACACCTTCCAATCGAATGTTCATGTGTTTGGAAAAGGTAGGAGAGTGGTAAGGTATTGTTTTCTAACAGTTTGCAAGCTGCGCACACAATCCTAGTGATGTGCAGCTTCATTCTTTCCCTTTCTGAAAGAGTCGCACTCTCCAGCTGCCGGAGGCGAAGAAGCGGCTTCTTCGCGCAAAAGCGATTGTGCCGGTCACAGTGCACTCCAGTGCGGCGGCTTCTGCCGAAATGTGCCCGGGACCGGCGCTTAGCTCTGGGGAGCTCCGTATTTCGTCTTTAGCGTGTTCTGTGGTGTACATCATTGCAAAAGTCCTTTCCACCATGTCTGGCATGGAGAAACTGTGCCACCCCATAAAACATCTCCCATCGTGTTTTACATGTTGCAGAAGCTTTGCAGAGTGTTTTGCAAGAAGAAAAACAAAGTTGTCCAAAACACCTTCCAATCGAATGTTCATGTGTTTGGAAAAGGTAGGAGAGTGGTAAGGTACTGTTTTCTATCAGTTTGCAAGCTACGAACACAATCCCAGTGTTGTGCAGCTTCATTCTTCACCTTTCAGAGGCAACCGCTCTCTCCGCCTTCTGGAGGCGAAGAAGCGGCTTCTTCGCGCAAAGGCGATTGTGCCGGTCACAGTGCACTCCAGTGCGGCGGCTTATGCCGAATTGTGCCCGGTACCGGCGCTTAGCTATGGGGAGCTCCGTATCCTTCGTCTATCGCGTCTTATGTGGTCTACATCATTGCAGAAAGGTTTTTCACTATGTTGGGCAAGGAGAAAGAGTGCCACCTCAGAAAACACCTCCCATCGTGTTTTACATGTTGCAGAGAGGTTTGCAGAGTGTTTTGCAAGAAGAAAAACAAAGTTGTCCAAAACAACTTCCAATCGAATGTTCATGTGTTTGGAAAAGGTAGGAGAGTGGTAAGGTATTGTTTTCTATCAGTTTGCAAGCTGCGTACACAATCCTAGTGATGTGCAGCTTCATTCTTCACCTTTCTGAAAGAGTCGCACTCTCCAGCTGCCGAGGCGAAGAAGCGGCTTCTTTGCGCAAAGGCGATTGTGCCGGGCACAGTGCACTCCAGTGCGGCGGCTTCTGCCGAAATGTGCCCGGGACCGGCGCTTAGCTCTGGGGAGATCCGTATCCTTCGTCCTTCGCGTCATTTGTGGTCTACATCATTGCAGAAAGGTTTTTCACTATGTTGGGCAAGGAGAAAGAGTGCCACCTCAGAAAACACCTCCCATCGTGTTTTACATGTTGCAGAGAGGTTTGCAGAGTGTTTTGCAAGAAGAATAAACAAAGTTGTCCAAAACACCTTCCAATCGAATGTTCATGTGTTTGGAAAAGGTAGGAGAGTGGTAAGGTACTGTTTTCTATCAGTTTGCAAGCTGCGCACACAATCCTAGTGATGTGCAGCTTCATTCTCACCTTTCCGAAGCAGCCGCACTCTCCAGCTGCCGGAGGCGAAGAAGCGGCTTCTTCGCGCAAAGGCGATTGTGCCGGGCACAGTGCACTCCAGTGCGGCGGCTTCTGCCGAAATGTGCCTGGGACCGGCGCTTAGCTCTGGGGAGCTCCGTATCCTTCGTCTTTCGCGTCTTATGGGGTCTACATCATTGCAGAAAGGTTTTTCACCATGTCTGGGAAAGGAGAAACTGTGCCACCCCAGAAAACATCTCCCATCGTGTTTTACATGTTGCAGAGAGGTTTGCAGAGTGTTTTGCCAGAAGAATAAACAAAGTTGTCCAAAACACCTTCCAATCGAATGTTCATGTGTTTGGAAAAGGTAGGAGAGTGGTAAGGTACTGTTTTCTATCAGTTTGCAAGCTGCGCACACAATCCTAGTGATGTGCAGCTTCATTCTTTACCTTTCCGAAGCAGCCGCACTCTCCAGCTGCCGGAGGCGAAGAAGCGGCTTCTTCGAGCAAAGCCGATTGTGCCGGTCACAGTGCACTCCAGTGCGGCGGCTTCTGCCGAAATGTGCCCGGGACCGGCGCTTAGCTCTGGGGAGCTCCGTATCCTTCGTCCTTGCGTCTTTTGTGGTCTACATCATTGCAGAAAGGTTTTTCACTATGTCTGGGAAAGAGAAACTGTGCAAGCACAGAAGACATCCCCCATCGTGTTTTACATGTTGCAGAGAGGTTTGCAGAGTGTTTTGCAAGAAGAAAAACAAAGTTGTCCAAAACACCTTCCAATCGAATGTTCATGTGTTTGGAAAAGGTAGGAGAGTGGTAAGGTACTGTTTTCTATCAGTTTGCAAGCTGCGCACACAATCCTAGTGATGTGCAGCCTCATTCTTCACCTTTCTGAAAGAGTCGCACTCTCCAGCTGCCGGAGGCGAAGAAGCGGCTTCTTCGAGCAAAGGCGATTGTGCCGGTCACAGTGCACTCCAGTGCGGCGGCTTCTGACGAAATGTGCCCGGGACCGGCGCTTAGCTCCGGGGAGCTCCGTATTACGTCTTTATCGTCTTCTGTGGTGTCATCTTGCAAAAATCCTTTCCACCTTGACTGGCTTGGAGAACCTGTGCCACTTCAGAAAACACCTCCCATCGTGTCTTAATGTCACAAAGAGGTTTGCAGAGTTTTTTGCAAGAAGAAAAACAAAGTTGTCCAAAACACCTTCCAATCGAATGTTCATGTGTTTGGAAAAGGTAGGAGAGTGGTAAGGTACTGTTTTCTATCAGTTTGCAAGCTGCGCACACAATCCTAGTGATGTGCAGCTTCATTCTTCACCTTTCTGAAAGAGTCGCACTCTCCAGCTGCCGAGGCGAAGAAGCGGCTTCTTTGCGCAAAGGCGATTGTGCCGGGCACAGTGCACTCCAGTGCGGCGGCTTCTGCCGAAATGTGCCCGGGACCGGCGCTTAGCTCTGGGGAGCTCCGTATCCTTCGTCGTTCGCGTCATTTGTGGTCTACATCATTGCAGAAAGGTTTTTCACTATGTCTGGCAAGAGAAACTGTGCAAGCACAGAAAACATCCTCCATCGTGTTTTACATGTTGCAGAAGGTTTGCAGAGTGTTTTGCAAGAAGAAAAACAAAGTTGTCCAAAACACCTTCCAATCGAATGTTCATGTGTTTGGAAAAGGTAGGAGAGTGGTAAGGTACTGTTTTCTATCAGTTTGCAAGCTGCGCACACAATCCTAGTGATGTGCAGCTTCATTCTCACCTTTCCGAAGCAGCCGCACTCTCCAGCTGCCGGAGGCGAAGAAGCGGCTGCTTCGCGCAATGGCGATTGTGCCGGGCACAGTGCACTCCAGTGCGGCGGCTTCTGACGAAATGCGCCCGGTACCGGCGCTTAGCTCTGGGGAGCTCCGTATCCTTCGTCTTTCGCGTCTTATGGGGTCTACATCATTGCAGAAAGGTTTTTCACTATGTTGGGCAAGGAGAAAGAGTGCCACCTCAGAAAACACCTCCCATCGTGTTTTACATGTTGCAGAGAGCTTTGCAGAGTGTTTTGCAAGAAGAAAAACAAAGTTGTCCAAAACACCTTCCAATCGAATGTTCATGTGTTTGGAAAAGGTAGGAGAGTGGTAAGGTACTGTTTTCTATCAGTTTGCAAGCTGAGAACACAATCCTAGTGTTGTGCAGCTTCATTCTTCACCTTTCAGAGGCAGCCGCTCTCTCCGCCTTCTGGAGGCGAAGAAGCGGCTTCTTCGCGCAAAGGCGATTGTGCCGGTCACAGTGCGCTCCAGTGCGGCGGCTTATGCCGAATTGTGCCCGGTACCGGCGCTTAGCTATGGGGAGCTCCGTATCCTTCGTCTTTAGCGTCTTTTGTGGTCTACATCATTGCAGAAATGTTTTTCACTATGTTGGGCAAGGAGAAAGAGTGCCACCTCAGAAAACACCTCCCATCGTGTTTTACATGTTGCAGAGAGGTTTGCAGAGTGTTTTGCAAGAAGAAAAACAAAGTTGTCCAAAACACCTTCCAATCGAATGTTCATGTGTTTGGAAAAGGTAGGAGAGTGGTAAGGTACTGTTTTCTATCAGTTTGCAAGCTGCGCACACAATCCTAGTGATATGCAGCTTCATTCTTCACCTTTCTTAAAGAGTCGCACTCTCCAGCTGCCGGAGGCGAAGAAGCGGCTTCTTCGCGCAAAGCCGATTGTGCCGGTCACAGTGCACTTCAGTGCGGCGGCTTCTGCCGAAATGTGCCCGGGACCGGCGCTTAGCTCTGGGGAGCTCCGTATCCTTCGTCCTTGCGTCTTTTGTGGTCTACATCATTGCAGAAAGGTTTTTCACTATGTCTGGGAAAGAGAAACTGTGCAAGCACAGAAGACATCTCCCAACGTGTTTTACATGTTGCAGAGAGGTTTGCAGAGTGTTTTGCAAGAAGAAAAACAAAGTTGTCCAAAACACCTTCCAATCGAATGTTCATGTGTTTGGAAAAGGTAGGAGAGTGGTAAGGTACTGTTTTCTATCAGTTTGCAAGCTGCGCACACTATCCTAGTGATGTGCAGCTTCATTCTTCACCTTTCCTAAAGAGTCGCACCTCCAGCTGCCGGAGGCGAAGAAGCGGCTTCATCGCGCAAAAGGGATTGTGCCGGTCACAGTGCACTTCAGTGCGGCGGCTTCTGCCGAAATGTGCCCGGGACCGGCGCTTAGCTCCGGGGAGCTCCGTATCATACCTTCGTCGTTCGCGTCTTTTGTGGTCTACATCATTGCAGAAAGGTTTTTCACTATGTTAGGCAAGGAGAAACTGTGCCTGCACAGAAATTACTTCCCATCCTCTCTTACATGTTGCAGAGAGGTTTGCAGAGTGTTTTGCAAGAAGAAAAACAAAGTTGTCCAAAACACCTTCCAATCGAATGTTCATGTGTTTGGAAAAGGTAGGAGAGTGGTAAGGTACTGTTTTCTATCAGTTTGCAAGCTGCGCACACAATCCTAGTGATGTGCAGCTTCATTCTTCACCTTTCTTAAAGAGTCGCACTCTCCAGATGCCGGAGGCGAAGAAGCGGCTTCTTCGCGCAAAAGCGATTGTGCCGGTCACAGTGCACTCCAGTGCGGCGGCTTCTGCCGAAATGTGCCCGGGACCGGCGCTTAGCTATGGGGAGCTCCGTATTTCGTCTTTAGCGTCTTCTGTGGTGTACATCATTGCAAAATCCTTTCCAACATGTCTGGCATGGAGAAACTGTGCCACCCCATAAAACATCTCCCATCGTGTTTTACATGTTGCAGAAGGTTTGCAGAGTGTTTTGCAAGAAGAAAAACAAAGTTGTCCAAAACACCTTCCAATCGAATGTTCATGTGTTTGGAAAAGGTAGGAGAGTGGTAAGGTACTGTTTTCTATCAGTTTGCAAGCTGCGAACACAATCCCAGTGTTTTGCAGCTTCATTCTTCACCTTTCAGAGGCAGCCGCTCTCTCCGCCTTCTGGAGGCGAAGAAGCGGCTTCTTCGCGCAAAGGCGATTGTGCCGGTCACAGTGCACTTCAGTGCGGCGGCTTCTGCCGAATTTTGCCCGGGACCGGCGCTTAGCTATGGGGAGCTCCGTATCCTACGTCTTTCGCGTCCTATGGGGTCTACATCATTGCAGAAAGGTTTTTCACTATGTCTGGCAAGGAGAACAAGTGCCATCTCAGAAAACACCTCCCATCGTGTTTTACATGTTGCAGAGAGGTTTGCAGAGTGTTTTGCAAGAAGAAAAACAAAGTTGTCCAAAACACCTTCCAATCGAATGTTCATGTGTTTGGAAAAGGTAGGAGAGTGGTAAGGTACTGTTTTCTACCAGTTTGCAAGCTGCGCACACAATCCTAGTGATGTGCAGCCTCATTCTTCACCTTTCTGAAAGAGTCGAACTCTCCAGCTGCCGGAGGCGAAGAAGCGGCTTCTTCGCGCAAAGGCGATTGTGCCGGTCACAGTGCACTCCAGTGCGGCGGCTTCTGACGAAATGTGCCCGGGACTGGCGCTTAGCTCCGGGGAGCTCCGTATTTCGTCTTTAGCGTGTTCTGTGGTGTACATCATTGCAAAAGTCCTTACCACCATGTCTGGCATGGAGAAACTGTGCCACCCCATAAAACATCTCCCAACGTGTTTTACATGTTGCAGAAGGTTTGCAGAGTGTTTTGCAAGAAGAATAAACAAAGTTGTCCAAAACACCTTCCAATCGAATGTTCATGTGTTTGGAAAAGGTAGGAGAGTGGTAAGGTACTGTTTTCTATCAGTTTGCAAGCTGCGCACACAATCCTAGTGATGTGCAGCTTCATTCTTCACCTTTCTGAAAGAGTCGCACTCTCCAGCTGCCGAGGCGAAGAAGCGGCTTCTTTGCGCAAAGGCGATTGTGCCGGGCACAGTGCACTCCAGTGCGGCGGCTTCTGCCGAAATGTGCCCGGGACCGGCGCTTAGTTATGGGGAGCTCCGTATCCTTCGTCGTTCGCGTCATTTGTGGTCTACATCATTGCAGAAAGGTTTTTCACTATGTCTGGCAAGAGAAACTGTGCAAGCACAGAAAACATCCTCCATCGTGTTTTACATGTTGCAGAGAGGTTTGCAGAGTGTTTTGCAAGAAGAAAAACAAAGTTGTCCAAAACACCTTCCAATCGAATGTTCATGTGTTTGGAAAAGGTAGGAGAGTGGTAAGGTACTGTTTTCTATCAGTTTGCAAGCTACGAACACAATCCCAGTGTTGTGCAGCTTCATTCTTCACCTTTCAGAAGCAACCGCTCTCTCCGCCTTCTGGAGGCGAAGAAGCGGCTTCTTCGCGCAAAGGCGATTGTGCCGGTCACAGTGCACTCCAGTGCGGCGGCTTATGCCGAATTGTGCCCTGTACCGGCGCTTAGCTATGGGGAGCTCCGTATCCTTCGTCTTTCGCGTCATTTGTGGTCTACATCATTGCAGAAAGGTTTTTCACTATGTCTGGCAAGAGAAACTGTGCAAGCACAGAAAACATCCCCCATCGTGTTTTACATGTTGCAGAGAGGTTTGCAGTGTGTTTTGCCAGAAGAATAAACAAAGTTGTCCAAAACACCTTCCAATCGAATGTTCATGTGTTTGGAAAAGGTAGGAGAGTGGTAAGGTACTGTTTTCTATCAGTTTGCAAGCTGCGCACACTATCCTAGTGATGTGCAGCTTCATTCTTCACCTTTCCTAAAGAGTCGCACTCTCCAGCTGCCGTAGGCGAAGAAGCGGCTTCATCGCGCAAAAGGGATTGTGCCGGTCACAGTGCACTTCAGTGCGGCGGCTTCTGCCGAAATGTGCCCGGGACCGGCGCTTAGCTCCGGGGAGCTCCGTATCATACCTTCGTCGTTCGAGTCTTTTGTGGTCTACATCATTGCAGAAAGGTTTTTCACTATGTTAGGCAAGGAGAAACTGTGCCTGCACAGAAATTACTTCCCATCCTCTCTTATATGTTGCAGAGAGGTTTGCAGAGTGTTTTGCAAGAAGAAAAACAAAGTTGTCCAAAACACCTTCCAATCGAATGTTCATGTGTTTGGAAAAGGTAGGAGAGTGGTAAGGTACTGTTTTCTATCAGTTTGCAAGCTGCGCACACAATCCTAGTGATGTGCAGCTTCATTCTTCACCTTTCTTAAAGAGTCGCACTCTCCAGATGCCGGAGGCGAAGAAGCGGCTTCTTCGCGCAAAAGCGATTGTGCCGGTCACAGTGCACTCCAGTGCGGCGGCTTCTGACGAAATGTGCCCGGGACCGGCGCTTAGCTCCGGGGAGCTCCGTATTTCGTCTTTAGCGTCTTCTGTGGTGTACATCATTGCAAAATCCTTTCCAACATGTCTTTCAAGAAGAAACAGTGCCACCTCAGAAAACACCTCCCATCGTGTTTAACATGTTGCAGAGAGGTTTGCAGAGTGTTTTGCAAGAAGAAAAACAAAGTTGTCCAAAACACCTTCCAATCGATGGTTCATGTGCTTGGAAAAAGTAGGAGTTTGGTAAGGTACTGTTTTCTGTCAGTTTGCAAGCTGCGCACACTATCCCAGTGTTGTGAAGCTTCATTCTTTACCTTTCTGAAGCAGCCGCTCTCTCCGGCTCGCGGAGGCGAAGAAGCGGCTTCTTCGCGCAAAGGCGATTGTGCCGGTCACAGTGCACTCCAGTGCGGCGGCTTCTGCCGAAATGTGCCCGGGACCGGCGCTTAGCTATGGGGAGCTCCGTATCCTTCGTCTTTCGCGTCTTTTGTCGTCTACATCATTGCAGAAAGGTTTTTCACTATGTTGGGCAAGAAGAAACTGTGCCACCTCAGAAAACACCTCCCATCGTGTTTTAATGTCACAAAGAGGTTTGCAGAGTTTTTTGCAAGAAGAAATACAAAGTTGTCCAAAACACCTTCCAATCGAATGTTCATGTGTTTGGAAAAGGTAGGAGAGTGGTAAGGTACTGTTTTCTATCAGTTTGCAAGCTGCGCACTCTATCCCAGTGTTGTGCACCTTCATTCTTTACCTTTCTGAAGCAGCCGCACTCTCCAGCTGCCGGAGGCGAAGAAGCGGCTTCTTCGTGCAAAGGCGATTGTGCCGGTCACAGTGCACTCCAGTGCGGCGGCTTCTGCCGAATTGTGCCCGGTACCGGCGCTTAGCTATGGGGAGCTCCGTATCCTTCGTCTTTCGCGTCTTTTGTGGTCTACATCATTGCAGAAGGATTTTTCATTATTTTAGGCACGGAGATACTGTGCCTGCACAGAAATTACTTCCCATCCTCTCTTACATGTTGCAGAGAGGTTTGCAGAGTGTTTTGCAAGAAGAAAAACAAAGTTGTCCAAAACACCTTCCAATCGAATGTTCATGTGTTTGGAAAAGGTAGGAGAGTGGTAAGGTACTGTTTTCTATCAGTTTGCAAGCTGCGCACTCTATCCCAGTGTTGTGCACCTTCATTCTTTACCTTTCAGAGGCAGCCGGACTCTCCAGCTGCCGGAGGCGAAGAAGAGGCTTCTTCGCGCAATGACGAGGGTGCCAGTCACAGTGCACTCCAGTGCGGCGGCTTCTGCAGAAATGTGCCCGGGACCGGCTCTTAGCTCTGGGGAGCTCCGTATCCTTCGTCTTTCGCCTCTTTTGTGGTCTACATCCTTGCAGAAAGGTGTTTCACTATGTTAGGCAAGGAGAAACTGTGCCTGCACAGAAATTACTTCCCATCCTCTCTTATATGCTGCAGAGAGGTTTGCAGAGTGTTTTGCAAGAAGAAAAACAAAGTTGTCCAAAACACCTTCCAATCGAATGTTCATGTGTTTGGAAAAGGTAGGAGAGTGGTAAGGTACTGTTTTCTATCAGTTTGCAAGCTGCGCACACAATCCTAGTGATGTGCAGCTTCATTCTTCACCTTTCTTAAAGAGTCGCACTCTCCAGCTGCCGGAGGCGAAGAAGAGGCTTCTTCGCGCAATGGCGAGGGTGCCGGTCACAGTGCACTCCAGTGCGGCGGCTTCTGCCGAAATGTGCCCGGGACCGGCGCTTAGCTCCGGGGAGCTCCGTATTTCGTCTTTAGCGTCTTCTGTGGTGTACATCATTGCAAAATCCTTTCCACCATGTCTGGCATGGAGAAACTGTGCCAGCACAGAAAACACCTCCCATCGTGTTTTACATGTTGCAGAGAGGTTTGCAGAGTGTTTTGCAAGAAGAAAAACAAAGTTGTCCAAAACACCTTCCAATCGAATGTTCATGTGTTTGGAAAAGGCAGGAGAGTGGTAAGGTACTGTTTTCTATCAGTTTGCAAGCTCCGCACACAATCCTAGTGATGTGCAGCCTCATTCTTCACCTTTCTGAAAGAGTCGCACTCTCCAGCTGCCGGAGGCGAAGAAGCGGCTTCATCGCGCAAAAGCGATTGTGCCGGTCACAGTGCACTCCAGTGCGGCGGCTTCTGCCGAAATGTGCCCGGGACCGGCGCTTAGCTCCGGGGATCTCCGTATTTCGTCTTTAGCATCTTCTGTGGTGTACATCATTGCAAAATCCTTTCCACCATGTCTTGCAAGGAGAAACAGTGCCTGCACAGAAAACACCTCCCATCGTGTTTTACATGTTGCAGAGAGGTTTGCAGAGTGTTTTGCAAGAAGAAAAACAAAGTTGTCCAAAACACCTTCCAATCGAATGTTCATGTGTTTGGAAAAGGTAGGAGAGTGGTAAGGTACTGTTTTCTATCAGTTTGCAAGCTGCGCGCACTATCCCAGTGTTGTGCAGCTTCATTCTTCACCTTTCGGAAGCAGCCGCTCTCTCCGGCTCGCGGAGGCGAAGAAGCGGCTTCTTCGCGCAAAAGCGATTGTGCCGGTCACAGTGCGCTCCAGTGCGGCGGCTTCTGCCGAAATGTGCCCGGGACCGGCGCTTAGCTCTGGGGAGCTCCGTATCCTTCGTCTTTCGCGTCTTTTGTGGTCTACATCATTGCAGAAAGGTTTTTCACTATGTTGGGCAAGCAGAAACTGTGCCACTCCAGAATACACCTCCCATCGTGTTTTACATGTTGCAGAGAGGTTTGCAGAGTGTTTTGCAAGAAGAAAAACAAAGTTGTCCAAAACACCTTCCAATCGAATGTTCATGTGTTTAAAAGGTAGGAGAGTGGTAAGGTACATTTTTCTATCAGTTTGCAAGCTGCGCACACAATCCTAGTGATGTGCCGCCTCATTCTTTACCTTTCTGAAGAAGTCGCACTCTCCAGCTGCCGGAGGCGAAGAAGAGGCTTCTTCGCGCAAAGGCGATTGTGCCGGTCACAGTGCACTCCAGTGCGGCGGCTTCTGCAGAAATGTGCCCGGGACCGGCGCTTAGCTCCGGGGAGCTCCGTATCCTTCGTCGTTCGCGTCCTATGTGGTCTACATCATTGCAGAAATGTTTTTCACTATGTCTGGGATAGAGAAACTGTGCAAGCACAGAAAACATTCCCCATCGTGTTTTAAATGTTGCAGAGTGGTTTGCAGAGTGGTTTGCAAGAAGAATAAACAGAGTTGTCTAAAACACCTTCCAATCGAATGTTCATGTGTTTGGAAAAGGTAGGAGAGTGGTAAGGTATTGTTTTCTATCAGTTTGCAAGCTGCGCACACAATCCCAGTGTTGTGTAGCTTCATTCTTCACCTTTCAGAGGCAGCCGCTCTCTCCGCCTTCTGGAGGCGAAGAAGCGGCTTCTTCGCGCAAAGGCGATTGTGCCGGTCACAGTGCACTCCAGTGCGGCGGCTTCTGACGAAATGTGCCCGGGACCGGCGCTTAGCTCCGGGGAGCTCCGTATTTCGTCTTTAGCGGGTTCTGTGGTGTACATCATTGCAAAAGTCCTTTCCACCATGTCTGGCATGGAGAAACTGTGCCACACCATAAAACATCTCCCAACGTGTTTTACATGTTGCAGAAGGTTTGCAGAGTGTTTTGCAAGAAGAAAAACAAAGTTGTCCAAAACACCTTCCAATCGAATGTTCATGTGTTTGGAAAAGGTAGGAGAGTGGTAAGGTACTGTTTTCTATCAGTTTGCAAGCTACGAACACAATCCCAGTGTTGTGCAGCTTCATTCTTCACCTTTCAGAGGCAACCGCTCTCTCCGCCTTCTGGAGGCGAAGAAGCGGCTTCTTCGCGCAAAGGCGATTGTGCCGGTCACAGTGCACTCCAGTGCGGCGGCTTCTGCCGAATTGTGCCCGGTACCGGCGTTTAGCTATGGGGAGCTCCGTATTATTCGTCTTTCGCGTCTTATGTGGTCTACATCATTGCAGAAAGGTTTTTCACTATGTTGGGCAAGGAGAAACTGTGCCACCTCATAAAACACCTCCCATCGTGTTTTACATGTTGCAGAGAGGTTTGCAGAGTGTTTTGCAAGAAGAAAAACAAAGTTGTCCAAAACACCTTCCAATCGAATGTTCATGTGTTTGGAAAAGGTAGGAGAGTGGTAAGGTACTGTTTTCTATCAGTTTGCAAGCTGCGCACACAATCCTAGTGATGTGCAGCTTCATTCTCACCTTTCCGAAGCAGCCGCACTCTCCAGCTGCCGGAGGCGAAGAAGCGGCTTCTTCGCGCAAAGGCGATTGTGCCGGTCACAGTGCACTCCAGTGCGGCGGCTTCTGCCGAATTTTGCCCGGTACTGGCGCTTAGTTATGGGGAGCTCCGTATCCTTCGTCTTTCGCGTCTTATGTGGTCTACATCATTGCAGAAAGGTTTTTCACTATGTTGGGCAAGGAGAAACTGTGCAAGCACAGAAGACATCCCCCATCGTGTTTTACATGTTGCAGAGAGGTTTGCAGAGTGTTTTGCAAGAAGAAAAACAAAGTTGTCCAAAACACCTTCCAATCGAATGTTCATGTGTTTGGAAAAGGTAGGAGAGTGGTAAGGTACTGTTTTCTATCAGTTTGCAAGCTGCGAACACAATCCTAGTGATGTGCAGCTTCATTCTTCACCTTTCTTAAAGAGTCGCACTCTCCAGCTTTCTTGAGGCGAAGAAGCGGCTTCATCGCGCAAAAGCGATTGTGCCGGTCACAGTGCACTCCAGTGCGGCGGCTTCTGCCGAAATGTGCCCGGGACCGGCGCTTAGCTCCGGGGAGCTCCGTATCCTTCGTCTTTCGCGTCTTTTGTGGTCTACATCATTGCAGAGAGGTTTTTCACTCTCTTGGGCAAGGAGAAACAGTGCCACCTCAAAAAACATCCCCCATCGTGTTTTACATGTTGCAGAGTGTTTTGCAGAGTTTTTTGCAAGAAGAAAAACAAAGTTGTCCAAAACACCTTCGAATCGAATGTTCATGTGTTAGGAAAAGGTAGGAGAGTGGTAAGGTACTGTTTTCTATCAGTTTGCAAGCTGCGCACACTATCCCAGTGTTGTGCAGCTTCATTCTTCACCTTTCTTAAAGAGTCGCACTCTCCAGCTGCCGGAGGCAAAGAAGCGGCTTCATCGCGCAAAAGCGATTGTGCCGGTCACAGTGCGCTCCAGTGCGGCGGCTTCTGCCGAAATGTGCCCGGGACCGGCGCTTAGCTCCGGGGAGCTCCGTATTTCGTCTTTAGCGTGTTCGGTGGTGTACATCATTGCAAAAGTCGTTTCCACCATGTCTGGCATGGAGAAACTGTGCCACCCCATAAAACATCTCCCATCGTGTTTTACATGTTGCAGAGAGGTTTGCAGAGTGTTTTGCAAGAAGAAAAACAAAGTTGTCCAAAACACCTTCCAATCGAATGTTCATGTGTTTGGAAAAGGTAGGAGAGTGGTAAGGTACTGTTTTCTATCAGTTTGCAAGCTGCGCACTCTATCCCAGTGTTGTGCAGCTTCATTCTTTACCTTTCTGAAGCAGCCGCACTCTCCAGCTGCCGGAGGCGAAGAAGCGGCTTCTTCGTGCAAAGGCGATTGTGCCGGTCACAGTGCACTCCAGTGCGGCGGCTTCTGCCGAATTGTGCCCGGTACCGGCGCTTAGCTATGGGGAGCTCCGTATCCTTCGTCTTTCGCGTCTTTTGTGGTCTACATCATTGCAGAAGGATTTTTCATTATTTTAGGCAAGGAGATACTGTGCCTGCACAGAAATTACTTCCCATCCTCTCTTACATGTTGCAGAGAGGTTTGCAGAGTGTTTTGCAAGAAGAAAAACAAAGTTGTCCAAAACAACTTCCAATCGAATGTTCATGTGTTTGGAAAAGGTAGGAGAGTGGTAAGGTACTGTTTTCTATCAGTTTGCAAGCTGCGCACTCTATCCCAGTGTTGTGCACCTTCATTCTTTACCTTTCAGAGGCAGCCGGACTCTCCAGCTGCCGGAGGCGAAGAAGAGGCTTCTTCGCGCAATGACGAGGGTGCCAGTCACAGTGCACTCCAGTGCGGCGGCTTCTGCCGAATTGTGCCCGGTACCGGCGCTTAGCTATGGGGAGCTCCGTATCCTTCGTCTTTCGCGTCTTTTGTGGTCTACATCATTGCAGAAGGATTTTTCATTATTTTAGGCAAGGAGATACTGTGCCTGCACAGAAATTACTTCCCATCCTCTCTTATATGCTGCAGAGAGGTTTGCAGAGTGTTTTGCAAGAAGAAAAACAAAGTTGTCCAAAACACCTTCCAATCGAATGTTCATGTGTTTGGAAAAGGTAGGAGAGTGGTAAGGTACTGTTTTCTATCAGTTTGCAAGCTGCGCACACAATCCTAGTGATGTGCAGCTTCATTCTTCACCTTTCTTAAAGAGTCGCACTCTCCAGCTGCCGGAGGCGAAGAAGAGGCTTCTTCGCGCAATGGCGAGGGTGCCGGTCACAGTGCACTCCAGTGCGGCGGCTTCTGCCGAAATGTGCCCGGGACCGGCGCTTAGCTCCGGGGAGCTCCGTATTTCGTCTTTAGCGTCTTCTGTGGTGTACATCATTGCAAAATCCTTTCCACCATGTCTGGCATGGAGAAACTGTGCCAGCACAGAAAACACCTCCCATCGTGTTTTACATGTTGCAGAGAGGTTTGCAGAGTGTTTTGCAAGAAGAAAAACAAAGTTGTCCAAAACACCTTCCAATCAAATGTTCATGTGTTTGGAAAAGGCAGGAGAGTAGAAAGGTACTGTTTTCTATCAGTTTGCAAGCTGCGCGCACTATCCCAGTGTTGTGCAGCTTCATTCTCACCTTTCGGAAGCAGCCGCTCTCTCCGGCTCGCGGAGGCGAAGAAGCGGCTTCTTCGCGCAAAAGCGATTGTGCCGGTCACAGTGCGCTCCAGTGCGGCGGCTTCTGCCGAAATGTGCCCGGGACCGGCGCTGAGCTCCGGGGAGCTCCGTATCCTTCGTCTTTCGCGTCTTTTGTGGTCTACATCATTGCAGAAAGGTTTTTCACTATGTTGGGCAAGGAGAAACTGTGCCACCCCATAAAACATCTCCCAACGTGTTTTACATGTTGCAGAAGGTTTGCAGAGTGTTTTGCAAGAAGAATAAACAAAGTTGTCCAAAAAACCTTCCAATCGAATGTTCATGTGTTTGGAAAAGGTAGGAGAGTGGTAAGGTACTGTTTTCTATCAGTTTGCAAGCTGCGCACACAATCCTAGTGATGTGCAGCTTCATTCTTCACCTTTCTGAAAGAGTCGCACTCTCCAGCTGCCGAGGCGAAGAAGCGGCTTCTTTGCGCAAAGGCGATTGTGCCGGGCACAGTGCACTCCAGTGCGGCGGCTTCTGCCGAAATGTGCCCGGGACCGGCGCTTAGCTCTGGGGAGCTCCGTATCCTTCGTCGTTCGCGTCATTTGTGGTCTACATCATTGCAGAAAGGTTTTTCACTATGTCTGGCAAGAGAAACTGTGCAAGCACAGAAAACATCCTCCATCGTGTTTTACATGTTGCAGAGAGGTTTGCAGAGTGTTTTGCAAGAAGAAAAACAAAGTTGTCCAAAACACCTTCCAATCGAATGTTCATGTGTTTGGAAAAGGTAGGAGAGTGGTAAGGTACTGTTTTCTATCAGTTTGCAAGCTACGAACACAATCCCAGTGTTGTGCAGCTTCATTCTTCACCTTTCAGAAGCAACCGCTCTCTCCGCCTTCTGGAGGCGAAGAAGCGGCTTCTTCGCGCAAAGGCGATTGTGCCGGTCACAGTGCACTCCAGTGCGGCGGCTTATGCCGAATTGTGCCCTGTACCGGCGCTTAGCTATGGGGAGCTCCGTATCCTTCGTCTTTCGCGTCTTTTGTGGTCTACATCATTGCAGAAAGGTTTTTCACTATGTTGGGCAAGGAGAAAGAGTGCCACCTCATAAAACACCTCCCATCGTGTTTTACATGTTGCAGAGAGGTTTGCAGAGTGTTTTGCAAGAAGAAAAACAAAGTTGTCCAAAACACCTTCCAATCGAATGTTCATGTGTTTGGAAAAGGTAGGAGAGTGGTAAGGTACTGTTTTCTATCAGTTTGCATACTGCGCACACAATCCTAGTGATGTGCAGCTTCATTCTTCACCTTTCTGAAAGAGTCGCACTCTCCAGCTGCCGAGGCGAAGAAGCGGCTTCTTTGCGCAAAGCCGATTGTGCCGGGCACAGTGCACTCCAGTGCGGCGGCTTCTGCCGAAATGTGCCCGGGACCGGCGCTGAGCTCTGGGGAGATCCGTATCCTTCGTCTTTCGCGTCATTTGTGGTCTACATCATTGCAGAAAGGTTTTTCACTATGTCTGGCAAGAGAAACTGTGCAAGCACAGAAAACATCCCCCATCGTGTTTTACATGTTGCAGAGAGGTTTGCAGTGTGTTTTGCCAGAAGAATAAACAAAGTTGTCCAAAACACCTTCCAATCGAATGTTCATGTGTTTGGAAAAGGTAGGAGAGTGGTAAGGTACTGTTTTCTATCAGTTTGCAAGCTGCGCACACTATCCTAGTGATGTGCAGCTTCATTCTTCACCTTTCCTAAAGAGTCGCACTCTCCAGCTGCCGTAGGCGAAGAAGCGGCTTCATCGCGCAAAAGGGATTGTGCCGGTCACAGTGCACTTCAGTGCGGCGGCTTCTGCCGAAATGTGCCCGGGACCGGCGCTTAGCTCCGGGGAGCTCCGTATCATACCTTCGTCGTTCGAGTCTTTTGTGGTCTACATCATTGCAGAAAGGTTTTTCACTATGTTAGGCAAGGAGAAACTGTGTCTGCACAGAAATTACTTCCCATCCTCTCTTATATGTTGCAGAGAGGTTTGCAGAGTGTTTTGCAAGAAGAAAAACAAAGTTGTCCAAAACACCTTCCAATCGAATGTTCATGTGTTTGGAAAAGGTAGGAGAGTGGTAAGGTACTGTTTTCTATCAGTTTGCAAGCTGCGCACACAATCCTAGTGATGTGCAGCTTCATTCTTCACCTTTCTTAAAGAGTCGCACTCTCCAGATGCCGGAGGCGAAGAAGCGGCTTCTTCGCGCAAAAGCGATTGTGCCGGTCACAGTGCACTCCAGTGCGGCGGCTTCTGACGAAATGTGCCCGGGACCGGCGCTTAGTTCCGGGGAGCTCCGTATTTCGTCTTTAGCGTCTTCTGTGGTGTACATCATTGCAAAATCCTTTCCAACATGTCTTTCAAGAAGAAACAGTGCCACCTCAGAAAACACCTCCCATCGTTTTTAACATGTTGCAGAGAGGTTTGCAGAGTGTTTTGCAAGAAGAAAAACAAAGTTGTCCAAAACACCTTCCAATCGATGGTTCATGTGCTTGGAAAAAGTAGGAGTTTGGTAAGGTACTGTTTTCTGTCAGTTTGCAAGCTGCGCACACTATCCCAGTGTTGTGAAGCTTCATTCTTTACCTTTCTGAAGCAGCCGCTCTCTCCGGCTCGCGGAGGCGAAGAAGCGGCTTCTTCGCGCAAAGGCGATTGTGCCGGTCACAGTGCACTTCAGTGCGGCGGCTTCTGCCGAAATGTGCCCGGGACCGGCGCTTAGCTATGGGGAGCTCCGTATCCTTCGTCTTTCGCGTCTTTTGTCGTCTACATCATTGCAGAAAGGTTTTTCACTATGTTGGGCAAGAAGAAACTGTGCCACCTCAGAAAACACCTCCCATCGTGTTTTAATGTCACAAAGAGGTTTGCAGAGTTTTTTGCAAGAAGAAATACAAAGTTGTCCAAAACACCTTCCAATCGAATGTTCATGTGTTTGGAAAAGGTAGGAGAGTGGTAAGGTACTGTTTTCTATCAGTTTGCAAGCTGCGCACTCTATCCCAGTGTTGTGCACCTTCATTCTTTACCTTTCTGAAGCAGCCGCACTCTCCAGCTGCCGGAGGCGAAGAAGCGGCTTCTTCGTGCAAAGGCGATTGTGCCGGTCACAGTGCACTCCAGTGCGGCGGCTTCTGCCGAATTGTGCCCGGTACCGGCGCTTAGCTATGGGGAGCTCCGTATCCTTCGTCTTTCGCGTCTTTTGTGGTCTACATCATTGCAGAAGGATTTTTCATTATTTTAGGCACGGAGATACTGTGCCTGCACAGAAATTACTTCCCATCCTCTCTTACATGTTGCAGAGAGGTTTGCAGAGTGTTTTGCAAGAAGAAAAACAAAGTTGTCCAAAACACCTTCCAATCGAATGTTCATGTGTTTGGAAAAGGTAGGAGAGTGGTAAGGTACTGTTTTCTATCAGTTTGCAAGCTGCGCACTCTATCCCAGTGTTGTGCACCTTCATTCTTTACCTTTCAGAGGCAGCCGGACTCTCCAGCTGCCGGAGGCGAAGAAGAGGCTTCTTCGCGCAATGACGAGGGTGCCAGTCACAGTGCACTCCAGTGCGGCGGCTTCTGCAGAAATGTGCCCGGGACCGGCTCTTAGCTCTGGGGAGCTCCGTATCCTTCGTCTTTCGCCTCTTTTGTGGTCTACATCCTTGCAGAAAGGTGTTTCACTATGTTAGGCAAGGAGAAACTGTGCCTGCACAGAAATTACTTCCCATCCTCTCTTATATGCTGCAGAGAGGTTTGCAGAGTGTTTTGCAAGAAGAAAAACAAAGTTGTCCAAAACACCTTCCAATCGAATGTTCATGTGTTTGGAAAAGGTAGGAGAGTGGTAAGGTACTGTTTTCTATCAGTTTGCAAGCTGCGCACACAATCCTAGTGATGTGCAGCTTCATTCTTCACCTTTCTTAAAGAGTCGCACTCTCCAGCTGCCGGAGGCGAAGAAGAGGCTTCTTCGCGCAATGGCGAGGGTGCCGGTCACAGTGCACTCCAGTGCGGCGGCTTCTGCCGAAATGTGCCCGGGACCGGCGCTTAGCTCCGGGGAGCTCCGTATTTCGTCTTTAGCGTCTTCTGTGGTGTATATCATTGCAAAATCCTTTCCACCATGTCTGGCATGGAGAAACTGTGCCAGCACAGAAAACACCTCCCATCGTGTTTTACATGTTGCAGAGAGGTTTGCAGAGTGTTTTGCAAGAAGAAAAACAAAGTTGTCCAAAACACCTTCCAATCGAATGTTCATGTGTTTGGAAAAGGCAGGAGAGTAGAAAGGTACTGTTTTCTATCAGTTTGCAAGCTGCGCACACAATCCTAGTGATGTGCAGCCTCATTCTTCACCTTTCTGAAAGAGTCGCACTCTCCAGCTGCCGGAGGCGAAGAAGCGGCTTCATCGCGCAAAAGCGATTGTGCCGGTCACAGTGCACTCCAGTGCGGCGGCTTCTGCCGAAATGTGCCCGGGACCGGCGCTTAGCTCCGGGGATCTCCGTATTTCGTCTTTAGCGTCTTCTGTGGTGTACATCATTGCAAAATCCTTTCCACCATGTCTTGCAAGGAGAAACAGTGCCTGCACAGAAAACACCTCCCATCGTGTTTTACATGTTGCAGAGAGGTTTGCAGAGTGTTTTGCAAGAAGAAAAACAAAGTTGTCCAAAACACCTTCCAATCGAATGTTCATGTGTTTGGAAAAGGTAGGAGAGTGGTAAGGTACTGTTTTCTATCAGTTTGCAAGCTGCGCGCACTATCCCAGTGTTGTGCAGCTTCATTCTTCACCTTTCGGAAGCAGCCGCTCTCTCCGGCTCGCGGAGGCGAAGAAGCGGCTTCTTCGCGCAAAAGCGATTGTGCCGGTCACAGTGCACTCCAGTGCGGCGGCTTCTGCCGAAATGTGCCCGGGACCGGCGCTTAGCTCCGGGGAGCTCCGTATCCTTCGTCTTTCGCGTCTTTTGTGGTCTACATCATTGCAGAAAGGTTTTTCACTATGTTGGGCAAGCAGAAACTGTGCCACTCCAGAATACACCTCCCATCGTGTTTTACATGTTGCAGAGAGGTTTGCAGAGTGTTTTGCAAGAAGAAAAACAAAGTTGTCCAAAACACCTTCCAATCGAATGTTCATGTGTTTAAAAGGTAGGAGAGTGGTAAGGTACATTTTTCTATCAGTTTGCAAGCTGCGCACACAATCCTAGTGATGTGCCGCCTCATTCTTTACCTTTCTGAAGAAGTCGCACTCTCCAGCTGCCGGAGGCGAAGAAGAGGCTTCTTCGCGCAAAGGCGATTGTGCCGGTCACAGTGCACTCCAGTGCGGCGGCTTCTGCAGAAATGTGCCCGGGACCGGCGCTTAGCTCCGGGGAGCTCCGTATCCTTCGTCGTTCGCGTCCTATGTGGTCTACATCATTGCAGAAATGTTTTTCACTATGTCTGGGATAGAGAAACTGTGCAAGCACAGAAAACATTCCCCATCGTGTTTTAAATGTTGCAGAGTGGTTTGCAGAGTGGTTTGCAAGAAGAATAAACAGAGTTGTCTAAAACACCTTCCAATCGAATGTTCATGTGTTTGGAAAAGGTAGGAGAGTGGTAAGGTATTGTTTTCTATCAGTTTGCAAGCTGCGCACACAATCCCAGTGTTGTGTAGCTTCATTCTTCACCTTTCAGAGGCAGCCGCTCTCTCCGCCTTCTGGAGGCGAAGAAGCGGCTTCTTCGCGCAAAGGCGATTGTGCCGGTCACAGTGCACTCCAGTGCGGCGGCTTCTGACGAAATGTGCCCGGGACCGGCGCTTAGCTCCGGGGAGCTCCGTATTTCGTCTTTAGCGGGTTCTGTGGTGTACATCATTGCAAAAGTCCTTTCCACCATGTCTGGCATGGAGAAACTGTGCCACACCATAAAACATCTCCCAACGTGTTTTACATGTTGCAGAAGGTTTGCAGAGTGTTTTGCAAGAAGAAAAACAAAGTTGTCCAAAACACCTTCCAATCGAATGTTCATGTGTTTGGAAAAGGTAGGAGAGTGGTAAGGTACTGTTTTCTATCAGTTTGCAAGCTACGAACACTATCCCAGTGTTGTGCAGCTTCATTCTTCACCTTTCGGAAGCAGCCGCTCTCTCCGGCTCGCGGAGGCGAAGAAGCGGCTTCTTCGCGCAAAGGCGATTGTGCCGGTCACAGTGCACTCCAGTGCGGCGGCTTCTGCCGAATTGTGCCCGGTACCGGCGTTTAGCTATGGGGAGCTCCGTATTATTCGTCTTTCGCGTCTTATGTGGTCTACATCATTGCAGAAAGGTTTTTCACTATGTTGGGCAAGGAGAAACTGTGCAAGCACAGAAGACATCCCCCATCGTGTTTTACATGTTGCAGAGAGGTTTGCAGAGTGTTTTGCAAGAAGAAAAACAAAGTTGTCCAAAACACCTTCCAATCGAATGTTCATGTGTTTGGAAAAGGTAGGAGAGTGGTAAGGTACTGTTTTCTATCAGTTTGCAAGCTGCGAACACAATCCTAGTGATGTGCAGCTTCATTCTTCACCTTTCTTAAAGAGTCGCACTCTCCAGCTTTCTTGAGGCGAAGAAGCGGCTTCATCGCGCAAAAGCGATTGTGCCGGTCACAGTGCACTCCAGTGCGGCGGCTTCTGCCGAAATGTGCCCGGGACCGGCGCTTAGCTCCGGGGAGCTCCGTATCCTTCGTCTTTCGCGTCTTTTGTGGTCTACATCATTGCAGAGAGGTTTTTCACTCTCTTGGGCAAGGAGAAACAGTGCCACCTCAAAAAACATCCCCCATCGTGTTTTACATGTTGCAGAGTGTTTTGCAGAGTTTTTTGCAAGAAGAAAAACAAAGTTGTCCAAAACACCTTCCAATCGAATGTTCATGTGTTAGGAAAAGGTAGGAGAGTGGTAAGGTACTGTTTTCTATCAGTTTGCAAGCTGCGCACACTATCCCAGTGTTGTGCAGCTTCATTCTTCACCTTTCTTAAAGAGTCGCACTCTCCAGCTGCCGGAGGCAAAGAAGCGGCTTCATCGCGCAAAAGTGATTGTGCCGGTCACAGTGCGCTCCAGTGCGGCGGCTTCTGCCGAAATGTGCCCGGGACCGGCGCTTAGCTCCGGGGAGCTCCGTATTTCGTCTTTAGCGTGTTCGGTGGTGTACATCATTGCAAAAGTCGTTTCCACCATGTCTGGCATGGAGAAACTGTGCCACCCCATAAAACATCTCCCATCGTGTTTTACATGTTGCAGAGAGGTTTGCAGAGTGTTTTGCAAGAAGAAAAACAAAGTTGTCCAAAACACCTTCCAATCGAATGTTCATGTGTTTGGAAAAGGTAGGAGAGTGGTAAGGTACTGTTTTCTATCAGTTTGCAAGCTGCGCACTCTATCCCAGTGTTGTGCAGCTTCATTCTTTACCTTTCTGAAGCAGCCGCACTCTCCAGCTGCCGGAGGCGAAGAAGCGGCTTCTTCGTGCAAAGGCGATTGTGCCGGTCACAGTGCACTCCAGTGCGGCGGCTTCTGCCGAATTGTGCCCGGTACCGGCGCTTAGCTATGGGGAGCTCCGTATCCTTCGTCTTTCGCGTCTTTTGTGGTCTACATCATTGCAGAAGGATTTTTCATTATTTTAGGCAAGGAGATACTGTGCCTGCACAGAAATTACTTCCCATCCTCTCTTACATGTTGCAGAGAGGTTTGCAGAGTGTTTTGCAAGAAGAAAAACAAAGTTGTCCAAAACAACTTCCAATCGAATGTTCATGTGTTTGGAAAAGGTAGGAGAGTGGTAAGGTACTGTTTTCTATCAGTTTGCAAGCTGCGCACTCTATCCCAGTGTTGTGCACCTTCATTCTTTACCTTTCAGAGGCAGCCGGACTCTCCAGCTGCCGGAGGCGAAGAAGAGGCTTCTTCGCGCAATGACGAGGGTGCCAGTCACAGTGCACTCCAGTGCGGCGGCTTCTGCAGAAATGTGCCCGGGACCGGCTCTTAGCTCTGGGGAGCTCCGTATCCTTCGTCTTTCGCCTCTTTTGTGGTCTACATCCTTGCAGAAAGGTGTTTCACTATGTTAGGCAAGGAGAAACTGTGCCTGCACAGAAATTACTTCCCATCCTCTCTTATATGCTGCAGAGAGGTTTGCAGAGTGTTTTGCAAGAAGAAAAACAAAGTTGTTCAAAACACCTTCCAATCGAATGTTCATGTGTTTGGAAAAGGTAGGAGAGTGGTAAGGTACTGTTTTCTATCAGTTTGCAAGCTGCGCACACAATCCTAGTGATGTGCAGCTTCATTCTTCACCTTTCTTAAAGAGTCGCACTCTCCAGCTGCCGGAGGCGAAGAAGAGGCTTCTTCGCGCAATGGCGAGGGTGCCGGTCACAGTGCACTCCAGTGCGGCGGCTTCTGCCGAAATGTGCCCGGGACCGGCGCTTAGCTCCGGGGAGCTCCGTATTTCGTCTTTAGCGTCTTCTGTGGTGTACATCATTGCAAAATCCTTTCCACCATGTCTGGCATGGAGAAACTGTGCCAGCACAGAAAACACCTCCCATCGTGTTTTACATGTTGCAGAGAGGTTTGCAGAGTGTTTTGCAAGAAGAAAAACAAAGTTGTCCAAAACACCTTCCAATCGAATGTTCATGTGTTTGGAAAAGGCAGGAGAGTAGAAAGGTACTGTTTTCTATCAGTTTGCAAGCTGCGCACACAATCCTAGTGATGTGCAGCCTCATTCTTCACCTTTCTGAAAGAGTCGCACTCTCCAGCTGCCGGAGGCGAAGAAGAGGCTTCTTCGCGCAATGGCGATTGTGCCGGTCACAGTGCACTCCAGTGCGGCGGCTTCTGCCGAAATGTGCCCGGGACCGGCGCTTAGCTCTGGGGAGCTCCGTATCTTTCGTCTTTCTCGTCTTTTGTGGTCTAAATCATTGCAGAAAGGTTTTTCACTATCTTAGGCTAGGAGAAACTGTGCCTGCACAGAAATTACTTCCCATCCTCTCTTACATTTTACAGAGAGGTTTGCAGAGTGTTTTGCAAGAAGAAAAACAAAGTTGTCCAAAACACCTTCCAATCGAATGTTCATGTGTTTGGAAAAGGTAGGAGAGTGGTAAGGTACTGTTTTCTATCAGTTTGCAAGCTGCGCACACAATCCTAGTGATGTGCAGCTTTATTCTTCACCTTTCTTAAAGAGTAGCACTCTCCACCTGCCGGAGGCGAAGAAGCGGCTTCATCGCGCAAAAGCGATTGTGCCGGTCACAGTGCACTCCAGTGCGGCGGCTTCTGCCGAAATGTGCCCGGGACCGGCGCTTAGCTCCGGGGATCTCCGTATTTCGTCTTTAGCGTCTTCTGTGGTGTACATCATTGCAAAATCCTTTCCACCATGTCTTGCAAGGAGAAACAGTGCCTGCACAGAAAACACCTCCCATCCTGTTTTACATGTTGCAGAGAGGTTTGCAGAGTGTTTTGCAAGAAGAAAAACAAAGTTGTCCAAAACACCTTCCAATCGAATGTTCATGTGTTTGGAAAAGGTAGGAGAGTGGTAAGGTACTGTTTTCTATCAGTTTGCAAGCTGCGCGCACTATCCCAGTGTTGTGCAGCTTCATTCTCACCTTTCGGAAGCAGCCGCTCTCTCCGGCTCGCGGAGGCGAAGAAGCGGCTTCTTCGCGCAAAAGCGATTGTGCCGGTCACAGTGCGCTCCAGTGCGGCGGCTTCTGCCGAAATGTGCCCGGGACCGGCGCTGAGCTCCGGGGAGCTCCGTATCCTTCGTCTTTCGCGTCTTTTGTGGTCTACATCATTGCAGAAAGGTTTTTCACTATGTTGGGCAAGCAGAAACTGTGCCACTCCAGAATACACCTCCCATCGTGTTTTACATGTTGCAGAGAGGTTTGCAGAGTGTTTTGCAAGAAGAAAAACAAAGTTGTCCAAAACACCTTCCAATCGAATGTTCATGTGTTTAAAAGGTAGGATAGTGGTAAGGTACTGTTTTCTATCAGTTTGCAAGCTGCGCACACAATCCTAGTGATGTGCCGCCTCATTCTTTACCTTTCTGAAGAAGTCGCACTCTCCAGCTGCCGGAGGCGAAGAAGCGGCTTCTTCGCGCAAAGGCGATTGTGCCGGTCACAGTGCACTCCAGTGCGGCGGCTTCTGCAGAAATGTGCCCGGGACCGGCGCTTAGCTCCGGGGAGCTCCGTATCCTTCGTCGTTCGCGTCTTTTGACGTCTACATCTTTGCAGAAATGTTTTTCACTATGTCTGGGATAGAGAAACTGTGCAAGCACAGAAAACATTCCCCATCGTGTTTTAAATGTTGCAGAGTGGTTTGCAGAGTGGTTTGCAAGAAGAATAAACAGAGTTGTCTAAAACACCTTCCAATCGAATGTTCATGTGTTTGGAAAAGGTAGGAGAGTGGTAAGGTATTGTTTTCTATCAGTTTGCAAGCTGCGCACACTATCCCAGTGTTGTGTAGCTTCATTCTTCACCTTTCAGAGGCAGCCGCTCTCTCCGCCTTCTGGAGGCGAAGAAGCGGCTTCTTCGCGCAAAGGCGATTGTGCCGGTCACAGTGCACTCCAGTGCGGCGGCTTCTGACGAAATGTGCCCGGGACCGGCGCTTAGCTCCGGGGAGCTCCGTATTTCGTCTTTAGCGGGTTCTGTGGTGTACATCATTGCAAAAGTCCTTTCCACCATGTCTGGCATGGAGAAACTGTGCCACACCATAAAACATCTCCCAACGTGTTTTACATGTTGCAGAAGGTTTGCAGAGTGTTTTGCAAGAAGAAAAACAAAGTTGTCCAAAACACCTTCCAATCGAATGTTCATGTGTTTGGAAAAGGTAGGAGAGTGGTAAGGTACTGTTTTCTATCAGTTTGCAAGCTACGAACACAATCCCAGTGTTGTGCAGCTTCATTCTTCACCTTTCAGAGGCAACCGCTCTCTCCGCCTTCTGGAGGCGAAGAAGCGGCTTCTTCGCGCAAAGGCGATTGTGCCGGTCACAGTGCACTCCAGTGCGGCGGCTTATGCCGAATTGTGCCCGGTACCGGCGTTTAGCTATGGGGAGCTCCGTATTATTCGTCTTTCGCGTCTTATGTGGTCTACATCATTGCAGAAAGGTTTTTCACTATGTTGGGCAAGGAGAAACTGTGCCACCTCATAAAACACCTCCCATCGTGTTTTACATGTTGCAGAGAGGTTTGCAGAGTGTTTTGCAAGAAGAAAAACAAAGTTGTCCAAAACACCTTCCAATCGAATGTTCATGTGTTTGGAAAAGGTAGGAGAGTGGTAAGGTACTGTTTTCTATCAGTTTGCAAGCTGCGCACACAATCCTAGTGATGTGCAGCTTCATTCTCACCTTTCCGAAGCAGCCGCACTCTCCAGCTGCCGGAGGCGAAGAAGCGGCTTCTTCGCGCAAAGGCGATTGTGCCGGTCACAGTGCACTCCAGTGCGGCGGCTTCTGCCGAATTTTGCCCGGTACTGGCGCTTAGTTATGGGGAGCTCCGTATCCTTCGTCTTTCGCGTCTTATGTGGTCTACATCATTGCAGAAAGGTTTTTCACTATGTTGGGCAAGGAGAAACTGTGCAAGCACAGAAGACATCCCCCATCGTGTTTTACATGTTGCAGAGAGGTTTGCAGAGTGTTTTGCAAGAAGAAAAACAAAGTTGTCCAAAACACCTTCCAATCGAATGTTCATGTGTTTGGAAAAGGTAGGAGAGTGGTAAGGTACTGTTTTCTATCAGTTTGCAAGCTGCGCACACAATCCTAGTGATGTGCCGCCTCATTCTTTACCTTTCTGAAGAAGTCGCACTCTCCAGCTGCCGGAGGCGAAGAAGAGGCTTCTTCGCGCAAAGGCGATTGTGCCGGTCACAGTGCACTCCAGTGCGGCGGCTTCTGCAGAAATGTGCCCGGGACCGGCGCTTAGCTCCGGGGAGCTCCGTATTATTCGTCTTTCGCGTCCTATGTGGTCTACATCATTGCAGAAATGTTTTTCACTATGTCTGGGATAGAGAAACTGTGCAAGCACAGAAAACATTCCCCATCGTGTTTTAAATGTTGCAGAGTGGTTTGCAGAGTGGTTTGCAAGAAGAATAAACAGAGTTGTCTAAAACACCTTCCAATCGAATGTTCATGTGTTTGGAAAAGGTAGGAGAGTGGTAAGGTATTGTTTTCTATCAGTTTGCAAGCTGCGCACACTATCCCAGTGTTGTGTAGCTTCATTCTTCACCTTTCAGAGGCAGCCGCTCTCTCCGCCTTCTGGAGGCGAAGAAGCGGCTTCTTCGCGCAAAGGCGATTGTGCCGGTCACAGTGCACTCCAGTGCGGCGGCTTCTGACGAAATGTGCCCGGGACCGGCGCTTAGCTCCGGGGAGCTCCGTATTTCGTCTTTAGCGGGTTCTGTGGTGTACATCATTGCAAAAGTCCTTTCCACCATGTCTGGCATGGAGAAACTGTGCCACACCATAAAACATCTCCCAACGTGTTTTACATGTTGCAGAAGGTTTGCAGAGTGTTTTGCAAGAAGAAAAACAAAGTTGTCCAAAACACCTTCCAATCGAATGTTCATGTGTTTGGAAAAGGTAGGAGAGTGGTAAGGTACTGTTTTCTATCAGTTTGCAAGCTACGAACACAATCCCAGTGTTGTGCAGCTTCATTCTTCACCTTTCAGAGGCAACCGCTCTCTCCGCCTTCTGGAGGCGAAGAAGCGGCTTCTTCGCGCAAAGGCGATTGTGCCGGTCACAGTGCACTCCAGTGCGGCGGCTTATGCCGAATTGTGCCCGGTACCGGCGTTTAGCTATGGGGAGCTCCGTATTATTCGTCTTTCGCGTCTTATGTGGTCTACATCATTGCAGAAAGGTTTTTCACTATGTTGGGCAAGGAGAAACTGTGCCACCTCATAAAACACCTCCCATCGTGTTTTACATGTTGCAGAGAGGTTTGCAGAGTGTTTTGCAAGAAGAAAAACAAAGTTGTCCAAAACACCTTCCAATCGAATGTTCATGTGTTTGGAAAAGGTAGGAGAGTGGTAAGGTACTGTTTTCTATCAGTTTGCAAGCTGCGCACACAATCCTAGTGATGTGCAGCTTCATTCTCACCTTTCCGAAGCAGCCGCACTCTCCAGCTGCCGGAGGCGAAGAAGCGGCTTCTTCGCGCAAAGGCGATTGTGCCGGTCACAGTGCACTCCAGTGCGGCGGCTTCTGCCGAATTTTGCCCGGTACTGGCGCTTAGTTATGGGGAGCTCCGTATCCTTCGTCTTTCGCGTCTTATGTGGTCTACATCATTGCAGAAAGGTTTTTCACTATGTTGGGCAAGGAGAAACTGTGCAAGCACAGAAGACATCCCCCATCGTGTTTTACATGTTGCAGAGAGGTTTGCAGAGTGTTTTGCAAGAAGAAAAACAAAGTTGTCCAAAACACCTTCCAATCGAATGTTCATGTGTTTGGAAAAGGTAGGAGAGTGGTAAGGTACTGTTTTCTATCAGTTTGCAAGCTGCGAACACAATCCTAGTGATGTGCAGCTTCATTCTTCACCTTTCTTAAAGAGTCGCACTCTCCAGCTTTCTTGAGGCGAAGAAGCGGCTTCATCGCGCAAAAGCGATTGTGCCGGTCACAGTGCACTCCAGTGCGGCGGCTTCTGCCGAAATGTGCCCGGGACCGGCGCTTAGCTCCGGGGAGCTCCGTATCCTTCGTCTTTCGCGTCTTTTGTGGTCTACATCATTGCAGAGAGGTTTTTCACTCTCTTGGGCAAGGAGAAACAGTGCCACCTCAAAAAACATCCCCCATCGTGTTTTACATGTTGCAGAGTGTTTTGCAGAGTTTTTTGCAAGAAGAAAAACAAAGTTGTCCAAAACACCTTCCAATCGAATGTTCATGTGTTAGGAAAAGGTAGGAGAGTGGTAAGGTACTGTTTTCTATCAGTTTGCAAGCTGCGCACACTATCCCAGTGTTGTGCAGCTTCATTCTTCACCTTTCTTAAAGAGTCGCACTCTCCAGCTGCCGGAGGCAAAGAAGCGGCTTCATCGCGCAAAAGCGATTGTGCCGGTCACAGTGCGCTCCAGTGCGGCGGCTTCTGCCGAAATGTGCCCGGGACCGGCGCTTAGCTCCGGGGAGCTCCGTATTTCGTCTTTAGCGTGTTCGGTGGTGTACATCATTGCAAAAGTCGTTTCCACCATGTCTGGCATGGAGAAACTGTGCCACGCCATAAAACATCTCCCATCGTGTTTTACATGTTGCAGAGAGGTTTGCAGAGTGTTTTGCAAGAAGAAAAACAAAGTTGTCCAAAACACCTTCCAATCGAATGTTCATGTGTTTGGAAAAGGTAGGAGAGTGGTAAGGTACTGTTTTCTATCAGTTTGCAAGCTGCGCACTCTATCCCAGTGTTGTGCAGCTTCATTCTTTACCTTTCTGAAGCAGCCGCACTCTCCAGCTGCCGGAGGCGAAGAAGCGGCTTCTTCGTGCAAAGGCGATTGTGCCGGTCACAGTGCACTCCAGTGCGGCGGCTTCTGCCGAATTGTGCCCGGTACCGGCGCTTAGCTATGGGGAGCTCCGTATCCTTCGTCTTTCGCGTCTTTTGTGGTCTACATCATTGCAGAAGGATTTTTCATTATTTTAGGCAAGGAGATACTGTGCCTGCACAGAAATTACTTCCCATCCTCTCTTACATGTTGCAGAGAGGTTTGCAGAGTGTTTTGCAAGAAGAAAAACAAAGTTGTCCAAAACAACTTCCAATCGAATGTTCATGTGTTTGGAAAAGGTAGGAGAGTGGTAAGGTACTGTTTTCTATCAGTTTGCAAGCTGCGCACTCTATCCCAGTGTTGTGCACCTTCATTCTTTACCTTTCAGAGGCAGCCGGACTCTCCAGCTGCCGGAGGCGAAGAAGAGGCTTCTTCGCGCAATGACGAGGGTGCCAGTCACAGTGAACTCCAGTGCGGCGGCTTCTGCCGAATTGTGCCCGGTACCGGCGCTTAGCTATGGGGAGCTCCGTATCCTTCGTCTTTCGCGTCTTTTGTGGTCTACATCATTGCAGAAGGATTTTTCATTATTTTAGGCAAGGAGATACTGTGCCTGCACAGAAATTACTTCCCATCCTCTCTTATATGCTGCAGAGAGGTTTGCAGAGTGTTTTGCAAGAAGAAAAACAAAGTTGTCCAAAACACCTTCCAATCGAATGTTCATGTGTTTGGAAAAGGTAGGAGAGTGGTAAGGTACTGTTTTCTATCAGTTTGCAAGCTGCGCACACAATCCTAGTGATGTGCAGCTTCATTCTTCACCTTTCTTAAAGAGTCGCACTCTCCAGCTGCCGGAGGCGAAGAAGAGGCTTCTTCGCGCAATGGCGAGGGTGCCGGTCACAGTGCACTCCAGTGCGGCGGCTTCTGCCGAAATGTGCCCGGGACCGGCGCTTAGCTCCGGGGAGCTCCGTATTTCGTCTTTAGCGTCTTCTGTGGTGTACATCATTGCAAAATCCTTTCCACCATGTCTGGCATGGAGAAACTGTGCCAGCACAGAAAACACCTCCCATCGTGTTTTACATGTTGCAGAGAGGTTTGCAGAGTGTTTTGCAAGAAGAATAAACAAAGTTGTCCAAAACACCTTCCAATCGAATGTTCATGTGTTTGGAAAAGGCAGGAGAGTAGAAAGGTACTGTTTTCTATCAGTTTGCAAGCTGCGCACACAATCCTAGTGATGTGCAGCCTCATTCTTCACCTTTCTGAAAGAGTCGCACTCTCCAGCTGCCGGAGGCGAAGAAGAGGCTTCTTCGCGCAATGGCGAGGGTGCCGGTCACAGTGCACTCCAGTGCGGCGGCTTCTGCCGAAATGTGCCCGGGACCGGCGCTTAGCTCTGGGGAGCTCCGTATCTTTCGTCTTTCTCGTCTTTTGTGGTCTAAATCATTGCAGAAAGGTTTTTCACTATCTTAGGCTAGGAGAAACTGTGCCTGCACAGAAATTACTTCCCATCCTCTCTTACATGTTACAGAGAGGTTTGCAGAGTGTTTTGCAAGAAGAAAAACAAAGTTGTCCAAAACACCTTCCAATCGAATGTTCATGTGTTTGGAAAAGGTAGGAGAGTGGTAAGGTACTGTTTTCTATCAGTTTGCAAGCTGCGCACACAATCCTAGTGATGTGCAGCTTTATTCTTCACCTTTCTTAAAGAGTAGCACTCTCCACCTGCCGGAGGCGAAGAAGCGGCTTCATCGCGCAAAAGCGATTGTGCCGGTCACAGTGCACTCCAGTGCGGCGGCTTCTGCCGAAATGTGCCCGGGACCGGCGCTTAGCTCCGGGGATCTCCGTATTTCGTCTTTAGCGTCTTCTGTGGTGTACATCATTGCAAAATCCTTTCCACCATGTCTTGCAAGGAGAAACAGTGCCTGCACAGAAAACACCTCCCATCGTGTTTTACATGTTGCAGAGAGGTTTGCAGAGTGTTTTGCAAGAAGAAAAACAAAGTTGTCCAAAACACCTTCCAATCGAATGTTCATGTGTTTGGAAAAGGTAGGAGAGTGGTAAGGTACTGTTTTCTATCAGTTTGCAAGCTGCGCGCACTATCCCAGTGTTGTGCAGCTTCATTCTCAGCTTTCGGAAGCAGCCGCTCTCTCCGGCTCGCGGAGGCGAAGAAGCGGCTTCTTCGCGCAAAAGCGATTGTGCCGGTCACAGTGCGCTCCAGTGCGGCGGCTTCTGCCGAAATGTGCCCGGGACCGGCGCTGAGCTCCGGGGAGCTCCGTATCCTTCGTCTTTCGCGTCTTTTGTGGTCTACATCATTGCAGAAAGGTTTTTCACTATGTTGGGCAAGCAGAAACTGTGCCACTCCAGAATACACCTCCCATCGTGTTTTACATGTTGCAGAGAGGTTTGCAGAGTGTTTTGCAAGAAGAAAAACAAAGTTGTCCAAAACACCTTCCAATCGAATGTTCATGTGTTTAAAAGGTAGGATAGTGGTAAGGTACTGTTTTCTATCAGTTTGCAAGCTGCGCACACAATCCTAGTGATGTGCCGCCTCATTCTTTACCTTTCTGAAGAAGTCGCACTCTCCAGCTGCCGGAGGCGAAGAAGCGGCTTCTTCGCGCAAAGGCGATTGTGCCGGTCACAGTGCACTCCAGTGCGGCGGCTTCTGCAGAAATGTGCCCGGGACCGGCGCTTAGCTCCGGGGAGCTCCGTATCCTTCGTCGTTCGCGTCTTTTGACGTCTACATCTTTGCAGAAATGTTTTTCACTATGTCTGGGATAGAGAAACTGTGCAAGCACAGAAAACATTCCCCATCGTGTTTTAAATGTTGCAGAGTGGTTTGCAGAGTGGTTTGCAAGAAGAATAAACAGAGTTGTCTAAAACACCTTCCAATCGAATGTTCATGTGTTTGGAAAAGGTAGGAGAGTGGTAAGGTATTGTTTTCTATCAGTTTGCAAGCTGCGCACACTATCCCAGTGTTGTGCAGCTTCATTCTTCACCTTTCAGAGGCAGCCGCTCTCTCCGCCTTCTGGAGGCGAAGAAGCGGCTTCTTCGCGCAAAGGCGATTGTGCCGGTCACAGTGCACTCCAGTGCGGCGGCTTCTGCCGAAATGTGCCTGGGACCGGCGCTTAGCTCCGGGGAGCTCCGTATCCTTCGTCTTTCTCGTCTTTTGTGGTCTAAATCATTGCAGAAAGGTTTTTCACTATCTTAGGCTAGGAGAAACTGTGCCTGCACAGAAATTACTTCCCATCCTCTCTTACATGTTACAGAGAGGTTTGCAGAGTGTTTTGCAAGAAGAAAAACAAAGTTGTCCAAAACACCTTCCAATCGAATGTTCATGTGTTTGGAAAAGGTAGGAGAGTGGTAAGGTACTGTTTTCTATCAGTTTGCAAGCTGCGCACACAATCCTAGTGATGTGCAGCTTTATTCTTCACCTTTCTTAAAGAGTAGCACTCTCCACCTGCCGGAGGCGAAGAAGCGGCTTCATCGCGCAAAAGCGATTGTGCCGGTCACAGTGCACTCCAGTGCGGCGGCTTCTGCCGAAATGTGCCCGGGACCGGCGCTTAGCTCCGGGGATCTCCGTATTTCGTCTTTAGCGTCTTCTGTGGTGTACATCATTGCAAAATCCTTTCCACCATGTCTTGCAAGGAGAAACAGTGCCTGCACAGAAAACACCTCCCATCGTGTTTTACATGTTGCAGAGAGGTTTGCAGAGTGTTTTGCAAGAAGAAAAACAAAGTTGTCCAAAACACCTTCCAATCGAATGTTCATGTGTTTGGAAAAGGTAGGAGAGTGGTAAGGTACTGTTTTCTATCAGTTTGCAAGCTGCGCGCACTATCCCAGTGTTGTGCAGCTTCATTCTCAGCTTTCGGAAGCAGCCGCTCTCTCCGGCTCGCGGAGGCGAAGAAGCGGCTTCTTCGCGCAAAAGCGATTGTGCCGGTCACAGTGCGCTCCAGTGCGGCGGCTTCTGCCGAAATGTGCCCGGGACCGGCGCTGAGCTCCGGGGAGCTCCGTATCCTTCGTCTTTCGCGTCTTTTGTGGTCTACATCATTGCAGAAAGGTTTTTCACTATGTTGGGCAAGCAGAAACTGTGCCACTCCAGAATACACCTCCCATCGTGTTTTACATGTTGCAGAGAGGTTTGCAGAGTGTTTTGCAAGAAGAAAAACAAAGTTGTCCAAAACACCTTCCAATCGAATGTTCATGTGTTTAAAAGGTAGGATAGTGGTAAGGTACTGTTTTCTATCAGTTTGCAAGCTGCGCACACAATCCTAGTGATGTGCCGCCTCATTCTTTACCTTTCTGAAGAAGTCGCACTCTCCAGCTGCCGGAGGCGAAGAAGCGGCTTCTTCGCGCAAAGGCGATTGTGCCGGTCACAGTGCACTCCAGTGCGGCGGCTTCTGCAGAAATGTGCCCGGGACCGGCGCTTAGCTCCGGGGAGCTCCGTATCCTTCGTCGTTCGCGTCTTTTGACGTCTACATCTTTGCAGAAATGTTTTTCACTATGTCTGGGATAGAGAAACTGTGCAAGCACAGAAAACATTCCCCATCGTGTTTTAAATGTTGCAGAGTGGTTTGCAGAGTGGTTTGCAAGAAGAATAAACAGAGTTGTCTAAAACACCTTCCAATCGAATGTTCATGTGTTTGGAAAAGGTAGGAGAGTGGTAAGGTATTGTTTTCTATCAGTTTGCAAGCTGCGCACACTATCCCAGTGTTGTGCAGCTTCATTCTTCACCTTTCAGAGGCAGCCGCTCTCTCCGCCTTCTGGAGGCGAAGAAGCGGCTTCTTCGCGCAAAGGCGATTGTGCCGGTCACAGTGCACTCCAGTGCGGCGGCTTCTGCCGAAATGTGCCTGGGACCGGCGCTTAGCTCCGGGGAGCTCCGTATCCTTCGTCTTTCGCGTCTTATGTTGTCTACATCATTGCAGAAAGGTTTTTCACTATGTTGGGCAAGGAGAAACTGTGCCACCCCAGAAAACACCTCCTATCGTGTTTTACACGTTGCAGAGAGGTTTGCAGAGTGTTTTGCAAGAAGAAAAACAAAGTTGTCCAAAACACCTTCCAATCGAATGTTCATGTGTTTGGAAAAGGTAGGAGAGTGGTAAGGTACTGTTTTCTATCAGTTTGCAAGCTGCGCACACTATCCCAGCGTTGTGCAGCTTCATTCTCACCTTTCGGAAGCAGCCGCTCTCTCCGGCTCGCGGAGGCGAAGAAGCGGCTTCTTCGCGCAAAGGCGATTGTGCCGGTCACAGTGCGCTCCAGTGCGGCGGCTTCTGCCGAAATGTGCCCGGGACCGGCGCTTAGCTCCGGGGAGCTCCGTATTTCGTCTTTAGCGTCTTCTGTGGTGTACATCATTGCAAAATCCTTTCCACCATGTCTTTCAAGGAGAAACAGTGCCACTTCAGAAAACACCTCCCATCGTGTTTTACATGTTGCAGAGAGGTTTGCAGAGTGTTTTGCAAGAAGAAAAACAAAGTTGTTGAAAAAACACCTTCCAATCGAATGTTCATGTGTTTGGAAAAGGTAGGAGAGTGGTAAGGTACATTTTTCTATCAGTTTGCAAGCTGCGAACACAATCCCAGTGTTGTGCAGCTTCATTCTTCACCTTTTAGAGGCAGCCGCTCTCTCCGCCTCTGGAGGCGAAGAAGCGGCTTCCTCGCGCAAAGGCGACTGTGCCGGTCGCAGTGCACTGCCCACGGCGGCTTCTACCTAAATGTGCCCCCAAACACAAACTATGGCCCTTTTTTTCCTGTAAGTAAAACTGACCTGCCCATCTTCTGGCTGGCAGATTGCAGGAGCCATTTGGCTCTGACAAACCAGCCCGATTCGGCACTGGTGCCCCCTTTCATCTGGGAACCATCCTGCGTATCGTGGATTTTCAGGAGCCAGCCGGCCACTCCCAGCCCCAGGCCCCCGAATACAATCCACGGCCCCTTTCCCTGGCAAACAAAACTCACCCGCCCCGTCTTCTGGAGAGCTGATTGAAGGAGCCACTTGCCTCTCTCAAACCAGCCCGACTCGGCACTGGTGCCCCCTTGGATCTGGCAAGCATCCTGCGCGGCGTGGATTTTCAGGAGCCAGACATCCACTCCCATCCACAGGCCCCGAGACACAAACTACGGCCCTTTTCCCTGGAAGTAAAACTGACCTGCCTATCTTCTGGCTGGCAGATTGCAGTAGCCACTTTGTACTATGAAACCAGCCCGACTTGGCACTGGTGCAACCTTTCATCTGGGAACCATCCTGCGTATCCTGGATTTTCAGGACCCAGCCGGCCACTCCCAGCAACAGGCCCCAAAACAAATAGTACGGCCCTATTCCCTGGAAAAAAAACTCAGCTGCCCCGCATCTGGATGGTAGATTGCAGGAGCCACTTTGCACTCTCAAACCAGCCCGACATGGCACGGGTGCCACCTTTCATCTGGGAACCATCCTGTGTATCGTAGATTTTCAGGAGCCAGACAGCCACTCCCAGCCACAGGCCCCCGAAAAAAAACCACGGCCCTTTTCCCTGCAAAACAAAACTCACCTGCCGCACTTCTGGCTGGCAGATTGCAGGAGCCACTTGGCTCTGTCAAACCCGCCCGACTCGGCACTGGTGCCCTCTTTCATCTGGGTACCATATGCGTGGCGTGGATTTTCAGGAGCCATCCGGCCACTCCCAGTCCCAGGCCGCCGAACACAAACCACGGCCCTTTTCCCTGGGAAACAAAACTCACCCGCCTAGCTTCTGGCTGGCTGATGCAGGAGCCACTTGGCTCTATCAAACCAGCCCGACTCGGCAGTGGTGCCCCCTTCGGTCTGCAAACCATCCTGCGCGGCGTGGATTTTCAGGAGCCAGCCGGCCACTCCCAGCCACAGGCCCCCAAACACAAACTACGGCCCTTTTCTCTGGAGGCAAAACTTACCTGCCCACCTTCTGGCTGGCAGTGTGCAGGAGCCACTTGGCTCTATCAAACCAGCCCGACATGGCACTGCTGCCACCTTTCATCTGGGAACCATCCTGCGTATCGTGGATTTTCAGGAGCCAGACAGCCACTCCCGGCCACATGCCTTCAAACACAAACCACGGCCCTTTCCCCTGGCAAACAAAATTCACCCGCCCCATCTTCTGGCTGGCAGATTGCAGGAGCCACTTGGCTCTATCAAACCAGCCCGACTCGGCACTGGTGCCCTTTTTCCTCTGGGAACCATCCTGCGTATCGTGGATTTTCAGGAGCCAGCCGGCCACTCCCAGCCACAGGCCCCCAAAAAGAAATTACGGGTCTTTTCCCTGGAAGTATACCCTACCTGCCCATCTTCTGGCTGGCAGAGTGAAGGAGCCACTTGGTACTATCAAACCAGCCCGACTTGGCACTGGTCCCAACTTTCATCTGGAAGCCATCCAGCGTATCATGGATTTGCAGGAGCCAGCCGGCCACTCCCAGCCACAGGCCCCCAAACACATACCACGGCACTTTTCCCTGGCAAACAAAACTCACCCAGCCCACTTCTGGCTGTCAGATTGCAGGAGCCACTTTCCTAGATCAAACCAGCCCGATTTGGCACTGGTGCCCCCTGGGGTCTGGGAATCATCCTGCGTATCGTGGATTTTCAGGAGCCAGCTGGCCACTCCCAGCAACAGGCCCCCAAACACAAACTACGGCCCTTTTCTCTGGAAGCAAAACTTACCTGCCCACCTTCTGGCTGGCAGTGTGCAGGAGCCACTTGGCTCTATCAAACCAGCCCGACATGGCACTGCTGCCACCTTTCATCTGGGAACCATCCTGCGTATCGTGGATTTTCAGAAGCCAGACAGCCACTCCCGGCCACATGCCTCCAAACAAAAACCACGGCCCTTTCCCCTGGCAAACAAAATTCA